>NC_134869.1:31351914-32068780 GCF_049852395.1 Peromyscus maniculatus bairdii
GATTTGAAAATGTTCCACAGGAGAATTTCAGTTAGCCACTGGATGGCTTTCCAAATAAGAGCCACATCATAAAACTCTTTCCAAGATATTAATTGAACATGAATATAATGAATAAAATAAATTTGGCCTCATATCTCCATGACGCTAAATTGAATACGAACAGTAAATGATGTGTTTTGATTAAAGGGGCCTGTCTGACATTTCTCTGGTCCAATAATAAGATTATCAGCCTAAGAGTTACGTTTCTGTGTTAATAATCTGTACCTTTATAAATTATTTGCTAAAATAAATTATGAAAAGCAGGAGTAACGAATTTACCAGCTCATTCTGTGAATGAGAAAAACCATATCTCAGTCCAGTCTTAAACTGTAAGCAAGATGATATGCAAGAGACGTGCATGACAGTTGTCGTCAGTGGTGGTTTTCTGATATATTGATTAAATTTGGAGGATGGCATCTGTTAAAAATGAAGTTATGATTAGTATTAGATCAGTAACATTTGAAGATTTCTAGACTTAAGCTTAAATTTGACTTACATCCATTCTATTTAAAAGTATATATATATATATATATATATCTTCCTCCGCTTGGAAATTGTAAATAATTTTCTTTGAATGTGATTTCATGTTTTTCACATACACTAAATATCAAAGAGAAATAAGGGTACAGTATCGAGCCCTCATTTTTCACTATAATTAATAATTTATATGTTATGCCTTTAGGGTTTTGAAGTGAAATAGTTATTTTGTAAGATGTACCTATCCATAACTGACACACAAGAAATTCCTCTTATTCACACCAAGACTGTGTATACATACTATTATTTTTGACTTTACTAATTCAAAAATAAATAATAAATTAGGTGGAAATAATCATACTAAGGTCTTTTAGAAAGACTTAAACTTTTTTCAAGCTCATAAAAAAAAAAATCTAAGCAAAAGCCATCCCAGAACACAGGGGCTGTCTGATTAAGGGTACAGGACTCACAGCAGGCTGAACACAATGAGTTTCAGGGGCTCCACATGCAGAACTTTTAAAAGCCAACAAAGGGCCTCTGCATTCTTTAAACTTGGTATTGAAAGCAAAAATCTAGGCTTCTGTTCAGCAGACTATTTCTCACTGTTAAATGAAATATGACAAGTATGCTATTCAAGTATTCACTTCTACTTTGTACTAGAAAAGCCCAACAGAATGGCTTTGAGCATTGTATACTGTACAATTGTCTGTTGGAGTATATACACATATATTACCTTACACATTTATACTTGTGAAAATAAAGGAACACAGTAGACACTTCCTTTTGTATTGATTTTCTCAGTGCATTTGTATGTGAAACTGTGCCATTTGATGTTTGTTGAAGCAGTAATACAAGGGCAATCCTAAAAGGAAAAAGTGTTTCTGACTCATTGCTCCAAAAAGCCTTTGAGACTTTAATTTCAGAATGAGCAAATACCTAGATCTTGACCTCAAATCACTTCTTCACAGGAGGCTTCATGGAGACCGAAGCTGCCGCCCAGGAATCCCTAGGCTTAGGCAAGCTTGGAACTCAAGCAGAAAAGGACAGAAGGTTGAAGAAAAAGTAGGTTTGGAAAGTGTTTTTCCTCAATTTTCTAATGCTTCATTATGCTTTATCTTTTCCTTTTGCAAGGAATTGAAAAAGAAAGAAATGGGAAATAAACCCACTTAACAGTTCTCCTGGTATCTCCGGCAACTCAGTGTTCATGTTTCGTGGTGACAATGAATTGAAGTGTGAGATGAGTATAATACTCTCCCACACAATAAACTACATAATTTAAACTAGTAACCAGATCATTGATTGCAAAAACTTAGTTATATATAATATACTGATTTATACAGACAGCAATATAGACAGCAGTATTGAAGTTAAATGAAGTTCTGATTTGCTATGACCAAATGAGACTGAAATTTTGTTTCCTCTCATGACAGTTATGTGTCTAGTCTTCATAATGGAGGATTTAAAAGGAAATAAAATATTTCTCCGACTGAATATAAGCTTAATATAGGCAGGAACAGATTGTTTTGCATCTGCCAGGAAACTGATAGTGTGTCTTTCCATTCACATGTAATATGGAACATTGAAATGACTTGTAAAATTGGAAGATGAGTTTCAACAGCTGTTAGAGAGGGATTCCATGAATAACATATTTTTAGCAGCATAGTAACATTTCAGTGACAAAAATCATCATCCTGAAAGCATAGGCTTTAAAAGCATAATAATTTCACTTTATTACCAAGTCCCATTGTGAGTTGCTCTGTCTCTGCTCTCTAAACTTTTATTACATTGTTTTAATGGTTTTTATATTTCTGCTTTCTCCTACTAAAGAACCATTATTTCTCTAGCTATCAATTTGTGATCCATATATTTCTACTGTTACAAAACCATAGTTCAAGGTACTTCACGCTTTGTCTTTCTTCTTGCGTTCCAGACATTTACCAATAACAGGAAATGTAAACATGCACATTGCAGAAGAGCTCATTAATATAATGATTTATTAGTTGCCAATTTACTGAAAATATCCAGATCCAATAGAAATGCATTCTAGAAAAACAATCTTTGAGAGTCTTTATATCTTGAATAGGATTAAATGGTCAGTCACGGAATGTTTCTTATTTAGTTGCTGATAACATAAAAATATTAGTATTTGCCATAAGCTGCTTTCAATATCTTCATTTGTGTAATCCTCTTAAGGAATGCAATCTTAAGTTTCATGGCTATCTGTGGTGAACGTTCTATAAAGTATGGTTCTTTGATTTGTTTATATTCTGGTTAGTTTACTACAAATTGAAAAGGAAGGTGAAATTTTAAAACAAGTCTGCACAATGGACAGAATTAATTAAAAGTATGCAAAAATATTCCCCTTTGTATTGACCACTCCACAACAAGAATCCAGTAGCATTAAATGTAGCCACACAGTGAGATCTGATGTGACAAAGTACTTACATTTATTTACTCAGTACTTTCTTGAAGCAGTTATTTTTGTGTTCCAGCATTATCATAAATGTGATGTTTCATTGTGTATCAATTACCTTCACATTACACAGTTTCCAATTATTTATTCTCATTACATATTAGTGGCTTGTTCTCAAGCTGCAACTCACTGATTCATATATTTCACAGTTACACTCTTGGTAGTCCTCGTTCAAATCTGCAGTTTTTCCTTATCTTCCTGCCTTCGCTCTCTTGGTCTTTAAGGGTTGAGCTATTTATTCTCAGAATTTAGTCTTCATGCAATGTTGTGACCTTTGTCATGTGAGCTCACTTGGTGTTTGTCATGATGCTTAAATCTTACCCATCATCCTCTGTCTTATTTCACTGGATTATAGGTACATTTTTTTCTGTAAAATAGAAATGAAGATCTCTTCTAAAACTGACACTGAGAGCACATAGAAATAAAACCTTTACTCTTGTGTCTGTCATCCTGATCATTAAGTACTCATTTCCTTTTCTCAGACATCCAGCCAGTTATTTAATACCTTAAGCTATTTGCTTTGGAGAACTTGAAAGTTAATGCTAACCACACAGATATTAAGCCCAACATCATAGAATAATATGGATCAGCCAAGTGCTGAATAGGTCACATGCACACACACACACAAAAAAAAAAAAACCCTTCAATTTCTAAGTAAGGTTCAACTCATCCAAATTTTAGGTAAAGTCTTGATTTGGCTACTATAAGGTCCTATCTTAATTGTTTTTCTTGTTGTAGTAGCAAAATACCTAACAGTCATTTAAAAAAGGAAAATTTCACTTTGGTTGACAGTTTCCAGGGATACAGTCCTTAATATTGGGGAGTGCATATTGGTAGAAGTAGGAGGCAGCTGGTCTCATTGCATCTAGAGTTAGGAAGTAAAAAGTGATCAATACTGAGGCTCAACTTATTTTATTCTTTTTATTCAAAAGAGGAACTCAGCCCTTGGAAAAACACCACGCACATTTATGGTTGGTCTTCCCACTCCAATTAACCTACTCTAGAAAATCTCTCCAATGCATACCCAGAGGTGTGTTCTCATAGTGATTCTAGGTTCCGTCAAGTTGACTGTTAAGTTTTACCAACCCTGATCCAATAAATAGAAACTGTCATCCTTGCCTAAGTTCAGAATTTATCTGATAATACTCAAAGAAGTCAGACAATTTGAGATCAGATGTCAACATAATGCTGTTAAAATGGGGCTTATATGTCTGACAAGTTTGCATACCAGTTAAAGAGCTGCTAGTCACAGTCTTCCAAAGTCTCAAATATAAACCCTATGTCATCTTAATGGTAAAGTTGACAATTTTATAATATGATAATATGATACATAAAGACAATAACTATTGACAAATGAAAATTTGTGTTATTAGCATTCTTTCCTGTAAGAGTATTTTGGAAAAAATGTTAATTATATTTTACTATTATTTTGTCAAATTTTATACTCTCTACACTCTTTCAGAATATATTTAGCTTTTAGTTTTCATCTGTCCATCCTTAGAAATATGATGATAGCAGGGTGAGTACCTAGTTACGTGAGGTACTGAAGATATGAAAACATATCTTACACTTAAGAACTAACGAGTAATTGCCAAACATTCAGAATTATTGGTTTAAAAATATTCTCTTCTTCCAGTCATATTTAATGTTAATTGTCATTCTTTGCACATAGTATGCAGAATTTATTTTCCCATTTTTTCATACTTTGGTGGCTTTTAAGACCTTTTGGATGGGTCTAATCTTTGAGGTTCTAGAATACTTTTAATATATGTCTACTTATGTATATATTGTAATGCCAAAGGACCATGTTTGTGCTGGAAAGATACTTTAGCAATGATCTATATCTCCAGCCATCATGCTATTTATGTATATTTCACTCTCCTTCTTTGTATTTTCAACCAGTAGAGTTGTCAGACTAGACCAGTTAAAATTTATTGACCCAAAGGGTTTGCATTTGCAGTGTCTTCTTCCATCTCAAGAAACTTATTATTGACAGGACTAAAGCTAAAGATGTCTGCTTGAATAAACAATTTCCAAGAAATATTTTGACCTAACATCAAAGACAACAGTGAGTAAGCAGGACCCATTTTTAAACTAACAGTAATGTCACCCTGTGGATATTTATCTCCAGAAACACTAATCATTGAAAGTATAGCTTAATCTTTATAGTTATATTTTCACAAGGCTTCTAAACATTACATTATATATATATATATATATATATATATATATATATAACTACTAAATATATGTATGTGCTAAAAAATGCCTAGACCTTGATGTATAATTGAAAAATAACATATGAGGTTTGACACATTGAGTAATTTATCATTTTGTTCCTCAGTTATAACATTAACAATATGTTATTATTTCAGAGTTTAGTTTTCTACATCCTCCTGAATGGATAACACTACTAAGTGAACATTAATTTTGTATTTGGATCAATATTTCAACATCATTAAAATGAAATCAATGCTCCAGTTAAGCTATCAATAGCATCCTCTCCAGAGAAGTAGCCTTATCCTCGGAGCATGGCAATCAAACTAAATCACCACCAATGAATCTTTATATTAGAACTTCAAAGAGCTCAAAGTGAAGCTCTATAGATTTGGCTAATTTATTCTCATCACAGTCCTCAGGCTCTTCTTACACACATAATTTTTATTATGTTTTGAGATGCTGCACTTTTAATCCTTGGCATTTGAAAGGTTCAGAGTGAGCATATCTCTAAGCTAAGTAAATGTCACTTAAATTATTCATATTCTAAGGTACCACAAAACTCTGCAACATTTTTCATTCAATAAATATTTATCCAGTGACTATGTACCAATTTTAAGTTATAAATGAGTTGTAGTTAAGAACTTGTGTTTAAAGATGTGAACATGTTTTCTTTTTTCTAAGTGGTGTGTGTACATGGAAGGTAAACATCTGAGCTTCTCTCACACAAGACTATTTTCTAGGTAGACTATAAAAATTAATTTTAGTTACATAAAGCATAAAAGGGGGAACAACTAGCTAGAACTGAGCCTCTCACAGACTCCTAAGACATCAGAGTCAAGGTGCTTCCAGATGACACAAAGAGATCACATTTCTGCAGTATGCTTTCATAAGCACCTTCATTCTTCCTTGCTCTATCTGAGTCTTGAAACCCAGTTACACTATGCAGAGCAAGGGTTTGTACTTCAGTCAATATGTTGCTGTCAAGGGTTCATGCAATCACTAGGGATCTGGTGGTGGACAACTCACTCAAATCACCTATTATAATATAACTTGAGGAAACCAAACCCAATAATTCTCTTGGAAAATATGTTCCAGTTTCCTACTCAGAGCTCAGAGTGTGGCTTTATGCCTGTGCTGGGACCAAGGTATCATTTCAGAGATCTGTTGTGCTCCAGTGAAAGACAATCAAAAGCCTTTCTTGCACCTAAATAATATGATCCAGAGACAAACAGCGAAAATAATGCACTGTTCTTTCATGAAGACTAAAACTAAGAAGACTGTTGATACTTTCTTTTATGTACGGTTAGATGCATCTTATCTGATCTATTTGAAGAATGAAAAAGAATGAGAAAAGAGAAAGCTATTTTGAGTCAACAGTAGAGTAACAATACGTTACAGGGTAAGCACCATTGAAGTCTTATATTATCTACAAACATTTTTGCCTCCAAGAAATATTTTGACCTAAAAGAGATAAAATAGTAAGGAATACTTAGAAATTAAACTCCAAGTTTTTATGGATGCTAGAATAACATTATTTCCTAAATAAATTCTTTCATTAATTTGACTAAAAATATCACTATTGATTTGACTAAATAAGTCCTAAATAAAATAAGTCCAGGATAAGTTTGGCAAATAGTAACACTTCATTTATTCATTTAATGTTGTTATATACCAATAACTGTCCTATAGCCTATTGACATTTCCATTTTATGAGAAAAAAATCTGTAAAGGGGCAGACATTGGGACAAATGAGCACACTTACACTCCTCTAGTTCCATGACCATTTATCTAAGTCACAGACTTTTGAAGAGAATAACAACAGTGGCCCAGCCTGAAAGCCACCGATTGCTCTTGTTTTAAATTTATTCTTCAAGATTAAACACAATGACCTTTGTGACAAAAGAAGCTGAACAAATGATTTGATTACTGAATGAAATAGAAAGTCAATGCAAGGCACTGTTATGAGTGGCTAGAATAAGAATAGATTTTTGTCAAACTATGTAAGAGAAGATACACCTCAGATTTTAGACAAGGCACTTCAATGAGCTTCTTTATAGTTTTTTTCCAACATTTATACATTTCAAAAGAGATCTTTATACAACCCTGTTATCAACTGCAGGACTGTTATATGTGTGTGTAAGTACATATATATTTGCAGCTCCTCAGGAATGGGAGAAATATTTGTATAAAATAAGCAAATGAACAATAACTAATATATAATTTTACATTCAGTACCGGTGATAAAGGGACAAAATTCTATGCACTAACCAGACTCTAACTGGACCTTGTGCAAAGTTCTGGGGAACATATTTGAAATGAATATTGTTTGTATTCAGAGAAATATCAACAAAAATAGTTGGAAGACATCAAGGCATGTTTTCAAATTCCAGTAGAAAGGATTGGGGATATGTTGAATGTGTAGAATGAGAACCAGCTGCTGCCAAGGGCAATAGTAATCAAGTATGTCCTATTCTGCTCTTTTGCTAAGAACTGGAGCCAAAGGCAGAGATTATTGAGCTGATGAAGTTGAGCCAACTCTAAGACTTTCACTGGTCATCAAAGACCATCGAAGAAAGTACTGACCACTTGAAAGGGAATGTGGATCCTTGATTATATTCAACCCAGACCAATCAGTCATGTGTACATGGTAGGATTTTAATAGGAGAATTAACTTTTCACTGAGAGATTGAACTACATGTTCTTCATGTTGTCCATGCTCTAAGATTCAGGAGTCAATCCTGAGATGAACTATACTCAGAAGAACATTTGGATTCTTTTTTACCCAACTTATTTGCATACTCTCTGTCTTTAAAGTACATTTCCAGAATATCTGAATTCATGATTAGAAGCTGGGTCTGGATGAAAAGGAAATCTTTGGATGAAGTAGAAACACAGATAGTAGTTTCTAGTCAGTTAATAAAACCCAAGTTTAGGCTTCTGCTTTGTTCATATTCTTGCCTGTCCAGAGTGTTCACTGTACTCCTAAAATTATTGTATGTCTTCTTATTACAGCTCTTTTTTATCTTTTAGGCCAGCTTATTTGCCTCTATGCAGCTGAGGTTCTCATACTATAGCAGTTTCCCTTGTTCCATATTGCCTTCCTGTAATCCATTCTTCACATTTCAGATAAATTTATCTAAATCATATCTCTGAACTTCAAATCCTCAGTCATTCCCTGGAATTGTTGTGATAATTTTCAAATGTCCTCAAGTAGCCTATGTGTCCCCACACTACCAGGTTTCTACTTATCTCACTAGCCTCCTTGCTTTCTGCTTACCATCTTGTACTTCATCTTTTTTAGATACTTATCAATTTATTGGTTATGATTTACTCTATTGCTTTGTGTACATTCTTTCTTCTTCATCTAAATCCTCATATTTTCTATTGTAATCATGAACATATAAGTTTTATGTGCATCAACTACCCAATACCACAGTGAGTGGTAGAAACATGCAAGGCTAGGCATTGTTCTGTTTGTTTTACATATGTTACTCTTGTATAATATGGATTCTTTGACTTAGAAACTGCTTTGCTTCCACACATGAAGACTCCTGGAAAGGTCAGAAGCTACATCCCTGAAGTTACACCAACATTAGCTGCTCTTACATGATCTGAACAAGGACAATACAATAAGCATATTAATGTGGTTGGGAGAACTCATGAAGCTTCAAACTTGGACAAAGGACTACAGGCAACTAATAAGAACATAGCAGGAGAAGTAATCTTCCTTGGGAAAGACCACACCAATTGTTCACCCAATAACAAATAGTTATCTGAAATATACATACAAATATGAAAGACGTATATAGACTGAGCCATTACACAGACTGAGCAGGTTGTATTCATGTATTTAGAAATTCACACACATATATACATGTATCTATATATAAATGTAACAACAATTTAAAAAATCAAAAATTCAAATAGGAACAAGATGGTATGTGAGGGTTTGAAGTGAGAAAGTGAAGAGGAGATGATATACTATCATCTCCAAAAAAAATATTTTTAAAGGCGAAGTACAGCTTTCCATGTACCACAGTATTTAAAAAATGTATGTCTCTGCAGCTCAGTTTTCCTCTGAATTTCCTAGTAAATCATTGTAGTGAATGATTGAAATAAATGTAGTGCAGACTGAAGTGGACCAAGGATAGCATATATAATTTTTACAGTATATATTATAGTGGGTCAGACGGTATTCTTGTATATCTACATATTCTGAAGGACTGGCATTACACATTCCTTTTTTAAGGGTGAACTTCTGTTTAAATCCATAGATAAGTATAATACATGCATACCATTGCTTGATAGAACATTTAAGTTCACTAGAAAACTAGCCATCTTGTAATTTAAACACATGAATGAATCAATATGAAGTATTTATTTCTCTAAAACTTATAATATTTAGCAAGTCTCCTTTACTAAATGAAGACAATCCTCTAATTCCATCACATTTAAATGCAGTACTGACCTTAACCTAGGATAATTCTCTCTATAATCACAAATAGGATTAACCTATTACCTCTGCTTTTATATGACCTTTTCCTTGGGAGACCCAGATAAGTAGCTCTTCACTCCACATAGGGCATTGACAAGAGGACAAAAACAATCCATCTAAGTCTAGCTTGGTGTACCAAGTTTATTGGGTTACCTAAAGAAGTGTGAGTGATTCAAAGTCAGCTACCATTAACTTAAAAGTCTAACGCAACATGAGTGAGGGTTTATGAAAGCTTGATCCCTGAAGATGCTCCCTATACAGCTTGTAGACCAGTGATTCTCAACTTTTCTATGCTGCAACACTTTAATACAGACCCCAACCATAAAATTATATTCATTGCGACTTCATAACTGTGATTTTGCTCCTGCTATGAATCATAATGTAAATATCTGTGTTTTCTGATGGTCTGAGGCAACCTCTGTGAAAGGGTCATTTGAACCCCAAATGGGGTCATGCCCCACATGTTGAGAACCACTGTTGTAGAGTCTCACCAGATTCTTATAGGACTACTGAGATCAAAATTTCATAAGTTCTATCACCTGACCAAGTCTGAGTCCCCCTCCTTTTTCTAGGAGATACTTGCAATAGGAAGGAAACAGCTGCATACTAGCAACTATGTTTCTTCTTATTATTTTTCTCCTCCCATTCCCACCCCTCCCCAAGCTGAGGACCCAACCCTAGTGCTCCACCACTGAGCTTAATCCTCGATCCCTTATTTTTCTTTTTGTCTTTTATTGAAAATAGATTTTTTTTCTCATATAATACATCCTGATTATGGTTTTCCTCCCTCTGACCCTTCCAGTCCCTCCCCTAATAACTGTATCTCTTAAACTCTTCGGAGGGCTAGATGTTATCCCAAGGCTGTCCATGAATCAAAATTCTTTTCATACTTTGCCCACTAGCCTGCCATCATTTTATGGAATCATAGTTTTATACTCATAGGATTCTCCCTCAAAATTTTATATACTATGTATACATATGCACATGCTAACTAGAAAAGAACCGACAATAAGTTAAGTGCATGTTTGAGTTAATCTAAAATACAATCTATTGCACTCATCTATTCCAACTACTACCCACTCATTTCTCAGTTTGCTGTTGATAAATGATTTCAAGTACTTGTGACCCACCAACTTGAATTTAAAGAAGCAAGAGGCTTATTCGGTGAGCTGCTTCTCTTCTGAATATTCAAATCTAGACTTGACCGGTTTAGAGAAAAACAGAGGTTCTAATTTGGGAGCAGATTGTGGAGACTCATATGGGACAACTGAAATGGTTAGAGTCTACCCCTTGAAATCATACACAAAAGCACACACACACACACACACACACACACACACACACTATGGTAACTTTTGGGGCTGCATGTAAACTGAAGTTTCCAAAAACATATCAATAATTAGATTTGGGTTTTTTTTTCTTTGACTATTACATTCTATGATCCTTAACTGAAGAAAACCAATTCATGATAAAGTCTTTATTTCTATCATCATATCTTTGACACACTAGGATATATATTGAAACAACATTTTTTACAACTTAATGTGAACAACTATTTGTAGGAAAGTGAGATGGTTATATAAAGAACAAATAAAGAGGAACTTCTCTACTAATATATATTATTTCCTAATTAAACTATTATCACACAATCTCTGAGTCATATGTCATTTTGTCTATACATTTTCATCCTTTGTTTAACACATTTCTGAGCTTAAATACTTGATATTCTAAAGTAAGATATCAACTTAGAATTTATTAACTATGGGAGAGAAGTCAAACAATTCAAATATATTAGTAAGACAAAAATTTTAGACCTATAAACTCCACTTTGAACTTTATTTCATGTTTATTTTAATAATTTGTATTTCAAATGATTTACAATACAGTACAATTGCTAATTTTTTTAAAGCATGACAAATGAAGACCTGCGGACTGTTATTGTTTCACTGTGCACAAATTTAATCAACTTGTGTTACTGAAAATTAACGAATCTGTCACAGTCAGGGTAAGAGAGATTCCTTTGCTCATGGTCACAACTCATCTCAGATGCACTGGGCAGTTTTCCTGGAAGGCTCAGACTGTCTTATATCTCTTCTCAAAATTCACTATACAGTACACAGGTGTGTTGGTAAGAAATCCAGTTAAAATATAAAAAAATTGTGTCTTTTAGGTCATACCTTATTTCTTTTCTATGTATAATGCAAAATAATATGATGCGAATTACTTGGGAAGTTGTACTGTCAACTTTTAGACATTTATGTTTTGGTTTATAAGAAGACTTAAAGAGCTTGCTGGAGCTGTTCCAGAGCTGAGGCCAAAGAATACATATTTTCTCAAAGTACTCGCCTGGTTTCTCTGAATGAATGCTATTGGAGGAGGCATGTGCAGAGTGTTTACCACACATCAAGCTTTTCTTTACGATAGTTTTGCAATATAAAAGGAAATGCTTTATTTTGCTTAATTTCTGAACTAAGAATTTCTGCGTCATATTTTGTTATATTTAATATAGTTTATGAGTTGTAGTAATGGTTTCATTTTCTAAGAATTGTTCTATTGTTTGTGTAGAAATTTTAAAATATTATTCTCATGGCTTTTTGTTGGCTTATTTAACTTCCATATTTTCTAAATGCCTCTACTACATCCAGGGAGTAAGTGGTTAAGGCCAAATCTAAATTTGAATGAGTTTGGTTTTGTGATGACTCAGAGACAGATAAATCACCCTCTTTCTATTTTTATAGGCAACATTTATAAATATCTGTTCAAGTAATCAAGTCTCCCATTAAAATCCATATAATTAACACGGATTTAATATTTTATAGCATATATTCAAAAAATATAAGACAACAAAAGAAGCTTAATCAAATTGTTTTGCACATCCTTCAGTTCTTATCACATGGGCACATGTCTCTTAAAAACAGTAATTACTGTGAGGCTTGTAAGAATAAAAATTCTGCAGCTGGAATGGACTTCATATTTTTTTTCTTGTACTAGATAATGTTGAATAAAGCACCTGTAGCCAATTTTGTCAAAACATATATGAAAGTTGGAATCCAATTATTCTGACCCTGGAATAAACACCTTCTCCACTTAAGGTGTGCCTTTATGCTTTGTAGATTTTCCTGGACTTTAACAGTGGCTTCGGAAGGCTATAGGTTGTTTAGTAAGGTGTTTTTCCTATTAATAACATGACACAGTTGTGGCCCCAAGTAAAGAATGTTCTCTTCTTTCCTTCTGAGATGTACTAGAGGCTAAGAAAATTTGGCCCCGCATGTTTCAGAGTGGCTCATACTAAATACAGACTTACTGGTCAACTGTCAGACCTGCCTTCAGCCTAACCAAACTTTTGGACACAGTGTGTATCATGGTGGAATAAAAACGGTGCTACCACTGCTGAAATGGTTTCTAAGGCACCATGTTGTTCTCACATGAGATTTCTCACATCTGAAATGATGCTATTGTTTTATTCCATGGCTTTCTTTGGATTGAAATGTATCCATTAACATTTGTGTGCTTTTCTTTTCCATCCATCCTTCTCCATCTCATGAAAAGCACATCGGGGTAAGTTGACTCACAATGGCTGCTGAACACGTTGATTTTCAGCACCATCTTTTTTTTGTTGTTGTTTTCCTTTGTTTTATCTTTAGTATTTCTCTTTTCGGTTGTAACACAAACTGCACTGCCTCCGACCTCAAATGAAATTCATGATGTGCGCTCATTTCTACACAGAACAGGGAATCATTGGTTCAGAGAAATATTTATATTTGAATTACATTGGCCTTTCAAACACTATTATTGCTTGGCTCTATGAGATACATGCAAAGTGACCTTGCAGACTTTATTCCCCTAGATCGCGAGTCTTTCTTCAGGAGTTAAGTCATGTTTTCAAGATAAGCTTTGACCCTTAGTGCCGCTTGTCTGAAAATGTGCTTATCTAGGGCATGGGGTTCAGTTCTTCAAAGTGCATTCAAGAGATAAACTCATTTTTCAGTTTCCAGAACTTGTGTAGCCAGAAAGGGGTTTGTGTTGCCTTTCCTCAACAAGGCATTTATAATGGCCAAGTTAACCTAGATTTTAGCCGAATGTATGCCTTTTCCCATTGTTTCTTATGTGGATGATTTTATTTTTAGTGATTCCAATGGATTCTTATTTTTTAAGTAACAGTTTCAAATGTAAAATCCTTCTCTCATAGAAAGGGGAAATCACATAAGTTCCCATTCCTAGACAAAGAACTATAGACAAGCTATCAATGCTGTGAAAAGGAGAAATAGTCTCCTCTAGGGAGGAGCACACAATCTGCTTATCTATTATGAAGTGATCAGCCCTGAAATCATATATGTGTGTGTTGGGTGTGTGTATGTGTGTGTGTGTGTGTCAGATACACACACACCCCACACACAGCTAACATCATATAGACTGAGCAAATTGTATTTATATATTTAGGAATATTAAAACATATATGGAGGTATGAGGGCATCACTGGGTGGAGAGTCAGGGTTTGTGTAAAAACAAAGAAAAGAAAACCATGACTTTAAGGGACAGCAAGGAAGGGGTAGAAGGGAGGGTTTGGGGGGAGGAAAAGGAAGTGGTAAAATGGCAGAATTATATTTTAATTTCAGAAAGTTTTTTTTAATTATTAATAAAAGTGAAAAATGGGCAAAATAAAATCCTCTTCTTGGAAACACATTTAGGGTATATTGTCCATCCATAAAATAGGGCTTTAAAGTAACAGTCAGACAAAACATGTACAACATTTATAAGGCATTTACATTGGAATAGGCTTTTGCAATATAAGCAACATGGTCAGCTCATGAAAGCATTTTGGTTGGTGCTAGGTATTACTGTGAATAAGGTAACTTTTTTCCCATAAATATAGTGACAGGCACTTGCTACACAGTCATAAGAAGAGTTCACACCCGAGAAGCCATGGCTGGACATCCTGCCAATGCCTATAACACAAGCTCAAAGGGGACTGAGACAGGAAGGTCATGGAGACATTCTGGCTTCTAGCCTAGCTGCATAAATGCAAGCCCAGCTTCAGTGGGAGAACTTGTCTCAAAGGGCTAGACATAGAGTGATAGAGAAGAACACCCAAAACCCTCTTCTAGCTAATAGTATCACATTGTTCTTTAGTATTAGTTTTTTTTATGTTTTCTTTACTTTATTGATAATCTCCAATTGCTAAGCCAAGATTATTTAACAGTACAATACTTGTTTTAGTTTGCATAATATATAAGAAAAGGAAAATGCTAGTAAAATGTTCAAAATGGTTGGCCTGATGGTTTCTGTAAGCTCTTCTACATCACTCTTTCCAGCAGCATTTAATGCCATCCAATACATTTAGCCCACTGCTTTTCCATTATTTCTCTTTCTGAAGGAAAACAATGGCAAGAAATGAGATTTATCTTTCTAGTCCATTTTAAATGAGATATCAGAAAACAATAGCAACAGCAAAAAAGAATGATTCTCTGTCAGTGTAATATACTGGCATACTGACTCTCATTCTCAAACTGAGCTTCCAGCTGTCTTGAATGTTTTAGGGCTTGTGTATAGCCAAGTGTCAAAACCATTTCCTTAGTGCAGTCACTAAATCAAGATCAGAAGAAGGTAAAGCCAGGGGAGAGAGCATAGATAGCAAGGTTGACAACTAAGAGGGAAGATGCTGAGGTATGGAATTTAGAAACCAGAAGAGAGAATCCCACTTGCTTGCTCCATACCTTTGGAGGCCTGACTGGTCCCTCTGTTTATGAATACAACTCTCTGCGCCCAGTAAGGGAATTAGTGAATGCATATTATCACAGGAGCATGCAAACTGAATGCTTCCAAGCTAAGCAAAAGAGGTCTCAAAATGAGATGAAGCACCCAAGCAATCTAACCGAAGTGATACCCATGCCACTTGGAGCATCTCCAATGCTTTCCAGGAAATCCTCAATTACAATCAGGAAGTGAGGGAGGGAGTTCAGACCCTGGTGTCAAGTAAAAAATGAAATCATTTAATGGGAAATCATGCGAGCCCCTCTAGTTTTCAAAGCCAGCATGGGTAATTGTATTCCTTAATCACATCCTGTGTATGTGTTTTCTCCTTTGTAATGGTTTGGAAAGTGACTAAACTCAAAATAAATTGAGGGAAGAAATTATGTAAATCCCAACTCAAATTCACAAATAAATTAAATTCTTTCCCTGGGACTAGTTCCTATATTCCAGAGCAGAGAGAGAGAGAGAGAAGAGGGGAGAGTTTAAACCTGAATGAATTGAGAGCTTAGTGTAATCTATTTATTTCAGAAAGAGCCTTATGAGTGTTATTGGAATCTATATAAATTCTACTTAAATGTTATAAAATTTTTTCTACTTTCACTGAGTGTGAAAATGCCCAATAATCAGACACCTACACACACTTTGACACACATAATATCCTTGTACTTTCAAAATCAATCAAAATTGTTAATGTTGAATTTGAAACTTAAATTTATGAAGCTAGCTATATATTTAAGTAATCAGTGTTCTGAAGCATCTGATTGGGATTGTTGACATAGTCATGTTCAGAATAATTATGTTAATGAAGATATATATTATCAGCTTGCAGATGTTTCACAAATTAGGTGGCACCATACACTATTCACATTTGCATCTAAGAATTCCAACTAGCTCCTCATGTTAGCATGATATTCATAGAATTTATCAACAAATTCATATTCTTTAATAATAGAGTTATAAATCCACCGCTCACTTCCTCAAATTGATAACCTTCCTATTTCTGCCTTCCAAGTGTTTAAAGTATAGTCCTGTGTAGCCATGCCTGTACATACTAGGTTCATTCTTCAGTTGAGCTCTGAGGAGATTATATCTTACCCTGTAGACTCTTGGCTTTTAAGAGATGAAGGTATTTTCAATGAATAACTGTGAAATCTATGTACACTTCCTACTAACAATTTTTAGGGAAGGCATAGTCTCTGACACAACATTAAGAGCTGATGATTAAATTGTCTAATATTTTGAAATTTTTCTCAAGCTGCATGTTTATTTTTTTCTAGTTCTACCTAAGCACTTTCAATGAGGTAAATTGTACTATTGGATCTCAAGTCATGCTTATTAACTAGAAGATTGCAATAACAGGTACACAATCACTGAATCTGTAACTGCAAGTTCACCAAGTCCACTTCTGTCTATAACCTATATCCACCACCTTTGGGCTGAGATCCAAAACCTGGTAAAAATTGTAAAAATAAAGCAGGCTTCCTTTGGAGCTGTATGGAGATAAGACTCACCATGTATGAGAGCAAGGATGGAAAGACCATTTAAGTAAATAAATACATGAGCCACAGGACAATAAAGCTTGGATCATATCTTTCCAGTTTTATTCACAATGAGGAAAATGCAATTAGCCTTCTTTTTTAGTTATTAAAAGTTTCAGATTTTGTGGCCAAATTGTTGGGGTTTAAATTTTAACTTTTGTCTTCAATTTCTCTGATTCCAAGTAGCCTGCACTCACTAGTGTTCATATAGCTGTGTGTGTCTATACATATCCTAGTGAATTACTGTGGAAATTAAATTAATTTAATTGTGCATATATATGCTCATTTGCACTTAGGCTAGATAAGGCTTCAGACAGAGTAAATGGTGAATTTTTGTGAGACATGGTACTTAATTTATCTATACCTAAAACTTTTGTTCTTTCAAACACTATTGTACATCTTGCAAGAATATGAAGTTGCACACTGATAATGAGATAAAATGCTAGACAAATCTCTATCATAAATAATACCTTTTCATATACACAAACCAATTGATACTCTAAACAAAAAGTTAGTAAAATAGCTAGAGTGTATTTACATTGTTTGAATACATAAGATAATGAGTTTATCTGAGAGAGTTCATGGAATCCTAATAGGAAGGATAAATCATGCATTGCTGCTGATGGATGAGTTTGAGATATGATTGACTGTGGTGTAAAAAAATTTCTTAGTGGGCAGGGTGGTGGTGGCATGTGCCTTTAATCCCAGCACTTGGGAGGCAGAGGCAGGTGGATCTTTGTGAGTTCGAGGCCAGCCTGGTCTCCAAAGTGAGTTCCAGGAAAGGCACAAAGGTACAGAGAGAAACCCTGTCTTGAAAAACCAAAAAAAAAAAAAAAGAAGAAGTTTCTTATCACAGTAAAAGTACTATTCATGGGCAGGTAAATTAACTGAGGTATTTATAGAGTGGCTCATATTATGAGCATTCACTGAGCAGAAGAATCAAGAAAGACAGTAGGGGCCTGACAAATATTTGTCTTTAAAAATATATTAAAATGTGTGTATAAATTTAAAATTATAACATAATCACATCACTTCACTCTCCCTTTCTCCCATTCAACTCCTCCAATGTATCCCATCCACTTTGTTCTCATTCAAATCATGGTCTCTTTTTATTTTATAATTGTTGTTGGTGTGTGCGTGCGTGCGTGCGTGCGTGCGTGCGTGCGTGTGTGTGTGTGTGTGTGGTGTCCCTGAATATATAAATATAACATGCTCCATATGATGTTGGTCCTTTGAGAAGCTAATTAGCCTTTATCATTATGAGAGCAATGGAGATGTTTGACTGAACCTACAAAATCTATGATCAGGAAATTCTTGCTGGGTAAAAGATAGTGAACAAGACACCAATGAGATGGACTTAGATGTCCATTGCCATCCTCCAGGAATAATAATAACCTGAGCAAAAACTTTGGCAATATTTCCTGTGTTTATAGATACCTTCCTGCATATTAAAAATGCAAGGCAGCCAACCCGGGTAACTGTTATAAAGGGTTCTTATTCCTTTTAATGATTGAAAACACAGCTAAATGTTAACAAGGAGCAGACCTATGAAATTTGCTTAAAATTCAGTGTCCCAGCTGGTTGTCAACAGATTCAGTTCTGTAAATTATCATATATGGAAATTTCGAAAGGGATCTATAGCCAGGTGTATGACACACACCTGTATTCTCAGAGCTCTAGAGGCAGAGATAGTCAGCCTCTCTGAGTTCAAGACCAACCTGGTTGATATAGTGAGTTGCGGGACAGCCAGGACTCTAGGACTGAAAAAATAGAAAGATCATGTCTCAAAGAGAGAGAGAGAGAGGAGGGATGGGGGATAGAGCAACCATAGGAAAAGGCCTGATCCCAGAAGGAAAAAATTCTCAACTATAGGACATTGTTATATCTGTGGTGAGTTCTGTGTACTGGGTACCTGGTTCTAAAAAGTTTTCTCTAGCAATGATGTAGATGCTAAAGGCTCCCCAGTTTCAATAGAAATATGTAAATAGTTATTACACACACACACACACACACATACACACACACACATACACACACATATACACACACACACACACACATACACACACACACACACAAATGCATGCACGTGCACACACACATATATTTGGACTGGGATATTTTTGATGGAAAGTGAAAGAGTGAAACTTGCAGGGATCGGAAATGTTTCCTTCTATAAAGCACAACTAGTAATGTACAAACTATTCAGGCAAGGGAGTTTTCAACTCTGGTTCCTACTTAGGGAAAAGAGTTTAAAAGGTTTATTAAGGCTGAATCAGAAAGTCTAGGCTGCTCCGGCAAACTTAGGCAGTTATTAGTAACAGGAAGCATGCATTGCCTGTTTCCTTTGTGGGAGCCATTGTAGTGTTCACACTGACATGATTTCTCGTGGAAATTTCAATCCTTTGAGGTGGGTTCAGTTACCAGTTTCACTCTACACTGAGTCATAACAGGGAAAAATGCATGTGAATATCTATACAAACATTCAAAGCACAAGAATCAAGCCCAGGCAGCCCCGTTTTATAGAACAAGCTTTCACTCATTCTGCTAAAAAAAAAAAAAAAGGCTCTCTCCTAGGCAGGTTTTCTTTTTCATGGTACTGGAAGTAGCCTGGGGAAAGAAGCCAATTAAAGACCAAGATTTAAAAAAAAGCAATGTGCCAGTGAAAAACTAAAGGAAGACGCAGTATAAGTCACAAAGGGGAGATTGGCAGGCATTGAAGGGGAGGTAAAAGAAAAGGCCCATGTAGAGGCAGAAGGAATCGTACTGTGTCATATCTAGACAGTCCCATCTCAAACTAATGGAGCTAAAAGAGTTCTCTGGACAATGATCTGAAAATAAAGTTTCCCTTCAATGACAGAATAGACCTGTCCACATTACAGAAAAATATGAAAGGAGGTGTTACCACCCCATTGTCTATCACTTCTTGGTCAAGTAATGAGCTTCATTTTTTAGAGATGCAAATACAAATACTCATCATTCAGGTTTGGCCACTTTAATATATTACCCCCGAAGATAGCTATTTCAAAGGAAGATTATTAACAAATAATTTATCATACTCAAATTTTGGTAGTACTGATTCACTCATGAGATAACCACAGTAAATTATGATAGAATCAAACAATCTTCTGATCTGTCTTTCTATCTCTTTTTCCACCTCTTTGTCTATCTACATAGTAATATTACATAAGGAAAATAGGAGAACATAAACAAATTCATCCCTTGGGGACCAAGAATTAAAATAACTCTACTCTCAAAATTGTTAGTAAAATTTAGGTATGGCAGATCAAAATACAAACAAATTGTGATAGATAAATATCTTATTCAAGAGCTTGCTCTGCTTGTCAGCGGTATTACAGCTACCTTGAATTACATTCATTTAAAAAAAAATGTAGGCATAGGCACTGAACCACCATGCACTTTTAACAATGGGGGTATATAAAAGCCAATGAGGCTGGGCTCATGTCCTGCAGAGAAGATCATGTAGCATGAATCTTAAAAGTTCTTATTAATAAAATCAAACCCGAGGCCAGTTATTGGGGTCAATGCTGGTAGATCAGAGAGACAGAACAAGCCACAGCCATCTCACCTTGCCAGTTCCTCAACTGGTCCTGTTTCCTCAGACTGGAAGCCTCTTAGTCCTCATCCAGAATGAATCTCAGCTGAACTGTGTTGCTCCAAAGCCTGAAAGCTTAACCAGTCAAATGCTTAACCAGCCAAATGCTGCTAGTTTCTGGTCCTCACGCTTTATATATCTTTCTGCTTTCTACCACCACTCTCTGGGATTAAAGGCTGGCTTTCTGGGATTAAAGGCGTGTGTCACCATGCTTGGCTGTTTCCAATGTGGCCTTGAACTCACAGAGATGCAGAGGGATTTCTGTCTCTGGAATGCTAGGATTAAAGGCGTGTGCTATCACTGCCTAACTAGTGGCTTTTCTGTTCTCTGACCCCAGATAAGTTTATTAAGGTACACAATATTTTGGGGAACACAATACCACCACAAGAGCACACCAGAGATCAAGCTTGTTCACCCACAGTAGAATCTTGTACCTAATTAAGAGTGGTCAAATTCAAGGGATCAGGATGGTCGGGCTGGAAGAACTGGGAAAAGGCCATCCCAAAAGGAAAGGAAGGCATAGAACGTAGGAAGGAAACTGGAAAGAATGGTTACATCCTGTTAGGATAGACAGAAGAAATAGAATCTAATATTACTAGGAAAACATGTCACAGTAGCCAGTGAAGAGTTATTACAAGAATGTGAGCTCTGTGTTAACTTAGTAAATGTTTCTGGTTTAAGGAATTTGATCTGATAGTGATTTATAAAATGAATTACAGAGGAAAAGGAAGAAGATACTGAGAAAGCAATTAGTATGGTTAAATATTTATTTGCTATTAGATGGTCTTATGAGAATTATTTATGTTTTCATAACTTACACTGATCTTAATCTATAACCATCTGCTGGGCAGTGGTGGTACACACCTTTTATCTCAGCACTCAGGAGGCAGAAGTAGGTGGATCTCTGTGAGTTCTAGGCCAGCCTGGTCTACAGAGCTAGTTCCAGGACAGCTAGGGTGTAGATAGATAGATAGATAGATAGATAGATAGATAGATAGATAGATAGATAGATAGATAGATAGATAGATAGATAAACAGAGAGAGAAAGAGAGAGAGAGAGAGAGAGAGAGAGAGAGAGAGAGAGAGAGAGAAAGAGAGATATTAATGAGTAGCCAAAGTATACATAGCTAACAAGTAGAAAATCTGGGAGGCATTCATTCACTCAGTCACGTTTTCCTGCATGTACAACGTGTGCCTGAGCTGCTGTCCTGACAACTTCTCACCATTTACACTGTCATATCCCTTAGTTGAATCATTGTCATTCTTTGTCTGTGTGCTGCCACAGCTATTTAACAATTTAACTCACAGTTCTGGCCTGTCTCAAGTCTATTATCCTGCCAGTAGCCGGAATGACCTTTCTAATGTACACATTAACTGACCTTTCTAATGTACACATTATGCTATAGTCCTGTGCTTGCAGCTTCTGACTGATTCTCCTTGCACTCAGAGTACATTATTTACAGCAGCCCCAGGCTCATGACCCTGATTTACTCTTGACTGTCTCTCTGTTTTCATCTGTCTCACCCCATTTCTCCAGATAATTCAGCCTTGATGGTCTTTCTTACCTTCTTTTGTTGCCCAACCATCTAATTCCATTCCTTTCACTGGAAATCCCTTTGTGTTTCTTCTCCTTGAAATGTTTTTTACTCCCATTTCAATATAATATTGCTGGTAAAATTATGTCTCTTCAAGGAGAACTTCCCAAGGACTAGAGGCTAGGCAGTGAGTGTCCCCTGACACTAATCACTTTGCCACACGTTTGATACCTTCAAATTGTTTTGTTTATCTGTGTTTTCTAGAAAAGGTCTATGTTGCCCAGGCTGACCTGGAAAACCATTCACTATTTAGCCCAGGCATGCCTCAAACTACTACCTCAGGTTCCAAAATGCTAAGAACACAGGAATGTGCCACCATGCCTGGTTTGTTTGTTTAATGTGTCATTATATTAATGTTTCTTTCTCATTGAAACCTATGATCTTTGAAATTAGGGACTCAATTAACTGTATACTGTGTGCTGCAAAAAGACTGTAGCACACTGGGATCTACAAAAGACAGAGGATTCATTGCCTAGCCAACTTTCTTAGCCATGAGGGGTACAACATCTCTGCCCCCAAGCCCACAGAGAAGGCAAAATCAATTCATAAGCCACTCAAATCAATTAAATGTTAAAGAAGGAAATGGGGAAGATTACATAATACTATGACACCTGTAAAAAGAAATGGTACATACATTTTTGCCTTGACACTAAGGAACAAGAAAAAAAATGACTGGGACTCACTCAGTATTTATCATATGTGATATAATGCGGTCCATGGTCTTTTGTATAAAAATGAAGTAAATTAAAATTAAAATTAAATAAGAGATGGATATGGGGCAAGGGGAAGGGATGAGAAGTAAGGAAGGGGGAGAAAGGAAACAGGGAAGGGGAGGGAGAGTACAAGGCAAATAATCTATCTCAAAAACCAAGTGCAGTGACTTGATGCCATAAGGGTGGCGGGGGTTGGGGGGAGGGACTGTTTGTTGTCCAGTATAGAGGAGCTACAGGTCACAAATGTTAGAAATGCAGCTTGAGTCCCCTCTTGATACATGTTCAAGTTGTCCACACATGCAATTGTTGAAGTGAGATATAAGATTTAAAGAGAGGACAGTGATGTTTCCATTTGGATGAGGTCCTTGTTCAACAGCAACAAAAATCAAAATTGCAAAAAAAAAAAATCATAACCCATTATTTAGTCTAGATGAGGTGAATGGGAAGTACCCTGGTTTTATTTACATTTCACAGATACTCTTTTTTATCCTTACATTTATTCATTTATTTTAATTATGTGTGTGGCCAGAGCACTATATACACATGAGTGCCGATGCCTGCAGTGACCAGAGGTGTCAGATCCTCCGGAGATAGAGGTAGAGAAATTGGTGATCCACCTGACATTGTTGCTGGGAACTGAACTCAGATGTCTGCAAGAACAGAACATGATCTGGACAGATGGGCCATTTTCCCAGCCCCAACTCTTAATCTTTATACCAGAAAATTTTGCATATGATCATTTCCATGGTATCCAACCTTTGTTCTTGTTTTAAAGATCAGCGTTGGCAGTATAGGCTTCCTTGTGCCTCTCTATATGCAGACATGCAAATTACACATTCCTGGATACTCACCACAGGTTGGACCTTATTAACATGTCACACCTCATACGGGAATCTATCCCTGATGATAAGAGTCCCAGGCCCTTGAAGGATATAAGTACATTCCTTACTGCACAGGAGAATGCATCTCTTAAAAATAAGAAAGACCGAGAGTTATGTGTATTCAAAACAAACTCCCTCTGTAATTAGTCCATTTTTTTTTTTTTTTTGAGTTTCCTGACAGGTAACAGACAAGTATGTGCCTGTTAGCTCCTTGTGAAGAAAGTTCAGCTAATGTCCTTGGAAGCCTACTCTAATTCTAGGAACTGAAATTCATGTTCATACCTGCAGTGGCATGCAAGAGATCCTTGAGGAAAAGATGATTAAGCATTAGGTTCCCAGGATAGGAAAGGAAAATAAACATTATATGCAGTCCTGAAGAGAAAGGCAGTAGTGTGCAAAGCCAAGTTCTTCTGGATGAAATGGCCATGCATTCATTCTGGAACTGAGACTTGCTATTTATAGGTCAGAGTTCCAGCTAAGGGAAGAAAGCACTATATATTTCTCATATGTGAGCTGGTCAAGCATCATCAACACTGGGTACTTCCAATCCACTTTTGTTTTGTTTTGCTTGATCGCTTTATTGGGATCCCAGAAATTAAAACCAAGGCCTTGCAAATGCAAGGCAAGTGCTCTACCACTGAATTATAACCCGAGCCTCTGATTTATTGAGACAGTCTCATTATGTGACTTGGGCTCAAAAATTCATGATTTTCCTCTTTCTGACTCTCAAGTGCTTTTTGTTTTTAAAGACGTATATACAAACATTGTTGTTTTGTAACTGATTTGTCTCTTTGTCTTTATTAACATCTCAGGTCACTATTTTTCTGTCATTGAAAATTTCTCAGAGGGTGGTGGCACGTGCCTTTAATCTTAGCACATGGGAAGCAGAGGAATGTGAATCTCTGAGTTCAAGGCCAGTCTGCTCTACAGAGACAGTTCAAGGACAGCCAGGGCTACACAGCAATGCCCTTTCTAAAAAAAAAAAAAAAAAAACAAGCTAATAATAATAATAATAATAATAATAATAATTACTATTAATAAAATAAAAAAGTTTCTCATGAGAATAATCACCTCCACACATTCAGTGAGCGCCTTAGTATTTGTCAAGAGATCATCACATATTAAATTCATTTATTTCTATTACAATACTATGCATGTTACCTTTGCATCATTGATTTCCTTGCAAGTCTTCATGTCCAGATATTTGTTTGCACATAACTGATACTTCCCCTGGGTTATGATTAAGGAAGTCGGGCATTACTCTTATGTAGCATAAGTCCACACATAGACTCAGCCAGTCACCTCTACAGTCTCAAATTCATGGTATTAAGGTTATTGCTTGGGATTCAGCCCTAGTAATCTGATGTCAGGGGCCGAATCAGGTTCCTTTGTCCAGTTCTTTGAGTTATCTTACTGAAGCTATTATGCTATGAGAGGTGTGATTTAAGTAAAACCAGAAAGTCCTTAGGGACTAGATTGCTGCATAAGTTCCCACATAATCGCGTCATTATTTCTATTCATAAAGAGAATAGAACTATTCAGCACACTGGATAGCATCATAACTAGGTTTTCTGCAGTGATCCCAAGCTAAATCAAATTCTTGGACTCATTTAGAACCAATAGCATTATGGGAGAAAAAGAAGTCAAAAGGAGACAAGACACAACATGTTTTTTGCACTATTTCAGACATAGAAGTTTAAATGTGGTCCTTGTACTATACAAAATATATAAGTAAAATTAAAACATAGAACACAATTGACCGAAGACTCACCAGATCAAATGGCGTCTGGCACACAGTTCAACATTTGCAGTGAGGCATGCTGGCATAGACTTTAAATCCTTTTAATGTAGAGGTGGAAACCAGAGAATTGCTACAAATTAAAGGCTAGCGTAGACTTCATAGCAAATTCCAGGTAGTCATGATTACACAGGAAAACTCTATTTCCAACAAAATAAAACAAAACAACAAGACCACAAAAATAGATATGTAGTAAAATAAGAAAAAAAATGCTTCCATTGGTTCGGCAGCTCATTCTGACAATCTGAGCTCTTGCAATGTAGAGCCAGGGGGACTGCCACAATCTGAGGCTAGCCTGAATTTCAAAGTGAGTTAGTTATAGACCAGCCTGGTTTACAGAGTGTGACTCTCTCTTTCTCAAAATAAAACAAAACAAAACAACATTAGACAAGACAAAACAAAAATAAACTAAACACATAGGGGTAGGGATGCAGATCTGACTGAGTAAGAGCACTTGTATAACAACACAAGGACCTGGGTTTTATGCCCAGCACCAAAACACTCATGTAAACAAGCATGCACATGCATGCATAAACACACACACACACATACACACACATGCATATATGCACATATAACATTCACAACTGCTTTAAGAGCATATTTTTTCTATGGATGGCTTTTTGTCAATATACAATGTATCCATAAACAACAGAGTGTGTGGAAATATTGGTCCTCTTGACTTTATAACCTGTATGGAGAACTCTGACAGAGTTCAGTGCTGTGAAGGAGAGCTACAGAAAACAGTGGGCTTAGAAATGGCCTAAGGAGACTGGAAGAGAGAAGGCAGGAGATGGAATGGAGTATTACTGAGTGAAGTGTGGGGATGGAGTAAGAAAGGGGTCAGAGAATTAGACCTACATAGCTGTAGAGGCAATGTGATGGAAGAGAAGTGATGTATGGTCAAATGTAAGTTTTAACAGGATTCCCCCCATTTCAGGTTGCAATTAGTTCTTTATTAAGGAATCGGTGAGGAGTGAAGCATTCTAATCTTTAAAAATTATTTCTATCACTCATATTTTTTACTTCCTAAAGTAACAGGATCTTTTCAGGCTGTTTTCATTTCTTTCTCACTTACTAATTGAATAAAGATGTTTACAGACACATGTGTGTTTCTGCCCACATAATGTCACTCAGACTGAGTACCTGTATACCACTCAATACTGAATAGGATGTCACAGCTATGATAATTCAGTCCTCTTGAAGACGCCTCTAAATTTTCTCACACACACTCCATAATAAGTCTCTCCCTGCATGTCTTCTTAGCATGATTTCCTGGCACATTTCCTGTTTGCTATTCAAAGCCACCTCAACATCTACAAAACCATCACCATTCTCTTCATTGTTATCAAGAAAAACAGTGATGATTAAGCAAAACTGTTAGGATCAGGATACATATCCGTTTGCTAAAGCATCTATTTGTGTGTCAAATGCTTTTGGACAGTTTCATGCATTTGCAGTGCCTAACATGGAATCTTCTGAAAACCACATTCAGGTGTTGACTTAAGTCACTGCGTATAAGACTCGGGTTGGAACATGTGCACAATACAGAATTGTTGGACATTTGATACCTTGTCCCACTTCCATAAATACATCTGTCAGGGTGAGACTAAGTTTCTGGAGACAGACTTTCAGTGGATTGTCACTGGGAAGCCCAAGGGAACTGGGTGATGAGATAGAGAATGTTTGTGCTTTCTGCTGTGAATTTGAAGCCTCTGTGTCCCGGTAAACATTCCCAGCTGTTTATGTGAATAGTTTATGTGCAGAATGTACCTTTACTGTCTCCTCAATTCAAACAGCAGTTAACTTAGGTCTTTTAAGTTACTATAACTTCAGTTTTTTCTTTGCCCCTTACTAAGTTGTCATGTATTTTTTTTATATTCTCTATTAAAAAATGCAAGACCCCTTGTATCCAAAGGCATTCTCTTACATATTTTAATATATGAATCTTCCATACTAAGTAAGTAATTTATTTGTAATGGGTAATAACCACATGCTTTGTTTGGGAGTTCATATATGACATCCATGATATATTTGTTAGCATGAAAGATATACATTAGGGATAAAGCAATTATTATACTATGCTTTTATTGTTTGCATATATGCATACAGAGGTACAGAAATATATTTCTCACTATATCCCTGAATGGATATATAATAGTTTGAGCTGGGCGGTGATGGCACACGCCTTTAATCCCAGCATTCGGAGGCAGAGGCAGGAGGATCTTTGTGAGTTCGAGGCCAGCCTGGTCTACAGAGCGAGATCCAGGAAAGGCACAAAGCCTCACAGAGAAACCCCATCTTGAAAAACAAACAAACAAAAAAAATAGTTTGAGATTGCATAAAATTTGATTCCACTATTGCAATAATAAATTATTATTTTGAACATGGATATAGAATGAAAAAAAAAAAGGAAGAAGGAAAGGAAAAGGCAAGATTGCACCTGGGATTGGAGGAGGAGAAAGTTTACTGTAAACATATGGGGCAACATAGTCAGAGGCACGAATATCTGGGAGAGTCCAGAGTGAACATGACCAAGGCTGAGCTGAGCCATATGGGAGAGGGGGAAGGGGAAGAAGGGAGAGAGGAAGACCAGATGCAGCAGCCAGGAGGCCAAAGGTACAAGGAGTACATGAGTGAACAAAATGTCTGGATTATATAGGGAATAACATCTGGGGGAAGGGCAGCCCAGCCCCTGGGCTGGAGAGTTCAGGGTAGAGGATGTGGTTATGCCATGATCCATACCCAGTAACAGGTAGGGACTGAGGGATACCTGGAGAACCTAGTGGCCAGTTCCAGCTTTGATGTTTTAAATAAGCACTTCAACTGTTTGTCCTGGGCTTGGAACTTAACTGATGTCAATTCTAAATTCTTAGGAGGTGATGTAGTCATACATATGTGTAGCCCTACATATGATATGCTGCTATCAGAAAAGCATTATTTTCACCAATGTCTTATCTTTTCATTAGTAAATAGTAGTGATTATGAATTAAAATCTGTTGAATTGTACACTTTCCAGTTTCCCAGTGAAGGAAACCAACTGATACCGGTGTAGTCTTCAAATGTGACATAGTTTTCAGCTGTCAAAAGATCGGAGAGTGGATAAAGCGATAGAACAGCTACAGGAGCATGTGTGGAAGCTCAGGGGCTTGTAAGATCTCAGAATAGTCCGGTCATTTATAGGACTTTAACTACAGACAGTAGATGGCAGGGTCTTTGCTTTACAGTGTTTTGTTCTTGCCTTAAGAACATGCATTATCTCCTGGGTGCCACAAACCTCAGAGCTCCTAGCTTCTCTTCTTGGCTTGGTGTACCCTTCACCACTATTCACTTTTTTATCTTAATAAACATTCCCTGGAAAACAGTGTATGCTGTATTTCAAACATGTATCCGCAAAAGGTTGAGGCAAGGGTTTTTGTATAGTCAAAGGATCAAATTCATTAGTTTTTGTTCAGATCTTAAAAACAATTGAGGCCCGGAACTAACTTCTAAAATAGAATGTTGGTCATATTCAAAGTAAGCATCATGACAACAGGGCTGAAAACACCAAATGTGTCTTGTGTTTTAACATTCAAGCTTTGCCCCTGTCATTAAGAGAGTAAAGGTGTTGGAGAAGGGCATATTCAAAAGTCAGATTTAGATCTCAGAATGCATGATTATGTATGAATACGTGAGCCGTTCTCTTGCTAAATGGAAGCAATATCAGCTGATAACACAGTTCAACTTAGTTGATTAACAAGTGTTCAAATCTTGGTGAATAAATGTTGGAGAAAATTATTTTTAAAAATTAATGTTTCACTCAATGAAATCAAAGGGGGGATTTCCATATGTGTCTCAAAGGAAGAAGGAATCCTGTGATTCTGTGTCATCCCTCATTAAACACTTGCAAGGGCTTACTGGTGCTTTAAAAACAACCACAAGCATCTCCTTCCATATTACCTAACAAGTGATCTTTGCTGTACTTCAGGCATGAACTCCTTGAAGAAGCTCGTAGAAAAGGATTACCTTTTGCCCAGTGGGATGGACCCACTGTGGTCGCTTGGCTGGAGGTAAGCAAAGCAAGCCAAAGACTTGGCTTCAGTCAATCATTGCTGATTTGATTGTTGGAGACAGATAAAGACCGATTTCTGAAATCAAAGCTTCCCTGTATCATATCAGTTCTCATAA
The DNA here is from genome assembly GCF_049852395.1 of Peromyscus maniculatus bairdii. Taxonomy (NCBI): domain Eukaryota; kingdom Metazoa; phylum Chordata; class Mammalia; order Rodentia; family Cricetidae; genus Peromyscus; species Peromyscus maniculatus. The sequence goes on from NC_134869.1 coordinate 31,381,678, forward strand.
AGGAAACACATACATGTCTATGGACTTATGATGATGGAGATGGCACAGATTCTTTCTTGCAATGGAACAGAACAGAACACACAATGGTGTAACCAGAAGTGTCCCCACATCCTGTCCTCTTCATGTTCTGTCCTTATTCGTAGGAGGATAAATAATTACTGCCATGCTTTGGGGGTTTTGAGGAACTATCACCTCCTGTCCATCAGCCCTCATCAGTAAGAAAGAAAAAAATAACTAAAAACAAATTCTTTACTCACTGAAGTAAATGCTGATGAGCTGTCTGAAATTGTATTCCTTTGTGTATAATTAATTTCCTAAAATGGCTATGGACTGGCTCAGTTTCGACTGTTGTGAATAAACAAAAGGCTGAGACCTATGTTTCCTCCTTTGTCTAAATCACATAAGAATTCAGGTTACATTATGATTATTAAGTTGATTGATTAATCAATTGATTAAATTTAGTTAGCTATAACAAGAACAGCATTCAGTGTTTCCTCTACAATTCAATGCTGTAGAAAATAAAGCAATATATGACAGGATGAAGGGAAACACTCTGACAGTGAGGGAAAGGCATATTTGACTCCAGGTTGGCTCCGTGTTACAAACCAGTAGCACCGACTGATCTTGGCATTCACTTCTCCTAGGTGGTCCAGTTGCAGCCCCTAGGATAGTGGACATCAGGGGAAAGTACTGAGGATTTTCTTGACTGCCCAAGACAATAGTATACATTGAAACAATTAGAGTTTATAAAGTAACTTAACTTTATCTTTATATCATATTCAGATTCAAGTAAATACCAGGTGAAGAAAAAAATTAAAGCTTATTTTGCTTTAAAAATATTCACTTAGACAGGTAGATATAAAAGCATGCTTTTTAGGTTAGTTTCCTTTCTTGGACTGACTGAAATAAGTCTGTGTTTTGCTTTTATTATATTCTTTCAAAGTAATTAATTACTGAAGTTACCTCTTCAAACCTATCTTTTAAGTTACTATGTCAAAAAAAAAAAACCCTTTGAGTACTAGAGGAAAGGTTTAAAAAAATCACATCTCAACAATGACAGGGATTCTTTGTTCAGATGTCATTAAAATTTCAATAAAATGAGCTATGATTTGACAGAGAGTTGGTTGCTATTTTGACAAAGGATGAACAAATCCTTCAGATTAAAAACAAAAACAAACAAACAAAAAAAAACAAAACAAAGAGATTTACTGACACTAATGTCCTGGGAAACAACAGTCAGTGAAGCTGGAGCTAATTAAACATATCCTGGGTGCTGAAATTGCTCCTCATGTGTTTCCTAATGTGACTCAAATCACAAAATGGAATAAACAAGATGAACAAGCATGCTGAGCCCTTGAATGGGAGCCCTTAACTTTTATCTCCTTTTCCCTCCTCCTGGTGTGCAAAGCCTATAAAGAATCAAGTGTGGGAGGCAATCTACTCATTCCCACATCATTTATCCACCTCAAAAACTCTTCAGTGTCTAATCACAGATGACACTTGTAACAATGGATTGGCAACATTTGTGTAATGTTAAGCAGAGTGAAAATTCAAACATCTTAAATGATGGCTAGGAAATCATTAGGGGTGAGTGAAGGTATGTAGATGCTGAGTTATCTTAAAGAGTTTTAGTTTATGCACCAAGAAAGATGGCCAATCATCTGTAACCTCTAGTGTCATCATCAATTTAAGCCTAATCTTAATGTTCTTCCCTTTCTGAAACTCAGCATGGACCATACAATAACTACTATATCTTGTTCAGAATTCAAAAGGAGAATTATAATGTGCTGATTAAATAAAGACCATTTAAGCTACCTACTCATTGGAACTTATGGATCAGTTCTTGTCATTATACACAAGCAGAAATTTGCTACCTATCCCTAATAATTGATATCAGTGTAGCTCTAACCACAATATCTCAATCTCAAATTAATTGCTAACTAATTGTTGTGTGGAACATATACTCAACGTCTTTATATATCTATCTCTCTAGTCAAAACTGGTAACATTTATCTCATGAAGTTGTAAATGACAGATAAATTTATATGTGCAAAATCAATCTCGACTATCTAGAGGACCTAGAAAGATACTAAAACGATATATTAGTTAGCTTTCCTGTTGGTGTGAAAAAATAACGAACAAAAGCAACTGAAAGAAGGAAGGATTTCTTTGGGCTCCCATTTTGAATGTGCAGTCAATTATAGAAAGGAAGGCAGGAAGGCTAGAAGGGACGCACATATGGCAGAAGGATTGTAAAGCTGCTGGTCCAGTGCACCATCAATCAGGAAGCAGAGGAAGACAATGCTAATGTTCAGCTTGCTTGTGGGTCTTTATTATTCTGAAACTGCTGCTTACCGGTTGTTCTACCCACATTCAGTGTGGTCTGTTTTGCTTAGTTATACCTTTCTGGAAATTTCTTCACAGACATGCCCAGATGTGTGCTTCACAGGAGAGTCTAAAATCCCGCCAAGTTGTAATGAAGATTCAACCATGGCAGATAATCACTAAGATTATTCTAACCTCTATATTTTTTTCCAACCCAACAGCTCTGGTTGGGAATGCCTGCTTGGTACGTGGCAGCCTGCAGAGCCAATGTGAAAAGTGGAGCCATCATGTCGGCTCTCTCGGACACGGAAATCCAGAGGGAGATTGGAATCAGCAACCCTCTGCATCGTTTAAAGCTCAGACTAGCTATCCAGGAGATGGTGTCCCTCACGAGTCCCTCAGCTCCTCCTACATCTCGCACGGTGAGTCAATGCGCACCCCTCTTTCCCTGCAGCTCACCTCACAGCGACCTAAGCTCACAGAGCATATTTCAGTGTCAGAATGAGTTTCAGAGTCATCTTAAAGAGATGTGACTTGCCCTTCATTAACCGTGCTGCTATTTCGAATAGGTTTTTTAATCCAGGAGCTCTAATTCCTATCAGATTCAAGAGCTGCCACCAAGATGGACTTCAGAGCTTGCATGTAAATGAGAGTTTAGAATTTCCTCCCAAGCTGAAAGATCCCAAAACTTACTGAATTTCATAAACTCCTTTTTATTTTATTTTATTTTGTTTTGTTTTTAGTGAAATCTGGCATCTTCTTGGAATTATCCCAAAGGATTACAGGTTTCTGAAGATGTACTGGTTAATTTATTACTGATAAAAAATATTTCATGTTAAAAATTGTGCATGACTTGATATTTTATAAATACAAATTGGAATGTTCTTGAATTTTCTACCCATTTACAATCCCTTTAATAACTGTATCCATAAACTAGCATTATGAAATAACAGAATGAAAAGGACACTCAATATCATCAAGAAATATTCTCAAATGATATTTTATTCCACTATTTAGTAAGTTTTTGATGATAAATGTATAATCTCTTGCGTTAACTAGATTTCTCCAGCCTCACATCTTACACAACATAGCAAAATATGAGAAAATAAAATAAATTGGTGTAGAAAAGTGGTATTGCTCTATTGCAGCTTTCGGGCACAAAACTGACGTCAATGTATTTTTTAAGATGGCCTTAGGTTACCTTAAAAAGTTTTATTTGAGTCTGCTATATTTACCACCACCCCCAAGTATACTAGATTCCAAAGGCAGAAACACATGGTAAGATTTCAAAGAGGTGTATATTTCTTGTATAATTACATTTTAGTTGCTTCCTCGATGTAGTGTAAGAAATATATATGTAATTTCTACTTACAATATTATTTTAAGTAGATAAGAATGTACTCTGCTAATATATTCCAGCTAAAGGTAATTTAGAATATACTTGTAGTAATATTTGAGGCCATTAAAATTCTTATTATTGTAAACCAAATTCAGATCTGAAGGCTTTTATGAGTGTTTACAACTGAGAAAATAGCATTGTAATTGGATTATAGAGAGTTCTCTTCTCCCAGAAGTAAATACAGTATGAAGAAACATTTTATATATTCAAATCCTGCACAAATCAGTCCAGTCAGACTTCCAACTTCCAGGTTTAAAGAACAGGATATACTATCTCATTTAGTTAAGTTGCAAAAGCAAATCCCTTTCTTTGTGGAAACATGTTCTGAAAAAAAGCACATTTTTCCCTAAGATGTTTACCCTGAAGCATGTTGAATTACAGATTAAAGATAAAACTACATGGAGTTGTTTCAAAAGCAGACAAAAATGAGGACTGCTTAAGATACTCAGAATTTAGCTGCAGTTTGCCTCGAAAGCTTATTGTGTTATTGTTGTTGTCCCTACAACATTTTCCCACTCCAGGGTCACAAGACCTCCCCAATACACCTCTCACTTATTGATTTCTGAAAAGCTTTTTGATAAAAACCCAACAATCTATGTTTCTTTCCTACCATGCATTAACATTTTGTATACATTTAAACATCTTTTTCTAAACGATCTCTTTTCTTGGCTCATCTTAGACTAGACTAAACAAGGATAATGCCAGTGTTTTCCCAAGGCCTTAAAACTGTCATCAGGTACATTGTAATTATTCTAAATATTCACCTAAAACATAAACATTGCAGGGCTGAGCAATGTTTCAATGGATAATGCTCTTGCCATGTGACCTTGGGGACAGAGATTTAGATCCGCAGACCCAGGTTAAAAAAAAAAAAAAAAAAAGAACTCGAGGTTTTTTGTCACACTTTTAAGCCCTGTACTGGGAGACAAAGATGGGAAATGGAGGAGGGAGCCCAGCGGAACCTCTAAGTTCATAGTTCAGCAAGAAACCATGCCTCAAAAAAGTGCAACACCATAAAGGGAGACACCGAAGCCCAAATATGTATATATACACACATGCATACCATTGACACAAGAGCATATGCACACATATGCACGTGTGCACACACACACACACAAACACACTTGCACACACAGTCATTATAGAACATGTTTCCCAGTTATACAGATGATATAAACTCTACAGAGCTCTGAATTCTGCCCCCCAGAAAATTATAGTAAAAAAGGCATGTTGAATAGTGAGTTCAGTATGAGCTGAAATTGTTTAATTTCTACATGTGAGACAAACGCAGAGTATAAAAAAAGAATCTTTTTTATTAATTTTTCATTAACTTTTTCATAGGAACTTGTTTGTCCTTTTTTCCTTATTGTCGTACATAGTACTTTGTGATTTCCTTTCATAATTAGTAATGTATCATAAATATATTTCTCAAGTATTAAAATATAAATTTAATCTTTCCATCTCTTCTTTACAGAGATAATATAATTTATACAAACATCACTACCAAAATATTTAATTCATTTCATAATTCCAGTATGTGCAAAATATGTACATGTACATACATTATTGCATAAAATGTGTTTATAGCCACATTGTATACGGACAATTTATTTTCTTAACATATTAAATGTCAAACCATGTTGCCATTCCCCCTGTCTTAGCCACTAGTTATCTCACTGCTTATATTTAAATTTTTAAATTACTCGTAAACTTAATGGTTTAATCTATTCTGGTAGCTGTCTGAGCATTTCCGAAAATTTTCAGTGTTCCCATTGAATTAAAGGGATAGTTGCCTTTTTACTAATGATCTAAAGCTCTTTAATCATAGGGCTTATATGCATTAAGCAATATACTGATGCAAAATGCATATTGCAAGTAGAGTTGTGCCTCTTAAAATTACTCTACTGCATTTATTTTCTTCCTTGTACTCCATCTTCACAGAACCATTTGCCCATTTATATTTCAAATGCCGTTTGCTTTGAAAAACAAAAATTTCACATAAAATTCTATTCAAAAATATACCAGGGGCTGGAGAGTCAGTAATCCAAATCACTGATCTGTGGATCACCTGCACACATACATGTGTCCACAAACATACACAACTTTAAGATCATGCCAGAAGATTTAAATAGTAAATTTTAAGTTACTTTACTTTGTAATTCACCTATAAAGTGAACAATACTTCAAAGTGACAGAGTTAATAACAAAATGTATATATATATGAATAGTCTGAGGTCTGGACAGTTGATTTCTTATAATGTTGACAGTCGGAAAACTATTTCCCCTGATTAACTTTTGGGAGTTATACTTTGAGTTCATGTAATATTTATTTTCCTGCCATAGCTTCTTCCTGAATGATTTAATTAGGTACGGACTAGAATTCATAACATCCTTTAGGATTTTTCCTCCTAAGTCTCACTTAATAATGCCTTGTAAGTATTCTACCCAGTCTTCACTTAAACAAGCCAAGAAAAGCTCAAAGTTTAAGGAAGCTTGCATTATCAGTGCCAACCTCGCTTTCCCATGACTTTGAAAATGAATACTTCCTTAAATTTAGCCTCATGGACCAGCTTTACCTCCTCATCCTAGTCGGCTCTTGTGTTATGATTTAATCCAGTATGAAATATGTACTTTGTCCTTCTTGAGACATGGAGAATTTGATGTTCAAAAACATTTTGCCATCATTCTAGGGCAATTACTGAAAAGTGGCAATACAGGAACTCAGGCTTCTAGCATAGTAATTTGAAATGCACTTGGGACCTTATTAATCACCTGCTAGATGATGTTGGCCACTGAGATGGATAGTAATATTTATTTCATGGATCACATCTATTTGAGAATTGAGCATAAACTGCTATGGTAGTAAGCTTCTCAGAGAGCCGCAGATTCTTTGATGTTGTTCCTTATTCTTGTCCAAACCACTACTAGTATGTCCTTCAACCTCGTTTTCAAGACCAAGATACTTTTGATTGTTCATAGCCTCCTAAACAAGCTGTTCTGCTCATCTCTGAAGCATTGAACCTGTAACTGACACTCAGATGAGAACTGTGTCCTCTGAAGGTACTAGGGAGAAATTAAATTGATTGACTAATTTACTTACTGGATGTGAGGCTGATTACTGAATAAACCCATTAAAACTTCAGCTATTCTGGAATGGTAGTTCATGTATTTAATCACAGGACTCAAGAGACAGAGGCAGGTGAACTCTATGAGTTCAAGATCAGCCTAGAATACTTGGTGAGATATAGGTCAGGAGGGACTTCAGAGTGAGATACTGTCGACAAACACATGATTACAAACAAACAAACAACCCCAAGCCTCAACTACTGATTACTTGAATGGACTGTAGAGAAGCTATTTAGTGTTTTTGTTTCACAAAATTATATGGCAAATTTTTTTTTTTGCAAATGTATGCATCATGGACTGTGGAGATGGTTCAGTGTTGAAGTGTGCTCACTATATAATTATGAGTTTTATGATCCAAGCACTCACATAACAAACCAGGAATTTTGCACATGTTTTAAACTCCTCTAATGGGCACAGAGCAGAGAATCATTAGAGCATGCTGACATCCAACCTTGCCAAGAATGTTCAAGCCTCATGTTCAGGGAAAGACTGTGCCTCAAAGGAACAGGACAAAAAGAGACAGAGGAAGACACTCAAAACTTTCATCTGACCTTTGCACCCAACTGCACAGACACTGAAAATATGTGTCTACATCATGCTCACACACACTCTGTCTCACACACACAAGAGAAAGTAAAGAAAAGCCCATTTTAAGAAAGTACCTTGTACATTTCACATGAAATGTAACTTCTTAATATGCAACTTCCAAAAGTTTGGCAATCCTGTTTCCACAAATTGCCCTGGAATTATGCTCATTTTGCAGGTGAAGATAATTATATAACCATAGCTTCTAGAATCTTACCAACCCCAGAATACTTTGGGTACCAACCAATGCAGAATTTCAGAAAACTGGTGGAACATTTCTGCTCCATTAGAGATAATACGGGTAAAGGTCATTATAGGAAGAGCAAGATCATCATTATTTGGAGTCAGAATCAATGGAGAAGCTTTATAAGTCAGAGTTAGTGAGACTTTCAATGATATGAGTGACTCTTGCATTGTAAATTTGTTCCACAACTGTGTAATTTTATTCTATAGGAAAAATTGGCTATATCTAAATTCTGCAGCAGTCAAGTTTGAGAATTCTGTGCAAATATATGATATTTAGCACTCTTAACATTTCTGATTTATTTAAAATTAAGAATCTTCACAGTATAAGTCTTTGTTATAGAAATATGTTTGTGCATATTATTATATATAACATAGATATAAGAATAATATGTATGATTCACTAATATATAATTTATGTAAGATTTCTTTCATACCAAAGGATACTCATTTTACTTTCCATATAATTATTTCTAAATTTATATCAAAATATATTATTCATTATCTATGAGGAAAGTCAAACATGGTATTAGGTGAAGTGTAGAACATTCCATGAGTAGCTTGTAATATTTGGATATTGCCTTTTCTGCTCCTTCTAAAACAAAGAACCAGTAAGTGTTATGATTTGGAGAAATTGGCATACATATTTCCTGGAAAAAAATTGTGAAATTTCATGTGGAGTGGTATCCAGTGGAAGGAACCTTAATATTATGGTCCCCATGAGAATAAGCAGATTTTAAATTTAAATTATCAATTATATTGTATAGAAAGATAATACTAGATTCTTTGGCTAGAGAGGGGATAAAAAGGAGAGACTTTCCAAAAGAACAGTGCATTATATTAAAAAAAATCAGTTTATTCTGTGTTTCTCTGCCATGGCATGGGTGTGACGCTGGGGCAAAGCTCTCAGCTCACAAACACAAGGAAAACATATTATAATGGTGTCTTTGTTACCCCTCTGGTGCTCACACATCAAGTGAAAAGAGAAATAATTTGCCTTGTCTTACAGTTTCAGAGGGATACAGTCCATTGTGGTGGGGAAGGCATGGCAGCAGGCAGGGAAACATGGTGGCGAGAACAGGAAGCAGATGAGCTTTTCCCGTACTTAGGAAGCACATGTAGACAGAAGTGGACCACATGGCCTGACCACAGTGACTCAGTTTTCCAATAAAGTTCTACCTCCTAAAGGTTCCACAATCCTTCCTCATCTTTGTCGCCATTTGGAGACTAATTGTTCAAAGACATGGGCCCATGGAAGACATCTCACGTTCAAACTACAACAAATGGTTATAAGATATGACTGAATAATAAGGAAATGAATGTTTGGGAATTTGACAGTATTGATGAGGCTGAGAAATTGCTTTATTAAATCAATAGTATCTCAAAATAATGTTTCAGGTCTTTTTCCTCTCCAAGAATGCAGGGAATGCATTTTTCAAACACTCTGTGAGGTTTACATCTTCTCTGTAACAGTCAGTCTACTCTTTCCCAGGACATTGATGAATAAAAGTATGTGAATGAAATTCCCTTGATAAACAACTCATATATTGAGTCAACCCCTTATAAGAAAAAGAGCAATGCTACAATATCTTATGGTTAGTTTGTCACTTTATAAAATTGAACCTGATGACTACATTCTTTTGGAACATGAAATTTTTCCAAAGCATTATTTTATTTAATAGCCAAAGACCTGTTAGAATATGAGCATCATAGCATGTCTCTGTCCGATTAGTCCCTTGAGAAACCGAAAAAGTGGCTCTAGAGTGTCAACTCATGATGCATGTGTAGAGCAGGACTGATGTAGTGTATGCAATGCTGTTGATTGACAGAGGTGCCTCCTTTCTCTCTACCCTGGTTTCCCCTCCATGGATGACACTGCTTCCTTTGGGCTTCTCTCTAGCCTTCAGGCAATGTCTGGGTGACCCATGAAGAAATGGAAAACCTTGCAGCTCCAGCAAAAACGGTTAGTCTTTGTTGAACCCAAACAAAAGTGTTTATACATAGAAAAAAGAAAAAACAGAAATTGATATACTATAAACCAAAGAAATGAGGTGTGTTATATAGTTACACACAGAGATAACTGATGTTTTGATTATATATTTACTCTAGTATACTTGTTTGACAACTGAAAATGAAACAGTTAGATTGTCATGTGCTTCTTATCCTAAGTGTCTATGATCCACTGTTGTAATATGCAAATAGTAATAAATAATTTATTAAAATTTAGGGACACTGGAAATTTGGTATTTAATACCTCTTAGCACATGGTCATAGGAATATATATTACTAAATCAGTTGTAGAAAAGCTTATGTTGAATTATCACTTTTAATGTAATTATGTAGTTTCTTGGGCTATATCATATCACATGTAGACTTCTAGGAAAAAATATTGAAGTGTTGTTATATTCATTTGGCTTTTAAAAGCACCGTTTGAAATGACTTCAAGGATTCTAATCACCAGCTTTAAAAATGTGATGTTTTTACAGAGTCATTTTTTTAATGGAAAGGATCAAATTTGGACACACCATGTATTTTACCTCTTCATTTTAAAGTACTTTCACCTAAATTCCCATTAAAATTTTTGCTTATCTATAATGTAATGGTGTAAAGGTAGCAATGCAAAGTCACATGCTAATTTGCATTTTTACTTGCATCCTTCTGTTTTCTTGGTTGGCTGTTTGGGGGTATGTTTGTCCCCTAAGCTTTGAGAGAAAGATAGTTATTCATTTTATTAATTTCTGGTCTGTAAACTATTTACATTATACATAGGAACATATAATTATGTTTGTACTAAATTTGGAAATTTATATAAAATCAAAAATAGATCAAATTTTTACAGAACTCATAACTCCAGTGTGTTTATGTGTATTTAAATGAGAGTTAATTAAAACTCTGTTGTGTGCTCTTTATCTGAGAAATTGAATGACTGTAAGTATACGCATGTCTGCTTATGTCATGGTACTTAACATACTATATTACAATTATGCTTCTGGTAGAATTTTTTCAATAGTCACTTGAAATTAATTTATGTTTACCTGCTTTATTAATCACTTCCTGCTGCTAACCCAGAAAGAATCTGAGGAAGGAAGCTGGGCCCAGGTAGGAAACGCATATGCTTTAAGACATAGTGAAATATGCAATATAAATTAGGAAACTACTGTAGGTCATAATATTTGAAAGAATCACTTATCTTAGCAATTAGACTGCTATATATACTTAAATCAGTATTATACTTAATATTATAGGTGCTTTGTTATACACCATGTTTTGTAACTAAGATGATTATCATTTCATAGTTAGTATCTACAACAGGGTAATTTTTCTTCCTCCAAAGATGGATCTATAACTTGAATTTCTCTGAAATTACTCTGTAATATATGTAACCAAGGTATATATTCATACAATTTGAAACTCTGGGAAAAATCTCACAAAGACTTTTTGTAAAGCATTGGCCTGTATGATTTCAGGCGTCATGTGCAGTATTTGGGGGGTTGGTGCAAGAATGACAGATGTCAGCACAGCAAGTGTAAGATGAGGACAATCCCAATTATTAAATTGATCACAGGAGACAGAAATTTATATTAAATAATATAGTGCACATTTTCTTCAGCATTTCTACAAGTTGGACAACTGAGAGAATAAATTTAGAAATAAGTAAAATTTGGTGCCTTTATAAGGATCTATATTTAAGCATGCTGTAGCATAGGTTACAGTCAATTTTAACACTGAAACAAATTTCATAATTCTTAAAAAAAAGAACATCCAAATTCTTGCAATATTTACATAGTATAATTAGAACTGTGAATTGATAGCACAATTATTTACTAAATAGACAACTCTCTAAAATCAATATCCTTTAAATGATTAATAATATACTTCCTTTAAATTTTCTCAAAAATGATCTTTTTGTAAAAATTGAGTTTAGTAATGATAGTTCATATGACTTTTTATTTTACCTGTTTGAACACTATATGGGAAGATGGGTTCTTACTTTTCAAAAAGAATTAGCTTATCTGTCTTAGTTTTTGCTCAAGTCTGCTTTACACACATAGTCTAAATTGACTGATTTCTGGCCAAGGGTTCCTCTAGGAACCTAATGGAATGCTCAATATATTCTCTTCCCCATAGTATAATGCTGACTACATGTCAGCATGCTGTCTTTCAACCTCCCTGTTTTTCCTTTATTTGTTTACTAAGGTTTATCTTTCACATCAGGGTTTGCTATGACATGAGGACAATAGCTATAGAATCATTGATGGAGGGAAGTGGGGCAATACTTGAAGAATAAAAGAAATAAAAAATTCTAGCAGTATAGAAATGGAATCTTTAGGTTTAAAATGCATGCCATACCTCTAGCTATATTGTTGATTTTTTTTACTAACAAGACACATATTTGGACAAAATTTATTGTTTTAAAATACACAATGAAGCTACTTATTTTTACAGGCAAATGTTCTAACAAATTATGCAGAGTTTGTCTTGTGCTAGAGTAAATAAAATACATTCAGGTTAAATGTTATCTCTTTTTTGTTTTGACACATGTATCATAGTGATGAAATTTCAGTTATAATAATTGCTAATATCCTCCATTTACCATCTCATTTTATTGGTTAAGAAACTTGACTGCTATAAAACAATTCCAGTGTCCGGTCTTTCTACAGACCCTGGCTTACGGAGATATGAACCACGAATGGATTGGAAACGAATGGCTGCCCAGCCTGGGGTTGCCTCAGTACAGAAGTTACTTTATGGAATGCTTGGTTGATGCACGAATGCTAGACCACCTCACCAAAAAAGATCTTCGTGTCCATTTAAAAATGGTGGATAGTTTCCATCGGTAGGTTTTCAGAAAAGAATGATGAAAGTGAAACCATAAACAATACGCAGCTAACACAAACAGTAAAAGGACGGTAGAAAGAAAATGTTCCTCAGTCTAAGTGTCTGTGTCACCTACATGCAACAAATGCTCAGGCAAAGACTGAAGGGTTTGCAAATGGAGAGCTGTGTTTGTATTATATGCTCGAAGTTTATGCAAAAGGTACATATACGAGTTGTTCTCATAGTGAGTACTTTCGCTTTTGCTTGATTGGATTTTTAAAAATAATCTTTTAAGTTTATATTAGAGAATTACTTATGAGGTAGAGAGATGGCTTAGTGGTTAAGAGTACTTGGTGCTCCCACAGAAATCTCAGATTCAGTTCCTAGCATCCATATGGTGGGTCACAACCATCATTAAGTCCAGTTCCCACTGATCTGATGCCCTCTTCTGATTGTCAGGGGTATCAAGCATGCACATGGTGCACACATATGCATGCTAGCAAAACACTCATGCATAAAAGAAAATGAAAAAAAACTAAGAACAAAACAAAAATTTTATGAAGATTAAATGAATATTTGTAGCTTTAAACTTTACAAAGCTATGTGATTATAAACTGTGTAACTTAAGGACATACTAAAAAAAATTCTTCTATGAGGGACATAATTGTCCTTTTGGTTCTTAAATAAATGTGAGTATTTTGGGTCATTAGCATATTAGTTCTTGAAAAACTACTGTTGTATGTTTTTGTTTAAAATCTGTCAAAATGTGATAATAAGGAATAAATCTTTCATTCAGATTATTTATATTCTGTCATTTATCAGGGCTTATGATGAATGATTTAACTGTTTGTTAAATACTGTGTTGTAGCCTGGTAGCCCCTCCTCTAGGTGGTGGAGGGAAAGAGGAAGGTATGGACATGTCATTTTATCTGGAGGTCTCCCATCCTCTCTATGTGTCCATATTTAGTCTTTCCTCTGCAAGTACACACTTCTATTGTCTGTGATTTTCCAAATTGTCTATTCTAATAAAAATAGATATTAATGTCTACTTGATGACATCATTTAAATTGGCTGTTCCATTTTAAAGGTCCCATCTCCATTCTGGATGATACGGGTAAAGGCTTCAGTATATGCATGTAGGGAGACATACGCTCATGTTCTTTTTTCTGGGATTTCAGATGCTTGTGTCATATTATGTAACACAGAAATGTATCGTGTGTGTGTGTGTGTGTGTGTGTGTGTGTGTGTGTATGTGTGTGTATGTGTGTGTATGTGTGTGTGTGTTATCTACTGCTAAACATTTAAGAAATTAATGGTAGTAGTCTAAGCTGGGTCATCCTTGTGGATTCCTGGGTCCCCATGGAACTTCCCTAGCACCCAACTTCTCCCTTTCCCCATGTCCTCTCTATCATGGTATCTCTTTATCACTCTCCCAACTCTCCCACTCTGTCCCTGTTCCGGCACAACCATCTCATTCCCTTATGTTCTCACCCCCCATTTCCTACCCTCCATTGCCTCCCTCTCCCCCAGTTTACTCATGTAGATCTCGTCTATTTCCCCTTCCCAGGGCAATCCATGCATCCCTCTTAGGGTCCTCCTTGTTAGCTAGCTTCTCTGGAACTGTGGGTGGTAGTCTGGTTATCCTTTGCTTTACACCTAGTATCCACTTATGAATGAGTATGTAGCAGGTTTGTCCTTCTGAGTCCGGGTTACCTCACTCAGGATGATCTATCCCTAGTGCATAAGCTGGCTTTTTGGAGCCCACTACCTATGGCAGGACACCTTGCACAGCTTTGATGCACAGGGAGGGGCTTGGACCTGCCTCAACTGAATGTACCAGGCTCTGCTGACTCCCCATGGGGTCCCTTGTGGAGGGGAAATGAGGGGTGGGAGGAGGGGGAGGAGGGGGTTGGTTGAGGAGGAAGGCTGGGAGGTGGGAGGAGGAAGAGAGGGGGAACTGTGATTGGTATGTAAAATGAATTAAAAAAATTTAATAATAAAAAATGCAGCCCCCCAAAAAAGAAATTAATAATATTGAATGATTGTTACTTTAAACCTAGAAGCTCTTTTATTTTCCTATCATACTCTTCTACAGTCTTTATTTCTACTCAATCTATTATTACTAACTCTAATTTTATTATATCTTCTCTCTGGGCATCTGTGAGGTTTCCTTTTTATACTTACTGCTGTACGCCCTTAATTTTTTTCTGTCTTCTAGGATTGCCATTTCCCTATGTCATACATGCTATGAGATCATTATTTTCTAAATAAAACAAAAATAAGAAGAAGTCATGTTATTAACATCCTTTCCTCTCTGAAAATTGTCTCATTTCAATTGCGTCTCATACACGACATGCAAGTCTTGCTTTGGCATATCTGGATTTCTCATATGGAACTGTATTTGCCCCTTAATTGCTAGCCTGAGTTTCAGCTCTACATAGCATGTCTCAAGATCACCATATCTCTGAAATTTCATCCACAACACTGCAGTACAATTTATAATGTTCTGTTCCCCTAGTAGCCCAACCTTTCTTGCATCTTACTCTTCTGAATGCCATGCTGTTTTCTCTTCCCCGGCACCCTCTCTGCAGAGTGTCAGGAAACTCTGACTTGTTCTTTATTACATACTGCTTGGTCCTAGTGTTGTTGCCTGTTTCTTCATATTTTGTACCCTGCCTTGCTACTTAATTCACTCCTTTTTATTTTCATCAGTCAAAGAATCTTCGATTGACTATAAAATTATTCCTGTCTCTAAGGAGAGACATTAAGTTCTTTGTGAAGGAATAAAACACGAATTTGCTAAACTGTATAGTAGAAAATGCTAAATTGAAGACAGATGTGTAACTGTCCAGAAAACTATGTATAATTATGTGTCTATACATATAGATACGTATGGAACTATAGATAACTATCTCTCATTATTTTTAAAATTGTAAATATCCTATGTATCAAATATTTTCTTTCTTTTAGAAACATTTTATTCTTGAGGTAATTATATCTATAATCCTTCCAAATTGAAGGGAACTATTGTGGATGTAATTGATAAATGGGCTCTTCTAGAAAGTAATGTAGAGCTGTCCATAATTAATAACAGAATATTCTTCACCTGCTGCTGCAATTTAATGTGTTTTCTCCTTTCTGAAAATAGAACAAGTTTACAATATGGAATTATGTGCTTGAAAAGATTGAATTATGATAGAAAAGAGCTAGAGAGAAGACGAGACGCAAGTCAACATGAAATAAAAGGTAACATACCGTCGTTTAGTAACAAATGTCTTTTAGTTTAGTAACAAATGTCTTTTCTGGGGAGGTTTTGACATCTCTCTTCTTAAACCTAAGATGATGTATATGAAACAGTCACCATCAGACTA
The DNA here is from genome assembly GCF_049852395.1 of Peromyscus maniculatus bairdii. Lineage (NCBI taxonomy): Eukaryota > Metazoa > Chordata > Mammalia > Rodentia > Cricetidae > Peromyscus > Peromyscus maniculatus. The sequence goes on from NC_134869.1 coordinate 31,397,545, forward strand.
TATCACACATTTTGCTCAAAGTGTCATTGCTGGTTTTTCCTCTGTTATAACACAGAAAAGGATATTGCCACATTGTAAGGTCAATCATTTTGAGGACACACTCTTGACTTTCTGGAAGTAGATTTATCTCTCTGAATGTATTAATGATGTATTCTTCCCCCATTAAAAATGGCTCTCTGTAGACCATTTTGTCGAACATTTTTAAAAGAATATTGTCATTATAATTCAGAAAATATATGTTGTTTCTACAGCAGTGTATTATACTACTAAGGGAAAAGAACCCAACATAGGAAAATTTGGGGGACACTAAAACCATACCAAATTACCTGTTCACCTTAATATTGAGGAGATAACATAATTTAAAAGACAAATATACTAGATGTTCATTTGTCAGAAACCGTTAGATCTTTCTAATTGTTAAAGAAAAGCAAGTTGTTGGATGTTGATGTTCATCTTGGTTTACAGCTTTTAAATTTAATTTCAGTTCTCAGAAATTTTTTCATAAGTAATTATAAAAATTATATTGGGAATTTACGAGGAAATTCTGTAAATATCTTCTCTCTGAAATTCACCGGTCCATTAATAACTTTAGTTCAGAGTCATGTTAATGTTGCAAGACTTCAACTGTTGCCATCACTGTGTACAAAGACAGAGCGTGCTGCAGATGCATTTGAAAAGTAATATATTTAATAATTAACCTCTCCATTCTTCAGTTTTGAGTTACTATAACAAACTACCCAAGCTAAGATGAGTTTCAAAAGAAGAGATGCATCTCCATGTTCGTGAGGTTAAAAATCCACACAGCATGGCATAGTTTTTGTGGGCATCTCCCTTGCCCTCATAACCTCACATTAGCAAACAGGTTATAAACAGTTACACTGCAGACAAGATTCTTGGTCTTAGTAGACTCAGTCATTTATAACAAACCCCTTAGGAGAATTAGCAAGAAGTTTGCAAGAATCATTTACTCCCTTCCAATGGAATTACCTATGGCTGACCTAAGGACTACCCACTAGTTTCCTCTCAAGGGTTCGATACTAACTTCACTACACCATATCATTAGTACTTATAATTTCATATATCACATCACAAGCACCTAGCACAGGAAAAAACATATCACCTTAATATAGAGGAGAAAACATGATTTAAAAAGCAAATACACGGGATTTTCCCTTGCTGGAAACCACTAGATCTTTCTGATTGTTAAAGAAAAACAAGTTGTTGAATGTAAGATAAAAGCATACACACGCCTCTGGTTTTGTTAGTAAACAATTTTAATCTGCATATTTTTAAAGGAGGAATAGCATTGTTAAATGTGTTCAAATGTTTTAGAAAAATGTTTTAAATATTATCTTTATTAGGATTTCTGTTGCTGTGATGAAACACCATGACCAAACTGCAAGTTGGGGAGGAAAGGGTTTATTTGGCTTACAAAGTCCGAATCACTGTTCATCATTGAAAGAAATCAGGACAGGAACTCAAACAGGGCAGGAACCTGGAGGCAAGAGCTGATGCAGAGGCCATGGAGGGGTGCTGCTTGCTGGCTTGCTTCCTGTATTTTCCTCAGCCTGCTTTCTTTTAGAACCCAGGAACACCACCAGCCCAGGGGTATCCCCACATACAATCGTCTAGGACCTCCGACATCAATCACTAATTCAGAAAATGCCCTACAGGTCTACCTCCAACCTAATCTTATGGCGACATTTACTTAATTGTGGTTACCTCCTCTCATATGAGTTTAGGTTTTGTCAAATTGACATAAAACTGTCTAGCACAGCTATGAAATTATTTATGTTATATTCTCATTTCCCATGACCCATGAACTGACACTTGCAAGCATTTCATAATATGGGATAGGATTGTCTATGCCACATTAATTGCTCAAAGTGGGTACAAGTCTATTTTTATCTTAATTTCCTTTATGGCCTATTTTACATAAGAAAATGACATGTTTTACCTACCTCTCTCTTCCCATATTAAAGTTTAACACTGTTGTACTTTTATTTATGATTACCTGTCTCAGGTTTTCCTTACATTCATTTGTGTCAGCTTCAGAAAATTTATCTCTAGCAATTTTGAACATTAAATTACTTCTAGAAAGCTATACTTGAATGCTTGTGAAGATGAATATTTGAACGTATTTTTTTATACATACACTGTTCACCAGTGAGTAGATAAATACATGATGCATTTCTTTTAACACTTCACTTAGCTTGTTACCAAGAAGCAATAATGTATTTCTTTCTTTGTCAAAATCAAGTTCTCAGATTTTTCTTTATTTTTGGACCCCAAGAAATTGTAGGTTGTTTTAAGTGTATTGTTCTACAGTTGAATTAAAATTCAGAAAATAATGGACCAAGGACAGACCACAGAAGGGAATGTGGGTTTGACTTAACAAAAGATGTTTTGTTTCATGAGTAGATTTTGTCTGTAGGATACCACTTTCTTGTGTTCTTTCTGAAGTATATTTCCCAAGTAGATTGCATTATGCCAGATCACACGCCATGAATTTCTCTACAGATAGATTGATCTGAAAGAGGAGAATTGCCCATTTGGCCCAGTAGCAAATGTTCTATCATTATTTGGCAGTCACAGCTTAGACTGTAGCCCTGAGAAAAAAGCTGCTCTGACTCACTGTGTTACATACAAACAATCAAATATAAGTGGCTGCAAGTGAGATCATAAGTAACCCCTGCTTCCTACAATTGCTCTGATGGCATTTAGAGGAATAGCTCTCAGCTCTGACTAGATGCTCTGTTATTATGGGAAGTGCTAATTAACTTTGACCTTAGAAAACAGGTTTCTGATGAGAGGAAGGTGTCAAGAATGTACTAACTTTTAATTTGTTGCTAAGACACAGTTGACATTGATCTTCAGCCATTAGGTCAAGAGGATTCCTATTAAGCATACATGCCAGGGTATAATTTTGCTGTGAAAGGCATTTATATTACAATTACTATGAGGCTGTTCCAAATAAGAAAAGTTACAGTTAGAGTTTATCTGTCTCAATGCCATAAATGTATTGTATTATTTAATTATTCTTAACTAAATGTGTGATGGGAATTTTGATTGATATATATTTGCAGAAACAAGCTAATATGTCCTAGACTACAAAGCAGGAGCAAGCATGTTTACGTGCACATCTGCATCTGCACATAGTGAACTGGAATTCATTTTTTTTATCATTTTTGAAGAAGGTTTATCTCATTAGTCTAAAAAAATTATGCAGTTAGTAAAAGTAAGTGAACTAGTAGTGGTGTGACCTGTTCACACTTACCCAGTCCAAGTAATCAATAGTCAGGGATCTATAAGCCCACTAATAGTAATGGCAGATTCAGTACACTTTTAGGGAAACAGAATCTGAGACAAAGTTGAATCAGAAAATAAATATTAGAATCGCAAATTTAGACAGAAGAAAAACTACAAAGCTAATACAAATTGCAGTATGGACACATACCCAAAGAATGTACTTGTAAAATTATTACTCCTGCAGTTAACAATGTCTAGAGGGCTTAAATTTTACACAGAGCTACAACAAATAATGACTGAAATGCTACAATGATGGTATTGGGGCAAAAGAAATTAAATGATTTGAAAATGTCCATATCTATAAAATGATATAAGGCCCAAGATATAGAAGACATTAATGAGTCAAGAATATATAGTTTAAGTTTTAAGCATTACTTGTAGCAGTATAATATAAAATAGAAGAACTGTAATAGGGAGTTAGAAAAAAATTAAAAAGAAAATACGTAATATTTAAAAGGCAAGGAATGATGAAAGCTAAGACAATTATGATTATGATACATTTAAATTGAGATATCTGAGTAACAATATGAAATAGAGACACGCTAACTAGTGTATTCAAAACAGAAATTAAAAAAATAGCATTGTCATGGTTTCTGTAGAAGACACACCATAATATCAGAACACTGAAAATCAGAAGTAATGGAGATACACACACAAGTATCAGTCAGAGCCAGTACAGGTTATGGTCAGATTAAGACCAGTCACCGAGGGAATGAGTAATGCTCCTGCTTGGGACAGTGATATCATTTTGTTGAAATGTTACGCATGAGGGACCCCATGCTGATGACAAGTGAGTGAAGTAGAACAAGTTGATGATAGCTTTGCAAACAAAACTTTAACTATATATATATATATATATATATATATATATATATATATATATATATATATATATGTGTGTGTGTGTGTGTGTGTGTGTGTGTGTGTGTGTGTGTGTAATATATATATATATATATATATATATATATATATTTAAGTATAAATTTTACTCAGAAAGAAAACTATTTACAGAAATGCTGCTTTTAATGTGGTACCATCAACACTTTGATTTCTTTTCTGCAAGTAGAGAAAATCTTTTATTGTTTTCTTAATCTTTAATTCCTTTAATTTTTTTTCTTTATACAGAGCATTATGGTGCACATATGACTTAATAGTTTTTGTGCATCATTCTGCCAACTCGTAAAGGCAAGATATGATAGAATCAATGGGAAAAAAAACCCACATTTTTTTGGATTTTATCTCAAACAGGCACACATGGCATTTCCTCTGAAGGTCCTATTTTTAAGAACTAAATGTTAAAATGTTTTGTACTTCCTAGAAATGCCACTTTTAAACAAAGAAAAATCAACTCATGGTATGTGTCAATGTATGCTTGAGTTTTTGCCATTATTAAGTTATTCAAAAAAATAATGACTTAATACCAAAGTGTCACCAGGCAGTGGTGGTGCACGTCTTCAATTCCAACACTCAGGGAGGCAGAGGCAGGAGGATCTCTCTGAGTTTGAGGCCAGCCTTGTCTACAGAGAGGGTTCCAGGACAGCCAGAGCTACACAGAAAAACCCTGTCTCAAAAAACCAAAATGATGATGATGATGATGATGATGATGATGATGATGATGATGATAACATCAAAGTGCCAATGTACTTTCTTTTTGTTCAGATAATTCTCTTTTACATGTAACATCAGGAGAAAAATAAGGATATTTGAATTAAATACAATATTGAAGCAGTGTTTAAAAAACACTTCAAATGAAGCACAGCATTTGAACCATAATTTTGAGATATATATATATATATATATGTGTGTGTGTGTGTGTGTGTGTGTGTGTGTGTGTGTGTATGTGTGTGTGTGTATGTATATCTATACATACACAGATGCATATATAAGTGTGTGTGTATGTATATACATATATGTGTCTGTGTGTATACATATATACATACAAACATGGTTATTATACACACACACACACACACACACACACAAACACACACATACATACAGAGAGAGAGAGGAAGAAGGAGGATGAAGAATGAGGGCTAGGAGTATGAAGAAGGAGGGAGGGACAACTATCCCCATCTGGTGGCAAAAACACCCAACTTCAACTAGATTCCAGGGCCCTGATATAAAAACATCAATAAACACTTTGATACAGTGTTCAGTGTGTGAGGAGTTCTGCCTTTTCTGTAATAATAAGTTTCTGAAAATGCCAACTGATTGTGAGATTTAGCACAGCAAAGGCTGAAGATTAGAACAGCATGTCTAGGGAGCAGAGAGATCAGCATCAATGTCACCTGGCCAGAGAGCTGCAGCTCCTTTCAAGTGAGATTTTGTTCATCATGCGAAGGATTGGCTCTTGATGTGATGCATCTCTTTTCCTAGATGTCTTAGTGTGGAGCAATGATCGAGTTATTCGCTGGATACAAGCGATCGGACTTCGAGAATATGCAAATAACATCCTCGAGAGCGGAGTGCATGGCTCACTTATAGCCCTGGATGAGAACTTTGACTACAGCAGCCTGGCTTTATTGTTGCAGATTCCGACACAGAACACGCAGGCAAGCAAGTCCCTTTGTGCTGCATTTCACTGGATCATAGTTAATAGAATAACAGATGAAACTTTTAGAAAATTATAGGGCTGTGAATTTATTGTTGTTTTTACTAAATTTATCTTAATTAGCACATATAAACATAATAATAAATACAATGAGATAATGTGAATACTATAGATATTGAACAGAGTGTTGTTTATACTGGGTTAGACATATATAGTTCCTCAGATATCTTCATTTTTGTTTTGATAAAATCTTCTAAAATAGCCTGGCATGGTAGCACATACCTTAATCCCAGTATTCAAGAAAAAGAGGCAGGCAGATCTTGACCTTGAGGCAAGCCTGGTCTATGCAATGAGTTCCAGGCCAGTCAGGGCCACACATAAAATCAGTCACGAAGAAATTATAATAATTTCTTCTAGCTTTAATAATATAAAATATATTATAATTACCTACAATTGAATGGATTCCTTGCAGCCTTATAACTTTGTGCCCACTGAGTAGCCTTTCTCCTAGCCCCCATTTTCTCTTCTCCATTAACCACAATCCCACCCTCAGCTTCTGTGAGCTCAAATTCCACACTTACCTGACATCATGTGTACATGTCTCTCTGTCCCTAGCTTGTTCCATTTAATATAATCATCATTTATTTCTGTCACTGGAATTTCAATTTTAAGGTAATAAGTTGATAGCCAAACACAATCTTAAAATTAGAAAGGCAGGGGATGGAGAGATGGCTCAGCAGTTAAGAGCACTGGCTGCTCTTCCAGCTGACCTATGTTCAATTCCCAGCACCCATATGGTTGCTCACACATGTCTGTAACTCAAGTTCCAGGGCTTCTGACACCCTCCCACAGACATACATGCAGGAAAAATACCAATGAGCATAAAATAAAAAAAAATTTTTTAATTAGAAAGGCAGAGAGTTGGAGTTCTGTGATATAGGCCTCTACCTGAATCCCTATCTCCCTGAAACAATACCTGTGACTGATGGCCTTTGGTCTCTGATAGGCTGTCCCTTGTCTTTACTTACTTAATTACATTTACATTTAACTGATTGTTCAGGCAATCCCTAAATCTGGACAGGTGTATGATTCAGCAGAGTTCCATGTAAATTCAAATACCTCCGATTTACTGTACAGTCCATAAAAATAAAAACATTTTAAGAACTGGAGCATAGGAATCCTTACATATATGAGGTTTAAACTGGGCAAGGTGCTGCATGCCTGTAATCTCAGCACTTTGGTGGCTGAGACATGGGGATCACTAGTTCAAAGCCAGCCTGGGATAGTGTCTTCCACCTTAGCGTTCATAGTAAGATTTTGTCTCAAAAAACAAGCAAATAAACAAAAACCAGGAAAAATGTTCTAAAGTTTCAAGTCTGTAAACTACCTGTTACACTGGATAAAATCCAATGCAGTACAACTTTATTTTGTTTTTTAACATTTAAACATTTTAACATGACAGTTAATGTTTACATAAAAGGCTTAATTGGAATAAAATAAGCATTTGAAGTAAAAGCTTCTTGACTGCAGCCATTGATGCAAGGGAACTCTCTACTAAAATATGTTTCATAACATCTCAGATAAATAAAACCTTTATGTTTATTTAATAAAAATGTAACTTCAGTGACAGTAAGTTTGATTTGATGTCAACAGGCAAGGCAGATTCTTGAACGCGAGTACAATAACCTCCTGGCTCTGGGAACTGAGCGGCGACTGGATGAAGTAAGTTGTTACCTCACATTCAGAAGTACCTTACAACTTAAAATAGCCTTCCCCAGAGAAGGGCACAAAGATTGGTTGTCCAGTACCAAATGGTCAATCCTAAAAACAAAGGTGCAAGCACTATCATACAAACTGAGGGATTACATCTAGGAATACAAATGGATATATATATATGTATATATATATATATATATATATATATATATATATATATATATGATATTGCATGTATATGCAATAACAATTATTGACAAAAGAAGCCATGAATTTGAAAGAGAGCAAGGAAGGGTGTTAGGGAGGTTATGGAGGGACTAAAGGAAAGAAATGTAATTACATTATAATCTCAAAAGTAAGGAATAGTAAAAGGCGAAAGATTTATACGATCTGAAGGGTGGGAATGGGGGGTGGGCGGGGGGGAGGGGTGGGCGAGAGGGGGAGAACAGGGGATTCTGTGGCTATTATGTTGAACTGAATGGTGTTGTAAAATAATAATAATAATAATAATAAAAACAAACAAAAAAAAAAAAAAACATGAAAAAAAAAAAAAAAAAAAAAAAAAAGTAAGGAATAGGCAATGAACTTGAGGGTTAGAGCATGGGAGGTGTTGTAGAGAGAAAAGGGAAGGGGAAAAATGATGTAATCATATTTTAATTTTCTTTAAAGTACCTTACAGCTTATATGAAGAATGGCAGCAGTCCGTGCTTTGAAGGAATGGGGCTTGTAAATTAGCAAGTTTTATATGTAGCGTCTAGAAATGTTCTCATTTACTCCTAAATTTTAGGTGATATTTCTTAGTTTTGACATTTTATTTAGCACTAAGATTCATGAATGTTGTCACTTTGGTATGTGGCCCTTAAAAAATAACTTAAAATAAGATGTTTCCATGAGCAGTGACCATAAAGTTTCAAGAAACAGTTCGTTTTAATTTATCGGCAAAACCACTAATATTGATAAATTCAACTTTTAAATAATGAATGTGCTTATTTTCTAAGTACCCTTACATCTTTTCCAGAAACTTTAGAACATTAAAAAGGAGAGAATTTGGTTTTGATAAATTGGAAAATTTGTTATTTTATATAGGGATGTTTAGTTTTCTTAAAAATAAAAAAAAATCTTAAGACTTGTAGGCTGTAATAGTTATATTGATTACAAGAACACCTGAGCATGGTATACACAGCTTAAGTGAATTGGGAAACAAAGAATATGTAAGAAGATATCTGAAATGAGTAAATGAAATAGAGATTTGTAATCTCTATAATGGACAGATACATTAAGACAGCCCTTCTGATCATTTTTTTTAAATAAAATCTTTCTGGGAAAAATTAAAAGAAAACGTTGGAATATAGTGGAAAATAGAGACATATAATTCTTGTGGGAAGTACTGGTGTTCCCTGGCTGCAAAGACAGCTGTTGAAAATGACTTTTATGAAAATGTAGCTCAGTGCAAAGAAGGTGCCTAGGAAATGCAAGATCCTAGGTTTAATCCCATTCCACAAAAATGCATAAAATTAGAATGAACTTGGAAATTCATAAAATTCAGCAATAATTCTATATTCAAATGAACAAGGTAGATTACATTGTTGATGTAAACCCATGATATACTGAGCAAAGGGAATTTTAGAAATTTATAAACATAACCCTAACCACCTGTTAAAATATTTGAAATATTCTCCAATCAGGATGATGTATATTTCCCAAAACATAGTTAAAGAGATAAAAAGATATTGAGTGAAGTGCTCCCTATATAGACATGACGACTTGAGTTTGGATTTCCACTACTAGTTTATAAGGCCAGGGAAGACACCACACAATTGTGGTTTCAGGCACTGAGGCACTTGAGATAGATTGACCACTGGAGTTGTAGCCAAGCTAGTTGAGTAATCTCAAAGTATAGTAAAAGGCCCTGTATCAAAAACTGGCAGATAAAGATTAACAAAAATCTCTGCTCCTCCCACACAAATGAATGTGTGTATAATGAGCACATATGAACAATACACATGCATACACTATACACACGCACACACATGCCAGTATGGCTAAATAATAGCAATTCTGTGACTTCTTTTGTCCAGTGTTTGAATCTGAGCAAAGCTAATGACTAAACAACTGGCCTTAACTATAGGGAATTTACTTCTGGGTTTCTATTGGCCACGTGTATATTCTGTTGAACTCATTTGAGAAGTTCTAATGTATGTCTAAGAATTCGACCTCAGTTAAAAAGATCACTTTGGGGGCAGAGAAATAGCTCAGCTGTTAATAACACATGCACTGGTCTTTTGGAGAACCACAGTTCAGACCCAAACCCCGACACCAGGCAACTCATACCCACCTTGCACTCCCAAATTCAGTGGATCTGATATCCTTGTCTGAGCTCCACAGGTACTGCACACAGGCAAACCCACACACAGACAAGATATGTACACATATTTTTTTAAGAATTTTAAAAAAAAGATGCATCTTAACCGTATCTCTTGGAAACATTTTCTTAAGTTATTGCTGCAAGAATGTCTAATTATTTTTCTGCAGTGATTGCTTTGTGTGGTGAAAGAAAAGCAGAAGAGTGTCATGGCTGAGACCTTTGCTCACTAATTAAAGAAAAAAAAACCACCTTACCTTGTATATTAAAGAAGTCATATAGCCTTAAAATGTAAGATAGAGGTTTACATAATTGATAAATATTTAACAGAAACACCACTTCTCCAAGAATATAGAAGTCAGAGAGGCCGTTAATGCATTGAAATATATTGTTTCTTTTGTCCACCTGTGAACATTGAAGTTCTGAGACAATATAAAACAAAATCACTTTGGTATAGCATATGTCACTTAACTTTTAAAAAATGCCAAATAAAAATGAAATTTCGGTGTTGACAATAGGGGTGTTAATATTTAACTTATTTAACTTTTCTCCCAACCAGACCTTAAATGGTAATTAAATTGACAGTCTATATAAGATAGGCTATATTGTTCAAACAGAACCATAACAATTTGAAATAAATAGTGTCAATTATTTCTCTACATGTGAGAATAAATTAAATGAATAAATTTCACGTGTGTTGTGGAAGGAAGGGTGTTAGACCAGAAGAAGATGGAGCAGGTCTCTCATTTTCACAAGTGTGGTCATAGAACATGTGTGGCTACGTAGCTTCAGGAAGCAAGTCTTGGAGATCTTAGAAGATAATATCTATATAGGATGATTTATACACTTGCTAGAAATAAATGCACACACAAAATGGTGAATTGCATGTTTCTGCTTACTAATTAATTCAAAGGAAGATAATTGCCTTCAAACAGGTACTTCGTGTATACAGAAAAAGGAAAGTGATTATTTCATTGAGACATAACAGAATTAGTGACCAGAATTACATCACTTTTTCTTTATTGGAAATTTATATGGGCTGGAGAGATGGCTCAGTGGTTAAGAACACTGGCTGTCCTTCCAGAGGTCCTGAGTTCAATTCTCAGCAACCACATGGTGGCTCACAACCATCTGTAATGAGATCTGGTGCCCTCTTCTGGCCTGCAATGATACATGCAGACATTACACTGTATATATAATAAATAAATAAATCTTTTTTTAAAAAAGAAAAAAAATTCATACACTGTATTTTGATTATACCCACCCCTCCCCCATCTCTTCCCAAACATCCCCTCCAAGTCATATCAACACAACTTTGTGTCCTCATTCTTTTTTGTAAACACACAGAATCCAATTAATGATACCCATATACTTCGGGATTCATGGCCAGCCAAAGTGGTCAAGCTCCCAGGGGTATGGACCTTTTGAGAAAACTAACTCTCCCTCTTCCAACAACTATCAGTGATCAATAGCTCCTAAGCCATGGGTGAGACTTTAATGTCACCTCTTTCTCTACGCCAGAATTTTGTCTGGCTTGAGCCTGCTCAAGTCTTTGGCCCGCTATCACAACCGCTATGAGTTCCCTGACGTGCCTGCAACACAACTTCATGGTAGTCATCTACCACCTCTGGCTCTTGCGATCACTGACTCTTTCTTCTACAATGATCCCTGAGCCTTGGGAGAAAGGGGAGTGATATAGATATTCCATATAAGGCTTAACATTCCACAGTTTCTTATTTTCTGTGCCATGACCAGTTGTGAGTCTCTAGTTAGTGCCTATCTACTACACAAAGAAGCTTCTCTGATAAGGTTTGAGAGCTACACTAATCTATAGGTAAAATGACAAGTCATTAGGAGTCAGTTGAGTGCTATATCCCTTTAGTAGAGTAATATAAGTGAGTTCCCCCTTAGGGCCTATATTCTGTCTAGCTGCATGTTCCTGGCCCTGAAAATGGTGCTAGGTCTGAGTCCTATCTTGTGGATCAGGCCTTACATTCAACCTAAAAGTGTTTGGTTACTTCCATAATGTTAGTGCCACCATTGGATCAGGGGTGGCATGTTTTTCCAGGCCACTGATCATTGCCACTCACAGGGATTACAGCTGCATAAGACTGATTGATGATTATTTTTCACTCTCAGTATCAATACAGTACATTATAGAACTATAAAGTTAGCCATTAGGGATGCAGTTTCTAGAAGAATTCCAGCTTGATCTCACCATGTTTTATGATTCACCTATTTGGTGTTTTCAGCAATGGGGTCTTAATATTAAGTTCTGGAGGGTAACCAGGAGCAGTGTCATTAGCATGTAATGTTTATTAACTAGGATCAGCTTTTGCTCATAGCATCACCTGAAAATCAATCAAAGGTGTTAATTGAAATGATGGAGACCAGGCTACAAAGGATTTTCAAAACAAATCCAGTTAATTCATAATCACCAAAAATCTGACAAATCATTTTTTATTAAGGTTATAGCCCATTGTATCACCTGCTAACCAGTATGTCTCAAATATAGATTTTTGCATACTATCTACCTTTTGTGTACATGAAACTTATATTTGATGATTACTTGACTCAAGTGCAGTCTACTTAACAGCTGATGCAATTAAGTATATCATCTCATTATGAAAAATCCATTAGCACAAAGTGTAACCAAATAAATCCAACGTTCCATTTAGATTTAAAAAAAAAACCTTTAGTATTTTATTATTTCAAGAAGGTTTAAAGCTGACAAACTTTAGATTTGAAATCATATTAAAATTTCATTTAAGAAACATTTCTGTCATATTTACTGTCTCATTGAAACAACAAAGGAGTTCAAAGTGAAGCAAAGCATTCCTATGTGTACTTGACAGACTGAATTTAAATAAACTGTTCCATGCCCCTGAGCACACAGATGTAGGGACTGCAGCCTATTTGTTTTCATGACATCGAATTGTGACTCTGTGCTGGCAGAATGATGACAAGAATTTCAGACGTGGCTCGACCTGGCGAAGGCAGTTCCCTCCTCGTGAAGTACATGGAATCAGCATGATGCCTGGCTCCTCAGAGACATTGCCCGCCGGATTCAGGTTAACCACAACATCTGGGCAGTCAAGAAAAATGACGACGGATGGTACAGTGGTTTTACATTTCTGCTTATGAAGTAAAATGCTTGTTTAGATGAAGCTATAGAATGCTTCAACTTTGCATAGCCTTGTGGCCTTGATTCTTTTCTTGAGTTGGTTTGCTCTGCTTGAATTTTACTTTGCTTTTTAACAAAAAGACCATTTTTAAACTGCCAATTCATAAATCCATGAGAATTTATACACATCTAAAAAATAATTTGCATCCCCCCCCAAAAAAAAACAGTTCCACTAATGTCCACATCTAGGAAAAAAAAAAAACAATGCACATATGCATGATTGGTGTTTCTTTACTCTTCCATTCCCAAAATAAATAATCCATTTAAAATGGAGATTGGATTTGAAATCAAACCCTACTTGAAATGGGAATCACTGTGCTGGCACTTTTATACATTGAAATATTACAAATTTTGTTTTATCCTTCAAATTCAGATTCATCAGATATATATTGTCTCTGACCAGGCGGAAAGCCTTAGTAAACAAGCACAAACATGAAAAGAGAATTAACATACAAAAAACCCAACAGTGATTTCCCAATTGCATCTCTTTCTGTGGACTTTAGACTTGTGCTCCATCCTTCACAAAATAAAACAGTCATTTTGGAAAGACAACTTTGAAATAGTAATCGTAATCCTCAAATCATTTCTGTTTGGTAGACATTAAATAAAAATAGTCTTTCTCTTGTTATTAAGATAATAATCTAGACTCTTCATTTCTTTTCAAGCTGTTATGGCAATTAAAATACATCTGAGTATGAAGTGTCTTTGATCCACATTTCTTTTAGCCTGTTAATATTTTGGAACTTGTTAGCAAGGTTCATGAATAATTTAGCATGATTAAAATTAGTATAGAAGTTTGTCACTGCACAGAGGGAAAAAAAACCCACACTTCACACTACTGAGTTCTCTCAGAGTAATCTTTACAACAAAAGCAGGCTCACCCCGGGGAGACTCTGTGTTACAGATTTTTTCTAAGGAGGAATACACGGGGACTGGAGAGCTCAGCTGAGTTGCACTCGGGTCAATTTTCATCAGCCCCTGGGTCTAGAGAAGAGGAATGTGAGAGGCTCCTGTCCGAGAAAAGATTGTCTGTTAATATGGGCAGGCTCCCTTTACGCAGGGAAACTCAATCTCTCTCCTCGATGGTGTGAGAACCTCTAAAGCCCTCTTCTCATTTGCAGTTGCTTCATCAAGACTGCAGAGGCTAGACAACTCCACTGTTCGCACATACTCATGTTGACCAGCCACTCAAAGGAGGCAGCACTGACCTGCTGTGAGTAGTTTCTCTTGGCTGACCCACAACCAACCAACAGAAAGATGGGACTGCATTGACAGAGGCTAGTCAATATACCCCATACCCTTTGGTATGACCTAGCAGGACAGAGGTGTGATCACTTGCCTCATGGAATCTTTACATCCTCGCAACTCTTCATCTGCCGTCTCCTATCATTATCTGTCTTCTGTGGTTAGCGGTCGACCTGTTGAGGGCCTGCGACTCAGTCATTCCACATGAATGCATTGCTAAGCATATCCTTTTCAGAGGCATTTTTTGCCGAGCCCTGTAGAGTTTTACTAGTAAGAGTCCAGCAGTTGAAAGAATCACAGATTTCAAGTGTCTGTCTTAGAAGGAAGCCAAGATAGAACAGTAGAAATTATTTATGCAAGTTTACAGTCACATAGGGTAAGGGATAGGAAATTAGATGTGGATTAATATTAACAACAAAGTTGGAAATAAAAATATTGAATTTCTAATGTCTTATTCTCTATCACTATGATTTATATTTGCTGAAATCAAGTATTAATTTTAAGAATCTGGGAAATATCACATAGGAACAAAAATTAGAAGAATTGGGAATAGAAGTTGCATAAAAGTTTGTTACATACACCTAAGATACAAGGCATTTGTAAGATAAGACATTTGTAAGGAATTACTAATCAGTGGAAGATATTACTTTATCTATGTAACACAGAATTTTCTTTTAAAACCTCCTTATGAGCAAAACTGGTTTCCTAGATTTAGGAATTTCAAATTTTTGGAAATTGCTTTATCCTAAAATTTGGGTGTACCAAACTACTCTGTGGTTTTCAATGAGCTGATATTTGGGAAAGAATATTTTTAATGCAGTATGTGTACCAAGGGGTAGGATAAGGGTGCAGAAAGATAGTGCAGCAATTTGCCTCTTGCTGCTTATTTATTGTCTTAAATCAGGATCTCTGCACAACATGTTGTTGTCTTTGGAGACTAACATAGGAGCTGACATCTTACCTTGCCTGGGTCACTAACTGATGGAACTGAAAACAAACAAACAAAAAAAACCATTATTTCATTTCACAAAAAGCTACTCTAATATAAATTTTTTTATTGTGATATACTGTTTGGTCTCATAGGGCATGGCTTACAATATATAATTATATTGGTAAGTAAGAGACTTTCCACAATACTGTTTATAATAGATTCAGCATATAACATAATAGTTTTCTCAGAAATTTAATAATTCACCAGCTTATAAATGACTAATACGTTCAATTGTGCTTGCTGCTTAGCTCTAGGCTCATGGGTAGAATCGATCTTGAACTATTTGCAATTTTTTCCCCTGCATGTCATTCTAGTTCATATTTCTTAGTTTTGAACTTTTAAATGGAATAAAAATATTTATGAACAGGATAATCATAAGCAATCTTTACTTTTATTTTGGTGAGAAATTAAAATGACTGTCGTGGACAATAAAGTCCAAACATACTTTTTATTAATCTTATTGTGTCAGTTAAGAGTAATTGTGAGATTTTCCTGTGTGATGTCACAGCAGTCATCTGTGGTGAAATACATACAGCTGACACAGAAACTTCAAAATGTGCTATGTTTTATGTTCTGTAGTGATTAAAGAAAAGCATCATTTTAAGAACTCTAAAATATATGAACTAGAATATAAAGCTATCTTATGGAATAGGTCAATTCAACCTAATTTAATAATTTAAAAAAATCATTTTAAAAAGTCAGAAAGCATTCTGACATTTTATGTGACTATCTGTGTTTTTATTTTAGCCATACTTTTGCCAAAGTTGAACAAATCCTACTTAACACTTCTGCAAAATATAAGTAGAGACTAGTAAATGTCACATCATTGACTATTACTTACATCCCAGACAGTCTTATTTTTTCCATTGAGGTTTTAGAACCGACCTGTGCAGCCTACATGGGAGTGTACCCGAGAGTAACAGGGTGGGAGCCACTGGCTAGGAGATACCAGTGAACTCATGGTGTACATTTCCTTTTACAGACGTTATCTTTTCAGTCTACACGACCTAAAGTGTACTACTGCCTACGAAGACAAATGGAGAAAGCCTTCACGGAGACTGAATTCTAAGGAAATAATATAAGAAACGGTTTACCAAACGTTAAACGTGATTTTGGGGGGAATCAGATAATAAGTTTGATTAGTTTACTATGATTGTAATAAAACGCTTAAATCATCTGAAATATGAACATCACCCACATCATAAACTCTGTACATCTGATGCTTTTATGAGATGGAACTATTCGTTTTTTCATGTTGTAATATAATAGGCATTTATGTATTACTGTGTAACATTTCTTTTTAAATGTGTAAGTCTTCTGTAAATGGATATAAATATGATTTTTTAAAGAAAAATAAAATATATGGTTCATGGAGTCTCGAGTGCAAACATTGAACAATTCCAAGTCCTGTTTGTATTTTACCATTCCACCATTTTTACGGTTTCTGAACTGTAAGTCAAATCAGTACGTATCCTGGAAGCGGGTGTCATGCTTCAACCTGCTGCTCCTTCCAGTCTGTCAAACCTGAAAGCTGAGCACCTGCCTCTGATCATGTAAAATAAATAAATAAATAAAAGTTAAAAAAAAAAGAAAAGAGAGAGAGAGAGAATGATATAACCTGGACCTGGAGCCAAAAAAAAGACCTTTAAAGGCAATCAGGGATCTGATGTCCTCTCTCTGTAAAAAAAAACAACAACACTGTGATGCCTCAATCTCCTTTTCAACAGAAAACAAAACCAAACTGTTTACAAGCATCAAATGCAATGATTTTAAAAATTTATATCAAGAAAACCACTGTCTAATCTTGTTGCCTGTGGATCATGAAACACACACACACACACACACACACACACACACACACACACACACACACACACACACCTTTCTTAAGAACCACATGTTCATTCAAATACCCCGAACTGCCAGCCAGCACTGGACATTGAGTGTCAACCACTGTAGAGTCTGAGGCCCATCTCCACTAGGAAAAAAAAATACAGACCCCTTTAGCAACCCCCTCCCCCGTTTTTAAGATCACTGTTAACAGGGCATTAGCCAGACTTTTCAAGTCTAAGCCTTTAGCTGAAATGACCTTTTTGTGATGTCCCTGAATTCATTTTCATCAGAGGAAATAAAGACAATGATTGACATACATAGTGTATAAAAAGTAGAAAAGAGCGATTAATCTCTTCCTTGTGGCTTTCTTTGGTGGTGTCACTCTTGTTTATTCCTTGTTTATATGGGAGATTTCAAAGTGAAACCTATTTAACAATACCATGGATCTAACTGCTGTTTTCTTGCTGCTTGGTCTTATTATGCAAGACCTGTCATTAGTAAATTCTTTTTTTTTTTTTGTACTTTAATTTGTTATATTTGCACGTACCTTTGTTTTGATGTCTGTTTTTGTTGAACAGATTCATTCAAAAGGTAATGGTAAAAAAAAAAAACCTTTCCATTGTCAATAAAAAAAAATGCTTCCAATTTTCTGCTTAAGCTTCGTTTTCTAGTAGCGTAATATTTAATGACCTGCACGAATTACAAAGAAAATCATTCAGTGATTTCCAAGGCTGTTTTATTCAAAATCGAGGCTGCCACTAGAGGGAGGTCTAAACTAGCTTATGGAAGTGCTTTGAATTAAAGAAAAAAAAATGTTGCTTGAGTAAAACCAATGTGAAAGGACTTGCTAAGAGCAGCTAATGATGAGAATAAAGTCATCAAAATGAAATACAAGAGAAACCATGATACTCATAGGCTAGAAAGATTTGTATTTATATTTATAGACCAGTATGGCAATCGGGTTTGCAGAGCTGTAGTGAAATACTTCTGATAATTAATTTATAAAGAAGAAAAAGGTATCTTGGCCGATATTTTTGGATGATTCAGCTCAAGAACCAGCAAGTCTGCATGCTTTGGGAAATCAAGTGGTGTGGAATGGCATGGCGGGAAGTATGTACTAGAGAAACCCGCTTGTCTCATGGCCACAGACAATAGAGAATGATGATGGGCCTGGGGACACAGAGTCCCCTTGGGAGGGGGCACACACAGCAGTGAGCTAAGCATTCCCCATCATCATCACCCTTACCAGGCACTCAGCACACACGGGTTGGGGGACATTCCATATTCAACTCTAACAACCACCCACTCAGTCATCAAAGTCAGTTTCTTCTTTTTGGGAATTACATTTAAAAAAATTACTGGTGATATGTACTGGGTCCTACAGGGTGATACAAAGTATCCAACTACTCTCCTCAAGAAAATGTAAAATATACGCTTTAATGTATAAGAAAACTGTAGGGTTGGGGATTTAGCTCAGTGGTAGAGCATTTGCCTAGCAAGCACAAGGCCCTGGGTTTGATCCTCGGCTCCCCCCCCCCTCCCAAAAAAAAAGAAAACTGTAGTCAGATTTGAAAGTCAGTTTCATGGATTGAGCTTGTATTTCAGGGTGGGTTTTTTGTTGTTGTTTTGTTTTGTTTGTTTTTTGTTTTCCTTTTGACCACCAACATTAGGATCAAGCCCTTTCAAATACAATTTTATATAAATAAACCCACCTTTTGATGTGTAGAACAGTTTCATTGATATCTATGTAGTGTATTTTATGGGGAAAATAAATTGGCACACTCTTTAAGTATTAAAAGCACTTTTATTTTCATTTCTCAAATGTCTTACAAATTTAAAAATTTCATAAAATACAAGATCACACAGAATCCATTTACATAAATTTAAGGTCACATTTCTTAAATTTTATTATTGCTATTCATGACACATTCAATTCAACATACTTCGGATGCAATTTGGCAAAAAAAAAGATGGTGAGATTTAAAATAGGAAGTTATTTAATTTTTATCCCCAAATTTTAAGCAATATGATGACTAAGTTATATATTTCATTGCTCCATTTTAGCCACATGAATGTGATCCCTGTCTCTGGTCTATAGCAGACATGAATTTCCTCACTGAAACATAAGAAACAGCTCCTTCTGAAGTGTGATACACTTGGTTTTGGTTTTGTTTGTTTGTTTGTTTTGTTTTTTCAAGATTCCCACAAATGGAAAATTATCCAGTCCTGTTTGCTGAGGTGTCCCTTCAGATCTGATAAAGAGGAACATCTACAAATGGTCCAAAAATGAAATCTTTACTCAATCTTTAGATCTGCCTGAGTTTATAACTTGCAAACAAAAAATGCTGAATTGAGTTAAAATATCTGACTCGTGGGGAAAAATAATGAACAGTATTGTATTGCTGAAATATTAAAAACTGTTGATTTGTAACCCCCACAGTTTTGATAATGTATACAATTTACACAGACAATGGAAAGTTCAAGAAACTCAACAGCTTCCAGTTATAAAATATCTATCCAGTTGGTTTAATTCAGGCAACCAAAATAATTAGAGATGATAAAGATATTGTCTTCAGATTTATCAATGAAGAAGGTAGTTTAATCAATAAATGGTTCATTTGAAAAGCCATTTATTATCTAAGCAGCAGTCCAAAGAGGCCTAAAAAGATAGCTTTTATATAAGATACACATAATTTTTATGATAAGTAAATTAATCTGTTTGTTACTTTTCACCTGCATTTTGTGAAATTTGATTCTGATAGCACATTGTGCTCTTCATAGTGTTTCTCAAAAACTGAAGAATTGAGAAATTATTCTGAGAACTCTCAATGATTCAATGAACACGGTATACTTTTTGGATTTAACTATATGCTCTGATGAATAATACATGTAGAGCTCTAAGCTAGTTAACTATGTCTTTCTACTCTAGTTAATGGATATATTTCTATAACCTTATTAAAGGCTTATTTTCAATTTTTTGAAAAGGCTCAATCATTTTATCGAAACACAGATGGAAATGTATGTTAGCGTATAATATTTAAATGAATTAATATGATTTAAAGTTAAAATTGTAATAAAAGTAGATATTTGGGGTTCTCTTGAAACCCAGAGGCTCTTGAAATGTAGTTCAGCCTCTCTCCTGAGCCATATTTCTCTGGGGCCTTATATGGCTGTCTCCTTGATGGAACACATGATTGCCAGTACTTAAGGCTCTTTATTGTTTTTAAAATCACTTGTTAGTTCACGTGGCTCAAGGATCCACCTCAAATTCATTGATCTCCTGGAGTATAGCTCAGTGGAAGAGTGCTTGCCTAACATGCACAAGGCTCTGGGTTCAATCCAATAAGAGAAAAAAAATGCTAATGTGGAGCTAAGTATGGTAGTACGTGCCGCTAACCCCAGCAACCAAGAGTTGGAGGCAAGAAGACCAGGATTTCAAAGTCAGCCACACTTACATGGCAAATGTGAGGCCAACCTAGGAAACATGTGACCTGGTCAAAAAAAAAATTAGAAGAATAAAAATAAAAAATAAAATGAATAAATAAAAGAGAATGGGGGACTCGTGGATACTGCCCAGAAAGTCTCTTGATTTTTAGATTAAGATGAAAACTTTCAAATTTCTCTGCAATGTCACCCTTTGTGTTACCCCATTCAATTCGTGTGTCATTTCCTGAATGCCATTGGAGGATGAAGGCATCAAGATGCAATTGTGGCAGGGGATTCGAGGAGCCTTCATCCCCACAAAAGATTTGCTGGTAAGTTCTCTAGTTTCTCTGCCAGACACAAGCCTCCCCTTACCCAGTAACAGACAACATAGAAATGGTACTCCATCCAGGGGCCCTGTGTTGCTAAGCAACCTGTTCTGTCTAAATGATTACCTAAAAACAAGGTAGTCATCTTAAAAAAAAAAAAAAACCATTAAACAACATCTGAGTTTCCATAATAATGTTTTAAATGATATTCTGACTTTGATTTGAGTTTAGATTTTGATCAAACTGTGGCTGATTCTTATCTCCTGGAAGTGTGTTTATATTACACATACTTCCGATTAAAATGTGTTTGTAAGGCACAGTAATTTATAAAATCATATGCCAAAGACATGTTTGTTATTATGCAAGATAGAAGAAAATGATCCATGTTACAGGAAAGAGGTAACAATGCGAACTGGCTCACATAATGTAACACAAAATATAGCCTCTTTCATGGGCTGCTAGACTGATTTAACCCTAAGGCTCACATTTGAGTTGAGAAGAAATTCTTTCCAGCTGCTTATTTATAGAAAACAAACAACTTAAATCCAGCTAGAGAATTAAGACAGACTGACTGGAGATAGTAAATAAAAATCACAAGGCCTGTCTCAGCACTTCTTCTATGTGACCAAAAATGCTGGGGTCCTCGATAGTAGGAGTTACCTGGAAAGAAATGGACAATGTCAAATGATCATCTTCCCTTGAACTTCTCTAGGACTTTTTGTACAACAAACAGTGACATCCTTTTTTTTAGCACTCATCTTTTTGTGTTGTGTTTTGTTTTGATTTTTTTTCTTGAGATGGGGTCTTGTGTAACATAGGTTGGCTTCAAATACCTTACATAGCAGAGGTCAGTCTTGAGTTCCTGATTTGCCTGACTTTACTTCCCAAATGCAAGGGTTACAGTCCACACGATGCATATGCTCATTATTTCATAAAACACAGACAAAAATATGTAAAGTAGGAATCTTCAGGCCCAATACTTAAAAATTTATCTTTTGTAATAGTAAAGGTATGTTTAGCAAATTGTTGGTATTTCCACAAAATCTCTGGAATTTTTGTTTTGTTTATTCTGAAATTGACTCAGACAAATGATTTTTAATATTGTATTAAATTTTTTGATGGAATTATAAAGCATATATAAGGAAATATAATAACATGTATTGACATTGAAACATGTATGTACTTGAATCAGTCTAAAGTTTCCTAAGACAATTGTCTCTCTTAATAGCAGAAATAATTAGCACTGATGTATTAGAGCATTTTAGACTTCTCAAATACTTCAATTTCTCCTTGTGGATGGTCATTAATGATTATAGTGAAGTAATATATGCATTTAGTTCAAAGGACTGAATTTCTGAAAGTCTGTGTGAAATTCACAAAATTACCAAAAGCAAAGTTCACACATCAATTCCTATAAGCAAAGCATATGACTTCAATCAATATTTCTTTCTCAAACTCTCATTCTTACAGAGAATAAAGATAGAATTCATGGGGATAGAATTCATGATTGAAAACCTTCAATTAATAGAAATTTGCTTATGCCAAACACATGGTCAAAATCATTTCAGGATTCAGCATTATAGATTCTGAATTACTTACCTTATACGGCTTGCCATTGACCAAGGCAGACAGTGTAGAACGTGGAATTTTGCCAGACCTCGTTTTGGGTAACTGTTTGACAAAAACTGCATTTCGAAAAGCAGCCACGGGGCCAATGCTCTGCCTAACATGTTTCACAATTTCTTCCAAAACTTGTTCTTCTGTTGCAGTTATATCTAGGGGGGAAAATGAGCTGGTAAGTGTCAAATTAATGCCAATCATTCTGACCCAAATGGTCAGGGAAGAAAAAGATGGCTCACCTTTTTTCAACACACAGAGTGCTAAGGGAACGTGACCTTTCAAAGGGTCTTCCTTGCCAACCACAGCACAGTCAGCCACAGTGCCATGGGACAGGACCGACTGTAATAAGAAAAACCATGTCTTTAGAATATATATTATTAGAATGTAGATGCATATAATCTTAATATATAAAAAAGGAGAATCATGAAATCCACAGCTGCTTTCCTGGAATTTCCTGCAGGGTCACATCATTTCATCCGAGGCAAGCAGTTAGGATCCACATGGTATTTACTGAGGGCTGACAGTAACAAAGATAAATTGCTTTGCTTACCTGGAAAGTAAAGGGATTGTTTCTTCATCTTAATTGCTTATTAATGAAGTCAAAGAAAATGTGTTGTGGGTACCATATGTAAACAGAGCATATTGGCCTTCTCTAACAGGAAGCCTTTGGGGTATTTGACTAGATATCAGAGCTGTCTACTTAATAAGTGTACCTTTCAGGGGGATCCAAGGATGCCCCAAGACGAAGAAGTGAATTTGTTTTTGAGGAATAATGGAACATTCTATTTAGTCAGTGGATCTTTCCACCTCCAGCTATTCCAGCATTTAGGGGACATTTGCCATGAACAGAATCCCTGGTATCCATCACCACTGTGGGGAATAATTTCTACTGTGCTCACCCTAAGCTCTGTAGGACATACAGAACAATATAGATATCTCTCTAGGATCACAGTCTTATTTACCACAGGAAATATAGGTACCTATGGTTAAATTATCTGCTTAGGTGGGACTTACAAAAATGTTTGTGCAAAGGGCCTCCTGAGACTGATGTATATTTGAGTATTTCCAAATGTATAGGAGAGAACAGTCAATAATCTTGATACAAAGCTCATTCTCCAGAGCTTTCTGCCTTCTGTTCATTCATTTAACAAATACTAGATGCTTTCTAAACTACAGGCTACTGTAACAGGCTTAGGGAAGAGCAAATATGCATAGAGTATTGTACTGGGTCATTTTCTGTGGGTGCAAGTTGTGTAGCTTGGGCAGTTTATGGGGCCCTTGGCAGTGGGATCAGGATTTATGCCTGGTGCATCTGCCTTTTTGGATCCCATTTCCTGTGGAGGGATACCTTGCTCAGCCTTGATATGGGGCGGGGGTTGGGGGGGGGCTTAGTTCTGCCTCAACTTAATATGCTAGACTTTGTTGAGTCCCCATGGGAGGTCTTGCCTTTTCTGAGGAGTGGATGGGGGGCTAGAGTTGGGGGGAATTGAGTGGGGGGAGCAAGAGGAGGGGAGGGAGAGAGAACTGTGTTTGATATGTAAAATTTAAAAAAGCTTTTAAATAAAAAAGCAGATTGGCTATTTTGAAGGAACTGAAATTTTAATGTGTTTGAATTTGTAAAGACTATGGGACCTTTAAAGTTATTTAATATCTTGGGCATGAATAAGAAAGGAATGGTTATGGCTCAATAGTGATGTATTTTAGTGTCAAGTTAACAAGGAGTCAGTTGTACTGGGTGGTTCTGTGTGTCAACTTGACATATAAGTCATAGAGTCATCAGAAGAAGGAGCCTGTGCTGAGGAAATGCCTCCTTGAAATCCAGCTATAAGGCATTTTCTCATTTAGTGATCAGTGGGGTAGATCCCAACCCATAGTGGGTGGCGCCATCCCTCCCTGGGCTGGTGGTCCTGGGTTCTACAAGAAAGCAGGCTGAGCAAACCATGGGAAGCAAGCCAGGAAGCGGCTTGCTGCATCAGCTCCTGCCTCTGGGATGCTCTGCCATGTTGGAGTTCCTGTTCTGACTTCCTTCAGTGATGAACAGCAATGCTGAAGTGTAAGCCAAATAAACCCTTTCCTCTCCAATTTGCCTTTTGGTCATGGTGTTTCATGCCAGCAATAGAAACCCTAAGACAAGTATTTCATGGCTCTTAGTCTACCAGAGAAGAAAGATATTAATAAGTCATCATGAATGTTTAATTTTTATTACCATGTATCTATAAAAGGGATAAGGTATCCAAGGAAATGGATTATGTAAATGCAAGGTAACACTGAAGGCTGCTAATGTCACCCAAGGTTATGGACCTCAAAGACAGTTTCCCTTAGCATAAGACGATAAGAAGATATGAATAGACATTTATCAGGCAAGGAAGAGGGGGCGACAGAAAATATCATTAAAACTACACAAGATCAATTCAGATGAGAGAGAAGTGAGTGGAGCTCGAAATCAGAGAGCAGAAAATAACGATGGTGGCAGAGAAGCTGCTACTTCCTGAATGAGAGCTCTTGGGGGGATTTAATTCAGTTTTTATTTTAGCTGCACTGAAAAAAAGTGCAGCAATTTCAGAAAGAAGAAATGCAAAGTCAGAGTGCAATTTTAAGGTATATATTTAGAGTAGGCATAGAATTACAGTAAGTTAAGCAGAAAGTAGAAAATCCCCTCATAGATCAAGCTCTGATATAAACACAGCCTTCCTGACTCACCTGCACCCAAGTGGCATATTTCTTATAAATAAAAAACTAACATTGAAAATTACCACTACTTGATTTCATAGTCTACACACTTGTGCATCTTTGTTATAATCGATAGGCTCTGACAATTTACGACATGTGCTACCACTGTACAATATACAGAAAAGCTTATTTTAAAGTGCCCTGGCTGATCAACCATACTCTATTTCCATGAACCCTTAGTAACATTAATCCTTTTGCTCTACCCAAATTTCCTTTCACAGGCCCATAAAATTATGACAATATTGTCTCTATTTTCAGATTGTTAATTTTTATACTTAGGAATAGGTTCTGAGAAACACAGACTTACTTTGATTTCAGTACGGAGAATAGCAAATTATTGAGGTAGGGAGGTGTCAGTTTAGACAAGGTAACACTCTAAGGGCCTTATAGTATACTAACGCTGGGGTAGTAGATTAAAAATATTATATTAGGAAGCAAAGCAGAAAACATATGACAGTATTTTGGATCCGTGGCATGAATTATCTAGAGATAATAAAAACCCTGTGGGGTTTGAACTTGAGTTAGATGGCAATTCAGGCTTGTTTTTTTTTTTGGGGGGGGGAGGGTTGTTTTTTTTTTTAAGGCTAGAAATTGTTAGGATTAAGAAAAAACAGAAAATATTGCCTTGGAGACACTCCCTTCTGATACTTTGAAGACACCTAAGTAGAGGAGTTGTATCCAGGGATCTGAGAAGACTCATACCTGAATATCACATTTAGATGTCATTAATGCAAAGATGGCAATGGAAGCTGTAGACATAGATCATATTATTTAGGAAGAAAGTAGCGAGAAGAAAGTTTGAAGGGCACAAGGAACACCAACATCTAATGGACACACTTAAAAGAAGCAACTGGTAAAGTCATAATAGCCAGAAAGATGGGGTTAAAATAAAACACAACAGAATTAGGGATTCAAGTGTTTGTTGTTTGTTATTTTATTATATTCCTTCATGAAGCCATATTGAAACTGCTTTCTCTTTTCAAAACTCTCAGGATACTCTATAAACACAGGATCCTTTGGTTAAAAATCCAGTGTGTGCTGTGGGATGTTCTGTATGTCCTGTGGGAGCCCTTCTTGGGTTCTTTGTGGCGTTACCCAGCAGGTCCGCATAGAGGATGATTAGGACCATGGGCCTGAGTGCAGGTGTCTGAGACGGTCTGCACTTGGCTGTGCTGGGGGATGGTCTGTATGTCAAGTTGTTCTGATTGATCAATAAATAAAACCTGATCGGCTGTGGCTAGGCAGGAAGGATAGGCGGGACTAACAGAGAGGAGAAATAAAAGGACAGGAAGGCAGAAGGACTGACTGCCAGATGCCGCCATGACCAGCAGCATGTGAAGATGCCG
This sequence comes from Peromyscus maniculatus bairdii, assembly GCF_049852395.1. Classification (NCBI taxonomy): domain Eukaryota; kingdom Metazoa; phylum Chordata; class Mammalia; order Rodentia; family Cricetidae; genus Peromyscus; species Peromyscus maniculatus. Next base: position 31,424,187 of record NC_134869.1, read on the forward strand.
GTGGGCCACCAGCCACGAGGCAAGGTATAGATTTATGGAAATGGACTAATTTAAGCTATAAGCACAGTTAGCAAGAAGCCTGCCACGGCCATACAGTTTATAAGTGATATAAGCGTCTGAGTGATTATTTTATAAGTGGATTGTGGGACTGCGGGTGACAAAGATTTGTCCTGACTGTGGGCAAGGCGGAAAACTCTAGCAACAAATGTGTGACCTCACAAAGTCCTGATTGGATACACAAATCATTGCTGCATCCCTTCTCTGAACTCCGGGATTGTGTTTCCATGCACACAGCTGTTAACTTATTCAAATGCTGAGAAGGACACATTGTAAATAAGTGCTTAAGAAAGGCATTCCTTATCTGTCTACACTATCCAAAGAGTTCTGTTACAGACATGCTGTGTAGTCTGTAAGCCAGCATATTCTGCCACGATTTCAGTTTCTAGTCTCAAATGTTCCAAATAGCTTCACGTTTTTTTATAATCTTTTTTTACTTTTATAGTTCATATGTTGAAAATACAAAGATAACTCACTGCCTGATTTTTTTGGTAGTTACTATAGTCTGTTGCCAGTCATGAAAAAATAACATACCCCTAGTAAGTGACATGTAGATTTAGTAGGCTAGATAATGTAATTTTGATTTGATGAATGAAGAATGGCTATTTTACTTGGCAAACTAGAATTATTTGTCATCAATAAAGTGTTCATTGCCTCTGCAACCTAGTTTTGTAACATGATGATATAATCTATTCAAATGATTTTCATTTAAAATATTATTCAGATATTTTATTGCTTACCCAGTATGGCAATGCTACTAGCTAAATATAAATATCAAACTTCCACATCATAGTTTTTCCCATTTAACATTTAATTGCTTCGCTTTTCTATTTTTTTTAACATTTATTTATTTATTTATTTATTTATTTATTTATTTATTTATTTATTTATTTATTTATTATGTATACAGCATATGTGACTGCAGGCCAGAGGAGGGCACCAGGGCACCAGATCTCATTACAGATGGTTGTGAGCCACCATGTGGTTGCTGGGAATTGAACTCAGGACCTCTAGGAAAAGCAGTCAGTGCTCTTAACCTCTGAGCCATCTCTCCAGCCCGCTTTTCTATTTTTAATGGGCAACAATTTGAAATGCTTAGGAAATTATTGATTGTTATTTTTTAAGTTACAAGGTTAATTTATGAATAAATCACATAATTCCCTGGGATATATTATCAAAGTATTTCATTCTATCTACTCAGATAAATTTTTAGTTTGTAAGATACAAAGTCATTTTCCAGAGACATGTCAACTCTAAATAAAGCTCATTATAACATTGAATTTATACTTTTCAACCATTTAATATACATGAAATATACATTTCAACCATGCATTATAAAGGAAGAGAGGAGGATTTGTTGGTTGCTCTACTAGTAATATTTGCATGGTAAATAATTGTTTTAGATGGACAATTTAAAAGAAAAGCATCAAAATACAGTTTGACAATTTCTGAGAAAAAGAAGTCGATCAAAATCTTATGTTGAGGACAATGAAAGCCCTATCTGTGTGTTGTCTCCACATGAAACCAATAAGCCATTCATAATAAACTTGCCTTAAGGACATAAGACAGGAGTACAACTTGAAACATGACTATCTTGATACATGTCTATTATTGTTGTTCCAAATATGGCAATTTTTCTATATGTGTAAATAAATTTATAAGATCATATTAAGTCCCTAAGGTAGCATACTCAAGTTTTAAAGTTATGTTTTTAAGAATTCTATAGACAAGCAAAATTAAACAGACTCAATAAGTTGTATTTATATATTTAAGTATATGTGTGTGTGTGTGTGTGTGTGTGTGTGTGTATAACAATAATAATCATAGAGAAAGATGCCATGAATTTGAGATTTCAAGGGAGGAACATGAGAGAAATTAGAAGGTGTGTACATAAGAAAAGTTGGAGGGACTAAAGGAAAGGGGGAAAAGGATAAAATTTTGAACAAAATGCTTTAAAAATTATTTTAATGCTAGAAAAAAGTATTTCAAATCAATCATCTTCCATGTGTTTCTGTGGGAACTGTTGCTCTCCACGGTTGGAAAGAGAGGATGCTTTTTCAGTTCCTCTGACAAGGAGTGCTCTCATACACGGTTACAGAGGTTCAGTGTCTTCATCAGTATTCCTAGGATATACCCAAGAGATATTGTAACTACTTAACCATAAAACTTATTTAATATTGGGTAAAACTGAAATCTCCAGGGGTCTTTAGAGAGGACATAGCACTACATGGAAATATATTTGATTATCTTGGAGTCATCCTTAAAATCACAAACAAAATAGCTAACTTGGAAAATGTTGTACTTGATCAGAATATCCTTCCCTGGGAGAAACATACAAAGCCTCTGCCCCAGGCTTTCCAGGCAGTGTTTTGAGAACAGATTCTCATACTCCCAGGGGTGCTCTTAGATTAATTAACAAACTTAAATGTTTGCTACAAGTGAAAGAATGAAGTCTGAGAGTCCAATGTCTTTTCCACAGACACTGTCCCCAGCAGTAAGGGAGAGAGACCATGCTGGCTCCTGTTCACATTGTCTCACTAACCCTGAACTAGAACTTTTCAGTCACAATTTTCATGAGAACACTTTGAACTTCCACCAAGCTTCTCAGTTCTCCAGCTCCTTGCTAGGCTTTCAAAGATTAATCCATGTTTAAAATAGATCTTATTACTAAGTAGGCACAGAAGGCTATTTCATGTACTGGGATCTGCAAAAATAATGTCCTTTTAAATTTATAAAAATGACTTGACAGCTCCATTTTCTTGTACAAAGAATGGAAAGAACAGACTATTCTAAAATATTTCTGACAGTAATTTTCATAAACTGTCTGCTGCTTTTATGTTCACTAATTTAATAGCTTTTAAAACTTTTATTTAGCCCTATAATTGGTTAACTAATACCAAATGGTAAGCCCTGAATTCATATAGACATAAGCAACACTAAACAGTTTCTGAAATATATATGAATATGAATATATTTATGAACACACACATATATATACATACATATATATGTATACATATATATATATATATATGTATATATATATATATGAAAGGGGAAGAGAAATATGTGATAGTGGTTAAAGGGAGTAAAGGGAAAGAGGAACTGATGTAACTATAAATAAAACAATAAAAATTCAAAAAAATTAAAATGTTTTAATTACTAAAACTAGAATAAGATAGGTATTTTTATCATATTAAAAATCAGCAATTATTGTATGGAAGTGGATTTTTTGGTAGACTCAGAACCTTAAATTCTTTTGAAATATACTAAAATGTAAGTTTCTGATTATCACAAATTATAGACATTGCAAAACAAGATAATAGTAAAATAGCATTCAAAGTCATGTGCTGAAGAGTGTGGTACAAAAATCAGTCTTTACTAAAACGTGTCACAATCTGCTTCTAAGAGTGTTAGCATTCCAGCCTTGCTCACTGCAAACTTTGGAAACTAAATCGTAAGTCTGGGCATATCAATGAGAGATAGTAAAAATATCAGAGAGAACATTGCAGGCACATGCCATATATTAATTTTTAGGAGATTTTATGAGAAGCCAGAACATGCCAATAAGTCAGTAACTCTACAGGAGATTCCAAATAAAAGGGCGGGGTGAGCCAGATGTGAAAAGAAATGATTAGTTTCTTGCTAAGCATAAATAGTCAATAAAAGTTAATCATTTATTTATATTGAGATAATTTAGAGTCAAGGGTTAAGAGATATTCTAAAATCCAGTAACAATATTTCTGTTGGAAGTCACCAACTCTGGCCCATTTTCTTTATTTTTCTACTTTATCTGCTTATTTGAGCTTGTCTACATTCTGCTGTTGCACAGTGTGAGAAGGATGTCAGCAGAAGCAGAAAAATCCCCAACATATAATTGGATAAGACAACAGTTTTCATGCTAAAAGTAAGGAAACTAAGAACTTCGACTGATAAAAGCTATGCAAACATCATCTTCATAGTCTGATTAGCGAGGCTACAGGAAATGCATATGAATTTTGGCACTAATCTTCTGGAAGCAAGAAATTAAAAAGTCATGCAAGCGGAACCAGCATTTGACAGCACTTTGAAATACACGAAGCAAAAAATTTCCATTTCAGGTTATGACAAAATGCTCCCATTTAATAACAAGATATTATAATAGCACATGATGGACACATGTTCTAGGACATTTTATGATTTTTTTTTAATTCAAAAACATCACACTAAGTGACTGACACTAAAGAAAAGAGTAAAGTCATCATTACATGAAAAATTGAGCTGTTAAGTTTGGCCTGAAGTCAGGCATGGCCATTAGAGAAGATGAACCTGCCAATGGAAAGGAGAAGAATGAGGCTTTTGAATCTTTTGATCCTGATACACTGAATTGCTAATCACATGAGCTCAAGCTTTTTTCTTCATTGAATTGTTCTTTGTTTGTTCCCTACAGTATAAGAACTATTCTGGAGTTCTGCTATAGGAATAAAATAAATGGACTACGTAGCCCTACTTTATCATTTTAAATTACAATGACATATAACCAGCTAAAATGCCTATTGGAAGGTTTATGGGTACATAACACCTTTCTCAGTCATAGACGTTTACATATTTAATTTACATAAATAAGGAAAGTGCCAGTCTTTCTGAAGCATTTCATGAAGCTCTCAGAAATGGACATCAAGTAATTGAACCCCTTTCTTCTCATGAAGAAGAGCACACCCTATAGGAGGGAGAACACAGGTCTCTCTACTCCACACTGAAAGCATAGAAAGGCTCAATGTTCATTGCCTTCCCCATTGGGACCTATGAAGACCAAGAATGGATCTCGGCTAACCTGCCCTGCTCTACCTCAGGACCTGCCAGGATTCACACAGACCCTTATCTGTCCTCTCCCTGTGGATATCATACTGAAGGACAGTGTGGAATGAACCCAGGTAAGAGAATGGCCAAGTGAAACATCAGTTTATCACACAGAAACCAGTTAGTGGGGAACAGGATGCCGCAGTGAATAAGGCTTGACGTTTGGACTCTGATTAGCTTTAAAGCTTTGAAGTCAGTCCTTTATCCCAGCAACCAGTCATGGGACAAAGCAAATAACTCATTTTTTTTTGGGGGGGGGGGGATACATTAAAAAGTGAGGGCATAGGGTAAGTCACTGCTGGAAAACGGAAAGGTAAGAGGAGGACAGAGACAATCACACCTTCCTGGAACAAACTCTGTAGGACCAAGCACAGGTGGAGGAAAACCGGAAATGAAATGTATATGTTGATGGAGGCTCAACGTGGGGAAGTCTGAGCACTGAAAATTTCACCAAGAGTCCTCCCCTCAGAACTTTCGTGTTTCATAGCTGAGAGCACAGGAGGGTGTTCGAGACAAACAAACAAACAAACAAACAACAAAAAACAACAACAACAAAAAAAAAACCAACCACACTTCAGGTGTGAAATGAGGAAAAGCATGACTTTGGCAGGTTTAGGGACAGCTGCCTGCTCTTCTATGTAAGGTATACATTCAAAAACAACAACAACAACAAAAAACAAAAAACAAAAGAAGCAACAACAGTAGCAATGAAAACCCTGCCTTGCCACAGCCTCACTTGGTGGGTTTACATCATAACTAAGCCAGAAACGGAAATGATTAAGTCTAGCTCCCCCCTAGCCATCCTATCCTGTTGGCTTTCGCCACTCTCACTTTATATTACATAGAAAATGTCATCCAGTTCTCAAAGGCCAGAAAATAAACCTAAGAACCTTCAGATTAAGAAAAAAGAAACTACATTCACAAATATTATGCTTGTACAAAGACTATATCAAGATACCTAGAAATTAAAAAAAAAACTGTTTAGAAATAGTTACATATATTAAGCAAAATAGCATAATACTTAAAATTTTTGAAAAGTCAAATATTTACCAGCAATGAGTGCTTGTAAACTATTTTAAAAATATACTCTACCTTCAATAGCTATACATCAAATGATTGACTATGGATCTGCCAAAATATGCTCACAAACTATATTATGAAAACAAAATGTGGAAGAATATCTATGGCAATGAGGAAGCACATAAAGCTTATGGATTGCAAGGTGAAAGTCATTTAGATATAAATTTTCCCAAGGCACTCTGTAGATTTAATACCTATGGGTTTTGCTATAACAATCAACGTTGGTGAATGGATTCATCGTAGCCATAGAAAGCTTCATCATGTCTATAAATGTAGATGAGCTAGAGCAGCTAAAGTGATATTGAGAAAGAGCAGCAAGTGCAGAGAACATACTATTTGACCTTAAAATCCTCTTCAGGGCTGCAGTATCAATCCAGCTTGGTACTGGAAAAATGACAGCCTCCTAGACTAATGAAACAGGTGAGCCTAAAACAGACCACTCAAATATCATCAACTGATGTGTGGCAGATAACTTAAGGTGATTCAGAGGGGAAAAGGAAAATGATACTGGAAAAACCATATCACTAAAGTACTAATCAAGACATTTAAAACAAAGCAGGCATATTTTTTCAGACACTCCGTTAAAAATATATATATATAAGCATGACGAATAAGCACATAAAGCTGTTTAACACTGCTAATTGTTACCTCAATGAAAAATAAAACATATTGAAATATTATTATCCACCTATGTGAAAGGTTTAAAGAGTAATAACAATTCCAAGTCCTACAAAAGAGAAGAAGAAATAATTGTCAAATGCTGTCAGTGTGTGTACAAAAAGGTGCATCTGCTCAGGAAGTGTTTGGCAGTTTATCATAAACACACATAGGTACACTCATAATCTAGTAAATATACTGTAAATACATAGGCTATAGCAATGCAATGTTACCAAAGAACCTGAAATTGAATATATGTAATACTACTATAGACAATTGTCCAAAATTAGAACAACCCATTTGTCCAGTGAATGAATAGATACATAAGCTCATCAGGGCATCTGAACAGTGTAATCCTACACAGAAATGTTAAAGAAACAGAATTATGGATATCCACAGCAAATTCAACAGATCACCAACATATTATCTTAAGATAAAGACCCTAGTCCCAAAAGGTTGCAATACTGTATTTAGGTTACTTCTATGAAATTTTATGTTAGGCTCAATCTTAGTAGAAAAAAAAAAACCAAGGGTTGCCAAGAGTTATGATGGTAAGAATATAAAGATGATATTAAATAATTTAATAATAATTTAATTTAATTTGCACTGTTGAAATTCTTTATATTCTATCTTCTGATGATGGATACAAGAATCTATACAAATATAAATACTCAGAGTTTACACAATGAAATAGATTTACCCTATTCAATTAAAAAAATTAATAATAAGAGAACAATTTTGGATGCTTGTATAAATTACACTGAAAAAATTCCAAGGAATTGAAGAGTGAAAAAAGAAAATTAAATCACTTAAGGGTTAAAAGTAAGCTGATTATGAAGGAATATTAAACTATGATGCTAGAGTTGGTCAAGTATCTGGTAGCAAGCAGTAAATGTACATAGGCATTCCCAAAACGAACAAGTATGTGGAAGTGCTTAAAATGTCTCACCTAACATATAGGAAGGAAAGAGGGTGTATGGATAGGATGAAAAATCCACACAAGAGCAAGAGGCTGAGAGACACAGATAGGTAGAGGCTGGGGAGAGAAGAGCCTAGCCTTTCTCACAAATGAAGATTTGGTCAATTTCCAGATGCCTGAACCTCAGTATTTCTTCAGTTCATCACTGTTCATAGTCACTACTTGGTATAGGAAGAGTAGTATCTATCAATACCTCTTCAATAGCACCTGCAGAAATCCTGTGGCCTGCAACATTTATTACATCATCCACCCGAGACATAACATATAGGTATCCTTCCTCATCCATGTAGCCTGCATCCATAGTGTCATAGTATCCCTGAAAATAAGAATGTATATATTTAGTTAGCATGTAGTGGTAGGTAACAACATGATCATTTTCAAAGCTTGGTGAAATATCAAGTGTGACATAAATTGATTCATTATGAGCACTTGACTATTTTCACAAGCTTTAAGATTAAATTGCTCTTGGTTTTGAATCCTAACTAGATATTTTTGCTCCTCTAACAACCAGGAATAAGTTAAACTCTCCTTATATATGTTCAACTTAAGTATTTGAACTTGGAATTCTGACATTTGCGAACCCAAATACTTTTTTTTAAATGGAGATGTGATGGCTCAATAATTCTGATATATTATGGTGTGACAGGGATTTTTAATAAAGATCTCAAATTGTATCTACTTCAAAAACTTTCCATAAAATTACAGAAAGAAATTACTAGTTTATTGACTTTTATTGGGATTGAATTCAGGCCCCAGTTAAACTTAATAGTCGATATGAAATATAATATTTCACCAATCTCAAAGTAACACATCTTTGTTGGTTTAGAAATCACAATATAAGGAAGAATCAAGGATTAAAAATATGAAGAAAACTACATATTATTGTCTTTAATACTGATAATTCATGCAATGCTTGTGTTTAAGCATAACCTCTAGAGTAAGCAAATGACTATTTGTATCTATTAATCTTTCTAACACCTGATGTGACTCTCTCTGAAATGGGCTCATACAGTCTTCCTTACCAGACTTTAATGAACTCTACTAATTGGTATGTATGGTGGAGGGCAGCTTCTCACACACATCCTCAAGAATGACTGTTCGTATTGCATACAGTAACTATGAGAGGCCATGTAGAGAAAGAGTGAAGGGCACACTAGTTTGGTTCCAGCCTCATCCCCTTCTCTTCTAACCTGCATGAGCTCCGAGGAAGTTGATTGACTCATGCTTTTATTAAGCTTGCAGACAAGAGGCATGAGGTCAGGAAATAAGGCCAACTGTCGAGGTACCACATGTAGTTGAACCATACACTGGAGCTCAGAGGGAACTTCTGATCTTAAAGGCCATCATACTAAAACCAAGTGTACATATTGCTTGCCATCACCAGGAGATAATGAATTGTATCAGTACTCTGATGAATTACTGGGGGCCCATCATATAGACTGAATTGGCTGACTGGAGTCAAGTCAAATGACAAATATTTCTGCCACACTCGATCGGGAGAATGTTTAATCTCGGCTGTTGAGGTCAGTTGACTCTGAGGTGTCTTTCTAAAGAAAGCTATTTAATCCTTGTCGTTTGTCTGGGTGAGTAGGGGCATCCATCTTTCACTCACACACAATGAATCTGGAATGCTAAGTACTTGGACTCACGGTTTTTACAAAATTCTCATCATTCATTCATTTTTTTACCTGGCACATAATAAGGACAAGGTGAGGGTAGGATGCTGATGTATACTGTCAACAAAGTGTTGCCATGACACAGGACTCATCACCTTGGCATGGGGTGGCAGATGAATGGCACACTGACACACAGTAAAACAAGTTTTGACACCTGGGTCACTGGGGCGAGAGACTGGACTTTATGAATTCTGTCTCGAACCTATATCTTTATTTTTTAAATGGTATTTTAAAATAAAAAGATTAAGAAAGGCTGTCAAACTAGATCATATGATGAAAAATACATTTGATTTTTTACTCATATCCTTAAGTGTAGTAGGGTGTCCTAATGACCTTCTAGCTCTGAGTAGTTGCTTGCTCTCAGTCTGTACAGAGGATTCCAGTAAAATACCCACAATTATTTGCAGTCCAATATTACTGGATTAAAATTTTAAATATTCTGATATTTGGAGTTAATAAGAGTGAATGAAAACTTTGTATGTCTAGAGACTTGTTTGGATAATTCTGACTTGGCCATTGTTATCCATGAGACCCAGAAACTAGTGTGTATAAAACTTAAAGAGTTCTTTTTTATCTGTGATACTAGAAACATGTTGCTTAAGTTACAAGGCAAACACACACACACACACACACATAAAAAATTAAAATATTTAAAGCTCTCACAGGAAATTTCTCAAAATATAAATGCTTGAAAGCTTCCTGATTCTTCCAGAGTCCCGAGAAAGCCCCAGGGGGTAATGGCAACCTTATACAAACACAGAGAATATGAAATTACTATGAGTAAAAAAACAAAGACAGTCAATAATAACTATTAAAATTATTTTACATTGTGCTAACATAATGAAATTCCTCATTCAAATGTAGACCATTAATTTTCTGGGAAGATCATGTTTAATTTGAGGGCAAGTAGAGTACCATATCTTAACACAATTATTTAAGAATTATAACAGTTTCTTAACAGGACACATACATGCACACACAATTGAAATACTAATAAACACTCTATTTCAGTGAAAAACATAACACCAGGATATTGAACAAAGTAAGTGAATTATTTAAGGAAAACATTTCTATTATAAGAAAAAAAATTGCAAATGTACCACTGTATTGATTTTCACATTTGTCCGCATAATGCATAATAGAATATTTTCATTTAGGTAGTAAGTATACAATCTTTTCTTTGCAATCCTTATTCCTCCCTCCCCTTTGAAGTTGACTTTCACTGAATACTCTTCTTTCTTTTCATAACCATTAAGCCCTTCATATTTTATAACTCCAAATGAACACAAGGAAACATGGAATATATGGAATAAAAAGTTCTATATTTCTTTTCTATATAACCAATCCCACACTTCATTCTTTACACTACCAAATTAGAGTTATTTGCACAGAAAGGCTCAACCTCATTCTATGACCGATCTATCTGTGTTTATATAAATCGGAACAATAAGGTGTGCCTATCAACAGATTCAAATAGTTTTTCTGGACACAGAAAAGTTTTAGAGGCTTTATAGTTTAGAAGTTTACATAAGATACAACATGACGATTTTCGAGTCATTTAGTTCAAAAAAAAAAAAAAAAAACCTTACCAACTCAAGTGATGATGTAACAATTTTATTACTGAGAAAAGTGAAAGTGAAGCGGAGAGGGCAACGCCCACACGAGGCCACATGACACATCTGCCCCACAGTCTGCCCCACACAGTGTTACAGTGTTTTCAGTGCCAAGACAATGAGAGAGGGGCCAGGGGTCCGAAGGCCATCCCAACCTCAGGCACACATGGCACTGAATTTTAATCCCCTAAGTGTCAGAATATGCCAATACAGGTGGGAGCAGCTGTGGTTACCTCTGTGTGCATCCCAGCTGGCACTTTCCTTTCCCACCAAGTTTAGCCAACCCGTGGTTATCTCAACTTTCCCCTTACTAGGACTTTTAATTTCCTCTCTTAAAAAAAAAAAAAAAAAAAAAGGAATATGCTGCGATTTCAAGACATTATGTCATTACAGAAGATGCATGAGAAAGCATTTAGTAATCCCCAAATGCAAAACAACAGCAAAAAAAAAGCTACGGAAATGCTGACTCATGGCTACTGCAGCAGCCCTCACCATGACTGCTCATCACTTAATCTGTTTAAAGGCGGCAGGCTGAAGGTGATTAAGGCCCCTAGGCGCTTCCAAATGGCTCTACCACACTAATCTTTCTGAATCGCCAGGTAAATAATTCTGCTTTATCAGTTTGTTTCAAATCAGCATGTTAACGTTTTGCAAAAAGTCAATTTTAAACGCGGAAATAGAACATGAATATAACAACGTTTAATAATCAAGTTAAGGGCGTCACTGAGATGCCAGAAGCAGAAAAGTGAAACAGATGTTAAGTGGAAAATCAAATTCCACAAAGAGCCGGGAGGCTCAGCAATGATGGGCGAAGCAGATTATCTTAAATAAAAGAGAATAAGCCCGATGCAGATTCACATTGAAGAGATCACTTCCAATTTCTCCCACAAAATATATCGAGGTATGGATCCCTTTCGAAAACTCCTAATATCATTTTTGGATAGACACATGGTTTTAAGACATACTTCTTTGTTACCTTATGAGAAAAAGAGAAAATAAAGCTGGGATAATAAATGGTGACTGACATCCACATTGGTGTAAGGAAAACAGAGAGTTAAGGTATGTTGGAACATAGGAATGTGGCGAGCTATTTACACATACATTCCCCATAACGAAAGCTGCGCATACTGAAGAGCACATTGCTACACATGCATCTCCCCTACTGCATCTACAGGAAAGCAGAAATTCTGTTTCATAAGCCTCTGCATGGCTTCCGCACAATCCTCCCCGCCTCACACACACCTCACTCATCTCTCTTATTCTATCTAATGAAGCTCCTGTGCAGGTTTCAAAATGAAACCTCCCCTTCCCTTCAAGGCCCCATCATGTTAGATCTTCACATATATCACACTGTTTTGGTCTAACATTCTCTCTCTCCTCTGGAAGCCTGATTTATGGCCTTGAGACCCTGCTTGTCTAACAAACCTCATTCCCGAAGAAAACCATGAATTAGGTGTCAGCCTCCTTTCAGGACCAACAATTGCTGCTCCCTCGTGTTTTATTTAACTCAGGATGTAGAGAGACAGGGAGTGTGAGTTTTGCAACTTCAGAAGTAGAGCCATCTTTTATGATGTTGATTAAAGCAAGGTCTGGTGAGGTAGTGTGGCTAATATCTGTCATTCAAACCCTTAGAAGGTAAAGGCAGGATAATCGGTAATTCACACACACACACACACACACACACACACACACACACACACACACACACACACACGAAACCAGAGAAATGAATAGCAATCCTATGTCTAAAATCTAAAAGTTTGAAGATAAGCCCACATGGATATAAGTGTCTCAGTAAGTATAAAAAGCTTGGAGGTCAGTGGGATGATCAAGGTAGAGTTTATGGAAGAGGAAGGAGAAAACAGAAGAAAAGCAATAACAACAATACAGGAAGAGTTAGAGCCAAGAGATCACAGTATTTATGGTAGGAAGCCGGAGAGTACTAACGATGACCAGTTTTCCACAAGCTCAAATGAAGGACCAACTTGGCTATTTAATAGATTCTAAATTTAGTAATGAAACATAGTATTTAAGTGAAATATTTTAAATTATCTTACGATTGTCATTTCTGGCAATGTAAGAAAGGACTGTAAAACAAGAATGAATGGAATATCTAGAGACTTTACCTTTTTTGTTTGTTTGTTTTTATGAGACACATCTCACTGGATGGCCTGTAACTCCATAGGTAGACCAAGCTGGCCTCAAATTCAAGAGCTCCACCTGCTTCTGCCTCTGCCTCCTGAGTGCTGGGATTAAAAGCATGTGCTACTACATCTGGTTTGCTCTCTACTTAATTGCACTGTGTTTAATGAGGAGAGATGCTGGTTCATGGCTCAATGCAGGAAGTGGTTTTTTTGGGGGGGGAGATAAAGGTATGAAAAATGAAAGAACATCAGAGGAATGATTCAGCTGTTACATTCGTTCACAAATTCACACTGGTGTTAAATCCTGCATTCATTTCCTTCATTCAGTCACTTGACTGGCTATTTCCCCAGTGCTTGCTACCTGTCACCCTGCATGTCATGCATCAATAATACAATAATATAAACTATGATCACTGATGCATGGAGACTATGGCATAAAGAGAAATGTAAAAATGCAACATTTTAATAATACAAATAGGAGGAAGTCTTAATTAATGATGCTTTCTCCATTGTTATTATCTTATATATTATTATACTATATCACTTCTCCAAGTGAGTTAAATAATGTAAAGTGAAAATGCCCAAGATATTTTGGTAAGAATATTTAATAGCAGTAAATTGAACTCTGCATTTCTAGAAGCTTACAGAATGAAATTTTATACCCCTATTTAGGATGTGTATTGCTAGAAATAATAAATGGGGGTGTCTGAGTCAATTAAATACTTCAAGAAAACAGCTTAAGTGTTTGCAAGTCCAACACTATTTTGAAATGAAGGAGGGGAATGCTCTCTGATCCTCACTAATAGGATGTGATATCTCAATACATTCAGATGTTTTTCTTTGATTATTGAAAAACATGTCTAAACACAGACCCATGAGGAAGTCCCATAATAACACTACAGAAAAGCAGAAAAGTTTCAGAGTTGAAAATATTTGTGATATATACATACATTAAGATGATAGATAGATCATAGATACATAGGTAGATACATAGATGAAGCATTGGATCCAGACAAAAGCCACATGCAGACAAGACAGAGACAACTTTTCTTTGACAGTATTCCAAACACTTCTTTTTGACCTTATTGATATCTTAAATATTATCCAGCAAGCATGAAGTGCAATTCTTCCCTCTGTAATAATGGTATAATGGCGTCTCTTGCTGATGTCTTACAAAATGAACACTTTCTATAGCTACAATGAAAAGAACATGCTGGGCTGGAAGGAAAGAGAGGCGAGAAGATATCCAAAGGACCTTGTTACTGTGATTTTCATCCTTCAAATTTTACTACCCTGGATGCTTGCCCCAACTCTTGCAAGCAGAGTGAAATTTGATACTTTTTTAAAAAATTTCTCTAATTGCAATTTAGTAGTTCAGTTCAGGTAACACCCTTCCCAAAGAGACCCTATTGAATGGGAAAAGAAATAGCAATAGCGAAGGCACCAGTGGTTCCTGTGGGAGTAGTCCAGAGTATGATGAGATCATTAAAAAGCAAGACTAGTCGAGCTTCCATGTTTCCTTGACTTCCAAGGGAACACAGAGAGAAACACAAAGCAGCCTGAATGCTTCACTGCCCAAGGGAATGCATCAGTTTCTCAGGAACTGAAGGCACACAGTGTCCTAGGAGCCATGGATTCTAACCTGAAAAACCTATGATGCATGCCTCTCAAGGCAGCTAGACCAGGCCAACTCAACGATTCCCCACAGATGATGATGATGATGGTTATGGTGATAGGACATCATCATGATGATGATGATAATAGGACATGATGATGATGATGATGATGATGATGATGATGATGGTGATGATAACTATGTGTTCCCTTAGAAGTCAAGGAAGCATGGAAGCTTGACAGGACAATTGGTCTTAGACATTAATCTTGTGTACTCTGTAAGGTTTGCAAACATCATTGTATCCTGGCAACTACAACTGTATTGATCCTGGAAATTATTGCTGTATTCTATTTCTGATAGGGTATAAAGAATCTTAACTGCTATCAATAAAAATTGTCACAGCCTCAAAAAAAAAAAAAAAAAGCAAGACTAGACTATCACTTGCTGAAGATGGTCCTAAGTTATCTGAAATACAAAGCTCCCCTTCTCCGATGCTTCCTAATCCCCTTGAAGCATGCACTTTATTCTCTGTTCTTTTCAGAAAACCTGGACTTCAGAAATGAAGACCTCATTTCTGTTTCCTGGAGAATTATGGAATCCAACTCTCATGGCCCTCTTGGTAATGCCTACAGGGTCCAGAGTGAGGGTTTTCCTTGTGATTTGAATATGAATTGCTTTCTATTTCTAGAAGAGAAGACCTAAAAATATTTCCTTCTCTCTCTATGAACCAAGACTGGGTAGGTTCTAGCTGTGTTATTGCTAGTGCTACTTTTTGTTTCCTGTCAAAATTGAGGAAAGTGCCTATCTCTTCATCTCCCCAGCAGTGTTATCACAGGATCATACTAACACTAGGATCTGAGATTTAGAAGAGAGCAGGACTATAACCTTGTGCCTACTGGTTTTTAGCCAAAGGATGTAACCTAAGGAATCTCTCCTGGTGCTTTCTCCAGACGGGGGCACACTAAATGAATAGCTGCTGTGAAAGTGTCTCGATGTCCACAAACATCATTAAAGGTCAGGAGTTCAATATCCACAGAATGAGAAATTGGCAGACAGCGAAGAAAAAGCCATTGGGACAATGTCACCCTGTTCCTTGTCATCCTCCCACTGCCCCAGGACAAGGTTGGAAGAACACAGCAGGGAGTGGGTAAACCATACTTCCCATAGCAGCAACAGACCTGGTCAGAAAGAAAAAAAAATGTATGCCCCTGAGAAAGGAAGAGTCAGAGACCAATGGCTTTAATAACTGTGAGCACTGTGTTTTGAAGGAAGGCAATTGCAGTGAAAATCTTCTTAAATGCACTGTTCTCTGTTGTCCGGAAATTACTGACTCACAGTTTTATTTCGGCACATTAGGACTCTGGATGCAATTATAGGAGCACCTTCTAAAATTCATGAGCATTTTGTATTCCTAGCAACCCATACACCATAACTGTCGCAGTAAATTAACTGGCTGCAGTATGCTTCAAAATCAAAAGAATTTCTAACAGCCATGTGGACGTGAATTTTCTCTCCTAAGAGAAATGTAAATTCTATAAATGATGAAATTAATTGGCACTAAACAATAAGACACAGGAACACTGCTCACTCGGCCTTAGGGCCCACAGTAGTTGGACAATCACTAGAATGCTTTCTGATGTGGTCACTCATACAGAAATGACTTCTATAATGCTATAATTGGTCTACGACAAATGGAAGATGATTAGGAGGCTTGGGCTCCTGTTTGATTTTTTTCCACGTGACACTACTTCTAAATGTGAAACACCCTACACGTACACTTTAAGCAAACGTTGAGGTGAAGTTTCCAGTTGACACATTAAGTTTATTGGTATGGCTAGTGAAATGTAAGTCTAAAAGTAAGTTTATTAACAAAACCTTCCAAAGCTATTTCGTTAATGAGAAAAATGATATGTGTGTGCTCATTTCTTCCTCATCTACTCTACCTTACACATCTACTATAGTATTTTATTTTCAAATATATAGTTTCACCATTAACCAAAGGAGGAATCAATCCATTTCTGTCATGTCTTGGCATATTGCATCTTCATATTTTATAATAAAATCTAGAACTCAGAATCCATGTATTAAAATTTCTGTTTAAGGAAGCAGATGGAAGACACCACTCCTCATTTTTACCAGTTTAAGCATGGAATGTTTTTAGACAAAAGCCCTGTTATCGTCCAGGACTTAAATAACACTAGAAGCCATAGGAAAAGTTGTAGTTTTTGAATGATGCTACTATATTTTAGCACTTCTGTATTCATGCATAGCACAGACACCCATAGTTAGAATGAGGGGACATATACGTGGTTTAACAAATTAGTGCCTTAAATGTCACCACTGAGATCATGAAAAAAAATGCTTTTGATAGGGATGATTCATTTAAAGTTAGGTTATATAAAGGTGCATGCTGCTACAGAGGTTTTTGAAGTTTAAAAAAATATACTTTTATAAATTAAGCTTGCATCCACCCAAAACAGGCTCATATTTTCTCCAGCAAGACCTGCTCTCTCTCTATTTTTCCCTCAAAAGGTTATTATATAGTAATAATTGTTATTAGTTTCAGTCTGACTTAAATATTTTTTATTTAGAAACTTATAGTGTTCACACACACACACACACACATATAAACTTTCATTATACATTCATCTTTTGATGCATGTCTAGGTTGATTATGGTTCTTTGCTACAGTGAATAGAGTAGCAATAAACATGGGTGCTCAATTGTCTCTAGGATAGGGTATGGAGTTCTCTGGGTATGTGCCCAAGAGAGAAATAGTTAGGTCATATGGTAGTCCTATTTTTAGTTTTGAATATGATTTGAAGAAATGTGAATACAAACCAGAATATTTAATAATAAAAATTTCCATCTTTTTGGATGTACTACATCTAAAAAGGTAACATAATTCTTACATAGTTACTATTAAGAACAGGGGAGCTGGGCGGTGGTGGAGCACGCCTTTAATCCCAGCACTTGGGAGGCAGAGGCAGGCGGATCTCTGTGAGTTCGAGGCCAGCGTGGGCTACCAAGTGAGTACCAGGAAAGGCACAAAACTACACAGAGAAACCCTGTCTCGAAAAATCAAAAAAAAAAAAAAAAAGAACAGGGGAAGAAACGTTCTTTTATCTAGTTTAATGAGAAAGGACTTGTTTTCAAAGAACAAGATTTATGTATTTTTTAAACTTTCATATAAATGTATTATATTTTATGGGGCTTGAAATAATTCTACATTAAGAAATATATTTGCTTAACTATTTCAAGTAAATTTATAGCTTTTAATGCATTTTTATTAAAAGAAGGTAACCTTGTACCACCTGAAAATGCAAGTAATAGAATTCATTCAGTAGAAATAAGTTTTAAGGCAAATCTTGTTTTAGTTCTGACATGCAATATTCTTTACTCATAACTATCATCTTACTGAAGTCTGCTGCTTCAGACATATAAATAAAGCTGTGAAAATTATGTTAATTAGAGGAACGAGGCAACCTGTATAAATTATTTAAATGTCACAGATTATGTGGCTACCAATTTAATCAACTGCATTTCATATTCTACTATCATAATGATTTTACAATATTTTATAATCAATGTAAATTAAAATATTTTCACTTCAAATTTCAGTATTTTTGCCAGTTAAATGGACAGTGATGGGAAAATGTTTCAAGAAACTGTGGTATTTGCTATTGTGAGAAATTTAGTAATATGCTACACATTGATTCAATAATTTTACATTCACTTAAATATTCAACAAAATACAGATATCTGAAAAAGAGAAAAAAAATGAAGCCAAAGAGATATACAGTATAGCATTATGTGTAATCATAAAAGTGTAAAAAGAACTTAGTTTCATAATAGAAATAAAATATTTAAAGGACAAGGAAAAAGATAAAACTGCTTTTAAGACAGAATTAAGAGAAAACTGTAGCCCATAAAACACTTTACTGAGTCAACAATACAAACTGGTTTCAAAAATGGACAGTAATATTCAATCACAAACTGGTTAAGGATGTAACATGTTTAAAGTGTGTGTGTGTGTGTGTGTGTGTGTGTGTGTGTGTGTGTATTTTTAGCTAGTATGTGAGTATCTTAGAGTTCCTTTCTACAAACTTAATGATACAGATAAAATATTGACTATGTCCCCTTAATAGAATAAAACATGACATTTACAAGCTACTGTCACTATAAAACAAAGAACTGTTTTTCAGTAACATTTTTTTTATAGGTATGAGTAAATGCTGAACTTGCGAATGAATGATACAGTGTATGGAATAAACAAGCTGGTAATATAGACAGTTGTTAGCATTATCAAATATAAAAATGCATACATACTTGGATATCATGCACTTTAAAATACTAAGAAGAACAGTAGGTTGCTTGCATCAGCATGACACAAGCCCCTGCGTGGTGTGCACACTACAGAGATGTAAGCGGGTAGGAGTTTGCATCAAAATCCTACAGGAACACTGACATATACCTAGTGTGTCTAGCATGGGTGGATATGTCACCAGGACTGTACATTGCAAAATTAGTGGTTATATTGCTTAGAGAAAGCAGCACAGAAACTACTTACTGTTTTGTATTTTTCTTTTCCTTTTGAGATTATAATATAATGACATCATTTCTCCCTTGCCTTTCTTCCTTCTAAACCCTTCCATATAAATCTCTTCACTCTTTCAAATCCATGCCCTAGATAGATAGATAGATAGATAGATAGATAGATAGATAGATAGATAGATAGATAGATAGATAAAGATATAGATGTCTGCTCAGTCTGTATAATGTTACTTGTATATATGCTTCCAGGGCTGACCATTGGTTTTATTTTATATTTTCTATACAAAATATTTTCATCATTTATGCATTATTTGTCTCATGAGAAGTGGTTATGTTAAAAGAACAAGATTTGCCATTTTAAATTTCAATCTGAATATGTTGTATGTTACGGGGCTTCCCTTTTAAATTACAGTTGAACTGGAATAATTCTCAAGCAAAAGATATCTCATCAGTTGCAGTACTAATGCAATCAATCAGTTTGATCTGAATATATCCATAGGTTGTTTTTTCTTTTAAGTGGTCAGGTTAAAATTTTTGCTTACTTTACCACAATATTTCCTAAGCTCCGAGCTTTCAGTTTTTGCATGTTGTCATCCAAAATCATAACTATAAAGAAAAATATGAACACAAATTTAAATACAATTTTACACACAAATACTAACTCACAAACTTCAAATATTTTCCCATATTTTCTAAATTCAATCTTAAAGTTTCTAGGTCAAAATATTGTTTATATTCCTGTAAGACCATGAAGATATATTAG
This sequence comes from Peromyscus maniculatus bairdii, assembly GCF_049852395.1. Classification (NCBI taxonomy): domain Eukaryota; kingdom Metazoa; phylum Chordata; class Mammalia; order Rodentia; family Cricetidae; genus Peromyscus; species Peromyscus maniculatus. Next base: position 31,444,164 of record NC_134869.1, read on the forward strand.
TAAGCTCAACTATTTTTTTTTATAAAAGTATAAAAGGCCAGGCATTTTACGTTTAGCAAGATAGTAAATTTCCCCAGAACCTTCCTAAAATAAAAATGTATATTTAACAGCCCAACAGACTTATTTTTTTATGGTTATGTCCATGTAAGAATATTAACCATATGTTTATCTTCCATAAACTAAAGGATGCAGTTTAAAAATACTGCCAAATATTCATACAATAAAAATGAAGTAAGCATATCCATTTGTGAGATGTAAATTAACTAAATTTATGTTTCCAGATATTATTCCAATATTTTCTGTGATGTCCTGATAAAATATGGAAAGTGTTCAATAGTAAATCTAGGGTCCACATTATAGTGTATCAATCACAAAAATGAATTATAATCATCTAGGTTCTTTATGTAAATTCCTTGCATTGCTTTATTCATGTAGGCCATTCCTAAGAGCTATCAGAAGACTCTAACCCAAGATTAAATTAATCACCTGTATTTTTTCACAAAGAAAGGCTTTCTTTCCTTTCCCAATGTAACTTGCTTTTTTTTAACCATAATCCTTTGTATTATGTTATGCTTTCAAAGTTCTGTATAACCATAAAACAAACCAAAAATATATCAGTCATAAAGTCCCTGATTCCTCAACTACAGAAGTGTAATCCTTCCTCTGGAAACCAGTGGTTTTCGGACAATGAGGACTTTCTGTATTAAAGTGAGACATCAAAGTTTCACTCTTTCTTACAACTGGGTATAAAAATGTACCAGATACACTAAGGGGAAAATGTGTTTAACATCTCCCACAATTGGCAGCCCCGAAAAATGCCTCAACACAAAGCCAGTTTTCTGATCAAAGAAAGAGGATGACAACCGTTCACATGAGGGATCCATGGCAGAAGTTCAGACTTCACAGAATTATGAAACAGATATCTGCCTACCATAAAAAATCCAACACGACTGTCTAAACATGAGCTGAACAAGGACAACAGCAATAGATGTGCTAAAGTGGACAGAAAGCTTATGAAGCTTCAAAGATATATAAAGAACTGCAGATAACTAAGCACACTGAGAGTAGGAGAAATAGTCTTGCCCAGAAAAGAGCTCATACATTGGTTATCCAATTCCAAGTGGTCAGCCTTGGAAAAATACCCGTCTTAGGGTTTCTATTGTGGTGATGAGACACCATAACCAAAAAGCAACTTTGGCAAGAAAGGGTTGATTTTGCTCACAGTTCCATAACGTTTCATTATATAAAGCAGTGAGGGCAGGAACTCAGGCAGGTTAGGAACCTGGAGGCAGGAGCTGATGATGCAGCAGCGGCCATGGAAGGGTGCTGCTTACTGGCTTGCTCCACATAGCTTGCTCAGCCTGCTTTCTTATAGAACTCAGGACTACCACATTAGGAAAAGCATCACCCACAATGGGCTGGGCCCTTCCCCGTTGATCATTAATAAAGAAAACACCCTACAGCTGGATCTTATGGAGGCATTTCCTCAATTGAGGCTCCCTCCTTTCAAATGACTCTAGTTTGTGTCAAGTTGACATAAAACTAGCGAGTACATAACATTAAGCAGACTACCCCTGAAATTGGTTTTTCCTCATGAATATAGTAGACAAAATTGTGTCACCTTATGTAAATTACATATAAAACCTTTATATATTAAATACATATAAGTATGTATATGTATATCATATAACCTTTATGCCTTATTTCCCTTTTTTGCACAGTGAATGTCTGAATCTATATCAATTTAATTTCCCTGGCTTCTCTGAAATGTTTGTGGCACTAACAGCTGATATTTTATTACATATTTTGTGTTGTGGGGCCTGTGTGACTGCTTGGTTGTATAACATCACAACTCACCAGACCAAGAAAGCCATACAATTATAATAGGCATTTAAAATTAAGAGAACTGAACATTAAAAAAAAGTAAAAATTTTACAATTAAGGACGGGAGTCCCATAGAAATTATTTGGCTATAACAGCAACTTATAGTAGTATATAAATAAAATAAATATGAAAAATATAAAATATAAAAATCAAATATTGAGAAGATATACTATTGTTATATAAATCCCATAGTAAAGAAATATTTCTCTAAAATCTTTTACTTTGCATTTAATTTTAGTCAACAAGATTGAAAAACCTTTTCACCATTCTTAAAAAGCATTGTGGAAGCACCTACCATTTTTTTTCTTAATGAAGCAAGGAAACAAAGACAACCACAATGATTTGTGTGTTCTTAAAACTAAAGGACTCAGTTACTGTAGCAACAATGTCCAGTCTCTATGTGGGTGCTTCAAGTTACTCATCTCTAAATACGTACAACATCTACAGACTAAATATGCATCATCAAAAGATGAAATGATGAATGTAAGTACTGGGTACTTCACAGTCATTCATTTCAGACCCATATCCCCAAAAGACTCTTCAAAGTCACATCTTCTTGATTGTTTTAGTTATCCAAAAGAAGGCATTAGAAGACCATAGCATTATTTTTCATCACAAAAACTGAAGAATTCATTTCTAATATATGACATTCTTAAAAGCAAGTACCTTTTATACAATAGGTACAAGAAAATACCAAATTCAGTAACAGGGCACATTTCAAATTGCCAGTATCATGACTTACCATTGTATCCTGGAACACATTTTCCTGCTTGCCCTGGTGGAGGTGTTTTGGAGTTGCCCAGTCCAATACATGATGCTGTTATCGGAGATCCAGTCTCTGAGGGGAAAGGCATGGCTTATCACTTACTGCTTCAGCACTGAGTTATGTTTCTTTAATACTTGTACACAGTTCCATTAGTACTGGACCTAGATTAGATTGTCTCATAATTTCATCTCATTAGGAATAGAGTCAACTCTACCTGCACTCTAGTATTTAAGATACTTAGCTCGATGGTCACTGCTACAGATCTGTAACGTGAAATCAGAGCCATACTTACTATTTAACAGAGCTCACAGATACACTTATATCACAATAAAAATCAGAGAAATCCCCAGAACAGTATTAAGAAGTGAAAACAACAATATTTGGTGCATTCATAGTTTTAAAACTAAAAGATATATTTAGAGTAATTCATATGGTGTATTTCTCCTAAAGAAAAGAAAGGACTATGGGATTAGGGATGAGTCAGGAGATGGAAGAATGGAAAATTATATAACCTTAAAGTCTTCACAACATTGGCTAAAAGATAAAAAAGCAATAGAAAAGATATTCCTTCTGGAGTCATCTAAAGTTATTATGTTTTTTTCAATATACAGCTTATTTGTGTGCTTTATTCCTGGTAGTTTTAACTTGTCTGGAGAACCTGCATCTTGAGCTAAGGAACTGTATTAAAGGGTCACAGCACTAGGAAGGTTGAGAATCACTGTTCTAAGGTTTAAGATACTAGGCATGTGTCTCTTGTAAAGATAATCAGTAACCAGGACCAGATGTTTCTGGGGCTTAAGAGAAAATTCAGAAATATTTTTAGCATATCTAATCTCATTTTTTTTTCATAAAATGGCATTTTGTGTCCATGAAATACTCATCTTATTTCTATTTCCCCTACTGTACAATCAATACAGAGAGAAATGATTGGAAAGACTAACAGTGTTTTCTCCTTCATAGTTTTGAAAACATAGTCACTTCAACTACCACTCATAAATGATATGAGAGATAACCAATAAAAATGATAAGAAGTACCCTTGCAGAGTTATGAGCTTAAGGAAGGGAACACAGGATGCAGAAGTCCTGTGTTGTACATAAACACAACCTCACAATACACTGGGACACGTTAGGAAAGGGAAGAGATCTTTCTAGGTGCTTCTGTGTCTCCACTAGCACTTCAGCTGCTCCAATCAACCTAATTGAAAAATATTTGCTATCAAGTTTTGTCAAGATGGTCACTCTAATCAACTGGAGTTCAAACTTTCTACAGAGTTTAGCAATATAAGACCTGTGCAGCTTGTTAACAGACACTTCTAGAATCCAAGAAAGAATCAGCAATCTCTAGTGCCTACTAGAATATAGTACTTGTTTCATAAGATACTAACAAACAAACCTCATAACTAAGAACAACACAACTAAACTGTAACTGGTCCTATCCCAATATAGGATATTTTTATTTAATTAACTTTTTGTTCATTTTACATACCAACATAAGTTCCCCCTCCCTCCTCTCCTCCTGTTCCCTCCCCTGACTCCCATCTACCCTCTCCCCATCAATTCCTCAAGGCTCTGTCTCCATTCAGAAAGAGGCAGGCCTCCCATGGGCTTGAACAAAGCCTGGCACATCAAGTTGAGGTAGGACCAAGCTCCTCCCCCTGCATAAAGGCCCAGTGAGGTAATCCAGTATGGGAACAGGTTCCCAAAAGCCAACTAAGCACCAGGGACAGATCCTGATCTCAATGCTAGAAGTCTTACAAACAGAAGAAGCTACACAACTGTCACATACATGCAGAGGGCCTAGGTCAGTCCTATGCAGGCTCCCTAACTGTTGGTCCAGAGTCCATGTGCTCGCAGGTCAGCTATCTCTGTGGGTTTCCCCTTCATGGCCTAAACACAGAGCCTCCAGCTCCTACAATCCCTCCTCCCTTTCTTCAGTAGGATTCCTGGAGCTCAGCCCAGTGCTTAGCTATGTATTTCTGCATCTATATATTTCTGCATGTATAGTACCTGCTTCCATCAGTAACTGGATAAAGGCTCTGTGATGATAATTACGATAGTCACCTATCTGATTACAGGAGAAGGCCAGTTCAGACACCCTCTCCATTATTGCTGGGAGTTTTAGCTGGATCATACTTGTGGATTCCTGGTAGTTCCCCTGGTACCAGTTTTTTTCCTAACCTGGAAATGTCCCCACCTCATCAAGACTTCTTTTTCATAACTCTCCCCTCTGTCCAGCCCCTAACTCTCCTCCCACCTAACCTTCTCCCTCAAGTTCCAATCCCCATCCACCAACACAGTCCCTCGAACCCAGTTTATCCAGGAGATCTCTTCTGTTCCTCCTTCCCAGGGAAATCCATGCATTCCTCTTTAGGCCCCCATTGTTATCTGGCCTCCCTGGCCTTGTGGATTGTAAGTTGGTTATTCCTGTACTTTATCCTAATACCCACTTATGAGTGAGTATGTACCATGTTAGTTTTTCTGGGTCAGGGTTACCTCACTCAGAATGGTTTTTCCAAGTTCCATCCATTTTCCTGTAAATATGATGACATCATTATTTTTTACTGTTGAGTAATACTTCATGGTGTAAATGTACCGTGTTTTCTTTATCCATTCTTTGGTTGAGGGGTATCTAAATTGTTTCCAGGTTCTGGTTATTATGAATAATACCCCTATAAATATAGTTAAGCAAGTGTCCTTGTGGTATAATTGAGCATCCTTTGGGTGTGGTATAGTTGGGTCATGAGGTAGATTGAATCCCATTTTCCTGACAAAATGTGAGTGTTCCCCTTACACCATATCATCTTCTACTAAGCTGTCATCAGTGTTTATTTTTAATCTTTGCCATTCTGACAGGTGTGAGATGATATCTCAGAATCATTTTGATTTGCATTTCTCTGATGACTAAGGATGTTGGGCAACTCTTTAAGCATCTACCGACCATTTGAGATTCTTCTGTTGAGGATTTTCTATTTAGATCTGCACCCCATTTTTTACATTGGATTATTTGGTATTTTGATGTCTAGTTTCTTGAGTTCTTTATATATTTTGGAGATCAACTCTCTACCAGATGTGGGGTTGGTGAAGAGCTTTTCCTATTCTGTAGGCTACCATTTTGTCTTATTAATAATGTCCTTTGCCTTACAGAAGCTTCTCTTACAGCTGATAAACACCTTTAGTAATGTAGCAGGATACAAAATTACCTTAAAAGCACTCAGTAGCCCTCCTATATATATAAATGATAAATGGGCTGAGAAAGAAATCAGAGAAACAGTACCCTTTACAATAGGCACAAATAATCTTGGGGTAACCCTCACCAAACAAGAGAAAAACCTGTATGACAAGAACTTTAAATCTCTGAAGAAGAAATTGAAGAAGATTTCAGAATATTGAAAGATCTCCCATGTTCATGGATAGGTAGGATCAATATAGTAAAAATAGCAACCTTACTAAATGCAATCTACAGATTCAATGCAACCCCCGTCAAAATCCCAACACAATTCTTCACAGACCTTGAAAGAACAATACTCAACTTCATATGGAAAAACAAAAATCCCAGGATAGCTAAAACAGTCCTGTACAATAAAGGAACTTCCACAAGTATCACCATCCCTGACTTCAAGCTCTACTATAGATCTATAGTAATAAAAATAGCTTGGTATTGGCATAAAAACAGACATGTAGATCAATGGAATCAAATCAAAGACCCTGACATAAATCCACACACCTATGAACACCTGAGTTTTTGACAAAGAAGCCACAACTATACAATAGAAAAAAGAAAGCATCTTCAACAAATGGTGCTGGCATAACTTGATGTCAACAGGTAGAAGAATGCAAATAGATCCATATCCATCATCCTGCACAGAACTCAAGTCCAAGTGGATCAAAGACCTCAACACAAATCCAATTACACTGAACCTGATAGAAGAGAAAGTGGGAAGTAGCCTTTAAGACACTGGCACAGGAGACTACTTCCTGAATATAACACCAGTAGGACAGACACTGAGATAGACAATTAATAAATGGGACCTCCTGAAACAATACAGAATGGTTTTTTTGTTGTTGTTGTTGTTTGTTTGTTTGTTTGTTTGTTTGTTTGTTTGAGATGGCTTCACTATGTATACCTAGCTGGCCTGGAACTCTCTAGGTCAATGTGGACCAGGATGTCCTATAACTCACAGAAGTTCTCCTGCCTTCGCCTACTGAGTCCTGTGCATTAAAAGCATGTATCAGGAAGCCTTGATCACTGTAGAATCTTATAAGTGATGTCAGCACTCTGTTTTTCTCACTTCACATGGAAAGGGAGTGTTTAAGAACAAAACTTTCCTTAAATGGAAATGCAGGAAAGAATTAGAAAAAAAAAAACTTCATCACACTGCCCTGCATAAGAAGGTGACACATACATTTCCTGAAATGCTTATATTATTTTCTATTTATATTCTGTCAACCTTCAACTGTCTTGTATTATTATTATTATTATTATTATTATTATTATTATTATTAAAAAACTACTGAAAGCACATGTTCTATATAACTAATTTTACTCAGAATTTTAGATCACTTAAATGAAATAAAATTTATGTTTTGAACATTAGAATTTCAAATATCCTATTTAGCTAAATTTTATATTCATTTAGAGGACCAGAAAAAGAACTGCTGCTAATGATAGGCATATGATATGATCCAGGAAAAGGCAGTGATTAGGACTGTCAGGATAATAAGAAGTCTTAGACAGGAGCAAGAGGGATGAAAATAGATACCATTCTCTCCTAGTTTTCTTTCTTTGTAACTGTGACTATCTTGAGATGCAAAAACTTATCCTGTCATACCATCCTATCCACAGGTGTCCACCTGTCCTTACACATAGTCATGATGAACAAACTGTTGATCAAGCTGGCCCAATGGAAAGCAGATTTCTAGCTAGAGAAAGCCCCACCCCTGACCCTCTAGGATCCAATCCTTAAATGTGATCCCTAAGCTCCCCTTTGAAGATCTTCTGAAAGCATCTGCATCATGCTAAGGAAGCTATAATTAACTGACTAGCTGTTATCTAGGGAACCAGGAAATCCACATGTCACATTCTAATTAGGAAATAGCTACATTAAATAAACCAGAACATTATTTTTGAGCAAGAGAACTGGAAACAATGTTTGAAGAAATCTTTACAAAGATATGGAGCCTTAGAAATAAGATGCTCAGCATATTATTACATTAATTTGTGTGATAAGACACAATCAGGAAGCAGATGGCAAAAGACTAGAGACTGAAAAATGTGAGGACTATCCATTGGCATCTTTCCCTCATACTGCATTAGACACTAGTCAAGGGATGTCACTTAACTGCCTCACACTATTTTGTTGCACTGTGACTTATTATCCAAATAATTTTTCCTTAATATTTAGAATTCTTAAGAGAAAACAAAAAATGAGATATAATAGGCATATTTTAAATATGGATTCTGTTGTACTCAGAGCCCAGTTTAATTCCATTTAGTCCTACTATAAGATTGCAAAAGAAGTGTTGCTTTTGCACATTGCAAATGCTGAGACACAGTCAAAATACATGTCATTGGAATGTTAAACAGCCTGTCTTAGTTCACATGGTAATTTCAGAAGGTAAGATGAAGGTTATAGGCAAATTTGTTAACATTTGAGACTCTCAGGAAGAATCCATAGGGCAAGCAAGTAAAGAGAAATTGCCCAGATGGCTTCAATACAGAAAGAAAAACCCCGTTTCTCATATTTACAAGTGGGAATTGTGGTGGTACAAATTACCTAGAGTTAATGTTTATTGAACACTTGCTATATGATAAGGATAACTCATAGAACAAGATATACAATAACAAAATCACATAAATCTTCCATCAACGAGACAGACAATGGACAATAACACATAAATACAAAATATGGCATATTAAAGAATGACAAATGTCCAGGGAAGAAACAGTACATGAAGTGTCATTGAAGATGTTTAGCTTTACACAGATTGAGTATAAGAATGACCTTTCTCAGAAGACGGCACTTGAATAGACACCTAAAAGGAGTAAAGGCAGGAGACATACAGATAAAGGGCAAATATAGTAGGCAGAGACTTCAAGAGTCCTGGGGTAAGTTTATCCCCAGAGTGTTGGAGAACAACTGGCCAAGCAATGAACCTGAGCAGAATGAATGAGGGAAGGATTCATAGGAAACAAAGTCAGAGAGATCATGGGCAGGAAAATTAAATAAGTCCCCTTCAACATCTTCATAAGAACTTGACATTTAATCTGAGGGACCTTGTAACCTAATGCTGGAATCCGAACAAATTTTAGTGAATCATAACACTGAACATATAGTCTATTTAAATATTTGCATAATGTTCATGTTTCCATGTTTATTATTTATTTCCAGATGGATGAGAGAGAGGGAATGTAGAAGCAGATAGAAAGTATATTAGGGTATCTGGCTGATAGATTTCTGTGGCTTCTTAAAAATCCAGGGCCGATTACAGGAGAATGTATAAGACTGACAAAAGAACCAGTGTCCTTGGATGGGAGACAGGACATGGGTCACAAGGGTAGATGATTCACACAAACCAAAGATAATAAGTTTTATGTATATGTGAGTGTGTATATAAATTGCTGCATTTCTGGGATAAGCAATATAGCTCTGTGAGTAGAAAAGCATGTATGCAGCCCAACAAGTAAACTTACAAACACACACACACACACACACACACACACACACACACACACACACACTAATTTTAATAGCAAATTGTTGTATACCTGAAAAGCAGTTTGGCAATCCTTAAACAAGAACCTTAAAATGCACATATACATTGTCACATTTATTCCAGGGACATATACAAAGCAATATTTTCAGTTCATAGATACTTAATAACAAGAATATTTTCAACAATATTGTCTATGTCACAGTATAGAAGATTTCTTAATGTAGGAATCATGTCATATTAAAAAATAACGCAAAGCTATTCAAAGGCCAGAGATGAATGTTTACTAAAACAGAATGATTTTCAAAAAACAAGATTTACAAGAAAGTTACTAAATGAAATGTACATGTGATCTATTTTTTACATAAATATTATACATTGAGCAATATGGATATTTTATGTTTGCATAAATCTTGGCAAGACACATATCAAAATACTAAGAGAACTTATTTGTGCCTGGCTTTTAGTGAATGATCAAGAGTCCAGAGCACTACACCAACAGTTTGAAAGGTACCCACCATAGTGAGAAAATTGACTCAGATTCTTCCACACTCCTCCTACCAAGCAGTGACCATCTTGCATTAAGCTGGAGTCATTTGGGTTACTTTGACCAAGAATGAAGGAATTTTATATTAGTTCCCAGAACTGTGTCCCTATGCCACTATGTATGATGCATGGGCCAGTAACCTGAATCCACCAAGCTAAAAATGTGATGAACATACGTCACAGTCCTTGATGGGTGTGGCCTTCCATTTATCCTCAGGTGTGCTAGAAAGCCATATCAGGCTCTCTAGAAAGAACCATGCAGTATGAGAACTACCTAAGATGTATTTTCAATAGCATACGGAACACCAGATCCATATAACCATGAGATACGGTTCTTATTATTAAGTCACTAGTTTGGGAGGCAGCTTTTATGTAACTGCACGTAAAAGTGGAACATATCATTGAAAATACTACAAAAGCTTTTTTTTTTTCAAAATAAAATAGAGTAAGATGAAGCAAAAAATTTCATATTAAAGTTGTATGTGATAACCCAACAGGAAGAAAAGAGTCCCAAGAGCAGGCAAAAGAGTCAGAAACCTGCTCATTCTCATAGTCAGGAGTTCCATAAAAACACTAAGCTAATAGCTACAATATCTTTTCAGAGGACCTGTATTGTAATCTTCCAGAAAGAAAAAAAAACTGTGTGAATTAGATGTAGACATTTTACATTTTTGACCAGACAGAACCAGGCATTTTTCCCCTTTGGACCTTTCTTTCATGTCATTTGTCTCATCAGAACTAAACAACCCAGTCCTTTTCATATTGTCCCAAAGAAAGATTTTCAGACTGGCAAGTGCACACTTCTGACCTTTTAGACTTTAGCTCCCATTATTAAGATCAGAGCTTTTAAAAAAATAAATAGGAAGCCACAGACTGTAATCCCAAAATGAAAGTGAGAGAAAGAGACCTTGAAGATTTCAAACAAAGAAAGACTCTATGTACTTCCATTACATAATTTTCATTTCAGATAATGATATTCAAAGGTCTGTCATTCAATGTACATTTACAATAAATTAAAAAATCCCCATACTCAGCAATCAATCAAGCATATGATAGCAGTATGGCAAAGATGAGTAGATATGGAAGATGAGACCTACTTAAGTTACATTCAGAATTGAAAGGCCATAGTAATTGCTGACATTAAGAAGAGCAAGAGGAGATGTCTGTTAAACTCCAAGGATTTATTTCACAATATCAACCATCAGCATTAAATGTAAGTGATGGTCAAGAGAATGGGCAAGGTGGCAGGTCCAGTTGTGTGTCACGGAGTCCCTACTCTATCAGGAAACCTGTTATTATGTCCCTACCATGCCTCTGGAGACACTGTATTAGGCAATGTGGATTGAGAACTTGGCAGCAGATGCTCAAAGCTGAAGTTCTGGGAATAAATCAATTCAACAGGCTGGCTACTGCTGAGTCATATTAATCATAGCATCATGGTGGGCAAAGAGGCAATTTGTAAAGAAATCGTTCTCTCCACTTCTGAATCTTTACAGTGAGCTATAAATAACTTGAATGATGGTAGCAAGTAGAAAGCAGAAACAGTGAGCTGGACACTGGTGAAAGAAAATCAATTTAATCTCTGTGTTCCAGACACTGTAGAATTATGGTTTAAAATACTTAAATCAAAGCAATCGTATGGGATGCAGAGCACTCATTGGAGGTGTGAGACTGGTCTTCTCAGTACAATGTAGTTGGTTCAGTGAAGAATCCCACATGTAATCAGCAGCTCAGTTAGATAAGAAATGCTAAATTAATGATGGCATGAGATAAAGCACAGGAAGAAAGCATCCCAGACTACAGAGAACAATGAGAGCTCTGGTTCAAATCATAATGACTTTACAGAATTAAGTTCTGTATGGTTAGACGCTACTCTAACATTCTGAATTTTCATGATTTTGAAGTATTTTCAGGACAGGGTGTTAAAGATGGCCTTTTCTTTTTCTTTTCTTTCTTTTTTTTTTTTTATTAAGAGATTTTCTATTCATTTTACATACCAGCCACAGATTCCCCTCTCCTCCCTCATCCCACCCCCCCCAGGCTTCCCTCCCAATCCATGCCCCATTCCCACCTCCTCCAAGGCAAGGTCTCCCATGGGGAGTCAGCAAAGCCTGGTACATTCAGTTGAGGCAGGTCCAAGCCCCTCCTCCCTGCATCAAGGCTGTGCAAAAACCACCATAGGCTCTAGGCTCCAAAAGGCCGGCTCATGCACCAGGGACAGGTCCCCATCCCACTGCCTGGGGGCCCTCTAAACAGGTTAAGTGAAACAACTGTCTTGGCTATCCAGAGGACCTAGTCCAGTACCATGGGGGCTCCTCAGCTATTGGTCCACAATTCATGCATTTCCACTAGTTTGGCTGGTCATCTCTACATTTTCCCATCATGAACTCGGCCTTTCCTTTCATGTAAGATTATTCAAAAAAAGACAGGAAATATGAACAAAACATATTGTGTGTGGACTGACAGGTAGAGCTCTTACATTCTGTGCTTTCTGAATCTGGAGTACCTACAGGGAAGAATGGTAAAGGTGATCCTTACAGCTATGAAAGGTTAGTCATGGTAAGAAAAGAAAATGGAACTAATAATTATTGTATTTTGATAATAAGCTGGGAATTGTTATGGTTTCTGTAAACATTTCGTTTCATTAAAAGCTTTCTAGGAAGCCCAATGGGAAAGAGCTGAGCAGAATATCAAGGACTTGCCTGTTGCTATAGAGTTAGTGGTAGGAACTGGGATTTAAACACTTTCCTATTAGGATTCAGCATCACCTTCTATTCCCCACCTTGCCTCTCCTAGGAGCATCGCCACCTGTCCTTCTCTAAACGAAGATTGACAGTAAAGAGTACCTGGAGTGATTCTCTTGGGCCCCTGGGCTAAAACAAAGGGTTGTGTGACACAGGAGAAAACAAATTTCCAGATCAAGATTTCTCAAGGAAAGATTTAGAAACCTTTGTTCTAAATCTGTGTTCTTGTGAAGATCTTTATAAACATGACACAATAGTAATCTTTGTAGGCTAGGTTATGATGGATCCTTGCCAAAGGCAGGAGAATTAGAGTACATGACATTTCAAAGAACAAGTCAGCAACAGTATCCATCAATTTCCTAATGCACTGTCTCTTTGCAATACATTATCACTGATATAGTAATGGCAAAAACAGTGATTTTAAGAAACAATTATACCTCTCAAAAGTAATTCCTGTAAATATGCTTTTAAAAACATGATTTCCTTTTTACACTAAAATATTATAAAGATAAAAATATATAATTCAGTAACTACTGCTTGGTTTGAGAATTCATTTATTTTTAGGTGGATTGACAAATTGTAACTAGTTACTCACTTTCAAAACAAGAGTCTTATCAAGCATGTCCTACATTTCACTAAAGATTATTCTTCCCATAAACAAAATTCACATAACTTATCTCTAAGCTCCTGTGTTTCAAATTATCAGTAAAAATCACCTACTCTCAACTAATGAAGACTGCTCTAAATGAGAGAAAATCCAGTTACCAGGCAACAACAGTGATGACATCAAGATTTTGTCTCTCTCTTACCAGATGGATACTGTCATCCTCTCTAGATGCACATTACTGAGGTGACAGGTCATCTGCACAACTGCTTTTCCCCAGCCACAACGTATCATGCTATAATATCTAAAAAATCTTTTCTTTGAAGGAAAAGTGAGATGAAACTATTTTGAATATGAAACTGTGAAAGACAAAGTTGTAACAGCCATTAGAAATTCAATCATATTTTCCCAAGGCTTTTTGCATTCTAATTTTGAAAATACAGCAGAGAATCTTTTTAACAATACAGTCCATGGGCAATGGCACTATTGTTCCAGTCCAATCCAGTCTTTCAATTACACATTGTGCACTTGCCTGTTCATATGCTGTTCTTGTGTTTACTGGCATATACTCTGAAGAAATGTTCACCTTAGCATAAATAGTAAGACTAGGGTAAAACCCAGACACAGAAAGTAGCAAAGTGTTAATTAGACAAATTTAGAAAGGAGCCCTCATTATCTATATTTATATTTTATGCAATTATTTATGGATACCAAAACATAGACTAGTTGCAACTGATATTCAATATCCAGAGAAGAGGTTTTTAAACAATGTCTTCAAGGTAAAGTTACCAAAAAGACACTTCACTCATCGCTGGGTCTGCTCAATGGAGCCTCTTCTGTTTTAAGTCTGAGAAGGTATTGTGCAGAAAAAGTTAAAAGACTTCTCAGGGGTACAACCTACATACACACACACAAGTATGTTTAAACTGTAGGAAAGTCATTCATGTAGCAAAGTGGTAGAGTGGAGGAAAATGGGGAATAAGAAGAGCTGTGAAGCTTTAGAAGCTGAATGCCAGGAAGGAAGAAAATTACCTCTAATAGACTAAATTTAAAATGATAGACTCGCAGGCTGATGCCCATTGTCAATAAGTAGGCCAACCTATACAGGTGCAGGCACAGTATCTGACAACACAAGGGTGAAAAAGAAGAAGAATTTAGAAAAAAAAAAAAAAACCAAGTGGCTCATATGTTGATGCATTATCGATCAAACCCTTAAATATTAGCTAAGTAATTCAATGCATATATGAGAAATGAAACAGTGCAATTGGGTCGGTAACATTTCCCACAGAGATCTTTGTTTAGCATATCTGTTAATAAACTGCAGTGAATTATTCTCTTGTGTTGGTTTGCTTCTTATAAGTAAAGATGCATTGATTTCTTAAAATGTAAAAAAACAAAACAAAACAAAAAAACACTTGGTCTAATGAATCTTCTGTTCATTTTCTTAAGGCTAAGGGTGTGAATCCTTATTGTCATGGCCTAGTCTCAGGAAGTATACTCTACTTGTCTTAGTTACTTTCTCCTGCTGTGACAAACACCAGGAGCATGGAAACATGAGAGAAAGAATTAGATTATGGTTGTGGTGTCTGAGGGTTCGAGACCATGATGGCAGAGTGAAGGCATGCTTCCAGAAACATCTGAGAGCTCACATTGCAAAACCATGAGTAGGAGGCACAGGAGGCATGCTGGAATTTGTTCAAGTCTTCTGAAACCTCAAAGTCACAGTGATACCTCTCCTCCAACAAGGCCACACCTCCTAATCCTTCCCAAACATTTCCACCAACTGGGGACCAGGTATTCAAACATCTGAGCCTTTGATGACATTTTTCACTCAAACCACCACAGTACTGAGCTGGGCAAAAATACATTAATCACTTTAATTACTTTTTATATCCTTTAAAAATATGCTAGCAGTGTATGGGCATCATTTAGAGAAATGGTCTAAATGAATGCGCTGTCATGTCTGAAGATTGCTGGAGCATTTTAGCCTCTAGTTTAATAAAATCCAGAGTGATCAAATTCTTTCTCAAAGGAAGAATATTTAGGCTGTATAAAGACTGCAGTTACTTTAGAATTTCAACTGCAATTTAAACTCTAGCGGTTCAATAAAATAGGGTGAGAAATACTCTAATTACTCAAAATATAAGAACTCAACAAAGATGGCTGGAGGCACATAGAGTAAAATCGATAATTTCAATTACCACCAGTGTCTATTAGGTGCCTATCATTTTCTCACTGAAATTATTTCTTAGGAGTTTTCAAATGCAAGGAAGAATTTTATTCTTCCATTGACATGATGAAAACAAAATAAGCAAATGTTAAAAATCATCTAGGAAAGCTCAGGAGGTGGTGATTAGCACATTTCAGTTATGCTGTAATTCCCTAGACATCAAAACAATTAAAACATTTTCCGTATAAATACTGTATCTCCTGATGGGAACAGGACAAGTGTAATCCAAGCAACTAGAAAGACCCAAAAACTTTGATCGAGGCTGTTCACTAAGGTGACCTTTACAGAGTTAGTACAGAACTTGAATGTTACAAAGTTGAGGTCATTTGTTCCTTTTTTAAAGATTTGTTTAGTTTAGTTTAGTTTATATGTATGAATGTTTTGTATCAGATCCCCTGGAAGCTGAGTGACAAGGTGTTGTGAGCCACCACATTGGTGCTAAGAATTGAACATGCCTCCTTGCAAACTCAGCAAGTCCTCTCGAACACTGAGCCATCCCTCCAGCCCAGTGGCCATTGTTTTTAATGTGACAACAAACGGAAAAAAAGTTTAAAAAAAAAAAAAAAACCTCAAAAATAAGAGCCTGAAATGTTTTGTTGTGATCATTTGTAAAACAATATCATGTTTTATAACAAGTGGGGAATAAAGATAGAGGGAAGAGAGAGAGGAAAGTGAGCCTTACAAATGGACAGATTTGAAGGGTTAGTCTGAAATGTAAGGGAAATTTTTTTTTAGACCATTTTTTTCTTAAGAACTTCCTTAACTCGTCTTGAGTCAGAAAAAGCAATTTTTGCAAAGAGCACCATTTACCACATGGACAGTCCTTTACTGTGAAAACTATGTTTCCTGTCTGGTTTCTGGGAAAGCTCCTTTTTGTATTAAAAACGACCTGTAACAATACAATATTTTATCTGGAGATTGTATAATTGAGGATAATGAACTTCAGATTGCTTCATTGTACACGAGATGCTATATTTTATCTATTCTTTTAAAATTGTGTTTATACACCTGTCTCCATATTTCTATGTTGAAAATGAAAAATTCAACAATCCAGCTGTTTTCAATCACCTTACAGATAAGTTACAGTGAAGATAAAACATTTAAGTGAATGGCAATTCAGTTTTTATCGATACTAATGAGTACAACCTTTCTAGACTTAGGAAAACAGATTTCTTCATTATAGCATTAAATGTTCACATTATTATAATTAAAAGCAAGAGCTTAATGTTTCAGTGGTCGTGAGCAGCAAAACATGTCCACTGAAGCACTCCTGTGAGAGAAGGAGGGACCGTGTCTATTTTCAGATACTCCAGAGATTACCTTTCAATTTGAAATTGTAGATATTTAATCAAACATCAAATAATATTGCTATTAATGCGTCAAAAAGGGGAATATTCATAACCAGGGTTTGTTGGTGCTAACATAAATTAGACATAAAGAAATAATATAGCAGGCCTGAGAGATGACTCAGTTGTTAGGAGTGCTCCCTGCTCTTCTGGAAAACCCAAGTTCTTTCCCAACACCCAAGTTAGCTGGCTTACAATTACCTGTAACTCCAATTCCAAAGGATCAGAAGCCTTCTTCTGGCCACTGCAGGCACGAATGTGTGCATGTACTCTGGCACATGCGCGCGCGCGCGCGCGCGCGCGCGCACACACACACACACACACATTGCACACATTTCACAAACATACATAAATAACAGAAAGTCATTTTTTTAAAAAAAGATGGTTATATAAATAGGTTGACTACAGCTGAAATCACAGAACCCAATAAATTGTATTCATCAATTTTTAAGTAACTTAATACATCCTTACTAATTTCAAATCACACACCACAATTTCCTAACCACTCATTTACACACATTTATTTATGCAATCAAAGAGCAAACTCGTGATTCTTTCACACACTTATTTATATGGAAGGCTCATTAAGGCTTATAAGTGTATAAAATATCAATTTCTAAGCACATCGTAAGAGAAGCCCTCTAGAACACTTGAGATTTACAACCAAGAAAGTCACGTTCTGGTCAAAGCTTACCCTTCTTAGAAATATTATCTGGTGTTTCCTAGCATGTTTCTCAGGAAGAGAAGCAAACCTCTATTTGATCAGTGAAACATAAGGATATTTATCAATGTGCTAAAAATATCAAGGCCTTTTCTAACTCAGTGAATTAATAATCACCCATTCATTTGTCTTTTTCTCCTGTGGATTTAATATTTCTTTAATACCACCTGTAGCATGAATCTTAAAAGGTCTTATTAATAAAAACAAACCTGGAGCCAGGTATTGGGGTGAACACTGAAAGATCAGAGAAACAGAACAAGCCACATCCAACCTCACCTTGCCAATTCCTCAGCTGATCTTGTTTCCTCTGACTGAAAGCCTCTGAGTCCTCATCCGAATGGATCTCAGCTGAACTGCTGCTAAAAGCTAAAAGCTTAAAAATCCTCAAGTTCCTGGTCCTCGTGCCTTATATATCTTTCTGCTTCCTGCCATCACTTTCTGCTATTAAAGGTGTGTGTCACCATGCCTGACTGTTTCCAGTGGCTTAGAACTCACAGAAATCCAGATGGATCTCTGTCTCAGGAATGCTAGGATTAAAGATGTGTGTGCCACTATTTTCTGGCCTCTATGTCTATGTAGTGGCTGTTCTGTTCTCTGACCCCAGAAAAGTTTGTTAGGGTCCACAATATATTGGGAGACACAATATCACCACAACCACTTTAAAAAAGAGAACTGTGGGTGCTGCAGAGAGGTCTCTTGCTTCTATTTTAGAATATCAGAGTTGGGTCTCCAGTACCCATACAGTGTAGCTCATAACTCCTTGTAACTGTTTAGTACCTGCACACATGTGTCCACACCCTCCAAATACATAAATACATGGCTAAAAATAAAATAAATATTTTTAAAAAGAATGAGAGCTGGCAAATGATAAAATTCAGTGTTGCTTTACACTTTAATGCAACATACAGTTTTGAAAGTAAAAGAGTAATTTTCTATGCTAATAAAGATCCTATTTATGGCTACATGGAATCATGGAGTTGGCCTGGTCTAGCCTAGTTGAGAAACTTGCATCATAGGTTTTTCATGTTAGCGTCCATGGCTCCATCCTGAGGCACTATTTGTCTTTTAGTTCCTGGGAAACTGAGGCACTCCCTCAGGCAGTGACGCATTCAGGCCACTTTGTATTTCTCTGTATGTTTCCTTAGAAGTCAAGGAAGCATGTGAGCTTAATGGGACTATTGGTCTTAGCCATTAATCTTGTGTACCCTATATCGCTTGCACACCCATCATCGTATCCTAGCAACTACTACCATATTGATCCTGAAAACCACCACTATATTCTGTTTCTTATAAAGGGTATAAAAGTCTGATTGCTCTCAATAAAGCTGTCACAGCCTCAGGCTTGCTGTGGAGAGTCCAAACCAAGCCTTGTTTAATTTCTCGACAGCCATATCAGGTGACCTTGGCTTGGTTAAGAAGGCACTGGCGCTTACATGTATCCATCTAACTGTCAGTTGATACCTGCATCATCTAGCAGTCAACTCTATTCTGGAAAAAAAAATTCTTCATTCTTGCTTCCAATTCATGCCTTACAAAAAAATGAAGAATTTTCCCAACTTCAAGTGATCTTCCTTAAAAGCCTGCATTCTTAAATAAAACTGTTCCTGTATCTTGCACAAAAGAAGCCAACATATTTTAAAATAAAGTGATATTACATAGATATATGTGTGCTGTGGGATGTTCTGTATGTCCTGTGGGAGCCCTTCTTGGGTTCTTTGTGGCGTTATCCAGCAGGTCCGCATAGAGGATGATTAGGACCATGGGCCTGAGTGCAGGTGTCTGAGATGGTCTGCACTTGGCTGTGCTGGGGGATGATCTGTATGTCAAGTTGTTCTGATTGATCAATAAATAAAACCTGATCGGCTGTGGCCAGGCAGGAAGGATAGGCGGGACTAACAGAGAGGAGAAATAAAAGGACAGGAAGGCAGAAGGACTGACTGCCAGCCGCCGCCATGACCAGCAGCATGTGAAGACGCCAGCAAGCCACCAGCCACGTAGCAAGGTATAGATTTATGGAAATGGACTAATTTAAGCTATAAGCACAGTTAGCAAGAAGCCTGCCACGGCCATACAGTTTGTAAGCAATATAAGTCTCTGTGTTTACTTGGTTGGGTCTGAGCGGCTGTGGGACTGGCAGGTGACAAAGATTTGTCCTGACTGTGGGCAAGGAGGAAAACTCAAGCTACATATGTGGTTAGCATTTTCAGAAATATGTATGTTTTATATGCTTTGGTGAGTTTTTTTTCATATTTCTGAAAGCGTTAACTACACTTTTTCCAGGTAAGGAAAACTTACTTAAAAGTTCACGCTATCTTCAGTGATGTCCAGGAAAACAACTTTAAAAGAACAATAGGGAAAACTTCAATACTACAAATACTCTTTGTTATAGATGTCATCATTTTTTTTGTTTTTTTTTTTGTGTTAAAATATGCTATATATTAAAATATATATAGTATTATTGTCTCTCCAAGTGAAGTCCTGTATTTTGAGTTCTTAAGTACTTAAAACTCTGCATACAGGTAGCCAATTTTCCTTTAGTAAATAAACCTACAGGAAACAGAAATCCCATTGTTTCCATCTGTATAGGGGGCAGGTCCTCTGCTCTGACCAGTTATTTTAAATTACATATTACAACAATGTAGAGAAAACATGTTTTTCCAAAGGCAACATCCAAGAAGACAACAAAATAGAATAATGGATAAAACCAAAACTATCTAAACTACCAAATATTAAATGTTAGCTTTAGTTTTCTACTTGCTCTTCTATGAGGAGTGCCAACATTTAAACATAATACCATCCACAAATGTGCATGGCTATATACATATCAATCCTGGGAATATGTAGTCAAGGGCAAGTGAGGGTGGCAGTGATTAGAAATGTCACATTTAATTTTAAATTATTGTTAAGAGCACTACTAATTTTCACCACAAAACTTGGATAATGTTATGCAAACTAAGAAAATTCAAGTATTGGGGACATTGACTTTACATTATTTAATCTATAGTTTGGTCTAATTTGCTGGACTGAGTAGAACTAACATGTGGAAGCCACTAGCCTACCCCATGGCTCACAACTATTTTTAGAGGGTTGGATAAAAATATATGAAAACTATAAAGATGAAATCTGATTCCAGATCACTGACTCACTCTCATATATATTCAAGCCATCCATATTTATAAAAAAAAAAGGAAAGGAAAAAGTAAGGTTTTTATTTTTCTTGTTCTCCTTTTCCAAAGCTTATATTTTATCTACCCAATATAAAATTCTGTTCCCAATGACCACTTATTATAAGGAAAACATATAATAACCAAACTTGTAAATGAATGATACCAGACTTTTATGAGACAAGGATCATGGAGTCTCCTATGACAGGCACCACGGTGCTTTAACAAGTACCATGGGAGCATTGTGCTGAGTGAATTCGAGACCGTAGAGAACACAGATGAGAGGTAAGGGCGTGTCAAAGCAGGGCAGGTGCTGCCTCTGCTCTCACAACTCCAAAGCCATGGGAATGTGGATGAGTTGAGGAAGGACAATGTGAGGTTTAGCAGTTCACTGCACACAAGAAACAAAGCCGAGGTAGTCCAAATGTCCTTAGTGGTGCGTATCCATGGCTAAGAGAATGGCCATGTCTATGTGACTAATGAAGACATTATAAGCAATATGACATGAAAGCATTCATTTCTGCTAAAACCAGAACTGTGAATCCTGATTAGCATGACTAAGAATTTCCCCCAGTCCACTCAGGGCTATGGAGGATTTCAGCAGTTTTTAGGAAAGGTTTAGGGAACAGTTACCTGTTTGCCACCAATGGTCTAGAACGGGGACTCTGAAGACCTTTTTGGACCATTCTAGGGTTTCCACATCACACCTTTCCCCAGCCACAAACAGTGTCTTGAACCTGAACATAAGAGAGACAGTAAGTTCCAAGTGTTCTCTGAAAGTTAAACTAAATAATTTCATTTATGTTTAAAAAAAAAATCTGTTGGTATCTAATTGGTAAAAAAAAAAAAAAAAAAAAAAAAATGGCCCTTTAGAAGAATACCATGTAATAGGACCATAAAGTAAATGAGTTGGGTGTACTCATATGTAACCACACGCAGTTCACAGTACTGAGATACTTCAAAAGCAGCACTCAGAACTACAGAGAAGCTGAGAAGGGCAATTGAGGTGACTTTATAATGTACCTGTCATATTCCTCTAATGATCAAACATGAAAAGCCTTCCTGCCTCAATATTACCCTTGCTAATTTTAACTCCTGATTTCCTTTCTTTATTCTTATGATGTACTCAGAAAATATGTTCACAAACACCCACAAAGATGGCAAATTTGATCGCATACATGATTCTTTCTCATGAGTTCCTTTAGGAGAAATTACTATGATTTCAAGAATGTATTTTCTCTAGTCTGAGAGAGACACACAGAAAAAGAAATGGCTAATAAAGAAGTATTACTGTAGCCTTTAGGTTCAAACAGACTCTTATTGCAAGGATTCTGGGTTACTGGAGGATGAAGGAGAATTAACATCACTGACAGCAAACAGTGCCCTAGAGTGGAAAGAACAAAAGAGAAAAATGGACTTAGTCTGACCCTGTTAGGGATTCATTGAAACAAAGGTTGTTTTTCTTTCATGGTCATTGCTCTCCTGGCCTGTCTGTCAGAAGAAAGAATGTGTGGATGAGCAGTCAATTCATTATCGTCCAAGGAAAAAATATTCAACAAACAAAAACCCTGCCTGCCCATCTTGAACAATGCAGTCTGCTACTGACAGTGTCTTACTGCTCTCTGAATTGATCAAATGGTTGCTAGAGTATTAAATAACCCTGCCTCTGTGATTCAGGAACATTCTGTTCCTATTTGCTATAAACATACATCTCCTCCGACAATACATTCATTCCTTCTTGTGAACATTCATCTTTATGACCCTGATGCTCAAGATTTGTTGGATTTTTAGACTCACAAAAACAAAAAGGGTGAGGAATGGAAGTTGAGGTGAGCAAAAATTATGTCAGTTTGACTGAATCTTGAAGCCAAGAATGCTGGGTTTTGAGAGCAAAATCATTGAAAAAGGTACATTGATATGAGGACAAAAATCTGGAATTGTTATTTTAGGAATGTTTTTGTGCGTAATATAACATAAAGGTTTTATACCAGCTACATGGATTTCACAGACTTAAGGAGTAAACTTGGGTTCCGTGAAGGGACAGCACAGCTGGGTATGAGATGGAGAAACAGGAATAGAGGTTCTGGGTCAAAACTATCTGAAGAATTAAGACAGGGCAAGAGAATAGTGGGATTACAGAATGGGAGAAACAAAAACAAGTGCAAGAAGACATATTAGGAAAAAAGCATGGAAGTTAGAGAAAAAAATTAAAATGATGGAAATGAAGGCAGAGTAAGGCAAACAGGGTAGGACTGTGAGACAGGACAAACAGAAATATAGTTGCATGTCTGTAACGAAGAACAACAGAGTGTAGGGGGCTGGGGAAACCTTAATATGGAAAGACACTGGTGAAATTGTGGTAGTGTTGATAGAAGATTTAATAATAAAATACTGAAAATTATTCAAGGAGAGTAACTATAAGAAAGTAAAAATGACTTGCTGGCTGAAGTCTCTAAAGGAAAGAGGGAAAAGGGGAAATCAGTGATTTAAACAAATGACATGGAGTTAATTAAAAATTGGGTTATTAAGCAGATTGTTCAAGTTATACTATCCCCCTTAACACTGAGAGCTGATCTTGGCCTCAAAGCTGTAGCTTGGCCTTCATAGGATGGAAAATAGTAAAAGTTCAATAATCAATCTACCTCAAGACCCAATGATACCACTCTTGTTCATATACCCAAGGCATGCTCCATCATACCACAAGGACACTTGCTCAACTATGTCATAGCAGCCATAGTATTCATATTATTCATAGTAGCTGGAAACTGGAAACAACCTAGATGCCACTCAATGGGAGAGTGGATAAAGAAAAAGTGGTACATATACACAATGGAGTATTATTCAGCTGTAAGAAAAAACAATGACATCATGAAATTTGTAGGTAAATAGATAGAACCAGAAAATATCATCCTGAGTGAGGTAACCCAGTCTCAGAAAGACAAACATGGTATGTACTCACTCATAAGTGATATAGATATATATCACTTTATATATATATATATATATAAATTTATATATATATAAATATATATATAAATAGATATATATTTATATATATATAGATATAGATATAAAGCAAAGGATGATCAGACTACAACCCACAGTTCCAGAGACTAGGAAACAAGGAGGACCATAAGAGGGATGCCTGTCTCGAAAAACTAAAAAAAAAAAAAAAATGCCGGGCGGTGGTGGCGCACGCCTTTAATCCCAGCACTCGGGAGGCAGAGGCAGGCGGATCTCTGTGAGTTCGAGGCCAGCCTGGGCTACCAAGTGAGTGCCAGGAAAGGCGCAAAGCTACACAAGAGAAACCCTGTCTCGAAAAACCAAAAAAAAAAAAAAAAAAAAAAAAAAAAAAAAAAAAAAAGAGGGATGCAAAGATTACCTTGGGAAGGGGAGACAGAGAAGATCTCCATGAGTAAACTGGGGATGAGGGGGGGCCATAGAGGGGAGTGGATAGGGGATGAGAACATGAAGGAACAGGAAGGTCTAGCTGGGAAGGGACAGAGTGGGATAGCATTGAAAGAACTATCTTGAAGGAAAGAGACATTCTGGGATAAGGGAGAAACCTGGTGCTAAGGAAATTCCCAGGAATCCACAAGGATGACCCCAGATTAGACTGCTAGCAGTAGTGGAGAGCGTGCCTGAATTGGCCTACCCTGGTACTCAGATTGGTGAGAATACCCTAACTGTCATCATACAGCCTTCATCCAGTAACTGGTGAAAGCAGATGCAGAGCTCTAAGAGCCCAATCAAGGGAATGGGGAGGGATTATATGAACAAGGGGAGTCAAGATCATGATGGGGAGATCTACAGAGACAACTGAACCAAGCTCATAGGAACTCACAAACTTTAGACCAACATCTGTAGAGCCTTCATGGGACCACACTAGAACCTCTGCATCCAGGAGACAGTTGTGTAGCTGGGTCTGTTTGAGAGACCCCTGGAAGTGTGGTCAATATCTATCCCTGGTGCATGAGCTGGCTTTCTGGAGCCCATTACTTATGGTCAGACACCTTGCTCATCCTTGATGCAGGGGGGGAGGGGATGCCTCAACTGAATGTATACAGACTTAGCTGTTCTCCCATGGGAAGACTTACCCTGTTGGAAGAGGGGATGAGCAGTGATGGAGGAAGGTGGGGGGGGAGTGGGAAAAGGGATAAGAGGGGGAGCTGTGGTTGGTATGTAAAAAGGATTTTAAAAATAGGGAAAATGCTACAAAAAAGAAATGGATACTAAGAAATGATGGTGAAGAAATTTTTTTTTAATTAGTAGGGGCAAAAGAAAACAGTGAATGTTTCTTTTAATATCTGTCAACAACAGAATAATTGAAAACTATTCATCATTTGTGCCAACAGATACTAAATATACAAATAGATTTCACATCAGTGAAATCTCATCAACTTCCACTTTACCTGTCAGATCACCATTATTTTATTAGTGTACACTAATACCTGCCTTCCCTTCACTCTGCTTAACACTGGAATTCACATTTGTGTAGCAGGAATCTTAGAAGTTCTTATTAATAAAATCAAACCCGAGGCCAGTTTTTGGGGTGAACACTGGTCTCAGAGAGACAGAACAAGCCACAGCTAACCTCACCTGGGCAACTTCTCAGCTGGTCTTGTTTCCTCAGACTGGAAGCTTCTGTGTCCTCATCCCAATGGCTCTCAGCTGAACTGCTGCTAGAAGTCTGAAAACTTAACCAGCCAAATGCTTAACCATCCAAATGCTTCTAGTTCCTGGTCCTCACGCCTAATATATCTTTCTGCCTTCTACCATCACTCCCTGGGATTAAAGGCTCACTCCCTGGGATTAAAGGCGTGAGTCACCATGCCTGGCTGTTTCCAGTGTGGCCTTGAACTCACAGAGATCCCAGATGGATTTCTCCCTCTGGAATGCTAGGATTAAAGGCGTGAGTGCTACTATTTTCTGGCCTCTGTATCTAGTGGCTGTCTGTTCTCTGACCCCAGATAAATTTATTAGGGTGCACAATGTTTTGGAGAATACAATACCACCACACATTTGGAATGCAAAGATACCATGTTGATATCACTCAGGTTTTTGCAAATTCTATTAATGATCAACTAGTATTCTACTTAACCATTTCTCTAAATCCAACCAGAAAATCATCTTCCTTTTAAAAATTATCTTTTGGATTCACCAGTAAAGGGCTATGAACAGTGGAGTCATTAGAAATGAAAAGGGAATGTGGGGGTGGAGGGTTAGAAAGACTGAACAGTTACTGATTTTATGATTTTCTCCGCTCAACTTTGCCCACTAGGAAATGGTTATTAAAAAACTCAGAAACTGTAGGACAACCGTGTGGTAAACAGGGTCGGAATTTCAAATGCTTCCAACCCCCACACTGTCTTGGTAAAGGGAAATACACTGCCAAGCCTCCAGTGGAAAGAGGTGTAAGACATCTGGGTGTCCAGCTGGAGCACCTGATGAGGTATTCCCTAATAAGAAAGGTAAGCTGCGAAGAAAATCTTCCTTTGCAAGGCTGTAGTCCAACTTCCAACCACTCAGTGTCTGATTGGATAGAAGTGTCTCTCCACTTCTTAGGATAGCTACCTTAGAATAAAGATTCTTTTGTGTGGTAGCCCAGTTCAGATTCTGAACACTAGTTGGATTACTTTTTCTTACAACAGAGAAAGGATCCTAGAATCTATCACACACGAGGGAAAGAAGACAAAGGAAATTATGCAAAAAAATTACCATTTTGATCATCAGATGCAGATATTATTTTGAAATAACTATGATGACTAATACCTTCCTAAAATGCATACATAACATTTGCAGACAACAGACTGGCAATTACAATAAAAGTTAAAATTCCTCAAAGTGATGGAATGCAAAATGTTAAAACTCCGTGAAAGCTTAGATAGAACTGCAAAGACGATTTGATAACCCAAATCATCCAACTATCGTAAGAAAGAAAAAAGCAATAAAATACAGTATGTGAGATAACAGATAATTTGAAAATTCAAACACGTCATTAGAGTGCCAGTGGTGAGAAGGAAGCACAAAGTAAGGGCAGTGTATAAAGGAAAATCACAGAAAAATTGTGCACAGTTAACTACTGTAACAGATTAAAGAAGCCATAGATTGACAAAGTAATTTGAGCCACACACATTCTGAATTCATAATCTAAAACCTTTTTACAATGTAAGCCACAAGCCTAAATTTGCCAGCATTCCAAAACCTACATTTAAACAAAACTGTCATTTCATAAACTCTGTAGATGGGAGAGAAAAGATTACTTCCAAATTCCTCTATAAAGCCAGCACATCTATGAAACCCAAACCAATGACAGTTTAAGAATAGAAATCTAAAGGCCGAAGTGAATAATTAAAATAAAAGGAAAAATTTTTCCAATACTAGAGCCATAATATAAAATAGGGGACAAAGAAATTTATTTAAGGAAGGAAAAATTCTCAATAATGGTAAACAGAAGCCATCATGTATTTGTTCAAATGCATAGAATGTTTACCAAAAATAAGCCTAAATATACACTTATGATGGTAACTATGAATCAGTGGTGATTTGATTGTCAGTGTAGACCAGTGAAGTATGAGACATTGATGGTAAAGGATGTGTACAATGCATGTGAATACAGACAATGTATAGGAGTGCAGTACCTTGCAATAATGGCCTCATGATGTAAACTGGTATTAAAAGGTCTAAGGGGAGCTATGCATGGTGATGCACTTCTTAAATTCCAGCACAAGGAAGCAGATCACTGTGAATTTGAGGTCAGTCTGGTCTATATAACCAGTTACAGATGAGCTGGGATGGACAATGAGACCTTCTCTAAATAAGATGAGGAGGAGGAGGAGGAGGAGGAGGAGGAGGAAGAGGAGAAGGAGGAGGAATATACTAGTACCCTTCAAAGTCTTAATGTTTTGTTATTAGTATTCTTTGTATAGAGTTATCCATTTTAATAACAAACTTCTCTATACTGATGTTTAAGATTTCATCAGATTTTTTCTTTAACTCTTGATGATCATCATTCTTTTCTATGTTAATAAAAATGATATTGATTGACTTTTCAAGTGTCAAGAAAACTGAATTCAGCTAAATTTAGAAAGTATAGCATGTTGACAAAATTGCATTTTTTTCAAGATTGTAAGGTAGTTTGGCACATGATTCTATGGTAAAAAAATGAAAAAATTTAATGGAATTGTAAAAATTAATGAGCAACTAGATAAAGGCCATCAGAACATATGTAATTTAGAAAAACACTTTTAGTTCAAAATAAAACAAAATAAAAATATAAATAAATTACCACTGACAAACATAGGAAACAAGTTTCTTAGATATCGTTAAAAAAGATGTGAAAAATGAATAGTTATACTACAGTCAAAAATTGGACATGTTACATGAAGATTTTCACTATATCATCTATAAATTTGATGTGAATCCAAGCAAAACCTCAATAGAAAAATTTTTTCATCACTCTTTCTCTCTGTATATCTCTCTCTTTGTGTCTCTGTCACTCTCTGTCTCTCTCTTTCTCCCCCCCCTCTCTCTCTCTGATTATACTAAAATCTGAATACAAATAAAATAGGCCAAGAATATTCACATCAAATTGAATTTTTGAAAGACAGAGTTGTAGCATAACCATTCCATTATCAATCTGCAGCTATAGACACAATAATGTGAGTGTAGCAAAATCCTGTTAAGTAAGTCATTAGACCAAAATAGCCAAAAGCCAAGCTATAAATGTGTGGGCACTAACTTGTACAACAGAACTTGTAACGCAGAGCTGGAGGCAAAGGATAATCACTGAAACAAGAGGTTTAGCTGAACACTAGGAAAATATGGCTTCCTCTTCATGTCATCTACAAAAGTCAACTCAGGACAGATTATAATTCTAAGTTAGAAAAATGATATAAAAAGTTTCTAAAGAATCAATGTTGAAAAAAATGCCTCCTGACATTAGTTTGTGTAAAGTATATTAAATGGTCTGAGAAAGCACTCAACACTAATAAAAGCTTGCTAAAATGTATACATTGAATCAATCAAAGCTAATTGAAAGGGAATTCAATTACAAATTAAGAAAGAAGATAGATAGATAGATAGATAGATAGATAGATAGATAGATAGATAGATAGATAGATAGATGATAGATAGATAGATGATAGACATAGATTTATTGAAAGACTTTGCAATAAAAATTTCAATTATCCAATAAAAAGTTATTAACATTCTGAGATGCAAACTGAGGGATTAATATGCCATTACTACATGACAATCAGAACGGTAAATTTTTGAAATTGGCCAAAACATAATGTTCTGATAAGGACATGAACATTAGAACAATCGTATGCTGCAAATAGGTATGTCAATTACTGCACAACTTTTGAAAATCATTTGCCTGCATTCTACACTCCATACTCCTACACATGGCTAATACCAATAGGTATGTACAATATTCATGTGTGCATATAAATAAAACATCAAATGCATTTTGCAAAAGACTGAAAATTAATCAGCTGTTGATGGACGAGTCCACAGTACAATGTTTCATACATGGAGCTGGGAAGGTTTGGAGAAGACAAGTTTCAGAGCTCCAATGCAAGATATAAATTTACACAGAGGAATAAGCATCAAAGACATACATTGCAAAATGGTGGCAGATCCTAAGAATGTAATATAGTCTTGAAAATGATGAGTTTAGAAATGAAGAAACTGATAATCTGAGATAATATAATCTATATATTAATTGGCTAAATTTACTACTTTATTTATATATTTCAAAATACCTACAATTTAATCAGTTAACAAAAATTATAAAATCCCTGCATCTGTAAAATAGATAGAATGAACTGGCTCATTTGGGGAATTGGGAATGCCATAGAACTGAATTCTCTTACCTCCTCCTGATAACTTGGGAGTTTTCCAATTATTTCATTAAATAGGTAATCTTCCCACTCTTTCTCTTGTACCCACTGAATCTCACAATGTAAATATTTGTTTGCTTCATGGTGTCCTCAGTGTCGATTGACTAATCTTACTCCTCTTGATTCTTGTTTTCTTTTTAGCACCCAAGTCATTAAAGAAAACAGTTCAGTTTCAAGCTTTCTTTTGCTCTAACTTATGGTTGAAACTCTCAATTGTATATCATATCTAATTGAAGTATTCAGATTCAAGAATTGTTTCTCTGTTATAAAATGTACCTTACATGTCTTAGGTCATAAACTGTTTCTTTTATTGAACTGTCTATTCATTTTCTTATTTTTGTTGAGTGTCTATTGAGGGACTTATTTTAAACTCATTTTGTAGCAGTTCATGAATTTCTGTTTCTTTGAGGTTCAGTTGCTGGAGAATCTTATATTCTATTGGTGGTGTCATAGCTCTAATTTTTGTGTTCTTTGGGTCTGCTCATTACATCTGTGTTTAAGACTATAGTCACTCCAGGATAGAGAGATGGTTCAGACACTAAGAGCACTGGCTGACCTCTTCCAGAGGTGGTGAGTTAAATTCCCAGCAATCACACAGTGGTTCACAACCATCTATAATGAGATCTGGTGACCTCTTCTGGCATGAAGGCACACATGATGGCAGAACGCTGTACACATAATAAATAAATAAATCTTAAAAAAAGATTGCAGTCACTTTGCAGAGAGAATTCTCCTTAGAGGGACCTGAGAATGTTGGTCAGTTGGTCACACTAATGTTAGCAATGGTTGTGGATGTTTTGGTGAATTAGGCTGCAGGAGTTGGTAGCAGTGATGCTGGCTGCCTAGCTAATTAGAGGAAAGGACTTAGGGGTCTCTTGTTGCTTTGTTGTTGGGTCTGACTTGGGTTACAGCCATTCAAAACAGCCCTGGGATTCAAACACACAAAGAGGCTGTGAAGCCAGATTCTTGAGATCCGGATATTGGAAAGTGCAAGAGCACTTCTGAAGGAAGCACCAGTGGAGGTCTGTGGCATACCTCAGCAGTACAGACTCTGGAAGATGGAATGGAACTGTGATTCTGATGATGATGGTAGGGAAAATTATAAAGCATAGCCGTGGGGTGGCACAGGAAAGAGAGAAAACACTGCAGAGCCTGTGCTATGTAGAGGCGGCATAGCTGCAATTCAGGTATAAAATACTAACAAGACACAGTGGCAGCTCGGACTCTGATGAGATGAGAAAGCATATGGTGTTGACTACGGGCCCTGGCATGGGATTCCACCACAACAGCCCATTCTCTGAGGCTGGGAACAGCATTGCATTTCTCTCATTTTCATCCCTCCATGCCAGCGGAGGCTTGACCACAGGGTATAAACATATTACTAGTGGTCCTTGTTTAAACTCTCATCAGCAATGTGAGAACAGCCTTGAGGTATTATACCCTTGTCAGAAAGGTCACTGATATATACTTCAGGTTTTTGATTTATGGTGAGAATAAAATGCAATCTCATTTACTTTTAAATTTTCTTCTGTATTCATGAAAGTGAAAATCTTGTCATGCTCCAGTATCCTTCTTCATGAACTCATTTTATTACCCACCCATTTCTTTATTGAGTTGTCTGTTCCTTAGTGAGAGGGTTTATAAATTCTATAAATTAAATATTTAATATTCTATATGTTAACAAAATCTTTTGGTACAGAAGCCTTTTTTCTTTTGATGGACAATTGCTCAAATTACTGTTGTCAAATTTCAATAAAATTTTACTTAATGGTTTGTGATTTATACTTTAAAAGATATTCATTTGGAAAAACATCCAAATCTTATGAAAATCTTAAGAAAGTTTACAGCCAGGTTGGAAATCCAAGCAAAGATACAGAGAAAAGAAGGGCAGATTCAGGAAATACACCAGCCCCTCTTGCCAAGAAACAACAAGATGCCAGCAGACCACTAATGCCACAGCCACATGGCAACACATAGATTAATAGGAATGGGTTAATTTAATATGAAAGAGCTAGCTTGATGTAGTAAGCTAGTAAATGTATTTTTATATAATATATGGGGAAAACTATTTTTTGTACTTAATAAAGCAGTTGGCCCCATGACATTCATCTACCCCAAAGTCTGCCATTTTACTTGTCTGTCAAGCCACTTGTCCTCTGAATAAGTTTTCTTAGAAATATAGGACTGTAACCTATTCTCACCACAATACTGTTTTCTTAAGTAGAAGGGATTTTATAGTGAATCCAATATCTCATAGGTCACAACCCCTCCCCACAGTCAAAGTGAGCTCTCTTATATTTTCCCAATATGCAACAAAAATGAACATTGCATTTTTAAATAACTCTTAACTATTATTTCCTTTGATTATTGCTTAATTAAATTTGGCTTCTCCTCCAACCCAGCATCCCATC
Source organism: Peromyscus maniculatus bairdii (assembly GCF_049852395.1). Lineage (NCBI taxonomy): Eukaryota > Metazoa > Chordata > Mammalia > Rodentia > Cricetidae > Peromyscus > Peromyscus maniculatus. The sequence continues at coordinate 31,476,197 of NC_134869.1, forward strand.
ATGGTTGTACTGATGGCTACAAAACCTCACTAACATATCTCATCCTTGAGGCACTGCTTGTTTTGGGTTCCCTAACCATCCTCCTACATGCATATTTTTCCTTGATGATAGTCTTCAAAATTATGTTGGCTTAGGGTGGCCCAACAATATTCTATTCGACCTTTAATCTTACTCAATAAGTATTAAATGTCTGTAACATGGTGTTCATGTTGCACATTTTGTTGTATAAGAAGATTTGAGTAGTTTTCTAGATCCAGTCTTTAACCCAGATTTTACCTCTGTGGACCTTAAATTCTTTGTTTGCAATAAATAGTTAGGATTTCTTAAACTCTTCTGTTTTCACTGGACTCTTAGTTGACAAGTGTGAATCTATTAAATACAGTTCAATGGTGACATTATTTGTGTAGCATATAAATACGAAAAGGAAACAATCCTTTTATTACATGAATGTCAAAACCCCTTATGAGAGGTGATACTTTTTCTAAATAGTAATGCTAATACCTATGTGGGTGAAATAAATGAACGAGTCCTGTTGAGAATGCATTAGTTTCTTCCTGAAGAGATATTTAAGTCCTTGGGTCCTAACTTTACTCAATTGTAAAATAAGAATAATGTTCACAGTTTCTACCTATGAAGATACTACTGTTAAATGAGATGATAAACCACTTGTATCTTATACAGTGTGGTCACTCATTAATAAGAATATTTTGAAGACTGGAGGTGTTTAATCTATAAACATCCCCAAAGTATTCTAAGTGTTTAAGCATTCCTAAATATCAATTAAATACAGATAAATGTGCCATCATGGATACCTTGGGTTCCTAAAGACATAGGAAGGTGAAAAGGAGATTTTGTCATTAGGCTTACGATAAATTTTCATATTCCACAAGTAATTACTCATTTGAAAAGAGTGTTAATTTTAGTGATCATTATTGTGGGAAGATAACATATAAAAATCCATAAGTAAGTAGGAACACATGGAGAAAACAAAAGACATTTTAGTTTACTGACAAACATAACTCCATACCCTAAACTTATACCATTAAAGTATATTCATGTCAGTGAATAGACATTTAAGAAACTAAATTACCATGGTCTCCTATTCCTTGTTCTCCCTCTCTGTTCTTGATCAAGCTGGGATCTCCCACTCCCACAGGCTCTCTTTCCCTCGACCCTCGCCCTTCATTACTCCCACTTATGTCCAGGCTGTTCATGTAGATCTCAGCCATTTCTCCATCATTGGGCGATTCCCGTGTCTTTCTTGGGGTCCTCTTTTCCAGGTAGCCTCCCTGGTGATGTGAGTAGCAGTCCAGTCATCCTTGTTCCACATCTAGTATCCTCCTATGAGTGAGTACATACCATATTTGTCTTTCTGAGTCTGGGTTACCTCACTCAGGATGATGTTTTCTAGATCCATCCATTTGCCTGCAAACCTCATGATGTCATTGTTTTTCTCTGCTGAGTAGTATTCTATTGTGTATATGTGCCACATTTTATTTATCCATTCTTCAGTTGAAGAGCATCTAGGTTGTTTCCAGGTTTTGGCTATTACAAACAATGCTGATATGAACATAGCTGAGCAAGTGCTCTTGTGGTATGATTGAGTATTTCTTGGGTATATTCCCAAGAGTGGTATAGCTGGATCTTGGGGGAGATTGATTCTCAATTTTCTAAGAAAGCGCCATATTGATTTCAAAAGTGGTTGTACAAGCTTGCATTCCCACCAGCAGTGGAGGAGAGTTCCCCTAGTTCCACATCCTCTCCAGCATAAGGTGTCTTCAGTGTTTTTGATCTTAGCCATTCTGACAGGCATAAGGTGGTATCTCAGAGTTGTTTTGATTTGCATTTCCCTGATGATTAGGGATGTTGAGCAATTCCTTAAATGTCCTTCAGCCATTTGAATTTCCTCTGTTGAGAATTCTCTGTTTAGTTCTATAGCCCATTTCTTAATTGGACTGTTGGTTGTTTTGATGTCTAATTTCTTGAGTTCCTTATATATTCTGGATATCAGTCCTCTGTCAGATGTGGGGTTGGTGAAGACCTTTTCCCATTCTGTAGGCTGTCTCTTTACCTTGTTGGCCGTATCCTTTGCTCTACAAAAGCTTCTCAGTTTCAAGAGGTCCCATTGATTGATTGTTTCTCTCAATGTCTGTGCTATTGGTGTTATATTTAGGAAGTGATCTCCTGAAGACCATATGAGAAAAGGAAGAAACAAAGTGCTAGAGAGGCCCACAGAAATTCACAAAGATACCCCCACAATAGACTGCTGGCAATGGTCAAGAGACAGCTGGGACTGACCTACTCTGGTGATGGGATGGCCAAACACCCCAATAGTCGTGCCAGAAACCCCATCCAAAGACTGAGGAATCTGGATACAGAGATCCACGGCTAGGCCCTGGGTGGAGCTCTGGGAGTCTAATTAGTGAGGAAGAGGAGGGTTTATATGAGCGAGAATTGTTGAAACTGAGGTTGGATAAAGCACAGGGACAAATAGCCAAACAAATGGAAACACACGAACTATGAACCAAAGGCTGAGGGGCCCCCAACTGGATCAGGCCCTCTAAATAGGTAAGACAGTTGATTGGCTTGATCTGTTTGGGAGGCATCTAGGCAGTGGTACCGGGTCCTGTGCTCATTGTATGAGTTGGCTGTTGGAACCCTTGGGATTATGCAGGGACGCTTGGCTCAGTCTGGGAGGAGGGGACTGGACCTGCCTGGACTGAGTCTACCAGGTTGAACTCAGTCCTCGGGGGAGGCTTTGCCCTGGAGGAGGTAGGAATAGGGGGTGGGCTGGGGGGAAGGGGAGGGGGCAGGAGGGGGGAAAACAAGGGAATCCGTGGCTGATATGTAGAACTGAATGGTATTGTAAAATAAAATAAAAGGAAAAGAAGAAGAAGAAGAAGAAGAAGAAGAAGAAGAAGAAGAAGAAGAAGAAGAAGAAGAAGAAGAAGAAGAAGAAGAAGAAACTGAAGAAACTAAATTAAAAGCTTTCTCAAACCTCTTGCTGGGGGATGTCTTTCTGTATGCTGTGGATATGTGTGGCTCCCATTAGAAGTGGTTTTGTCCTATGGCAAGAAAGCTTACAGCAAGGTGGGAAATCCAAGCAGAGATACAGGGAAAAGATGGGTGGATTTGGGAGAGATGCCAGCCCTGCTGCCCAAGGAGCAATAAGATGCCAGCAGACTGCTAATGCCATGGCCACATGGCAACATATAGATTAATAGGAATGGGTTAATTTAATACAAAAGAGCTAGCTAGCAAGAAACTGAAGCCATAGGCTATATAGTTTGTAATTAATATAAGTCTCTGAGTGATTATTTTATTTTATGTATTTATTTTTAAGAGATTTTCTATTCATTTTACATACCAACCACAGATTCCCTTGTTCTCTCTCCTCCTGCCACCCAGCATTCCCCCCACAACCCACCCCCCCATTCCCACCTCCTCCAAGGCAAGGTCTCCCATGGGGAGTCAGCAGAGTCTGGTACATTCAGTTGAGGCAGGTCTAAGCCCCTCCTCCCTGCACCAAGGCTGTACAAAGTGTCTCATCATAGGCACTAGGCTCCAAAATGCTGCCCCATGCACTAGGGATAGGTCCAGATCCCACTGCCTGGGGGCTCCCTAAACAGTTCAAGCTAAACAACTGTCTCACTTATCCAGAGGGACTAGTCCAGTACCATGGGGGCTCTGCTGAGTGATTATTTTATAAGCAACTGCAGGACCATGGCTGGGAGAGAGTTTTTCAGACAGTAAGGCTGGACAGGACTGAGAAACATTTGAAACCTTTAGGCTCGTCTTCAGATATGGATACTATATAACTAATAGAGTATTTTTTTCCAAAATTGATTTTCTATCCTCTACATTGAACTAGGGATAACTGAAGTATGATAAACGAAGGCAAAAAAAATGAAGATAAATAGAATATTGTACTGCAAGAGTCATATTATACAAACTTCTAAAAAATAAAACTGTATTATTTACATCATCTATGTAATTTTTAGTAAGTCTAGGTCTCTTGTCTCATAATATAAAACTATTTGAAAGATGAATAAACAAAAGTAAAGATCCTGCCCAAACAGAAACCTTCTTGTTTATCTCAGCAGCTGCTTGTAAGATACCTATTTTAATTACTTTGGGCCACTGAAACATAAAATTCAAATACCATGGCACTAAACATCAAGTATTCAAACTCTCTTAATCAAGCCCACCTTTTTACTTAAAGAATAATCAAAATCTCTTCTTTTAGCTTATGACAGCAGTGACTTATGTCAGAGAGTTCAGCAAAAACTAGTGTTGGAAAAGACCTTGAGGGTATAAATTGTTATAATTATTTCTAAAGGTACATCTCATTAAACTAAAGAAATCAACAAAATAAGATAAAATATATCTAAAGTATCTACAGAATATTATTACAAAGCAAAATGGAATAACTGCTCTCATTACAAACATATAATCTGGACAATAATATTCACATTACATCTGTGTATATTTATTTGGATAATATTTCTCTCCATTTAAGACATGATATACTAATATTTACAAAAGACAGTTAAGTGCTGAGATAACATGCATCTGAAGTAATAGTCAGAATTTTACTTTTAAGGAAAATATAAACACGGTCTTCAAAAAAAGGAGAAGAGAGATGGGAGGGAGGGAGGGAGGGAGGAAGGAAGGAAGGAAGGAAGGAAGGAAGGAAGGAAGGAAGGAAGGAAGGAAGGAAGGAAGGAAGGAGGAAAAAAGGAAGTGTTATAGTTTGAGTTGAATAGAAACAAACAGGACTACAGTGCTTAAAAATATGTGTAGTGAGGTTCCTAATTCACCTATCTGAGTTACATATACAGAGTCATTCTTAATAACATTTTCAATGTTTTACTCCTTCTATGGAGGTATTACAAAACCAAAAAAAAATAATGCTCAGTTATATTTGGACTCCGAGTTCTGATGTAATTTGCCCTGTGCATCTCTACTTCACCTTGTCAGAGAGTACTGCTTCCCCAAGGCTGCCCCAGGGTCCTGCTGACGGATTGCTCTAATTGCAGTTGGTGCTGTAAACAAGGCAGCCACTCCATGCTCTGCAAGCACACGGAAATAAGCGCCGGCATCTGGTGTTCCCACAGGCTTTCCCTATGATGAGATTCATTTAAAATGTCACTGACTAAATGTCTCATATTTCATCGACAGTTCAATACCTGCACATTTAACACAGCAATATAGACGACGATAGCCTCCCAACAAATCTTATTTTTCAAACACTACCTTGTCCTGTTAGAATTTAAAACTAAAATAAAGAAAGAAAGAAATACTCAGGCTGCCTTTCTCCAATGGAGGATCTAGGAAGGTTTTAAATTACAATGCTCCTTTTTCAAAAATTTGAAAGATAAAGATCTGGAAATACATATTACACTGAAATTAAAACATAATAGTATCTTCCATATGTCAAGAGATTACATTTATAAATTATGTATTATCTATTTATATGTAGTATATATAAGTATGTGTGGATATATAACATATAACTGTATTACTATATATATATATATATATATATACATTATATTATATAGAAAATTTTCTCTGGTAGCCTAAACAAAAAATATAGTTGTTTTCTTGGCATCACCATGTTTATTATTTCTAATATTGAAAGCCATGAGAGCAATTCTCAAATATTTGAGCAAAAAGAAAAGTTAAAATCACAGTGACTCCTGAGCAATGGCCTTTTCAGTTAAACGTCTGGCTCCATGAAAGAAACTTGTACAAATTAAAAAAAAAAAAAAACTCACAGGCTGGCAACCAATATATGCCTTTTGGTCTTAAAATGATACTATACACATCAGTTGAAGGATAATGCATGAATCATAGCAATGCTGGAAACTGTATAACTCAGAAACACAAAACACTTTAATAAATACTTTTACAAAAAAAGGCAAAATTTGAAGAATAACCTATTTTAAGTGATTTATAAATCTTAACCCAGCCATATGCCTTCCTTTGTCCATCTCTTCTCATCATGGCTGCAACGTCCTATGCTGAAAGCAAGGTGCTGGGAATATTAATGTTTGTTCAATAAAAGTGTATACATATTCCAGGTTAAAACATTAGTGTCACAGATTAAAATAAATAAAAGAAAATAGTTACCTTAATTTTTTTTGATGCTTTGAATATTCTACAGTATATCAGACATTCCCAAAAGATTGGCTACTCTATGTAACCCTTGCTGAGATCCACTCATTAAATCCCATCTAAGCTCCCCATGTATCTTTGGTTCTAGAAAACTCACCTGGTAAACTCTAAATTCAGGCAGGTACAGGAAAGAATTTGCCTACAGCAAACTCAGAAATTTCTCCAAACAGAGAATGAGAAAAGAACTGATTATCAATGTGGTTGTTAGAATGAGAATGAATCCTGTAGGCTTATATATTTGAATACTTGGTCCTCAGTTGGTGGAACTATTTGGGAAGAATTAGGAGATTTGGTTTTGTGGAAGGAGGTATGTCACTGGGGAAAGGCTTTGAAGTTTCAAAAACCCCATGGTATTCCAAATTTGCTCTCTGTGCTTTGAGGTTATATCTCGAGATGCAAACTCTCAAGTACCACTCCAGCATCATGCCTACCATCCTTCACCCGTGCTTCCCACCATGATAGTCATGGATTCTAACCTTCTGAAAGCATAAGCTCCAAATAAACTCTTTCATCTATAACTTGTCTTGGCCATGATATATCATCATGGATACAGTAAAGTGAGACAATCAACTTGAGGGAGACCATAGTTGGACAATAATTTAAATTCAGTTCTTATTTCAGAATGGGTATTTGATATGACACAATTATGGTTTAGTTTTTACATCTAAATAATCACCATTAATGTTCTTCAATGTGACTATGTTTCTTTTCTTTATGAAAAGTAACCTTTTAGGCCTCTTGTGGGACTCTAATTCTTTCATTCTCATACTTTAAATATCATCTATTACAACTTGAAATTCTTTGCAATGATCACAGCTGTCGTAGAGAAATCAACCTCCATGTATTTATTATTTACTATATGGATCCATGCATTCAAATAGTACAGAAAGCTGTCCATTACAAACAGGCAACCCATGTACATAGCTTGACTCAAATTTTGAAGCTGTAAAACTATCAGTCAGGGATGATATTACAACTTTATTCTTTCTAATAAAGTAAGATGAACATTCCTGGTTTTTATGTCTTGAAAATATCTTAAGCATCAATCAATCCTGTGAAGACTAGATAGTGATTTGGCAAACCTGATTTCACCCACATTAAAAAAAAATGATTTATAAAATAAGCCTTTTGCAATTGACTTGAGCTGTCTATCTTCCTATTTTCTTGCCTGCTAGGTAAGAACAAACCACGTAGTCAATATTTTCTTGGTGAGACAATAACACTGAGATGATTTCTCAAAATTGTTTGACCTCTACTAAAGAAACATATTCTCTGGCCAGTTGAAGTAGAATCCCACTTCTTAGCAGAGTTAGAGGAAAATGATATTAAATCAAACTTGATAATTGTATTTATGACCACTAATGGAAGACATGTGTCATAATGGAAATAATTTGCAATATGTGACTATCTTCATAGAAGATATTTTGATTCTTTTATAGTGCCTTCAGCTATTACATTTAATAATGACAAAATGATACACTAAATATTGGAAATACTGCTCAAGTAAACATTATGAATAATATGGAGTTTTAACAACATTGTAATTCTGATGATGTGTCAAAGAAATATACAACAATATTGTATTTATTGAGCAAAAAATGGAATGCCATTATATAGACTTACTCTTTGGAATCTTTGAAGTGATATATAAAAGTCTCTTGACTGTACATTAATTTAACTAAAAATGTTCATTTGTTTTGAATTTTAAATTCCATTTCCCAGAAAATAATTAAATATTACAAATAAAATGTTTCCCCGTTTTAAAATTATTTAAATATATATATTTCCAAGAATTCCGGTATGATCTCAAGATTGACTAAAAAATTGACAATATCAAAAAATATTTTTTCCTAAAACACCCTGCTGTAGAACATAAATATTAATAATTCAATTAAGTAAATATCCCTGCTAATATCAGACAGAACCTGATTAGATATTTCATTAGAAAACATAATACAGCTATATATTATATAATTAAATTGTGTTAGGTTAATCATGGGTTTAATAAATATTTATTGAGCAAGTACTATGGGATAGTTGGTATGGAAACCATTGTGTTAAATGCCATGAAAGGCACCTCTCTAATATAATGTATAATCTGACAAAAAAGAATGTGGAAGAATGTATACATATTGCAAATAATTGTACAGCGGATGCTGCAGGCTGTGTGCACAATAAAGGGAAGGAATACAGACGTGCCATGCTGTCAGCCCGATCACCGTGAGTAGGGTTCAAAGAACTGAAGCAAAGCCCAGGAGCATTTTCTTTATGAACATTAAATAAAAGTGACTTCAATACCTTATTGATTTTATTGAGCACTCTCTTCCCACACCCTTCTGCACATGCACGCACCATAGAGAAGCATGTGCACATAAACAATATATCATCTTTGTAATGCCTTTCAAAGGTATCCAATAATGCAGTAACCATGCTGAGCTGACAGTAGAAAGGGACCCCAATTCCATAGGTTGCATTTTAGTGACTAGCAAGAGCCAAGCACTCAATTTAAAAATACAACTCTAAGATTAGGCAGTTGAAAAAGCAAACAGACACACCAAAAGCAAAAAGATGCAGCAAAAAGCATCAATCGAAAACCAGCCTATGCTCAAATCAGTGCCATTGCTCCTTTATTACTTGTGTTTGAATGACCCCAAAGTAAAGTCTACATTATTGGTTCTGCCTAAATGACATCAGACAAATAGTACTGTTCCTGACACTAGTAAGGAAGAAATTCTACAGCTTCATTTGATATACAGCTTCATTATTTATTTATTATTTATTTATTGTGGAGTGTGTGTGTGTGTGTGTGTGTGTGTGTGTGTGTGTGTGTGTGTGTGTGAAAATATATTGTACACACCAGGTTCAGAACGGCTCATGGCTTCAGACATCCACTGAGAGCTTTGGAGGACTGTCTGTGTGTGTGTGTGTGTGTGTGTGTGTGTGTGTGTGTGTGTGTGTGTGACATTTATGTATGTTAAATATATGAGGTACTATGTGATCTGAATAATACCCACATATTGGAAATGTAATACCTAATATAGACTGTGGAGGAAGGGGCCTTTGAAGAGATGTTTAGGTGGCAAGAGCTCTATCCATTGTTGTTTGTTTGTTTTTGCTCTTTCATGGGCCTACCACCCAGCTCCAAAATAAATCACACACAGAGGCTTATTCTTGGTTATAAATGCCCAGCCTTTGCTTTTCTTGTTTCTAGCCAGCTTTCCTTAACTTAACTACCTCTTGCCTCTGGGCTTTTCCCATTCTCTTCCTTCTGTAAATCTTAACTCTTACTCCGTGTCTTACTGTGTAGCTGGATGGCTGACCCCTGGAGTCCTCCTCCTTCTCTGGCTACTTCTTCCTCTCTCCCAGATTTCTCCTTCTATATATTCTGTTTCCCTTCTAGCTCCACCTATCCTTTCTCCTGCCTCACCTTTCAAATCTTTATAAGACCAGGTGTTTTAGGCAGGCACACTAACACAGCTTCACAGAGTTAAACAAATGCAGCATAAACAAAAGTAACACATCTTAAAATAATATCCTACAACAATTCACCTTCCTGAATCAATTAATGCTGCTGTCTAAAGAGCTTGGAGGAGTGGGTTTGCTCTCTCACCTAACTATTCTTTTGCCACTTGAGAACAGTTTTCCCCCATCCTGTAGGGTATAACAAAAAGGTACCATGCTGTAAATGAACAATAAGAATTCCAGAAGGTTGATCTTATAGTTGAGCCTTCAAAAGCATCTGTGAGAAATAGATATCCACTCTCTTCCAATTACCCAGTCTGTGGCATCCTGTTAGAGCAGCCCTAAGTGAATGGACCCTCTCTATCTGTAGCTGTCCTGTTTGTCTTTATGATTTGCCTCTTTACCTGTCTTTCATCAGCTCTGGGAATTAAGCACATTGAGTCTGAAAATTAGACTAATCCCCAAGAATGAAGGCATTGCTTCTATCTAGGTGATTAGCATCTACGTATCTCCAGAAATAGAATCTTACTTCTGGGAGTGTTAGTATCAAGTAAATGATACAGAGCATGCAGTTGGCAACTCTGCAACCCTGGTGCTGAACTAATTAGAGGTCTGACATATTTAGCAATCTCAATAGTCACAGAGAGCATTTATCCTTGGCACAGCTAGCAGTTCACAGCTTCTAGTAGGGCGGTTTTTACCTCTGTACTCATCCATGCTAATTGATTTTCAATCACTCTGCTATGGTGTACTAAGGGAATCATTGAGATTTTTCTGTATTCACAGTGATCAGTGAGTCTGTGCAATTAAGAGAGAAGTTAAATAGTTTCTTGCTAATTACACTTGCAGACTTCTATGGAAGCTGTAGAGCACTATATATGTAATATCTGAGGTAATGTAATATTTGTGCAATGCCAAATAACTCCACTGTGCCCAGCACTGCCCAGACAAATTCAAATGTGCTCATATTTCCCCATATTAAAAAGTGAAACCAACCCAACCATCCCTCAAGATCCCATAATTCTTGTCATAAGGTGACTACAGACACCCCGGTCCCCGAAGCCCACTTCGGCTGTCCTGTTACACCTGGCTAAAGCATGCTGCTGGCTCCATGTATGTTCAGCTGTTGCCCACTATCCCTCAGTATACTGTGATTTTTAGCTCCCCCCACTGTCTCTCAGATTTCTTGTTTTTCACTTACACGGGTTCTTGTTTTCAAGCCTCCAAAGTTGACCCAACTACTATTCTTAGTGTTCTTTTCTCTAAGTTTCTTGATTAACTTAGAGAATTAAATTATTAAATCTTCTGGCTATTGAAGTTTTCCTCAGCTTCAAAAATGACACTTCAGAGTTAGACATGTGTTTGAATAGCACATAGAAACTTGTGATCCAAACCCAAAGTGTTGTGTCCTTTCCTTCTGGCCATCCTTCCCATTGCAGGGTTATAGTTGAGAATAGCCTTTCCATCAATTCTCCTCGCTGAAGACATCAGAGCTACATTCAATGTTCTGATTAACTTTCTTATGTCACCCACCTGACAAAGTTATTTAGTAGTCTCTGGTCTGTGTTTTTTATTATAGTAAACAAAAGATTCAAAATAACTTTCATAGATTTATAGTGAGAATTCATAAATGAAAAATGCTTAGATGAGTGCACATGTCTCAGTCAATAAGAGTGATTTTTTTTGTTTCACTTGCTTGTACGCAAAGTCTTTCCTTCCATAAGACATAGTACTACCCTAATATTTAATGGACAGACTTTGGAACTAGATTTCAAGAGTCTGTTATGGAGTGCCTTCCACAGCTGATAGCTCTCTGAAGTTGACTGGGATTTTCTTTTCTGTAGTTTTCATACAATATGAGAGATTCCTTATTTTGATGCTGTCTTTATTTTTTGCTTTCTGTTCTACAGATTGATTTTAATTCCTTGGCTATATTGTCAGCTCCTACCGTGCAAGGACCATAATCTAATGCCTATTCTGTTTCCCCATTGGCCTCTAGAACGATGCTGTTCGTGATATGCTCCTGGAAATATTGCCCATTGAGTTACAACAAAGTTTCACTTGCTTGCTCCAACACACCACACAGGTGTATATAAAGAAAAATAAATGCAAAAACAAATATCTCTGTATCACTTGCCACTTGAAGAATCTAAGAGATGTTGGCAGCAGCTTCATAATTTCTTTTCATTTGAGAAGATCAAATTATACAAACCCAGTCACAGTAATGACTGAGTCATTTTCCTCACTGTAAACACTCACAGTTCTGCTATGCTACATTTAAGAAAAAAAGACAAAGGAATTTTCCATTACATGAGTAGAACAAGGAGTCTATATGTTGAGTATTAAGTGTGCTAGTTAGCTAAATCTCAGCTACTAGTTTTAAAGGGAAGTAAAATACCCTGTCTTTGAGAACAAAATTTTTTAAAAATGAGAAAAATATGTGATCATTCGAATTATGGATAGTGAAATTTAACTACACAAGCAGATAACAGTGTTAAAGGGCCTGGATGGGATGATGGATTAAGAAACACCACTAATGGACCTTTTGCAAAATACTGCAAGGCATAGCCTCATGGAATTAGAGATCCAGGGCAACAAAGACATCCCAGAGAATGCCATCTAAGATACATTAGAGGGAGCTAGGCAAGTTGGTTATCTACTACAACTACTAACTGTTAGTAATTCTCATCTTTAACACTCTCAAAGATGAGATTTTTATACTTGAAAGTAACCTAAAATCAGTGTCTATAAAATGATTAGAATATTCATAATTTATTGATAAATTTATATTCCCAATTTACTGTCATATATTCATATATAAATGATATCTCTTTGAAGTTTTAAATTGCTTTCACATATGCTATCCTAATGGTGTCCTGTGCAATACAGAAAAATGCAGAGCTCATTTTCAAGCTATTCCTTCTCTAAAGAAAGGATGCAGGGTCCCCTAAACTCTCAAGTCCTTCTATGCATTCAGAAAAGAGCATGCCATAAAAAGGCTGACAAGCTGAGTGTTCCAAAGTCCTCTAAACTAGAAATAAAACTAGCAGTGGGAGATTATAAATATGTGGGTGGTGGTGAGCCATGAAAAGTGTTGTTATTCTCAGATGAAAAGCTTAAAAGCCATGCTTATTTCCCTCAAACGTTCTGCATGTAAAGGACAGATCCTTGAGCAGAGTGGCCGCTGGGATGTTTTCCACACCTGCTCCCCTTTCTTCAAAGTTGGTGGTTAGCACAGGGCCTTACAAGTATCTGGTGTGCTTGTCCTTTAGCTTCTGCTTGGAAGAGAATTAATGGGATCCAAAGGGAGCTGCCTCCAGTACTCCAGTGACCACTACTGTGCTGTGAGGACAAACAGGCTTTGAAAGAAGAAATGTGGAATACTTAAAACTCCACATTTAAAATAGCTGGAATACAGAGGAATGGATGGTTTATGGTTTAATTTTAGTATTCTATTCCTGAGAAAAGAACTTTGTATTTTTGAGTAATGACTAGCAATCCCACCTCAAATTTAGTTTTATTATTATGATTTGCCAATTATTCTACATGCTTTACATGAATTGATCAGTTAAGTGATACAAAGTGATTGCTACACTCCATCATTATAAATGAGAAACATGAGGCTCAGCAGGTAAGTCACTTGCCTGAAGCCAAACAAACACAGTAGAGTCAGGAATCATGCCATCCAGGCTTTAACAAGCAACAGCAGTTTCTCAAATAAGTACAATATTATCAGTGACTTCTGAAAAGAAACCAGAGTGAATTCCAGACATATAGGTTAAAACAATTTTACCAAATAATGTACTTTGTTCTGAAAAAATACAGTGATCAAAAAAAGTGTTATAGGCAGGCAGATCTCTGTGAGTTTGAGGCCAGCCTGGGCTACCAAGTGAGTTCCAGGAAAAAGGCACAAAGCTACACAGAGAAACCCTGTCTCGAAAAACCAAAGAAAAAAAAAAAAGTTAAAAAAAAAGTGTTGCAGAAATGGAAACTGGAGAGTGTGTGTCAACTTTCTCATTTAGTATATGAGAAATGGATTCCTAAAGAAGTTGAATTTACCCAGGATAATAATGATAAATAAAGGCAGATATTAAAATTTCCAGACAAGTGATCATGCTTCTAAATCATAATTCAGAATGTTAAGTCCTTTACCTTTTGCAACCAAATTTCTATCCATTAAAGCATTGTATAGTGCATTTCTTTAAAGTTAATTATTGAATTATTAACAATAATAACCATTCACTCCAGTAAGCCTGAAGAGACTGTGGAAGGATTTATAAGAATGACTTGCTATTAGCAGATCTATAGTCTGTGGAATGCAAACAGATGCAAAGCAAGAGTAAACTGGTTTTTGTGGATTGCAGTTTTTCTGTTTTCATGTTTGTTTGTTCATTTGCTTATAAGACAGATTCCAGTAGCCCAAGTTGGCCTCAGACATAGATCTGAGAATGACACTGATCTTACTGTCTTCCTGTCTTCAAAGATAATGGCTTTATGTGGTGCTGAGGATCCAATTCTGGGCTTTATTCATGTTAGGTAAGTAATCTACCAACCAACCTACATCTCCAGCTTTTTCAAGGGCTCCAAAACAATGATTTTTCAATTGTGTAAAAATGATAGTTATTCTGTCGAAAGCAACTATATTAACTAGTTTATGGCTTAATCTCAAGATAGATTTAACACAAACAGTAACTAATACTATCCTCTGGACGTAGGTAATAATTTAGGCAATGAATAGTCAGCTGATGTTCTGCTCAGCACCCCTGCTGCCACTGGCAATGCATGGGTGCACTGTGTTAAGACACATTTGCAACTGGTGCCCAGCAAAGATGAACACAAAGGCAGGGTCTACAAGGACAAGATGTATTATCTTGGGGTTGCTTCTGCAAATAGCAGCCTGGAAAAGTAGGCAAACAACAAACAGAACTTAGACCCCAAAGCATGTCTGCACATAATCACCATACCAACACATACATTTATGCCTGATACCTGATATTGGAGTTGCTTAAGCATCAGAGTTCCTATATGAAGATATTAAGTTATTATAGGTTGGTCTGATGTGTACCCAATGGCTGATGGGAATGGGTCAACTGACTCCTGATGTTTGTCATAGGAACTAATGGAAATAATGTTTATTTTTTAGGGATGGGGCGGGTGGGTGGGATGGGGGTGAAGACTTGTGAAAACAAGTTAGGTCATGGGGATCATACTCTTGAAGGGGAAACGGTGAGAATAAATCCTCCCTCTCTGTCTGTTTCTTTGCTGTCCTGCACTCCTGCCATCACGTATTGCTCTGACACAGGCACAAAGCAATGATGGACTAAAACCTCTGAAGTCATGAGCCCCAATTAACATTTCTTTGCTCTTTCTTAGGTTGATTAACTTACATAGCTGGTCACATACCATAACAAACACCTGTCCTCACCCATTTGACACTGGAGTCAGGTCTGGTTCAATCAACATTTCGTTAATAAAATGGGGATCTGAAGAGGTTCTGATTATTTGTTTCCTCTCAAGAATATGAAAATGGATTGTAAAGAACTGTTTTATTAGATGCAAAACTGAGTACTCTAAATGTATCCTGATGAACTAATAACAGCAAACCTTTACTATAAAAATGCAGTCTATCTGGATAAACCATTCATGAAGTGTTTTGATAAAAAAAAAAGAATGTTAAAATTATATATTTCTCTTCCAAGACAAAAAAAAGCCCCACCTTTAAGTCAACATTTTTTTTTTGTTATCTTCACTCAGTAATGTAGTTAACAACTATTTATTGGAAAATGAATGGATGGTGAAGAACTAGGTTTGAAGTTGAGCACTGTCACTATCCAAAACTCAGATGATTCTTCACCTAGCCCCCAGGAGAGCAGAAATGAACATGCAAACACACTAAAAAGAACTTGCAAATGAATGAGACTGCAACAAAGAAACCAGTTAGCATAACACAAGGTACTGGACTACTGTGCAAAGGGGGATTGGTCTCATTTAAGAAATCAAAGAGGGCCCAGCCTGCCCCTGACGACTTCCCTTCTGGACCAGAGGTGAGTGCCTGGGTCCAGCCCGGACCCCATCCCTGGCCACCAGCCACCCCGGGAGGACCTGCCCAGCTTGGCGCCGGGTTCTGGCCACTGGGCAGCTCCCCTTCTAGCCCCACCGGGAGGGATCCCCATTTCCAAGCCCCCTGCAGCCCCTGCAGTCTCCGCGCCCTGCCCCCACGCCCATCTGCCCAAGACCCCACCCACTTCCTGAGACTTAGAGACCGGCCCCCAGCTCCCAGCCTGCCCCCGAAGACTTCCCTTCTGGACCAGAGGTGAGTGCCTGGGTCCAGCCCGGACCCCATCCCTGGCCACCAACCACTCCTGAGAGGCCTGCCCAACTTGGCACCAGGTTCTGGCCACCGGGCAGCTCCCCTTCTAGCCCCACCGGGAGGGATCCCCATTTCCAAGCCCCCGGCAGCCCCTGCAGTCTCCGCGCCCTGCCCCCACGCCCATCTGCCCAAGACCCCACCCACTTCCTGAGACTTAGAGACCGGCCCCCAGCTCCCAGCCTGCCCCCGAAGACTTCCCTTCTGGACCAGAGGTGAGTACCCGGGTCCAACCCGGACCCCATCCCTGGCCACCGGCCACCCCGGGAGGACCTGCCCAGCTTGGCGCCGGGTTCTGGCCACCGGGCAGCTCCCCTTCTAGCCCCACCGGGAGGGATCCCCATTTCCAAGCCCCCTGCAGCCCCTGCAGTCTCCGCGCCCTGCCCCCACGCCCATCTGCCCAAGACCCCACCCACTTCCTGAGACTTAGAGACCGGCCCCCAGCTCCCAGCCTGCCCCCGACAACTTCCCTTCTGGACCAGAGGTGAGTGCCTGGGTCCAGCCAGGACCCCATCCCTGGCCACCAGCCACCCCGGGAGGACCTGCCCAGCTTGGCGCCGGGTTCTGGCCACCGGGCAGCTCCCCTTCTAGCCCCACCGGGAGGGATCCCCATTTCCAAGCCCCCTGCAGCCCCTGCAGTCTCCGCGCCCTGCCCCCACGCCCATCTGCCCAAGACCCCACCCACTTCCTGAGACTTAGAGACCGGCCCCCAGCTCCCAGCCTGTCCCCGACTGCCATTCTGGACCAGAGCTTGCCCCTGACTTCCCTTCTGGACCAAAGAGTTGGACAAGAGAACTCCCTTTTGGACAAGAGAGAGAGTCTTCCTGAGTCTGTCAGATCTTTGTGAAACAAGTCCACTGATAAGACCAAGAAGGAATCACAAGGAGATGGGCAGACGTCAAAGCAGAAGTACATACAGCAAAATGAAGAGCAATACAGCATCACCAGAACCTAGCTCGCCTCCAACATCTAGACCTGAACACCAAAAATTGGAAGAAGCAGAAGAAAGTAGCCTTATGAGTAACTTCATGAAGAAGGTAGAGGCTTGTGTACAGGAAAAGACAAGAAAATTGGAAGAACGCTGTAAACAACTAGAGGAAAGGGCAAACAAATTAGAAGAAAACAATAAAGCCCTCCAAGAAAACAATAAATTCCTGGAAGAAAACATTAAAATCCTGGAAGAAAACAATAAAGCACTGAAAGAAAATCATGAAAAAGCAATGAAACAAACAAAGGAAACAGTCCAAGATCTGAAAAGGGAAATTGAAAAAATGAAAAAGACACAAACAGAGGGAATGCTGGAAATAGAAAACCTGAGTAAAAGATCAGGAACTTCGGATGCAAGTATAACCAACAGAATGCAAGAGATGGAAGAGAGGATTTCTGGCATTGAAGATACAGTAGAAGAAATAGTTCCATCAGTCGAAGGAAACACTAAAGCCAACAAAGTCATGAACCAAAATGTCCAAGAAATCTGGGACACCATAAAAAGACCAAACTTACGAATTATAGGGATAGAAGAAGGTGAAGAATACCAACTCAAAGGCACAGAAAATATATTCAACAAAATTATAGAAGAAAACTTTCCCAACTTAAAGAAGGAAATGCCTATGAAGATACAAGAAGCCTATAGAACACCAAACAGACTAGACCCCCCAAAAAAGTCCCCTCGACACATAATAATTAAACAACTAAATGTACAGAATAAAGAAAGAATATTAAGAGCAGCCAAGGAAAAAGGCCAAGTGACCTATAAAGGTAAACCCATCAGAATAACACCCGATTTCTCAATGGAGACTTTGAAAGCCAGAAGGACCTGGACAGATGTAATGCAGACACTAAGAGACCATGGATGTCAGCCCAGACTAATATACCCAGCAAAACTTTCAATCATCATAGACGGAAGGAACAAGACATTCGAAGACAAAGCCAGATTTAAACAATACCTATCCACAAACCCAGCCCTACAGAAAGCACTAGAAGGAAAATTCCAACCGAGGGAAGTCAGATACACACTTGAAAACACAGGCAATAGATAAAGCCACAACAGTAAACCCCAAAGAAGAGAAGTACTCACACACTACCACCAAAAATAACAGAGATGAAGAATCACTGGTCATTAATATCCCTTAATATCAACGGACTTAATTCACCTATAAAAAGACATAGACTTACAGAATGGATACGAAAGCAGGACCCATCCTTCTGCTGCATACAAGAAACACATCTCAAATTCAAAGATAGACACTACCTAAGAATAAAAGGCTGGGAAAAGACTTTTCAATCAAATGGTCTTAAGAAACAAGCAGGGGTAGCCATCCTGATATCCAACAAAATAGACTTCAAACTAAAATCAATCAAAAGAGATCAAGAAGGACATTACATCCTCGTCACAGGAAAGATCGACCAAGATGAAGTTTCAATTCTGAACATATATGCCCCAAACATAAGGGCACCCACATATGTAAAAGAAACATTACTAAAGCTTAAACCACATATAAAACCCCACACATTAATAGTGGGAGATCTCAACACCCCACTTTCACCACTGGACAGATCTCCCAAATCGAAACTTAACAGAGAAATAAAGGACTTAACCGATGTCATGACCCAATTGGACCTAATAGATATCTACAGAACATTCCATCCTAACAAGAAAGAATATACTTTCTTCTCAGCACCCCATGGAACTTTCTCTAAAATCGACCACATACTTGGCCACAAAGCAAATCTCAACAGCTACAAAACAATCAGAATAACCTCCTGTGTTCTATCAGATCACCCTGGTTTAAAGCTAGATTTCAACAACAACAAAAACTACAGAAAACCTACAACCTCATGGAAACTGAATAATGCTCAACTGAATCACCAATGGGTTAAGGAAGAAATAAAGAAAGAAATTAAAGACTTCCTAGAGATCAATGAAAATGAAGACACCACATACCCAAACTTATGGGACACTATGAAAGCAGTGCTAAGAGGGAAATTCATAGCACTAAATGCCCACATAAAGAAGTTGGAGAAATCGCACACTAGTGAATTAACAGCACATCTGAAAGCTCTAGAACAAGAAGAAGCAAAGTCTCCCAGGAAGAATAGACGCCAGGAAATTATCAAAGTGAGAGGTGAAATTAATAAATTAGAAACTAAGAGAATAATACAAAAAATTAATGAAACAAAGAGTTGGTTCTTTGAGAAAATCAACAAGATAGACAAGCCCTTATCCAAACTAACCAAAAGACAGAGAGAGAGAATCCAAATCAACAAAATCAGAAATGAAAAGGGGGACATAACAACAGACATTGAGGAAATCCAGAGAATTATAAGGTCATATTTCAAAAACCTCTACTCCACAAAACTGGAAAACCTAAAAGAAATGGACATTTTTCTGGATAGATACCACATACCTAAGTTTAATCAAGACCAGATAAACTATTTAAATAGTCCAATAACCCCTAAGGAAATAGAAACAGTCATTAAAGGTCTCCCAACCAAAAAAAGCCCAGGACCAGATGGTTTCAGCGCAGAATTCTACCAGATCTTCAAAGAAGAGTTAATACCAATACTCTCTAAATTGTTCCACATAATAGAAACAGAAGGAACATTACCAAACTCCTTCTATGAGGCTACAATTACCCTGATTCCTAAACCAAACAAGGATGCAACAAAGAAAGAGAACTACAGACCGATCTCCCTCATGAACATTGATGCAAAAATACTCAATAAAATACTGGCAAACAGACTCCAAGAACACATCAGAACAATTATCCACCATGATCAAGTAGGCTTCATCCCAGGGATGCAAGGGTGGTTCAACATACGAAAGTCCATTAATGTAATACACCATATAAACAAACTCAAAGAAAAAAACCACATGATCATCTCACTAGATGCAGAAAAGGCATTTGACAAAATCCAACACCCCTTCATGATAAAAGTCTTGGAGCGATCAGGAATACAGGGAACATACCTAAACATAATAAAGGCAATATATAGCAAACCAACAGCCAACATCAAATTAAATGGAGAGAAACTCAAAGCAATTCCACTAAAATCAGGAACGAGACAAGGCTGTCCACTCTCCCCATACTTATTCAATATAGTACTTGAAGTTCTAGCCAGAGCAATAAGACAACATAAGGAGATTAAGGGGATTCAAATTGGAAAGGAAGAAGTCAAGCTTTCCCTATTTGCAGACGACATGATAGTATACTTGAGTGACCCCAAAGATTCCACCCAGGAATTGATAAAGCTTATAAACACCTTCAGCAACATAGCAGGATACAAAATCAACTCAAAAAAATCAGTAGCCCTCCTATATACAATGGACAAAGAAGCTGAGAAGGCAATTAGAGATACATCACCCTTTACAATAGCCAAAAATGACATAAAATACCTTGGGGTAACACTAACCAAGCAAGTGAAGGACCTATATGACAAGAACTTTAAGTCCCTGAAAAAAGAAATTGAAGAAGATCTCAGAAAATGGAAAGATCTTCCATGCTCATGGATAGGCAGGGTTAACATAGTAAAAATGGCAATCTTACCAAAAGCAATTTACAGATTCAATGCAATCCCCATCAAAATACCAACACAATTCTTCACAGATCTGGAAAGAACAATACTCAACTTCATATGGAAAAACAAAAAACCCAGGATAGCTAAAAGAAACCTGTACAATAAAACAACTTCTGGAGGCATCACAATCCCCGACTTCAAGCTCTACTATAGAGCTACAGTAATAAAAACAGCCTGGTATTGGCATAAAAACCGACATGTGGACCAATGGAATCGAATTGAAGACCCTGACATTAACCCACACACCTATGGACATATAATTTTTGACAAAGAAGCCAAAAGTGTACAATGGAAAAAAGAAAGCATCTTCAACAAATGGTGCTGGCATAACTGGATATCAGCGTGTAGAAGGCTGCAAATAGATCCATATCTGTCACCGTGCACAAAACTTAAGTCCAAGTGGATCAAAGACCTCAACATAAATCCAGCTACTCTGAACCTGCTAGAAGAAAAAGTAGGAAATAGTCTTGAACGCCTTGGCATAGGAGATCACTTCCTAAATATAACACCAGTAGCGCAGACACTGAGACAAACAATCAATCAATGGGACCTCTTGAAACTGAGAAGCTTTTGTAGAGCAAAGGATACGGTCAACAAGGCAAAGCGACAGCCTACAGAATGGGAAAAGATCTTCACCAACCCCACATCTGACAGAGGACTGATATCCAGAATATATAAGGAACTCAAGAAATTAGACATCAAAAGGACCAACAGTCCAATTGAGAAATGGGCTTTAGAACTAAACAGAGAATTCTCAACAGAGGAATCCCAAATGGCTGAAAGACATTTAAGGAATTGCTCAACTTCCCTAATCATCAGGGAAATGCAAATCAAGACAACTCTGAGATACCACCTTACGCCTGTCAGAGTGGCTAAGATCAAAAACACTGAAGACACTTTATGCTGGAGAGGATGTGGAACTAGGGGAACTCTCCTCCACTGCTGGTGGGAATGCAAGCTTGTACAACCACTTTGGAAATCAATATGGCGCTTTCTTAGAAAATTGGGAATCAATCTCCCCCAAGATCCAGCTATACCACTCCTGGGCATATACCCAAGAAATGCTCAATCATACCACAAGAGCACCTGCTCAGCTATGTTCATATCAGCATTGTTTGTAATAGCCAAAACCTGGAAACAACCTAGATGCCCTTCAACTGAAGAATGGATAAATAAATTGTGGCACATATACACAATGGAATACTACTCAGCAGAGAAAAACAACGACATCACACGGTTTGCAGGCAAATGGATGGATCTAGAAAAAATCATCCTGAGTGAGGTAACCCAGACTCAGAAAGACAAATATGGTATGTACTCACTCATAGGAAGATGCTAGATGTGGAACAAGGATGACTAGACTGCTACTCACATCACCAGTGAGGCTACCTGGAAAACGGGACCCCAAAAAAAGACACGGAGAAACGGACAAGATCTACATGAATAGCCTGGTCATGAGTGGGAACAATGAAGGGCGACAGTCGAGGGAAAGAGTGGGAGATCCTAGCTGGATCAAGAAAAGAGAGGGAGAACAAGGAATAGGAGACCATGGTAAATGAAGACCACATGAGAAGGTGAGAAGGGGAGGAAGCAGAGAGCTAGGGAGGCCCACGGAGATCCACAAAGATACCCCCTCAAAAGACTGCTGGCAATGGTCGCGAGACGGCAGGAACTGACCTACTCTGGTGATGGGATGGCCAGACACCCAAATAGTGGTGCCATAAACCCCATCCAAGGACTGAGGAATCTGAAGGCAGACATCCACGGCTGGGCCCCTGGTGGAGCACTGGGAGTCTAATTAGTGAGTAAGAAGAGGATTTATATGAGCGAGAATTGTTGAAGCCAAGGTTGGATAAAGCACCGGGACAAATAACCAAATGAATGGAAGCACAGGATCTATGAACCAAAGGCTGAGGGGCCCCCAACTGGATCAGGCCACCTGAACGGGTGAGACAGTCAGTTGGCTTGATCTGTTTGGGAGGCAGCTGTGCATTGGTGCCAGGTCCTGGGCTCGTTGCATGAGTTGGCTGTTTGAATCCTGGGACTTATGCAGGGACACTTGGCTCGGTCTGGGAGGGGGGAATGGACCTGCCTGGACTGAGTCTACCAGGTCAACCCCGGTCCTCGGGGGAGACCTTGATCTGGAGGAGGTGGGAATGGGGGGTGGGCTGGGGGGAGGGGTGGGCGAGAGGGGGAGAACAGGGGATTCTGTGGCTATTATGTTGAACTGAATGGTGTTGTAAAATAATAATAATAATAATAATAAAAAAACCAAAAAAAAAAAAAAAAAAAAAGAAATCAAAGAGGAAGTGTACATGAAATGAGATCTGCTGTACAACAGGAAAATGTTTTGGGGAAAAAAGAATAGATTGGTGAGCTCCTGTGAGATCAATGAACAAAAAGATAACTACAAATATGAAAGCAAACCTTAGGAGGAAAAAGAATAAGTAAGAAGGGGATGGGTTGGGCCATGAGAGATGGCTCAGCAGCTAAGAGCACCAACTGCTCTTGCAGAAGACCCAAGTTCAGCTCCCAGTGCCCATGTCACGCAGCTCACAGCCATCTGCAACTTAAGCTCCAAAGGATCCAGCACCCTCTTCTGGATTCCACATACATATAATTAAAAATAAAGTAAATACCTTTTTAAAGAGAGGGGATGATGATCACATTTTGAATGGATATTGTGGCCAAAGATGATGACGATTGAACATATCCACAGGCGTGGGGGGAAATGGAAATGATGAGATACCAGAAAAGACAGTCATTGTGGAGCAATGGTGGGAGAGGCCAAACTAGAGGGTAAGTTTTAAGATGTACAGAAGAGCTAGTGAGTGCAGACAGTCATTGAGAGACGATCACAGCGGAAAACAGTAGTACCCATTGATACCCACAGCATTCTAGTGGCGAAATTGAGATAGTTTTTAATTTATTCATTTTTTTTGTTATTGTTTTTTGTTTGTTTGTTTTGTTTTTCGAGACAGGGTTTCTCTGTGTAGCTTTGCGCCTTTCCTGGAATTCACTTGGTAGCCCAGGCTGGCCTCAAACTCACAGGGATCCGCCTGCCTCTGCCTCCCTAGTGCTGGGATTAAAGGCGTGCGCCACCACCGCCCGGCTATTTGTTCATTTTAATGAGAGGCATATTAATGTATTTTGAACGTGGAAAACAACAGGATGCTGAACTTTTCAGTTATGTTTGAACCCTGCGGCTATAGAAAGATGTGTCCACTTAAGGAAGAAAAAAAATCTTATTAATGTCTATTTTATTCATCAGTCTATCGTTCAGGCAGGTAACAATCTTGTATCTAGAAGTTAAAGGTCCAATGTAGTTTTAACTATTTTTTTTCCTAATTTCATCAGCTAATGTACTTACAGACTTTAATTAAATTCTAGAGCATATTAAATTGAAATAAAAGAGCTCATTGATTATTCATTAATAAAATGCTGTGTGCTATTTGCATTGGAAAAGAGGTTTTGTTTATAAATTGTCTCTTGTACTCCAGATGATTTGCCACATAATGAACTGCAAATCTCCTAGTACTTTGGGGCATCAGTTTTGTTAAATCAAGATTCATCACTAAGGAAGCACAATATACTAAGACACCAATTCACTCTAACATTACACCTTTGAAATATTATGATTTACTAAGTATAAAAATGAAACTTCAATCAAGCAAAGTGATAGATACATATTTTCTAGAAAAGTTAGCACTCTATAAACTGTGATAATGTTTTAATAAATTATGTTTTCTGTATAAAGATTGTAGTTTTAGTGCTTAAACATAGGTGTGTGGCTTCCTAAGTAAAATATTTCTTATAGTACTAAAATAAACTGACACTTAATACAATTCTCTTTTCATACCCATGGATTCTGGATCTATTAATTCAAATTACCATGGATCAAAATTGTTAGAAATAATATCTATGCTGTGCATACTGATTTCTTCTTGTTATCACTCACTAAATAATACGATAACAACTATGTATATAGAATTTATACTATATATTTATTGCATGAAATATAAATTGGAGTTGAAGTGTATGGAAGGATATGATTATTTTACATATATACATCGCCACTACATATTGAAACCTGAGAATCTGTAAGTTTTATTATGTGCAAGGGATCCTGGAACCACTCTCCCACTGACACCATGAGACCACGTTAGAAAGTTGGTAATTAGTTTAAAAGAATAGTGCAAGTTGGACAATTCTTTTTGTTTTCAATTGCTGTCCTAAAGACCCATCAAGATTCTTTTTAACTTAATAACTTTAGCTTAAGTTAATCAATTAGGTAAAAACTATCCCTGCATTTTGCATGCCCGTAGAACCAGTTAACCCTCTTTTAAAATGTTTCATTTTTCCTACCTCCCAGAAAGCCCTGTGCCAGGCAGAGATGACAAATGTCCCTTGCCCACAGAATTTAACAGAATGACAGCACTGCATTTGCAAAGCTGGGGGGACTTGGATGATTTAATGGAAGTGTAAAGCAAAAATAACTTCAGTCAGCCTGAGAAAAGCAAAAATTGAAATATCAGAGCAGATGTGACGCTGATAAGCTGTGGCATTTAATACAAAATATTTAAGAGTCAGTCCCTTGAGAAAAGGACTACTCTGCAATTGGATCACAGTAAACATGGAGCTTTAGCAGAGGGAAACATTTAGGCACTGGCAGATTTCTGGCCATTTAAGTCACGGTTTTGTGTGGTGTCAGGTGAGAAAAGTAAGATGCCAGGAACCAGAGAAGAGATCGTAAATGTAGGTGAGAAGATGAGGATGGGTCTTTTGTATTATGCAAATGACTTATGTTCTTAAAGGTATAGGTGCTCTTTGAAGTGGTGATTTTTTTTATATTTCAGCTTTAATATCAACTATTTATAAAACAGAAGAATTATCAGCAATCATAGAGAAATATTACACAAATAAACAATGGACATTTCTTTCATTTTCTCTTGTAGTTAAGTTCCTATAAAAGCTACATTTCTGCATCTACTCAGGATAACGATGCAGTGAAGATAAGGAGCTGCCTTCCCTGGGATCTGTACTGTCCCCTTTCAGCCCCAAGTACTCATTGCTATTATGTAGCAGATCAACAGGTATTTGTGTATTTATGTGTATTTACTTGTTTCAGAAATTTGAGTTGAATTCATTGGCTGAGGGAATGTTTATTTACTCTACAACTTTTCACATTTAAAATCATACTACTTCTAAATACAGATTTTTTGTCATCCCTATCTGATATGTATTCTCTGTGTTTCTTCATATGGTTGTATTCAACTAGCTATAATTTCTTTCTTTTTTTTGTTTTGTTTTGTTTTGTTTTGTTTTTCGAGACGGGGTTTCTCTGCATAGCTTTGTGCCTTTCCTGGAGCTCACTTGGTAGCCCAGGCTGGCCTCGAACTCACAAAGATCCGCCTGGCTCTGCCTCCTGAGTGCTGGGATTAAAGGGGTGTGCCACTACCACCCGGCATATAATTTCAATAATTATGACAAGTAGAACCGTGGAAATTGACATCCTTGCTTTGTTTAAATTATGGAGGAAAATCTTCCAATCTCTTTAAATATGGTGAGTCATGTATTTTTAAATGACTCTTTTCAGGTTAAGGATTCAGTTGCTATTCCTTGGGATTCTCAATTACTATTGGGTATTGAGTTTGTCAAATGATTTCTATTAATAGGCATGACTGTATGATCCTTATCGTTTAGCTTATGATTCCAATAGATACATATGATAAATCACATTTGATTGATATTCAAGAGTTAAAAGAGACTTTCATCTTGGAACAAATTCAGTCAGCTTATTCAGCTTGTGCATATATATATACCTATCCTGCTTCCTGGATAGGATTTTACAGAATTATTAATTCTTTAAACATTTGGTAGAATTTTTCAGTAAAGCCAGCTGTTATTGAAGATTTCTTACACGTATTTTTCAATTGCAAATTTGATTTTCTTAATAATAACAATGTTCAAAGGACTGACTTCATATTTGAAAGGTAAATTGTATTTTGTGGGAAAAAATTGGTTCATTTCATCTAAAGTTGTGAGATTTACATTTTAAGTTGGCCATAGTGTTTATGATCCTTTTTATAACTTCTGCACCATTAGTGATACATTATTTCTTTTTTATTGATAATTTGTGTCTTCTTTTTCTCATTTAGACTTGTATGGGTTGGTCAGTTTGATTTAAAAAGAACACACTCTGTGATTCATGGGTTTTCTCTCCAGCCTTCCTCTTTTCAATTTCATTATTGTCTGCTCTTATGTCTATTATTTCTTTGCTTCTTCTACTTCTTTGGCTTTATTTTGCTCTTTTTTTCCTAGTTTCTTGAAATGGACGCTTAGATTCTTCATCTGAGATTTTTCTATTTCCTAATGTGTCCCATTAGGCACTGCTTTACTTGTGCCCTACAAATAATGACACACTGTAAATGTATCTACTTTTTCATTCAGTTGTATATTTATTTTAATTTCCTTAAGAGTATTTATGTTTGGCTATTTGTCTCTGTGCTTTTTCCAATCTTGGTCTCAACAATTCTTGCTCATACAAACCCTCCTCTTTCTCGCCAATTGGACTCCTGGAGCTCCACCTGGGGCCTTGTCATGGTGCTGCATCTGGTTTCCTCAGTCATTGGAGCCAAATGAATGGAAACACATGAACTATGAAACAATAGCTGAGGAGCCCCCAACTGGATCAGGCCCACTGGATAAGTGAGACAGTTGATTAGCTTGATCTGTTTGGGAGGCATCCTGGCACTGAGATCAGGACCTGTCCTCAGTGCATGAGCTGGCTGTTTGGAACCTGGGGCTTATACAGGAGGAGGGGACTGGACCTGCCTGGACTGAATCTACCAGGTTGAACTCAATCCCCAGGGGGTTTTTGCCCTGGAGGAAATGGAAATGGGGGGGGGGGACGACAATGACGACAAGGGAATCCATGGCTGATATGTAAAATTAAATTAAATTATAAAATTAAAGAAAAAAGAGTATTTGTGTAATATATGGTTTATTCAAAAAATATATTTATTAGCTTTCAATGGTTTTATTTTCAATTTACCTTTTTACTGATTTTGTATTATCCAACATGTTCAAAGAAAAGATTCTGTATAATTTCAATCATTTTAAATTATCTAAAGAGTAGTAAAGGGACATGCACCTGTGAATGTATGTGTTAATATGTCACAAGACAATGAACATCTTGAAGTCTGTTCTATTGGAAACTTTTAGAATATGCTGAATGTGTTTGGGGCAGATGGTTAGTAAATGTTGGTCATATCTTACTCAAGAATATTTACTTGTATGTTGTTGCTCATTTAATTTCTGTTATCATAATCATTATTGATAAAAAGTTGATGGAAATGGGAGAAGGGATAAAACAGGGTAGAGACAGCCTAAAATGTAGTAACATTCTGGGCAGAATGAGCTTTCTGAAAGATCCTCACCATAGTGATTATCTGAAATATTCAACTAGATTCCCAGGTACAAATCATATTAGCATTCCAAACATTGAATGAGTCAAGATAATATACTTGTTCATCACAGCTGAAAAGAAATTTTAAATGCATGACAAGAGACATGGGTAAGACAAAACACTTCCAAGAGATAAAAGATACAAAACAGTAGATTCAAATAAATATATTCATCAGTGGGATGTGAAAAGAAAGAACAATGCATAGATAGAGGTAACCTTAACAGAACTACTAAGTATATGGATGGCAACAGCTTTTGTCAGGAAGCTCGGAATTTGAGAAAGTTTAGTGACTAGTTCATGTCATTTGAGCATAAAGTACACATGGATCATCTACATATGTTTGACAAGATGTTGAAAATACAAAGGTTAGTCTAGTAGAATAAAAAGTATTTGGGAAACCTGGTTAAAATAGTAATCCTTAAACCTATCTGCAAGGAGATTATCTAAGAAATATAAGCAGATTGGAAACATAGAACTAATAAAATGATCCTAATAGCTCCAATTTTAGGTCAAAGGGAGAGAAATCTGGACTGGAAAATGATAACAATTTTGGGAGAAGAACGGTGCAAATGAGAAAGATAATTCAATGTAATTTCCAAAGTCTAAATTACCACTGAGCTTGTTTTGTACTGACAGAGATGACTTGGAGAGGACCATTTTTCAAGGAGTCTAGCTTGTATAGGAGAAAATGAAGATCCCAAAGTTAGAAGTGGTATAAGTCAGAAGAGGTTTTGTTTTGAGGTCAGGAAAAAAATGAGACATTATAAGTAAGAAGGGAAAAATTCAGAATTTACAGAAAAGAATTAAAATATTTCTTGTCAGTCATACAACAAATGTCTATAGATCCTCAATACTTTTTTGAAAACATCTTTCCAAGATAAACAGCCACGCTCTCTTGACAGTGTTCAAACATATTTTAAATAAACAAGAAAATAATGGAAAGCCAATGGAAAAATTAGACATTCTTATTCTAAGTATTTCAATTCTGAGGTCAGCTTCAGAGCCATGAAAACTTAATAATAAATTCTGTTTTGTCATATTTGAATGGGCAATGTCACATTTCAGTGTAAGCATTTATTGTTAGGATTTATTTTGTTTTCTTCAAGAGGAATGATGATCTCAAGAAAAAAATTATCTGCTACAAAGAGATTAGTATGGAGCAGATGTGTCAAGATTATTTCATGTGTTATATTATAAACATCTAAATGTCTATCAAGTCTGCAGGATATGAAAAGACTTGTAAGAAAAGTGGAATAGTGTGAGATGTTTTAACACTTGTTTCAAAGTCTATTATATTTTTCAAGGACAGCAAACTAGCCAACTAAAAATGATGGAAGTCTTAAAATGTTGGAGAGTCCAGGAAAATTTCCTAAGATTAGAGAATGGCCTCACATGTTTTTTACAATTGTTGAATTAGCTATTCTTAATGCAACAAAGTGTCTCAACAATCTGATACCTTTCTCTACATGTTCCAGTTTTCAGTCTGATATTCCTTATCACACAGTGAGAGACTGCTGATATGGAAGACAGCCTAAGATTGAGAAGCTGCCCATTCTACCATAGTGTCAGATATTTCAATTTATACCTGATAATTCCTAAAATATACACCCCATAATTGTATTATGAGAATTTAATAAAGTACTACAAAAACACAGTAGCTCTTCAAAACATCAAAAGATACCTATACAACATACAAATAAAGCATGTTGTTTCAACTAACTGCTTCCAAATTCTCCATTTCTTCCCTGGAGGTTAAGTAATTACTTTCTCTCCCAGTGATATGAGCTGAAAACAAATTTTCAAGTGTGGAAAAGTTAGATTATACCACCTCACTTGCTGAATATTTTTAAAGCAGTATATCAATATCTTGCTTCCATGATAGAAAATCGTGGAAAAATTTGAGACAAAAGCTATGGACGACTAATGATCCTCCTATTTAGTTCCTATTTGAAGTTTTAAAAGCATTTTAATTTCATTTTTACTTTTTGCTTATGGGGGGGGTGAGGGAGGGAGGAATGTGCATGTGTATTTGTACAGTGCAGGTCTCCATGGAGACCAGAAGGGTCTGAGAGATCCCACAGAACTGGAGTTATAAGCTGTGGTGACCTGCCTGCCATGGTTGCTTGGAAAACAAACTCTAATTCTCCACAAGAACATTAAGACCTCCTGTTTGTCTGATAGAAGCAGATGCAGAGATCCACGGCCAGGCCCCACCCAGGTGGAGCTCCGGGAGTCCAGTCGGCGAGAGAGAGGAGGGATTGTATGAGCGAGAGCTATTGAGACTGTGATTGGAAAAAACACAGGGACAAATAAATAGCCAAACTAGTGGAAATGCATGAACTGTGAACCAATAGCTGAGGAGCCCCCATGGAACTGGAGCAGGCCCTCTGGATAAGTGAGACAGTTGATTAGCTTTAACTGTTTGGGAGGCCCCCCAGGCAGTGGAGCCAGGACCTGTCCTTGATGCATGGGCTGGCTTTTTAGAGCCTGGGGCCAATACTGGGACATTTTGCTCAGCCTTGGTGTAGGGAGGAGGGGACTGGACCTGCCTCAGCTGAGTCTACCAGGCTGGGCTGACTCCCCAGGGGAGACCTTGCCTTGGAGGAGGTGGGTATGGGGAGTGGATGGGGGGGAAGAGCTGGAGGTGAGAGGAGGGAGGACGGGAGAATCTGTGACTGATATGTGAAGTTAAGTTAATTATAAAATAAAAATATTTAAAAAAAAAAGGATCTCCTGACTGCCGATCCATTTCTGTAGTCCCACTCACTTCACTGAATTTCAGTTTACATAGGAGTAAAGATTTCTATATTTTCCATCTTACCAGTATCATATTAAATGATAATTTTGAAAATACCATATTTGCTATCACACCCAGATGTTAAAAGCATTGAAAACTACATTTGCTTTTTTTTTCTCTTGTGTGCACCTATATGAACATGCTTATGTCTATGTTGTGGTGTGCCTGTTGTCAGAGGACCACTTACGGGTAGAATCAATCCTCTCCTCCGACCATGTGTCGTCTATGGATTGAACTCAGATCATCAGATACAGTGATAGGGAGCCTTCACTAAGAGCTGTCTTCTACCCCAGTGGTTCTCAACCTTCCTAATGCTGCGACCTTGTAATACAGTTCCTCATGTTGTGGTGATCACCAACCATCAAATTTTTTTTGCTGCTACTTCGTAACTGTAATGTTGCTAGTGGTATGAATTGTAACGTAAGTATCTCTGTTCCGATGGTCTTTGGGGGTTGTGACCCACAGGTTGAGAACCACTGCAAAACTCTGAGTATGTTGATATGGCTTCTTGTGAGCCACTGATAGGATTACAGAAAACAGGCATATGAGGGGCATTCCCTAATACACATATAGAAACCTTATTTCAGGATGACGTTAATTGCTATGTCAGAATATTCAACTTTGTCTACCATTTAGCTTTTCATCTAGTTGCTCTAGGTTTCTTCCTCTTTTTATATTCATAGTTGATGTTAGAAGCCATGGAAATATTTATTTAAGATAGGGAAAATATTTTTGTAAATCCACTGATTTTGTGAAAAAAAAAACCCAAATGTGAATCTATGTTGATTGTTTTATTGTAATGCTTTTTTAGGAGTCTAAAATCCATATTCCTTTGATATTACCACTTAGAAAGCTCCTGGGATAGATTCTAAGCTTGTTCTCCATAATTTTGTTTTTATTGACTTTCTTTTAGATCCCTTTCTGGTTGAAATAACCTTTTTAACTGAAGAAGCTATAATGTTTCCTGCTGCCATCCAAATTTCACTATTCCTCCCCAGACTACTCATCAAGAACTGGATTCCAGTAAAATAAGGGTCCTATATATAGTATAACTTCTATTTTGTTACCTCATATAAAACCGTTGTGTTTCCATGTAGAAGAGGCCCATAGCAAATATAGGAATGTCCGACCACCCAGCCTAAATCAGAAGCTGCCCACCATACCTAAAAAATAAAATTAAAAAAAAAGATAATGAAATATATGTCTTAATCAGTGGCATGCCATGTGGTAGAAGTGTAAAACCCTGATTACCTCTCCAGGTTTGAGGCCATATATGGAAGACATTGTCCAGTTCAGCATTACAGCATATCCCCCCGTGGGTCTAACCACACCCTGAAAGAGAGGGATAAAATGAAGTTAAAATTTACCAAATATGTGAGAAGAGTCACTGTTTTCACTCTATCTACCCTAAAATTTAGAGGTTCAAATCATTCACTATTCTGAAGACTGCAAATTACGTTGACTCATACATAGTCTTACCTATAACTGTATTTAAATTTTGGTTTCTTTGGATTCTCTAATAAGAAAGGCCAGAGAGTTTGTATTCATCATTTCCATTTATAGAAAATCATTGTTATATGACATCCTTAACAGTATAGAAAAACATACAACCTCACAAAGTAATATATAATACAATTTTAACAGTAACATGCAGCATCAATGTTGCGGTTTCAAATGCATTAACAGAACAACAAAGAAATGGAACCTACTCAAACTGAATAAACAAAATGTTAAATGAAGTTGGACTAAAATATAGACCAACTTAAGAACATCCATTCCTAATGATGGTAACATTAGGCTGCTTAGAGGGAACAAAGTCGAATTCTAATTAAGACCTGATTGCACTGCTAACTGCGAATCACATAGCATGATAGGGGAGATGAACAATACTTTAATGATGATTTCCAGAACTATGAACAATGAATCCTGATGAGTTAGCCTCAGGCTAACAGATGTGTTTTATGTTGCATTTGGGGCAAATCAAGGCGTTACTACATCATTATGTACAGTTTTCACAAATCTGTTTCCAGTACCTTCCCTTAACACTGGAAACTTATCCAAACTCAACATAAAATTGATATTTGAACACTGGGCACAAGGGTCATCAAGATAAGAATGAATGATAAATATAATAATTAGGTCTGTTTATTATACCATTATAAATACTATCGATCATCAGTGCCAATAAGACATGGCTACTGAATTAAGCCAGCAAATGCCTACTGAGTAATAACAGTAATATGAAATTCACATGCCCTTCGAAGCATCTTTGAGCCTACCATAAGAACTGTTCTTTTCTTTTTTCATTATTATTATTTTATTTTATTTTACAATACTATTCAGTTCTACATAACAGCCACAGATTCCCTTGTTCTCCCACTTCCTGCCCCCCTCCCCTCCCCCCCAGCCCAACCCCCATTCCCACCTCCTCCAGAGCAAGGCCTTCCCTGAGGACTGAAAACATTATCCTCCTCAAAAGGCTAAACACCCTAATTATTGGATGTTCTCTTAGTTGTACAGTTTTTGTATCATCCTGTAGTTTTAACACATGTGCATGATTCAGGAGAATGGCGGGGGGAGGGGGCTGACTTTGCAATAAATGCCACCATTGCTACTCTCCTAGGGTGCCTCTAACAAAGCACAGGCATCAAACTGTGGAACATATTGTATCTACCACCAACACCTGGTCTCTTGGCAAAAATCAGGTGCAGCTTTATTGGCATTTGAGAGCTATTTTCTATGTTATATGATACAGTTAACATGCAGCTGGCTCTCTGGTTCACCTTGGAAATGTTAGATATTATATGCCTCTTTCAGGCAAGCTTTCTACACGCACTTAGTCACCAAATCCAAATACTCTAGATGAACTCTATCCTGTCTTCCTTTGCTAATTAGCTTCAATTAAAATGTGTTTCCCTATGGTCCAGGAACTCAGTGTATTTG
This sequence comes from Peromyscus maniculatus bairdii, assembly GCF_049852395.1. Lineage (NCBI taxonomy): Eukaryota > Metazoa > Chordata > Mammalia > Rodentia > Cricetidae > Peromyscus > Peromyscus maniculatus. The sequence continues at coordinate 31,509,992 of NC_134869.1, forward strand.
GTATTAATAGTTTTTCAAACACTCTTTCCTAAAAATCTTTTAGTCTTTTGGGAAGGAAACACTATCCAGTTTCTTTTGGATCCTGTGTGTTTTCACATATTGTAGTAGAGAGCACTATTTAATGTCAGCAATGACTTCAGATATGATGTGTTAGAGGTTTCTTTTCACTATACCTGTCACAGCATTTTATTTTATTTGAAAAAATGCTTTATGAGAGCAGTTTTGGTACTTTGGGATTCTTGAACACAGAAGGTTCATAAAACGTCTTTCATTTTTCTTCTTTATCTGAAGAAGCATCAATATGTGGAACCCAGTACTTTGCCTAATATTCACTGAGGTCTTTTTATTTTATTGAATTCCATTAAGACAATATATTTAGATCGTGTTTTTCCCAACTCCTCCCAGATTCTCCCCAACCCCTTCCCTACCCAATTTATGTTTTCTCTCTCACTCCCTCATCCAAACACTTAATAAGAAAGCAAGAAAAATAAGAATACACCCCAAAACAAATGTCAAAATGAAGCAAAAGAGTAATGAAACAAAAAAGTCAAAACAAAGCAAAATGAACTAAAAAGTCCACTATATATATATATATATATATATATATATATATATATATATATATATATATATATTGAGTTCATTTTGTGTTACCTAACTACATATAGGCATGGGGCCTGTTCTGGAGTGTGGTTGATATATCCAGTGAGACTCATTGGAGAAAACCTGTTTTCCCTATACTAGTAGGTATCAGTTGCAGATAGCTAGGTGTGTGACCCTGTGTCCATTTCCTACTCTCAATGCTGGGACCCTGTCTGGCTTGAACCTGTGCAGGTCCTGAGCATGCTGCTGCGGTCTCTCTGAGAACATATGTGTATCAGTCCTGTTGTCTCTGGAAGATGCTGTTCCCTTGGAGTCATCCACTAACCTGGGCTCTTAGAGTCTTTCCATCTCCTCTTCAGTATAGACTGTCCAGCCTCTAGAGGAGGGGTTTGCTGGAGCTGTCCTATTTAGGACTATTACTCCAAATCCTCTCACTCTCAGCACATTTGTCCATTTGTGGGCCTCAGTTAATTGTCACCTACTGCAAGAAGAAGCCAGCTCCTCTAGATGTGGGTTGAGTGGGGCACTTTTCCACAGATATAGCAGAATGCCATTAGTCATCATTTTATTATTATATTTCTATACAGCATTGGTCTTTATCCTAGGTCTAGGATACATCTAGGGCCAGGTTCTTGGCCACTTCTGCAGTGTCAGGAATGGGTTCCATCATGTGGAACAGACCTCACCTCCAATCAAAAAGTGATTGGGGGGTGGGCTGGGGGGAGGGGTGGGCGAGAGGGGGAGAACAGGGGATTCTGTGGCTATTATGTTGAACTGAATGGTGTTGTAAAATAATAATAATAATAATAATAATAATAATAATAATAATAAAACCAAAAAAAAAGTGATTGGTTACAGCCAAAACTTTGTTCTGCTAACGCATCAGTATATCCTTCAGGCAGGTCACTGTTGTAGGTCACAGGGTTTATAGCTGTTGATACTGATGATTACCTTTCTCCTCTGGTAGCATTCAGAGTACCTTCCAGTATCATCCACACTAGCCGGTAGGTGTGAAGCTTATAGTTAGGCACCAAATAGAATTCTCCATGTGCAAAGATTGAAATGTTATCTTAGTGTTTCTGCATTGTACCAAGGGATTATTTGTCATCATAATGGAGCAAAATTTTAAATGGGAAAATGAACTGACTAGAAATTATGAAGAATAAAAGACTTGCGATACACAACTAAATATTAACGCAGTTTTAAAACTTGGAAGACAAATTTAGACTATGAATTAAAAGTTTCTATTTATCAAATGACTACTTCTTGACATGATGCCTACCACTTTATTATATTATTACTCAATACTTAAACCTATGCTACAAAAAAAAAAGGAAAACTATGAGTCTGAGCTACTTAATCAAATCATGGATAAAAAATCATTTACATTGTAATTGCTAATATTTATGGACTTAGCTATTTTTTTTATAAAGGGACTTGCACCTGTAAGCATGGACTCTACCACTAAGCTATACTTCCAGCCTCAATTTGTTTCTAAATATTATTTCCTTCATTCTATAAATTACCATTTTTTTATTTAACCTATACTGGCTTAATGCACATGGAATTGTCAAATAATTAGAGATTATCATCAAATAGTCTCAATACAAACAACTGAAATGGAGTTGAACAGGAGTCAAAGGCCATGATTTCTGCTTTAATTGTTCATTAGTCCCTCCCTTAAGAAATGGATCTTAAAAATTTAGTCAACATCAGTTCATTAATCAGCTAGAGTTGTGCAATTTGGCCAGGCCTGCTAAAATATTCAGATAATAGACTTTAAACATCTGAGAATTTTTAATGATCTAAAAATATGGAACTCTACAGACTCATATTCTCCATGTGTGTATTTTATGAGACGTTCAGAAGCAAAAGAAGACATATTAGGTTTTACAAGACATTATTCTAAATATTAATTTGCCAATAAAACAGGAAGAGAGTATGTTTTGGTTCTTGCCTGTAACTATGGTTTTCTGGTAATGATAATTGCATATGAAACAGAAAGGTTGTGCAACCTCAGAACACAGAACTCATTCTCAAATCACCAGCTCTCAAATTACACTCTTAGTAAGGAAAAGTAATCAGAAACTAAAAACAGCTATTTCTTAAAAAGTGATTCTTGCTATATTGCTTAGGCTGGCCTCAAACACCTGAGCCCAAGTGATCTCCTGCCTTTAGCTTCAAGTAACAGACACTTTAGATGTGTTTGCCAAGCCTGGTTCTAAAGAGGACAATTGTAATGTTTATATTGAATATTGTAGTTAAGGTAAAAGTACTTATTCAAGAATAATGTTTTCCTCTAAAAGGCAAGTTTACGGTATTTCAGTCTTTGGGTTTCTGCTACTACTTCCCACCTCTGCTTATACTCTACCTTAAGTGTCAAAGCTTGAGTGATCTAATGAAGTCTCGGGAAAGTCCTGTAACAGTACCAGCATTCGGGACTCTACAGGGTCAGACATAATCCTTGGGATATGGAGAAGCTTAAGAATCTTCATGTGATCATAGTGCTTATTGCCCAGAAAGAAGACATGAAATGAATTCTGCTTCAGAATGAGAAGCATGAAAATATAGACATTTCTGACCACATAGAAATTTATACAGTATTGAAAATTTTTCTTTTTTTTATTTTTAAATTTTACATACCAATCACTGTTCCCTCTCCCTCCCCTTCTCAAGCTCAATCTCCATAAGAGTAAAGCATGGTTACTTGTCACCCAGGAATGAGAGCAAAGTCATCCCAGAGAGTACCTTAATTACTACAACTTAATGGGATGCTTTCTGTGGTATGAAATGCCACAGACTTACCTAAACTGTAACATTAAATGGAGAAAAAAAAATGAGACTTTAGGAAATGCACATAGTTTCATTTGCTGCAACTTGAGAAGGAAATGTGCAAATGGAATAAGAGTGCTGAGGGTCAAGAACAAGGAAGGCTGGGGTGCGCAGTGAGACTGAATACTCTTTCCCAAATAGTGTGTGTGTGTTGTGGGGGGTTCTTGAATTGTCCTATAAAAATCTTAAAGGCTGAAACTGCAGAGATCACTCAGTGATTGAGACCACTTAGTGCTAATCCAGAGGACTAGAGTCCAGTTACCAGAATTCATTTTGAGCAGCTTATAACTCCCTGTAAACTTATCTCTAATGGAACTGATATTCTAGTCTGGCCTCTGTAGAAACACATGCACACGTGCGCGCGCGCACGTAACAGTTCTAAAACAAGAAAGCACTGAGAAATGCACATTGTATTTGAAAGAAATGCATCGGCAAATGTTGAAGGGAGTTGGAGAAAAGAAATAGCTCTGGTCAACTTAAACATTCTGTATACCATCACAATTTTATCAACTTGTGAATCTTGGGAGTCACAACAACAATCCTGGCAAGACACACCCATTGGTGCAACAAGGGCATGAATGTTGTGGGGTAACCAACCAAGTTCTGGTTAGATTTAAAGCCACTACATAGACTGCAAACCTAGCCAAGAACCGATGATGAGTGCAATCATGAGCTCAAGAGGAGAACCTACTGTATTATTTTGCTAAATGGACATATTGTAAAACTGCCTTCTACGTACTTATCTGTATACCAATAGATTAATGTCCTCAACAGAGACGCTTCTTTTTCTGCAGTCAACATCAATGAGTAAAAGACTCACAAAAGTGTTCAAAGTAAAGAAAATAAGTGGTGGTGTGCTCAGCCCAAAAGGTGACATCTACATCTACTGTCATTCTCTTAAGGCTTAGGGAACATAAAGGAAGAACAAGGAATTTGGTAAGAGACAGATTTTTCAGGAGGATTGATATGAAATAGCGTGTTTTGGTCTTTGCTCTTACGACCTCACAAAGGTTGTGGTTGCCTGAACAAGACGTGCACAAATCAAGCTAGTCAACATTCTAGAGTGAATGGGGGCTCGGTTTACTAGGCTCAACACCCTCCAGAGGAGCTATTGGCAGTTGATGGCTGCTGGGGGAGGAAGAGTCGGTTTCCTTCTGGGGTGAGGCACTGACATCACCATCAGGGTGGTTCCTCTTCCACACTGAGTGCAGGGAATACAGTGCACTGTGTATCCCATAGACTGGACATTTAGTCCACATGCTGACCAAACAAAATAAACAGTGGAGTAAGCAGCTGTATCCACGAGACCGTGGTTTGGAGAAAAAAAAAAAAACAAAACAACTTTCTTTTTTTCCTTTTAAGGAGAATTCCTTCAAAGTTGTAGAACTTAGTGGAGCATCATAGAGGAGACAGAATGTTTCCATTTGAGATATTTCATCAACTACAAAATCTCTTGCCACAGTTTCGTGAGGACTCTGAGACTACCTCTGCGGAAGATGCTCTAGCAGCTGTGTAATGTCGTATTGATCTGTACAACACTCTGAGATAAGATGAAGCAAGTTCAGCATTTTGCCTGCAAGAGTTGTACCAGAAATGAAAAAAGAAATGTTCACTTATGCGTATTACTCTTGCTCTCTCACTCACTTGTTCCCTTGGGGCGGGGAGGAAAAATAAGTCTACACAATAGGAGCAAAAGTTACAAGAGTGCTATGAATGCATAAAAACCCTTATCTACAGCCTTCCCTCCCTGCCTTTTATTTCAGCCCTTTCCTTCTGCCTTTTCTTGCCTCTTACTCTTTTATGTTTATTTTTATTTTTGGCACTGGAACTTTTTTTTTTTTTACCCTTTTCTAATTGCCAGGCTCCTTCAGAGGGAGCAAAATTGAGTGGGGAGAGAAGTGATCGTTATTAAACTCGGTTGAACGCACTCATGCAAAGCAAACAGAATATGAAGTCCACCACAAAACTAAGTTGTATGTGAAGTAGTTCAGACATCGATGTTTGAATATTGGCAGCAGCAGACAAATTTACTTCTCATGCAGCTCCCAGTCAACTCCAAGGTTGTGGACCTTACAAATGCACATAAGAAACAGAGTATGGGGGAGGGTGTGATGTGTGTGTGCATGTATGTGGGTATAGACATGCATGAGTTACAGAGCATGTGCAGTGGTCAGAGGGAAGGTCTCTGGTATTGCCTTCTGCCTTATTTGATACACAGTCTCTATTGCTGTTCACTGATGCTTTTCCCAAGCTCCCAGATATGTGGCTATCTAGTACTTCTGTCTGCCTCCCACTTCCAGGTAAAGGCAACCCCAAGATTTCAGATCCATGTGCTCTCCTTGGCAGTTTGTTATGTGTACTCTGGGGATTGAACTCAAGTCATCAAACTTATTTGACAAGTGAGTTACGCACTGAGTCCTTCCCCCAGCTCAAGAAAGAGTGTTAAAAACACTTTAAATACTTGAAAATATTGTTTCTCTAAGTAACAAAGCTGCACGGTGACATAAAAATTTTATGTCCATGTTCCACTACTGCAAACCCACAAATCTTTCTTGTGTTTAAATTTTCTAATACATTTAATTTTTTCATGACACCTTTAAAATGAAATAAGGAGTATAAGAATGCAAACAGAGTCTGGGGCACAGACCGACTACAGAAAATCCATTCAGCAAATAATCTGAAGGCCTGCCTTGGTCAGATCCTAGGATTAGTGCCAGAGTAGAAGGAAAGCAGTTGGGATGTATTCTAAAACATGCACTGATATTTATAAAGTATATTAAAGTAAGTGCCATAAAGGTCTGATATCAATGTGTACTAAATATTTGCAAATATTTTTTAATTTAATCTACTTACATATTTTTTTAAAAATTTTTCAAGACAGGGTTTCTCTGGGTAGTTTTGGTGCCTGTCCTGGATCTCACTCTGTAGACCAGGCTGGCCTCGAACTCAAAGAGTTCCACCTGGCTCTGGCTCTGCCTCCCGAGTCCTGGGATTAAAGGTGTGCGCCACTACTTCCTGGCTTTATTTATTTATTTATTTTACATTCCCAACCACAGCCTCCCCTCCCTCCTCTCTTCCCACTCCCTCCCCCTCCCTCCCCCTTGCCTTCCTTAATCCACCCCTCCTCTGTATTTGCTCAGAAAGGGGCAGGCCTCCCATGGGCATCAGCAAAGCCTGGCACATCAAGCTGCCATAAAACCTGTATTCAGGCTGGTCAAGGCAATCAAACACAAGGAATTGGTTCCCAAGAGTCAGCCAAAGCACTAGGGAGAAGCTCCTGCTCCCATTGCCAGGAGTCCCTCAAATAGACCAAGCTACACAACTGTCTCCTATAGAAGCAGAGGGTCTAGCTCGGTCCCATGCAGGCTCCCTGGTTGTTGGTTCAGACTCTATGCGTTCCCAAGAGTCAGGCTAGCTATTAGTGTGGATTTTCCTGAGATGTCCCTGACCCCCCTGGCTCCTACAATCCCTTCTCCCTCTCCTCAGCAGGACTCCCTGAGCTTAGACCAATGTTTGGCCATGGGTCTCTGAATCTGCCTCCATCAGTCACTGGATGAAGGCTCTCCAATGACAACGGAGGTAGTCACCAATCCAATCACAGAAGTCTTAGCTAAGGTCATCCTTATTGACTCCCTTGGTAGTTTCCCTTGCATTAGGCTTCTTCCCATCTCAGCACTCTCCCCCTCTGCCCACCCCACACCATGGTCCCTCAAGTTCACACCATCCTGAGTGAGGTAACCCAGACCCAGAGAGACAAACATGGTATGTACTCACTCCAAAGTAGATATTAGCTGTAAAGTAAAGGATAATCATGCCACAATCCACAGATTCAGAGAGGCTGGGCAAAAGGAAAGCTGGGAGCTTGAGGGGGGGTAGCATAGATCTCCCTGGAAGAGGAAATAGAAGAGTTCTCTTGGGTGGACTGGGGTGGATAGGTATAGGGTATTTGCAAATCGTAAGTCTCCCTAAGGGAAAAAAATATGTTTAAGCAACTGAGAGACAAATATCTTGCCATTTGTTGTGTATTAATTACCTCTTAATTGAAACAATTCCTCTTGCTGGGAAGAGGAGGGTCATAACATTAAAGAAATTCATACAACTTAGAGGGTCCAAGCGCTTAGGCATTTACAAGAGTCCCAAGGCTCTCCCCAAAGTGATAAGCAGTAAGCAATTGCTAGAGAAAAGGACATTTTCCAGTACAGCCTCCTGCAAGTTGAGCAGTGAACTCGAGGGATGCAGAGTTCATGAGCTGTCACTCACTCACGTGGCAGTGGGCTTTCGGTGATGTAGCTAGCTACCTTTGCACTGCTTATGCTCCAAGGAGCAACCTCAAAGAAACTCATCAGTTCAACAGCATAGGCTTGGCTGGAATTCTTGGCTCTGTCATCAACGCCCTGTCTCAGGAAATAAACGTTTGTTTACATTTTCTCCCCAAATGTTACATAATGCAACTGGTACCTGGACAGTTATTGACAATGCAAAGGTCAGCTGTGGAGCAGAAGTTGCATGGCCTTTCCAGTAAGTGATAGTGCATGTAATGGAAGCTGACTCATGGGCAGGTAGATATTTGTGAAGGCAATTTTTGCATGGCTATCTCTCCATGTATCATAATGGATACTGTGCCTTCTTGTTGTATTGGAATCTGCTTGATCTCTGCATTAAAGATAAGTCCTTCAATCAAAGTCCTACATCTTCAATTCTTCAAATGGAGTATCAGTAAGGGGATCCAATGATGGCCAGATTCCATTGTATGTTGTGGAGCAACATGCCACCTTCATGAATAAAGTCCACATCAGAGCATGGAAATGCCCTCATAATACCTGATGGACTGGGAAATATATTTCAATCCCCCAAAGCATCATAAATCTACCTAGACAGTAAACAGGCTATAGCGCCTGTGTGTGTGTGTCCTTTGCCATGGGCATAAGAAATGCAACTGAAGGGCTGGAGATTTAGCTCAGTGGTAGAGCGCTTTCCTAGCAAGCACAAGGCTCTGGGTTCGGTCCTCAGCTCCAGAAAAAAAGAAAGAAAGAAATGCAACTGAGATTGAATTATCTTCACAGGGAAAAGAAAACTGTCCGTATGCGGGAAGAATTGCAATGGAAATGGGCATTTACATGTTATCTTCTGCATAGGCATCTGATGTTTTGTGGGGGTGGGAAAAAAAAGTGAGGATGAAATGGACATGTTGGGTTGCCATTCCTTAAAACTGACAAGATGCAAGAGAATAACAGGTAAATTAGGTGTATGTGCTGAAGATTCCTGCCTAACATTCAAATTCTTGAAACTCACATGAATAACTGGAGAATGAAAGAGGGGAGAATAAGGTAGAAATGAGAAAAGATACCCTTCACGTCTGACCTTTAATTCAAGGGAAGTGAAAAATCCATCTTTCAGTATATAGATGAGGACTTTGATAATGCCCCAGTACAGGAAACTATGAGAATCAGGGAATAGATGCCTTTGAACAGTTTGAATTAGTAAAGAATTTCAGAGAATGAAAGCACCTCTTATAGCCTGGCTTGTAAGGCTGTGGGGCATGTGGGTTAATAGGATCAGTCTCAGTGCTGTGGAGGTAGAGAAATGGAGTAATCTAACTTTTCTTCACTCCTAGAGAAAAAAAGAATGCATAACCAGAAGCAAGATAAGAGAAATCAGTCTCTGATAGGCTGGGTCATTTGGACTGAGCTATTAGAGATCCTTGGTTATCGCTGACTGATCTCTCCATAAATAGCAGAGGTGAGAAGACCAGAGAGAAAGACAGGCATTACTAATGGAACTAATTAAGAGAGAGGTGATATATTTGATGTTCATCTCGATAGGCTAGATAGATAGGACTATGTTCATCAGTAGAGTTAAGGAGGAGGTTGATTCATCAGATACTAGAGTGATGGCATGGGATTTGAACTGGCTAATGTTGATTGACAACTTGTCAGTATTCAAAATTATCTAAAACACAAACTTCTGGGTAGGTTTATGAAGGAGTTTCTAAATTAGGTTAATTAAAATAGAAAGAGCTATCCTAAATGTGTATTTTATCATTCCATGGATGAGGGTCCTTGACCAGACTGTGTAATAAAGAGGTATTAAGGTCACTGTGCCCTTAAACTGTGACAAAAAAATAGAAAAAAATGTTTCTAACAGTAGCTATAGGGTATTTTGTCACTGCAACAGGAAAAGTATCTAACAGAATATTTATACTGTGGTCGCAGCTGTTGCTATGATGAACCTGATCCTTAGTTCTTAAGCCTTTGGAACTGGCTTTTTAAGAGAAATGTTGGAGAGTCTGAAACAATGGCTAGAAAAGCCCTTGAATGCCACAAGCATAACTTAATAAGTTAGTGGCCATCTGGTGGTAGTCTCAAAGGACAGAAAGCCATGCTAAATTCAGACAGAGGTAGCCCTGTTCATGAGATTCCATAAGCTATCAGAAACTGGGCTAGAGATAACCCACGTTATGTTCTGAGAAATAATCTGGTTACATCTGCCTGTGCTATGAGAACTTTAGCGCAGATAAATTTAAAAGTGAAGTTAATTTTTTGCAGAAGAAATCTCAAGACAGGTTACTATTTGGGTTATGTTATATTTACTGATCAGTGCTCTTATCCACATTGAGGAAAAAGAGAAAGAGGCAGGCAGAGAAAGAAAGAGACAGAGAGACAGACAGAGACAGAAACAGGGAGGGAGGAAGGAAAGGTAGAGATGAAAAGAAAGATAATTAAAAGTGTGCAGTTGGTCAAGGAAAGCAGTATTAATGAATTCAAAGTTACAAACAAATCATGTTCTAAGGCACTTGTATTTATTTAATGTTGTTAAAGAGAAAGCTGCTGTTCTGCACTGATACAACAGAATAGGCTTCCTGTGCACAAGATCCCACCTTCGGAAGGCCCCATCTATTGAAAATGGAAAGGATTTGAAAAGAGAAAGGCTACCCTGAGAATACCGTAGGAGAGTTTTCCTGCTCAAAACAACTGCAAAGAAACATTTCCATAGAATCAGTGAATGCCAATGTAATTATGGCTCAACATGGACAGACTCAACCCAAAAATGACACCAAACCTAGACAGAACTACATGCATACTACTTTTATAGGCATAAAAAAAAACACAAGAGGGAGGGCAATATGAAATCATGGAACATGTGTCATGTTTCTGTAAGGTCACTGCAACCAAGCCATGTGAACCCGGGCTGTCTTCTGCGCAAATTCCTGAGGTCACTGTGTAAATCAATGATGGTGAAGTCCAAGTTGAAATGGAGACATCAGGATGCTGGAGATGCCAAAACCATGGAGGGTCTGCCAAGAAAAGCTGGTCACCCAGAGTGGAACTGGCCCAAGGGAGTGGCTATGTGTGGGGCAGGTCGCAGAGTTGGAGAAGTGAAGCCAGCTAAGGCCTCCCAGGTGATTCCATCCCAATCTCTGGTTCCTGACATGGAGCTGCAGGATTGGGAATTTGCTCCACCAGGTTTCAGTCTTTCCATTTCCCTTTGCCTTGTGCTACCCCCATTCCTCTTTCCTAGGGTGGGACTACTTATTCTGTGACATTGCAGATAGGAACAACAGCTACATTTTTTGTTGTTGTTGTTTGTTTTTAATTTTACAGAAACTCCAAGTCAAGCAATTGTTCTGATTCCCAGAAAAGACATAGACTTTAGACTCTTAAACAGTGTCAGTATTGCTAAAGACTATAGGGCCTTTTGATGTTGGACTGAATTTATTTTACGACATGACTAGAACCCCAAGCGGACAAGAGGTGAAGGTTAATGACTTAAAAGTTACCTCTTAGGGACCTGGGGTGATGATGGCTCAATGGGCCAAATGTTTGCCAGGCAAGCATGGATACCTGAGTTTAGAGAGGCAGAATTCATGGAAAGCTCTATTAAGTCGTGTGCGGCTGGCTGTCATCACAGTATGCTGCAGAAATGGGAGGCAGAGGTAAGAGAATTCTCAGAGACCCTACCTCAAGAAAGTGGATGACAAAACCTGATACCCTAAGTTGTGCTCTGAGCATCCATGCCCAGTGGCATGCACATGTCCCCACCACATATGTACTATGGATACAACCTAACTAGTTGTCTCAAATTTCTGTGTCCATAACTTCTTTATCATGATTAATGGTAGCCTTGAAGTGTGCTCCAAAATCAAACTGTCTTCTTTATATTTTTATTGTTTATTCATTTATTTTACATCCAAATCCAAGTTTTCCCTCCCTTCTCTCCTGTCCCATCCCCCTACCTCTCCTCTTCCCCACACCATCCATTCCTTCTCTGTTTCTGTTCAGAAGGGGGCAGGCCTCCCATGTTGTCAACCAAGAGTGGCATATCTAGTTGAGTTAGGACTAAGCTAAGTTGGGGTAGTATTAAGGCTGGGCCAGGCTGCTCATAAGAGTTCACAGAGTCTGAACCAACAGCTAGGGAGCCTGTATGGGACCAACCTAGGCCTTCTATATATGTGTGACAATTGTGTAGCTTGGTCTACTTGTGGGACTCCTAGCAGTAGGAGCAGGGCCTGTCCCTAATGCTTGAGCTGGCTTTTGGGAACCTATTCTTCTTTATATTTTATGTTTTATTCTGTTTTTTTTGGGGGGGGGATGGGGGATTGGTTTGGTTTAGTTTGGTTTTTATTTTGAGAGAGGATAAGTGGTCAGGAATTTTGTGAGAGCAATAATACCAGCTAATGTGGTGCTTTAGTGGTTTTTCTGAGTCTCATGTTGGGACATGAGCTTTATGAAGTAAGAAGGTTCTTGTAGATCTGAATGGTTTTGGCTGGCATGTAAACCAGGTTCCTGAAGTGCTGAAGGAATCAGGAAAGAGAAGAATGATCAAAAGGCAAAGCAAACCAAAGAGTTCAGCACAGATCAGTTAGGGAAAAAATGTGGCAAGCTGTGTCAAACGAGAGTATTAGGGAACACAACAGAAAGCTAGGTGCTATGCTAGTGGGTATCTGGAAGGCTTTAAATCTTTAGCAATGATTCATGGGAGACCTCAGTGATAAAACTGCATAGGTAAAAAAGATTTCAAAAGATCAAGCTTGTCCTAGGTGTGGGTGATAACAGTATGTGATGTACATTTCTCTCTTGCAAAAATAGTGCACTGGGATAGAGATTTTTCCACTCTGCCCAGGGTCTTTCAATAGCCAGGTATGGATAATTGAAACACAAGAGCTGTAGAGCCTCTCCAGAATTTATTGATAAGAACATGGACCTTAGCTCTAATGGCAGTCATGCCAGAGCATTGCCTTACTCTCTTTTTGATATGAACAGACCCAGAGATACAGGCTGACCCCATCAAGGTCATGTGGGTTGGGGACATGCTCAGTGGAAGCAGCAGAGCAGTAGCCCAAAATGTGATTGGCAAATGACTAATGGAAATTAAGTGTAGATTATGGAAGGCTGAATGGGCTGGCATCACCCACCAATAACAAGACATCACTCTTTTGATGATGCAAACGATAGGCACATCTCCATCGAACAGTGCTAATGTTTATATTTTTGTGTCCCCTTAGTCATCTAAGACCCATGGACAATGGCATAAAAGAGATAGTGTTGGGCCCTCAGAAATCCTGCCCAACATGTATAAAAATGGTTTCACTATATTATTGTGATTCTTGAGTGTTGGGGAAACATTTGTAATGACAACAAAAATAACTGTCAAGATTTGTAAGAAAGTATCCTGTGTAGGAGGTGAAGGTATACCCAGACTCTACAGGTATTTTGTTGTTGTTGTTGTTGTTGTTTTTAAGACCAGTGCTAGAGAAGGGTCATGTCCCTATGAGTTTTTGTCCAAGGGAAGCCCAACGAACAGTAAAGGCTTTGACTGGTGAAATGTTATGTTAGAATTAGAAAGTAGGTCCCTAGTGCTAAACACAATACATGTTTTGGTTATAAGACTTGGAGAAATCAAGATGAGATTGCAGTAAAAGTTCCTTCTCCATTGGGTGGCTTCAGTAGTATTATGCAGGCCACTAGAGGTAAATTGTCACCTATTGCTCTGCTTGGCATGGACCATGCATATCAGACTACCAATATACCAGCCAATGTGTGTCAATTGGCATGAATATTATAAGTTCAATGGAGTGTTTTCTAATTCATTTTTAGGATCCTTCTACAGAAGAATTTATTCTTAATATTATAACCCAAGACAAAGACCTATGTCTGGGAAGGTCAATCCTATCAGGGAAGTGACCCACTGTTACTTTGTTAAATGGATGTGAGATGTCTGTTGATTGCTGTCTAAAGATGTGGTTTTTATGCATAGATTTATAAACATTTGTTGCATATGAAGGGAAATTTCCTTGTATCCCCAGTAGATAGTGCTTACTGCAATTTCATAACAAGTCATGCTGCAGAGAATAAGTAGCTGTTCTTGTGGCATCGTAGCCCAATACTCGAGCATAAATGAAATAAAATAACCAGACTAATACAGACTACTATATCAGCCCCTCCAAGACTCAGGGAACAATGATGGAAGGGTGGGTGGGAAAAATGCTAGAGCATCAGTAGGGAACAAATGTTCTGTAGCTATTTCCTCCAAATTGAAATACTCCCTGTTGTAGAAAGAAAGAGGCTCATAAAATGCAAGGGCCTAATGAAACTTACAGAGCTTGGAGAGATGAGAATGTATTATGGTTTGCAAGACCCCTCCTTGGGGAGACAGGAAAACAGTAACCAATTGCTAGACAAGTGGGAAGCATCCAGTGGGGTTTCTATGAAGCGCGTGAGAAGAACATTTTGGTGATGCAGTGAGCTTTGAGTCATCCTGCTTCCCAAAGTAATCCCTCACCTAGGTTTCTGTAAGTAATACCAGTAAAGTCTCTAGATTGACTGGAATGATTTCTTTGATCTGTCACAGTGCCCCATGTGAGGCACAGAGATGTTTATTCACCTCTATCGAGGAAAAAAAATCACACAACAGCATGCCACATGTCATATTTTGTAAATCCACCCACTCTGTGATTTGAAAGCCAGACCTACACACTGATGACTCACAAGGCCTATATCCAGCCCCCAGGGTAGCTCCTGAAATCAGGCTCCTTTCCAATTACTGACTGTACTAGTATTAATATCTCAAACACACATCATACACAATATGTTCAACACCTACCATATTTACCAGATCAAGGACCATTTTCCTTTGTATCTATTCTCAAATTCAAAGTCATGCTTTTTTCTCTGGCTCATTCCTAACTCTGAACCAAGTCTATCCATGCCAATTAATTGTGCTGTCCTAAGCAAAATGCCAAGCCTGATAGCCTAAAAACCAATTTCCTTGTCTTTGTTGTGTATCTCCTCCACAAATAGACTACTGTCTGTATTGCATTACTCATATCCATGGACATTTACACCTTGAGCAAAATTCACAACTGAGCCAAGTTCTAAATAATCAAAACGTACTACAACATATTGAAATACTGTCTTCTGGAAAGTCCGTTCACAAACCTATTTTGACAACCGACAAGACGCAAAAGGTGACTGGGCATCAACTGCATGTAGCATACAATGAAAGAAAACACTGTGGTGAAACATGTCATCTCCGTGGATGTATTCTCCTACCAGATGTCTTCTTCTTCACACACAACTTTTCCATGGACTACCTTAACTATCCTTTTAAAAGTAAATCTCATTGAATCATTCTATTAATATGCTTGAGATTATGTTTTCCAAACCCCTAAAAATAACAAAGAAACACTACTAACAGATGAAGAGGATTTTGAAATGTTGATCTCCCTGTAAAGTTCTGATCTAATAAACATTGAGCCATCTAATTAAGACAGGGAAATTCTGAAGCTGTGTGAAGGACGTAGCCTTAAAGATATCATACTAATATGCCATTTGTTGACAAAAGATACATTGGTGAATATGGGTGCTTTCACTTTGTGTTTTGCAAAAATACTTTTCATGATAGATGAGTGGAAAGATGTCAAGTATCTCCTCATTATAAATCAAATAGCTGAGTTATTTGAATAAAGAGTCACTGTCTCAAATTATCTTGACTTCAACACCAGATTTATAGTTATATATCAAATTACCTTTGGTCAAAAGGCTATTTCCAGTCTGTCAGGATGGCTCCGAGGTTAAAGTGGTTGCCACCCAATGTGAAATCCTGAGTTTGATCACTAGAACTAACTTGACAGAAGAACCAACTCTGGTGTCTTGTCCTGGAACTTCCACATGTATGCTATGCTATACAAGGCCACTCCTTATACACACACATGCACATACTAAATAAATCAATGTAAAAAAATCCATTTCATCGTATACATAACAAATACCTCAATTTAAAAGAATAAAATTATCTTTGGGTTCAAGCCTAGTGCCACAAAATTTAACATACTAAGTGAAATATATACTTTTACAAAATTACAAAATATCATTAGACCAATTAATATTCAATTAACTTAATACTGTCTTTATCAGTGCACCAAAGTAGCTATTTATTGTTGACAATTGAGAATTTTGAAAAAAAAAAAAGGGCCAAAATGTCTCCCTTTAAAGAATAATAATAGAGAATTTATTTAAGAAAAAAAGGAACTATGTCTAATCATCAATCTACAATCTGCAAATATTTTCCTCCCATAATCACAAAGATTCCCTGCAATAGAAATCTGCCACGGTGGGTATCCCAAAGGAAGCAAATACCTTCGGCAGCCCTGTTGTTCCAGATGTATAGAGAATGTACAACGGGTGCTCTGAGAGAACAGGTACACAGTCATGTGACTGGGCTTTTGCTATTTCTTCTTCCCAATCCAGATCACGACCTGGCATCAAAGGAACTCTCTCCTACACAGCAAAAAACGTAAAAGGGTGCACAGTAAATATAGGAGATTAAGTTACAGGAGAGCCATGGAGAGGCTAAATCTGTAAGTGTGAGCATCCATTAGAAAGCTGTACCTTCATGACACCAAATATGGGATTTATGAATAAATCTCAAAGTTACACGTTAAGGTAGATTCTTTAATAAACTGTCTTTATACACAATTTAGTGGTTTGATGTTACTTTCTCTTTCATGGATTAAAAACCACATTTTTGCTGCACTCTGTGGCTACCCTAAACAATCAAATATGATGCTGTCATGTTTCTGTGCATCCTTGAGCTTAATTAACTCAGAGATACATGTTTCCAAACATGAATGTGCCCAGGTAACTTTAAAAACGCAGTTCTGGCTTGACTTATTAATTTAGAAGCTCTGCCCTCACCAGGAAATGTCACTGAGTGCATTAAAATATTTTTATATGGGGACATTTGGGAGTCACACTGAAGCTGCCTTTCTAATGGGACACCTCAAGTCACCTTTGCGGGGGGGGGGGAAGCGTTCCACTTGTGTTTGTTCAAGAGGGAAACCGATTTTTTAAATTAAACAGAGTAGGTGACAGGCACAAAATATTTTCCTCCTTCTCAGTCATGAATGTGATAGAAAACAGGACAAAAAGTCTTCTTCTTGTTCCCCCCTTAAGAACAAGGCTCTGTTTTATAAGTTTTGTAATAACAGCCATGTCATCAAAAGGATACAACTTGAAATAAATTAAACAGTCATTAAGTGGGAATAAAAATGAAGAATAGGGAGTAGTCTTGGGCAAAAGTCACTCTAATGAGAAACTATAGCCACCTAGGTAAGAGATCATGCTGCATACCGGTTATTTCTTGAAACACTAAATTCAACATTGCTTATTAGAAAGGGGTTTTGTTTCTTTTTTTATTTTGTTTTGTTTTGATACTCTGTATCCCTGACTGGCTTGGAACTCCTTATATAGACTGGGCTGGCCTCAACAGCATGGAGATTTGCCTGCCTCTACCTCCAGATTTCTGGGATTAAAGGCATGCACCATGACACCTGATACATCAGGAAGCCTATAGTGAAGAAATGTATAAACATGGGCAGAACCCAATTACACAAAGTTTAGTAGAGTAGAAGAACAAAACAGTCAAACATGTGTGGAACTATTGACTTCATCAGGACACCGCCTGAGCTAAGCTCACAGGCTCCAGGGCACTCCCAAAAGAAAGTAACTTCCACTTTCTAGGATCCCTACCATTAACCAGGGCTATAAAAAACTTCTCCTCTATTTAAATATGCACATTTACAAATTATGTTTCGAGGCAATATCATACATATAATATTTCTGAATGAATTCATTCGTGGATAAACATCTGAACTGAACACCAGTTATAAAGTTGACATTTCAAGGTGATGTCTCTCGCCGCCCCCTCGGATAGGTAGCAACTGCTAACATTTAAATAAACAGGACAGCTTAATTATGAGCAAATCATGGTTCCATTTCTTTTTACGCATGAGATAAAAATAGCCAATTTCAAATTATCAAAGCTTTACCATCATAATTGTAGAGCTGTAAAAATCATCATATTGCAAAATGAAAACTGAATTGTAATTACAAACATCTTTGACTTTTACAAGCCTCTAATGAAATGGGCACTAGAAAAAAATGTTTATTCTTTAGGTTAAAAAAAATGTGTGAGTAAAAGACTCTGAGGAAATGAAGAGAGAAATAGCAACATTAGCATTTATTGTATAAAGTGTGTGTGTGTGTGTGTGTGTGTGTGTGTGTGTGTGTGTGTGTGTGTGTGTGTGTGTGTTTCTCTCTATAGGGAAGTCCTTCCTGTATACCGGAATTCTTAACAGACAACATTGGGTGAATCCAATGGAAACATGATATTCCTTTAGTTCTATCATAGTTTGCCTGAGGCTTAGGAGTAGCAGCCAAACTCTTACCTCATTTGGCAAAAGTACAGCTAGTTAATAAGACAGAACACCAAGCCTCACCATTTGTTTCTCTCTAAATTAAAAAAAAAACAAAAACAAAAACAAATCACTGGATTTAATTACTCCCTAAACAATAGGTCTCATGTAAGGAGAAGATGTATTTAAAGCCTCCATCTGTATCCCTGGCGACGCAAGTTGGATGAAGGGCAACGGGGAGAAGTGAGCCAGTTAGATAGGGCAAAGAGATAAAAAAAATTCTATTGAGAAAAGAGAATCACAATAAAACGTGGATAAAGAGGCTTCTGGACCAGAAGAAATAGCATATATCTTGTTGTTTAAAAGTTATCAAACCTCCCAAACGGATCAAGCTAATCAACTGTCTCACTTATCCAAAGAGGGGGAAGGCAGGGAGGGCAGGAGGGGGGAGAACAAGGGAATCCGTAGCTGATATGTAAAATTAAATTAAATCATTAAAAAAAAGTTATCAAACCACAGTCAGAACCTTGCTCTATCAATTAGCTAGACTTTGGGTATTCCCTAGTTCATGACACAGTTTCTTCAGCAGCAAAATGGAGTCAGGTATAAGATCCAACTCACTGATCCATGAGAACTAAATAAGCAAAGGCACTTCACATGGTTCCCAGCCTAACACAAGGCCTTCACAACTCCTAAGTGAATTCATATCTGTGTGTAAACAGTAGACACTCAAATAAACGCTTCTGTGGGAGTGTTTCTGCCTTTCCTCTGCCCTTTCCTTACCTACGCTCCACTGAGTTACTGACTTTGTGTTCCTTGATCTAAATGGCAACAACGCCTCTTCAAAAAGAAATATGCTTGAAAGAAACTTAGCTTTCTTCTCTGAGACGGTCAGAGCATAAAATTCACTGAGTGCAGCAGTTCATGAACCACAACACTGAAGCTTCACAGGGGAATTTATTGTGGCAATGATTCTTGTTATGTGCTCACCAGAATGACACAGTCTTAAGACTCAAGTCTCCAAACTTGTCAATTAAGTATATCTTTACAAGAGGTCTACAAAATGACACACGAATGTTTGCGATTTTGTAATTTTTATCTTTTGCAGAAAGAATAATGAGCTGTTCAAGACTTGACTTAGTGCCATTGTATGTAGTTGGAGAATTAACTGATTGAGCATGGAAGCAAGGTGACCATCAGGTCAAGGTTACAAGGAAAAGCATAAAACATTTGCAATGCTATAACTTTCATCCTCTGTGGAGCATAGGACAATGTGTCTGCACAGAATATTCGTTTTATTTTTCGGGACTCGGTTTGTCTCTGGATGAGAAAGAAAAATTTTCCTTAATTTTTAAAAGATACTTTGCACATAACTAATCAGACCTTTCCAACAGGTCATGAAGTAGAAAGGCTAAAGAAAAAATTCAGAGTCCAAGTGCTAGAGGCCAAATCGGGACTGTCATTAATCAGGCTGGTTACTTCATCTTAATGTGCAATGATTCTTCTCCCTCAAACAGGAGTAACAGTACCCTCTAACTCATACAGTTCCCAGAAGATTTTTTTATTCAACTTGAATCTTGAAAAAGATTTCCGTAGTATCTTGACAACCAAATAGTAAGCAGGTAGTTAGTATTTGCCAGTGTTATCATAAAACTTAAAGTCATAAATAACAGCCCAGGAAAACCATACACAAACCCAAAGTATTACTGTCACCTGCATTCGTGTGCTTTATTATTTGTTATTCTCATTTAGTTTTCCATAGATACTATCATCGGCATCTTTTTCTTTCGCTCCCATAATTGCAATTGTATTCAGGATATATAATAATGTATGAATCAACAGGAATCGATTGTAGCTTTCAAATGACCAAAACTAAAATTATCTTTGGCACAATACCACCGACACGAAGAGATGAAGGTTTCAAATTACCATATTTGGACGATTGTAGATGAGAACTCTGTCTGGTCTGTGTTGTCCCATTCTCAGAGCTTCTTCTAAGAGTGGGATATACTCTACTTTCCTTCCAGGCTCAATACCAAAGGATGCTGTGACAACCACCTTGGGCTAAAGTGAGAAGAAAAAAGAAAAGAAAAAGCTTTACTACTAGTTCACTACTCCTAGTGAACGTAGTCATAATATTTCAGTGTAGACTGTCTATTTAATGTTTAAATGGTTTCTGTTTACTACTAAACAATTGGCCTAAAACCCAGCAAGCCTTTTTTTTAACCACTAACAAATAAAACCTCACTTATCTGTTCAAAATCATACACTTAATAATACTTAGGGCTTATAAATATGAGTCATATAAAATACCTTCCAAAGAATTCATTAAGCCAAGTAAATCTCCCATGATCCAGAGAACTGCTGGCCTATGTTACATTCAAACACACACAGGTTTTACATCTGTACAGACCTAAATGCACACACACACACACACACACCCCACACACATAAAGATCTTTTTGTTTATGGGAATATTGTATCTCTTAAGTGGCAATAAGAAAACAAGTCAGGAAGTTTTTTTAGGTTTTCTGTATAAATGTTGTCTCTTAAATATGACAAAATGAGGCAATCCAAAACTTAGATTTTAGTAATATTTTCCTCATCCTTAATACAGAATTATGTTAGTACATATTATGTAGTTTTATATTATTGTTATTATTATTATTATTATTATTATTATTATTATTTTGAGACAGAGTCTCACTACATAGCTCTGGCTGTTCTAGTACTGACTACGCAGATCAGGCTTCCCTCAAACCCAGAGAAATCTTCATGCTTTTGCCTCTTAAGTGCTGGGGTTAAAGGTGTGTACCACTATGCCTGCCTTACATTATTTTTTTAAAATGACTCCCAAATAATTTGTTTTGATCTCATAAGTCCAAGACATGCTTCTGTCATTAACATGCATTCATCTGCAAATTTTAGGTGTAGCTCAAAGGTATCCCTGGAATGTCTGTATTAATCTTTCTTTGGAACACGCTGGGTATGTCTCAGATATGGAACTACAGTCTGCTGTGGGATGGTCTGTATGTCAAATCTGTTGCTCTGATTGGTCAATAAATAAAACACTGATTGACCAGTGGCCAGGCAGGAGGAAGTAAAGGTGGGACAAGGAGGAGAAGAATTCTGGGAAGTGGAAGGCTGAGTCAGAGACACTGCCAGCCGCCGCCATGACAAGCAGCATGTGAAGACTCTGGTAAGCCACAAGCCATGTGACAAGGTATAGATTTATGGAAATGGATTAAGTTAAGATATAAGAACAGTTAGCAAGAAGCCTGCCACGGCCATACAGTTTGTAAGCAATATAAGTCTCTGCGTTTACTTGGTTGGGTCTGAGCAGCTGTGGGACTGGCGGGTGACAAAGATTTGTCCTGACTGTGGGCAAGGCAGGAAAACTTTAGCTACAACAGTCCACACATTCCTTCACCTCCTAACACAATAAGCTCTCCAATGACAAACATGGATGGCAATTATCTTTATGTCTCTTATGCTGCATACATTCCTCACTACATCATAAGTTCTCAACAGCAACCATGAATCTAAGCCAATTTTCCAATAATTTATGGACACAAGCACATCTTTATTTGTGTTATTATATTGTTCCAAGACAAGTTGCCATATAATAAATTAATCAGGAGGCAGATAATCACTCCAAAGTATAGCATATGTTCTTGAATTCTGACTTTTGGTTACAACATAGTTCATTTAGGGAAGGTTTAGGCTATGTCAAATATATGCACATATAGTCAATTTTGCATTTTGAATGTCACTTAATACTCACGGAGCTGAAGCTCATGGCAGCTACATAACTTGCCTCAGGTTAGCAGTGGTGGAGGCAGAGAGAGCCAGTTCTATGGTTTCAGACTCTTTCTATGCAACTATAGTAAGTTGATATATTTTTATAAAGCATGGAGAGAAAATAGAAACAATTCTTGTTTTGTTTTATTATGTTCTAATGATACATACTTTAATTCACAATTTATTGTTTTTAATGTTTGTGAGCATAGCACTAGATAACATTTCCTAAGAATATAATTTGGAACAAATGAAAGTAAGCTATATAATAAATGAAGAACACATATAAATTTGTAACACCTGAACAATTAAAGTAAGTCAAAATGAGAGTCTGAAATAACTCCTTTCATGTTTCTATTAACAGCTTTTATCAGCGATTTTACGGAGTCTGGACATTTTCACATGTTTATCTGTTCAAGTATTTTTATCCTTTTTAAAAATCATGATGTAAAAACAGACATTTCCACTGAGTTTGTTAAATTTGGCATGATGAATGGCTTTTCACATAAGAACATGCATTAATATAGTTAAGCATGTGCATTGTGAATGAAACTCTTCCATCAGCACAGCACAAAAAGACTCTGGCTTTTTGTATATATTAATTTCTCTATATGTTATAAAACGGTATTTTTAAAGTAATGTACCCAATGTGTTTGTGTAAATGGCGTTCAGAATTTCTGTGGCTAAAACCTGAAGTCAACAGCAGCCTCCTCAAAAATCTTTTCCCTCTAATTTGCAGGTCAGTGATGGATAATTCTTTTAGATTTTTTTTTATGAGCCCTAACTCAATGTTTTTAAAAAGAAAAGCAAAAAACAACTAACTCAGATGGTTAATTCACAAAGTGTTTTCCCAGTTCTAATTCCTAATTAATTTTCAGATGAAGCAAATACGTAGTCTTAGCATGTGCCTGCCTCCCAGGGGAATTTCTAATATTCTAACTCCTTGCCTTCCTAGGAATGTCCCATTTGGGGCTTGTGTAACTGCAAGGTCAGCCATCTCCTCTTTCCTTCCTTCCTCAGTCTTCCCACGGCCATTTCCCCCCAACATATTCACAACTGCTTTGCAAATAGACTACCTACCAAAACTTCTTGCTCAAGCTCTCAGAGTCTCCCGCACTGCAAGGCTGTCTTCCTAACATCACTTCAAATGCACCACTTGCCTGCTCCAAACTTCACTCTGCTATTTCTGTAGGTTCAGTGGAATCCTGCCTAGCAAGCTCTCTCCCTACATTCTGTCACACTATCCTGCATGCTCTCTCCCAGATGACTTTTCTTCCTTCTTGCCTCTAACTCTTGATTTGTATTGTTGGTGGATCTCATTATTGCATTCTGGTAAACTAGGAAATCTTAGTCAAGATCCCTCCTAAATATTTCTGTTTCCCAGGAATCCCTCTTTAGCTGCCCCCCCCCAAAAAAAAATGTCCCTACCTTTAAATTAGAAAGCTGTGCAATTTTTGTAAAGTTTTGTTGTGACAAGAATATCCTCATCCTTGTGTATACTCTCTATGGTCACTTCATTGCTACACTAGCAGCTGACCGGTTACACTGGAAACAAGGAGGCACACCAATTCTAAAACATTTACTGTGTGGCCCTTTATAGAAATATATGAATTGACCCCTGATAAATTCATGAAATGATAATGCCGATCATTTTTTAAGTGAGTCATATAAGCCACAAATCATGTACTAGTTCATTTAAGGTCATACCTCAAGAATCTTTCACAATAGGTTTATAGAATTTGTTATCATGGTACCCAATTTCAACACGTGACAGCAATCTTCCAAACATTCCTTCTTAACCCTGTGTCAATCTCTCTGGGTAATAATAGTTTATTACCCAGTTCCAAGGAACACACATAAAGGGAGATTTGTTACCCAGTTCCAAGGAAAGTATCAAGGACTTAGATACATCTAAGGAGTAAATTATTTATCACTTGTCTTTCTTGGGTGTCTTATGCATGTCAGTACATAACAAGATAACACAGAAGGCACATGCATGCTTCATCTCCTATTTTATATTCCTCTAAACACTTAGCAGGATGTTTGGTATGGCAAGAACTCCAAAATTAATGTACAGTAAGCAGATATGTGGAAGGAAGAAAGAGAGAGAGAGAGAGAGAGAGAGAGAGAGAGAGAGAGAGAGAGAGAGAGAGAGAAGAAAGAAAGGAAGGAAGGAAGGAAGGAAGGAAGGAAGGAAGGAAGGAAGGAAGGAAGGAAGGAAGGAAGGAAGGAAGGAAGGGAGAAAGAAAGAAAGAAAGGAAGGAAGGAAGGAAGGAAGGAAGGAAGGAAGGAAGGAAGGAAGGAAGGGAGAAAGAACTAAATTTGAGTATTCCATTTGAAATGAAGATCAAATCATAAAATAATACTTAAAGGAATTCCCCACAATTAAGTGGTATGCTATAGGCAGCTGAACGACTTGACCCTAAAGAACGTACTCACCTTTGCATGATCAATGCGGGTACTTAGTTCCTTGGATGCAAACCCTCCAAATATGAGGCTGTGGATGGCTCCTATCCTTGCACATGCCAGCATGGTGTATATTGCTTGTGGGATCATGGGCATATAGATGACCACGGTGTCACCTTTCTTGACACCCTGCTTGACCAAGACACCAGCCAGCTTAGAGACCTGTTATGAGAATCATCAGAACGCCATTATTTCCCTAAACTTGAAGTTGAGATAGTAAATCTAGAAGACAGCCATCTACATTGTGGCAAATTAAAGAAGTGTGGAGAGTGTATTTAATAATGGAGATAATCGTTTAGACAGGATGACATAATGTCTCCTCACTTTAAATGATTACATATGAAAATTTCCACCATTGTGTCAGAAAACTCCAGGGCTTGCATTCACTTACTCAATCATCATACAGCACATTGACTAAACAACTTATCCTGTCTGACTTGATATTTGTAATTGGTGATGCATATTGAAAAAGAAAACTAGATTTTTCCTTATAGAACTTGCATTCCAACAATCTGTTAAGCAAAGAGAAAATAAAAGAGCTATAAATTTAGATATATGGTGGATTAACTATGAAAGTAAGCACATTTAGAGAGAAAACATGGCTATACATGAAACATGAAATAAAGCAGATTTTACTGTATTGTTTTTTCTCATTTATAGGCTAGGTAAATTGAGGCTCAGAGGTAACCTACAGCTAACCAGACATCATATGACTAGTAAATGAAATAGTGAAGAAACTATCACATTTACTGGCCTCATATTCTTTGCTCTTTTTAACACCTCAAGCCAATTTTTCTTTATATTTTTTATACTAAATATTTATACAAAATAATTATAGAGTAATTTCCTTTCGGACCAAGTATACAAGCCTCTTTTCACTTTTATCATGCATTGGAAGATCAAATATAAAAATGTCTTTTCTCTTAACACATGTTTTTGCAATTTCTAGTAAAAATATAGCAAAACAAATCATAAGCACACACATAATATAATTTGCTGTAGGAAACATTTTCACACCCAATTAGAGCAGGCTGTGTGCCCAGACCTCACTTATAAGTTCAATATCCTATCACTTTAAAACTGTTCTTTCATTTAAAATTATTATTTCTCCCAAAATGGAAAAATAAATATCTGCTCTCTCTCTGTGTCTCTGTCTCTCTGTCTCTGTCTCTCTCTTTCTCTCTCTCTCCTTGCTATCTCCATTACATGATTGATCAGATCTGTAAATAAACTAGAACAAATAAGACAGAAATCTCTACGTTCTCAGTATTTAATTTTAGCAGAAGGAATACCTGTAATTAAAGATAAGTCCATGTGTTTTATTCAACGATTATCAATCCTATGAGAGAAGTAGGTATAATTGCCAATGAGATACTCGAGAGATATCCCAAGGAAGTCACATTTTAGCAAAACCTATAGAAGGCTGAGAATAAGTAGTTATCTATGAATATCCTATCAAGACAGAGAGAGCCAAAGGTGGTCATTGTCAAGTCACCTGTAGGGCCCAGTGGGCAACCATAAGGATTACGCTGGCCTTTTGAAAATGGTTGTTCAAGAAAATGAGCAGAGGAGGCATGAGGAAAGGAACTGGCCACACAGCTATTACTGGTTCTCTTCACTTCTTTCTACCTCTCTTTCTCATGAATTTTAAACAATTCTGAATTCTGACCATTTTTCTCTAAGTTAAGGTCTTTGATAAAAGAAATGGAAAAAAAACAATAAAAAAAAGCATAGTGTTTTATTTTTCCGAGTACTATAAATCTTATAATGGAGTTATAAGATTTCTACCCACAAAAAAAAATGTTTCTACCCAGAAAAAAAAGTTATACAAAAAATACACAAAGGAAATAAAGATCATAAACTTAAATTCCATATGAAGCTCAGAAATGGAAATAAACACTAGGGAGTTATAGCCAAACATTTCAGCATGTAATCCCTACAGAAATCACTATGCCAGTGTAATAGTGGGTTATTGCATTGCCCAATAAACCATTTAGTGTAGTGTTCTGAATAAAATTGCCTGTTTACAAGTTTAACATTAACATTTTGAATAATGTCTGTTACTGAATTAAAATAGTTTTCCAACAAAAGCTAATCTAGGAATAATCCTGTGAATTGTATATTCTATTCTCTCTCACAAATGGCTGGAAGATGCTCACAATGTTTCTGTCTGCTGAAAGAAATGAAATCAAGAGATTCAAGGCTTTGCTTTTAAAATTAAGATCTCAGAGAGATAAGGCATTGGCCAAACATGACATCAAAATGAGTTTAAATTGTAATCATATTAAATATTAGCATGTAGGCAGCATGTTAAATTTCTTAGGCTTCATATATTCTTTTGTTTGAGTGTGAGCTGGTGTACCTTTGAAAGCAATTTGGTCCCCATGTGGTGATATGAAGTGGCCAAAGTTTATTTAGTTTATTTGTATTTTTTTTTCAATTTTCATGCACTATAGTTTGATCATATTCTTTCCCTCCCCTTTAACTCTACTTCTTTCCCTTCCTCTTGACCCACCTAACTTCATGTCTTTCTTTCTCTTAAAAAACAAAACAAAACAAGCACACAAAAATTGTGAAGTGAGTGTATTTTGTGTTGGCGAACTGCTCCTGAGAATGAGACCTATCCTGGAGTGTGGTTGATATACCCACTGTCAATATACTTCACTGAAAAAAAGACTGATTTTTCCCTCTCCTATCAAATATGAATTAAAATAGCTTCTTGGGTAAGGATGGGACTTTGTTCCCATTCTCAATGCTGAGAATTTGTCTGGCTTGAGCTGCCACGGTTTCTGTGTGTTCTTGTGTGCATGGACCCTGTTGTGTTTGGTGAATTCTGTTTTTCAGAGTCTTACATCACCTCCGGTGCTTACAATGATTCTGCCTCCTCTTCCACATAAATATTTGAGCCTTAAGGGTAAGGGTGTAATAAAGACATCCTGTTTAGCAGTAAGTGCTCCAAAGTCTCCCACTCTCTGCACATTGTCCATTTGTGGGTTTCTATGTAAATTATCATCTACTGCAAGAAGAAGCTCCTTTGACTTGGGTTGGGGGAGGCATTGACCTATGGTTATAGCATATATATATATATATATATGTATATATATATCATAAATTATATATATAATATATATTATGTTTACATATTAAGCTTTATCCAAGATCCATAACATATCCAGCCCCAGGTTCTTGGCTTCTTTGATAGTGTCAGGTGTGGGTTTCATCTCATGAAGCTGCTCTTATATCCAATAAAAAGTGGTTGGTTATTCCCATAACATTTTTGCAACTTTGTACCAGTGGGTATGTCTTATAGGTAGGTCAGCATTGTAGCTTTCTATAGTATCTTTTCTGTCTATATAATATATATTACCTTTTAACACTATAAATACTAGTCAGCAGAGGGTGGAGCTTATTTTCGAACTTTAGCTCAATTTCTCTATGTTTGATGGAAATAAGTATGTAGTGTATTCAGCAGCAGGGTCTTACCATCGGGTTGAGGACAGCCACCAACAGCATTAGCAACAGTCTGTAATCTGAAGAGCAATGATTCTTATGGATACCCACATGTAAAAGAATGATTTAGATGGACGGAACTAGAAAAAATCATCCTGAGTGGGGTAACCCAAACCCAGAAAGACAGTCATGGTATGTACTCACTCATAGGTGGATTCTAGTTATAAAATAAAGAACAATCAGACCACAAAAAAGAATGATTTAGATCTGTATTTATAACCCTGCATAAAACTCAACTCCAAATGGACCAAGGACCTCAAAATAAGACCATATAATTCAATAAGACAGAAGAGAAAGTGGAGAGTAGGATCGAACTCATTGACACAGGAAAAGAATTTTTGAACAGGATCTTAATAATGTAGGTTTTGAGAACAACTAATAAAATAGAACATCATGAAAATGAAGCTAAAAAACTCATGAACAGCAAAGACAACATCATTCAAGCAAAGGCAGCCTACAGAAGGCGAGGGAGAATCATTTTACCAATTGCACATTTTCAGAAGACTAATACCTAGACAACACATAGAACTCAAAAACTGAACAGCAAAAATCAATAGCACAATTAAAAATAGAATATAGAACTAAACAGTGAGTACTCAAGAAATGAAACATAAATGCTAAAAAAAAATTAAAAAAAAAAAAAACACTTGAAGACCTGTACAATACCCTTAGCCACCAGGGAAATGCAAATTACAACTGCTTTGAGATTCCATCTTATCATAGTCAGAATGGCTAAAATCATTATAACAAATGACAGAACTTATTCATCGCTGATGAGAGTGCAAAATAGTATGAAAATCAGTGTGAAGGATCTCCAAAAAGTTGAAAACTGATCTACCACAAGATCCAGCTATACCAGTCTTGAACATAAACCCCATGATACATTAGCGCAGGGAAACTTGCTCATCCAAGTTCATTACTGCTTTCCAAAAAGTGGAAATAGCCTAAATATCCATCAATTGGTAAATGGATAATACAAATGTGGTACATTTACACAATAAAATGTTATTCAGCTGTTAAGGAAAATGAAATTTGCAGGTAAATGGAGCTAGAAAAAAAATCATCCTAAGTGAGGTAATCCAGACTCAGAAAGACAAACACTGTATGTTTCTCAATATGTATATATTGATATTTTCTTTTAATTAATTTTTTATTCCTCTGTCATGCATTACATCCTGACCACAGTTTTCTCTCCTTCCATCCTTCTGAGTCCTCCCCACCACCTCCCCTCTCCCTCAGATCCACTCCTCTTTCATTTCCCTTCAGAAAAGAGCAGGCCTCCCAGGGATGTCAACTGAACAACAGCATAATAAGTTACCATTAAACTAGAGACAAACCCTAGTTTCAAGGCTGGACGAGGCAACCAGTAGGAGAAAAGAGGTCCCAAGAGAAGGCAAAAGTTCCAAAGATACCCCACACACACACTGCCATTGTCAGGAGTCCCTTTCTTTTAAGCATTAGATATGTGCTTCATTTAGAAAATCCACAGAGATTAGGTAGATCATAATGGACCAGCAGGGTGGAAATATCTTCCAAAGAAGGAGAAATAGAATATACTATTACAAAGTGATAAAATGGACATTAGAATAGGAGGATTAGATGGGTAGAGGATGCAAGAGCAATATGAAGGAAAGATATAAGCAAGGATAAGTAACACTAAAGATCTTGTTTTCCCTTCCATAGCTTATAGAAACTTTATTTTCCTTCTTTCCTTCTTTTGTTCAAGAGTCTTCAGAGAAGCTCAGGACCACTGATTGTTGGTTCCAACCCACTCCATGGCCTCTGCAGAGGAGCTGCTGACCATTCCTCACGGGCTGGCTGGACACTCCAGTGTTCAGTAGGGAACTACTAGATAGGTATGGAGAGAGCATTTGCTTACACTCAAACCAGTTGGCTACCTTTGACTAAGATGCAGTGGACATAGGAGCTAATAAAGTCCATTCACTCAGAAGTTCCTCCTTGGTCACAGCCTTTTTAGTAGTGGCCTGTTCTTCCTTCTCAGTCTCTTCCAGATCTCTGTAGAAGTAGAAATGAGGCATAACACCCCATGGGTGCTCATGGTAGATCGGGCCATACATGTGGAGTATTCACAGGCCAGCATCCACCACCACCTGAGACCCACTGAGTGAGCCCCTTTGTGGTTGCATGGAATGGCAACATCCACACAGCACAAAGGAGGATCTGTTACAGACAGCAATGGTGGGCAGGTTGGCATAAGAGGCCTCTGTGGCTGGCACATGGTCAGCCTTTGGATCAGTCACCACTAGCAGCTGTGACTCCCTGAAGGCTGCTTGGATTTGGTTAATGCAGGTCCCAAGTGTGAAGCCACCAGCAATTAGTGTGGTTCCCGCAGCAACAGCAAACTTCAGGAGGGCTAGTTGACCAGTGTTCCCGGAGGAGATGAGGCTGAGGTTGACGTCAGCAGGGTTCTCATCAGCAAGAATGGCTTGAGCTGTGAACAACAACGTATCCAACGTTCTCTTCAGATTTATGGTACGGATACCTGTTGTGGTATTCTAATTGTACTGAAATGTGATTTTGATTGTATGTTAATAAATAAAGTTACCCGGGAGTCAGAGCTATTAGAGCCATAGCAAGAGTGTGGCGGTGGTGGCACACGCCTTTAATCCCATAGATCTCTGTGTGTTCAGGGATACAGCCAGCATTGGAGACATATGCTTTTAAGACCTGGGGAGGCTGTACATACAGACAGTGACAAGGCAGTCATGTGTTTGGGTTTACAACAAATGAGAAGGCAGAACAAAATACTATAAAAAGACGGACAGACAGGATATAGCTCTCTTTTGGGAAGCTGGGACACCACAGGAGGAAGGGTGAGATTTTAGAGCTCTGAGCTCTGACCTCTCGGCTTTCTCTTTTACATTGGTTCTGTGTTTCTTATTTAAAAAGACTGTTGGTTACATCTACAGATACCACCACTTTTCATTTTACAGATGGACTGCTCCATCTGGAAGTCAAGGTTGGTGCCAGGTAAGTGGGTTTTTGTGGCAAGGAAATTGAGGACATCATCTCCCTTCATCTGCAGGACATCAAGGGCTCCAGACATTGTGTAAGTTTCCCTATAAGTCATGATGGTAATAAAGAACAATGCCTTGTTGTCCTGTTGCTGGTCAGTGCAGAAAAGCTAACGTCCTGAAAAGTTATGGAAACCCTACTGATGTAAAATCTTCCTAAATATGGATAAAGGGATTCTAAATGGTATTACAATATAACAAGGGAAACAATGGCCAAACTAGAAATCATATGCTATCAAATAATATCCCTAGTACCCAGAATGGGTTACCTTTTTTTTAGTAGTGGCAGAGCTTTTAAGAGTTGAGGTCTAAGAAGAGGAAATGAGGTCTAAGAAGAGGAAATCATCTTGGCAGAAATAAATATAGTTCCTGTGGGATCCAAGTGGGTTCTTGTGAGAGCAGTAAATACAAGAAGAAATCACCTGACCGAAGAATATCTATTATCTCCCATCAGCTGCATAATATTTTCTCTCACATATTATTCTATATAAACCATTCAGCATCAAATATTTTGTGATAGTACAAAATAGACTGAGACAATGTAACAATTCAGAGAACCCAGTGATTTCCTTGAAAAATAGGAAGGCTTCATAATACCAGGCCTGTTGTCCTAAAGGACACCAATCAACTGAACCTGATGGTATCTGAGCTATTTACTCACTATCCTGAGAACATTCAATATAAATATTATTTATCATATCACTTCAGTTTAAAATACTTTTCTTCAAAAGCCTAGGTATGTATGTTTATGCCATGATCCCTACACTATAGTTCCACAGCTGTAGAAAAGCTGTGATACATACTAATATCTGATTTTTCTCTCACACACCTACTTCTATTTATATTATGTACTTGGCTTCTGATGGCATCTGTGCTGTCAATCACTGCTTTGACTGACAGTCCATCAACTTAGGCCTCACCAGTTCTGTGCAACGACTAGACGGAGCACAATTGACCTTGTTGCAGTTCATTCCATATCAGGATCCTAGAAATGGTCTGAAAGCTTAGCATGAGCAATATGCAGATGATACTTGTTTTTCAATAGTTTTGAAAAATCAAGTGTCACACTAACTTTTTTCATTGTAATTTGAAAGTAAAAAATTTTAAAATTTACACTTAGAACATATAAGTAATTAACAATTTCATAAAATTAAATGCATTCATTCTATAAAATGATACAGAATTAGCCTGAGTTATTAGGACTAATCAAATAAAAATATATTTAAAGAAGAAAAGGGAAAGTACACTTGAAATAATTATATATTGTAAACCCTTCTCCAATCAATAACAAAAGTACTAGTTAACAAACAATATCTGGGGAAACACATTATTACATTTGGGGACAAATGACCTGCTGTATATACTATGTAATTACTGAAAATATTTATTTTACTTGAGATCAGATATTGATCATTGCTCCTACATTCCTACACACAAGGGAATGCATTCACAAGCATTCATTTTTAATGAATAATTTTCATTTTACTATGTGTCAACTGAGTGTCCATATAAATATTAATGAAAAATTCACTATATGAAAACCAGTTAAAAGCCGAAATTAAACCAAAACTATCTAACTAATATGTCAGGCATGTGCATGTGTTCTTATAAAAAAAGCTTCCAGAAAAGTAGTTTTTGAAGACAGTGAGAATTTACTATATTCAACATTAAAATAACTTCCAAGCAAACATGATACTCTAGAGGATTGCAGCAGTTGTGAGAACAGCTTCCTGATGGAGAAAAGGTCAGGTTATTAAAGAAAGAAAAATAACAATTTCCTAACTGATAATATCATACCATATATATTCAAGAGTGAAGTTTATTGTTACTTTTCTAAAACAGAAAATAATAAATATTTTATATTTAACATAACACTGCTCTATTTTGGAAGAAAATATTATAAAATATTATCTTACATTTAAAACAGTTATCTGAATGTTGGAAACATTTACTGTAATGTTTCCTCTGGTAAAATAATTTTCTCCAATGAAGAAGTAAATATCATTACCAATAATAATAATTTTGCTTATTTCCACTTTCCTCACATGTGAGTTTCTATCAATATTTTGCCATTTTAATACTATGCATTTGTAAGCAAAGTGTAATAAAGAACTATTCAATTCAAGCCTGAAATAACTACAATTTCAATAATCTGTGTGCTTTCAACACAAATGTGAATTCCATACTATATTTCACAGAAAATTAGTTCAGTCCCACATTTCTGTGGCCTACATGCTCACAATCTTGAAAAGCGATATATTTTTCCATTCCTTTAATAGTCACATATTTTGAAATCTACACCTACAGCATCAGAATTTAGCACACCCTGAAAGTAACACCTTGTTAATTTGAAAACAGTCCTCTTACATAGCAGGCCATTAATGATAGAGAAAGTAATTCTATACCAAGGAGAAGTTCAAGGTCTAAAGACTGGGAAAGGTCATTGATGCCTATCATACACACAGCATGGCAACAGTGTGTGGGACAAAAGGAAAGGAAAGATACAGACAAAAGTTAGGGCCTCAGTTTCCTCTGCCTTTTTAACCATTTTGCCATCTTTGAACTCTAGGTGTTGATAATTGGGGAACTATGACTATCTCCCACCTCTACTCACATGACTACTTCTGCCAAATCATTAATCATCATCGTATGCATCATCTGATTGAGAAAGTCGCAGCAGTTCTGAATGGGTATGACAATTCTTCATTATGAAGATATGAGAGGTTTAGAAAGGTCAGAAAACCATACCAAACATGCAATTTGTTAAAGCCCATTGAGTTGAGACTTGTCCTAAGAACAATGCTGTGTTTGTCAGCTTCAACTTCTAAAACAAAATAATTGAAGGATTAAACGTGCAAATAAAGGGATTTTTTTTCAGCTCAGGGTTCTAGAATTTAGAGTCCAAGAATACACAGACCAATGGCTTTGGATATTTAGCCAGGATAGCACATCTCACTGGAAGGATAGGTTGGAGAAAACTTAGAGGCAAGAAGATATTAGGGTTCAATAACCCTTTAATGAGCACATTTCCAACGAACTAATGATCTTCCAGTAAACCTTACAACCGAAAGATCTACAGTATTTCTCAATATGCCATTTTGGGCTCCAAGCCTTTAACACAAGGACCTATAAAATATCGCATGTTCAAACCACGAAAAGGGTAAAATAATTGCAAAATGTTAACTGTAGAAATAAGAATTTTACAAATTCTTGAAATGTACTGGTTATTTCATATATCATAGTTGTGACACTTATGATTAAAAAATAATGACAAATGCTCATTGTAGAGTATAGAAAAAGGCAATTGATGAATTCAGGGAAGTAGAAGGAAAGAAAGTTTTTACTTTTAGTTACTATCTACACTGTCTATAAATTGATAACAATCAAAAGCTTGGATGCAGCGGGAGAAGAGAGTGGAGATGAACTACTAAGTGCAGATACTTACTCGGCATCCCATAAATTATCTCAGCATTTGAAGAAAGATATGGGGCTGTGCAAAACAGTTGTTTACAAATCACATATGTGTTAACAAAAGTCATGGGAGCAGGAGTAATCATGTATGCAAGATGTGTAAAGACATAAGAAAGCCTAGAGGAGGGGTAAAGAGAGAGAAAGCATAAGCAGAATGTTTGGGTACAGGAAAGTCTGTAGACAGAAAGTCTGTAGGTTTGATACAGAAAGCTTCAATCATAGCTCCCAGGTATGAATTAATTTTTCCTATTAAGCTTGAAGGCCTGAGGTAGAAGATCAAAAGTTTAAAATGGTTTTTGAGGGAAGAAGTGAAGTTTATTAGAGAGGGTTTAAAAAAATATTAAAAGACAACATCAAGGTTCCAGAGGTTTTAAAGCCTGAATGTATACAGGACTGACTACCATAGACCTGTTATTTTTATTCCCAAGTATTAAACACATTGGGTAAAGATGTGAAATAAAAGAACTGGTCCAAACCTATAGTTCTGCCATGCAGTTTGTCTTAGTGAGAGTTTCTATTGCTGTGAAGAAACACAATGACCACTACAACTCTTATAAAGGAAAATATTTATTGGCATGTCTTATATTTTCAGAGGTTTGGCCCATTATTATCATGGTGGGACATAGCAACATGTAGGCAGACATGATGCTGGAGGATCTGAAAATTCTGTATCTGGACCCAAAGGAAACAGAAAGTGAACTGAAACACTGATTGTGGCTTGAGCATATATGAGATCTCAAAGCCAACCCCCACAGTAGACATACTTCCTCCCAAGGCCATATCTGCTCCAACAAAGCCATACCTCCTAATAGTGCCACTCCCCAAAATCTTCTGGGGCCAATTACATCCACACCATCGCACAGTTAAAACAAACAAAGATGTTTGTGGATAAAATCTGTAAACTGAGGCACAGCAGAATCCTAGAATTTATTTTTGCGGGGTGGGGGACAGATTGAAATTAGAAAATTCAGAAAGTAAATTTGAAATCGGGGTTTAGTACTTTTAATGTGTTTATTTTAAAACCCCTGCTGTTCTTAAGTAATACAACCATATCATACTTTCAAACAGTTTGCATTTTAGACAGACTACTCTTAAAATACTTTTGTTGTTGTTGTTGTTCTCATGATATCTTGTCACTATCTAAGGCCTCTTCTTTCTTTGCCTTGCCCTGGTGTCTGAGTTACTTTTCTATTGCTATGATAAAACATCATAAGGAAGGCAACTTATAAAAGAGAGTGTTTCATTTGGCTTACGAATTCAGAGGGTGAGAGTCAATGATGGCAGAATGATGGATGCTGAGAACTCACGTCTTGGTCCACAACCAGGAGACAGAGAGGGAGATTAGGCATGGCAGAAAGCTTTGTGTCTCACAACTTGCTTCCAGGGACTCACCTCCTCAAACAAAGCCATACTTCCTAATCCTTCCAAATAGAAACCATCAACTGGAGACCAAGTATTCAAATCTATAAGCCTATGGGGACTGTTATCATTCAAACCACCCCAGTCGGTTAGGTTTCTGTGGTCTCCTTGTTTTTGTTTAACCGTGCAACTCTTTTTTTGTCCATGTTGTCACATCTCTTAAATGCGGATGGAGAGTGTCTTTTAACTCCACGACAGAACTGTAAACCGGGATCATTTCAATTCTTTACTGTCATCATCCACGTACCCAGTAAGTCGAATCACACTGGAGAAAAATCACATTTCCGGAAATGTGAGTTCAAGGGTATACATTTGTGTTCATTTCCCTCCTGATTGTAAGTATGGTAACTTTACTTTATGGATTTTCATTATTTAACACATAATACTTCAGCCATATTGTGAGTTAATGTTTAATGATGTCTTAGTTACTTTTGTATTGCCATGACGGAACATCAAGTCCAAGGCAACTTGTAAAATTAAACGTTTAATTGGGGGCTTGTGGTTGCAGAGGGTTACAGTATATGACCAACATGGTAGGGAGTTCTTTTTTAGTTTATTTATGTGTATT
This sequence comes from Peromyscus maniculatus bairdii, assembly GCF_049852395.1. Taxonomy (NCBI): domain Eukaryota; kingdom Metazoa; phylum Chordata; class Mammalia; order Rodentia; family Cricetidae; genus Peromyscus; species Peromyscus maniculatus. Next base: position 31,546,386 of record NC_134869.1, read on the forward strand.
GTGCACAGGTATGTGCACATATACTTGGTTGTATGTATGAATGCAAAGGACATATCTGGTGCCTCTATCACTCGCCACCTTATTTTTTAAGACAAAGCATCTCACTGAACATGAAGTTTACTAAACATTTTGGCTATTTTATTAAGCTGGTTGGCCAGCACTCCCTGCTGTGGGATATCTTTCTGTAGTCTGTGAATATGAGTTGCTTTGATTGGTTGATAAATAAAGCTGCATTGACCTATGGCAAGGCAGCTTAGAGTCAGGTGGGAAATCAAAGCAGATATACAGAGAGAAGAAAGGAGAGGAGAGAGAAACGGTAGATGCTGAAGTAGAAGCAAGATGCCAGCAGACCAGTAATGCCATAACCATGTGGCAAAACACAGATTAATAGAAATGGGTTAATTTAATATGAAAGAGCTAACTAGTGAGAAGGCTGTCCTAGGCCATACAGTTTGTAATTAATATAAGCCTCTGAGTTATTTTTTCATAAGTGGCCAAGGGACCATGGAGCTGGGCAGGACTGGAGAAACTCGAGACCATGAGTCCCCAAGGGAATGGAGAAATTTCTGGCTACAAATCCTTAAGTTCCTTGTTTCTTCACTGGACTCCCTAATTCTAGGGTTATAAGCAGAAGCTGTCACCCCAAGGCCTCATTCTAATACAAATGCCATTTTACCTACTGAGTCATCTTCTCACCCTCAGCATACTCTGCATTCATTGGCTAATGAAGACCAATAAATACAATAACTTATGCTTCTAATTCAAGCCAAGTCCCTCTTCTCTTGAACTAATGAAATATTCAATTCAGAGTTTCTCTGAGATCTGTAGTAATGCTCTCAAAGTTCATTTTTTTGTAAGAAATCTTAATTATTCTTTCATTTTCATTAACATCGTAGCTTTTCAAAAGTGAATACAGAATCATAATCTGGATGATTTGGGAAATCATTTAAATTAACAGTGGGCTACCTTTTATTACATCATGGAAATTAAGACAATGGCATCATGGAACATTGCATAATCACAAGTTTTATTGACATCCAGTCACCTACATGTGATTCAAGAATTGAGGCATTAAAGAGACCATGTAACCAAAGCCAAAGCTCAGTGAATTTTTTTCAGTCATTTAGCTGTAGGAAGACATTATTCACTATGTTAAATTAATATATTAATATAGCAAGTTTCAGTGGTTTGCAGGTTTGATTTTTTTTATCCTATTTATCAGATTGGTTTGTTCATACATGTATGTGTGTATAGAAAGAGAAAAAGAGAGACTAAAAGATTTAATTATATATTAAAATGCACCAATCAATAACAAAAAAATGTACAATTTTTGTTTTGTAAAATGTTTGTGTGTCTCACAATTTTGAAGGAAAAAGATTGATAAGATTATCAATTAAAAGATTCATTTTCTTTATTTTTTTCCTCTTGTCTTTTAAAGAAAAGTTGGCATAAAACAAACAAAAGACATCATCAGAAACCATGCTTATTTAGGTCAATTCTGTACCAACTATTTAATTAAACATCCAATTAAACAAATACCAGCACTTCCACAACATGGCAGCTGCTCTGGAAACATCCAGCACAGTTTGCGGCACCGGACTCAAGTACAGTTTGCAGAACTGGACTGTGCTCCTATTAGCCTTCATGACTTTGTTACTTGGCTCATCCTAAAAGTCAATCAATGTCTGTAAAGTATCCATAGGAAACTAGCAGAATGGAATAAGAAACAAAGAATGGAATAGTGAAAGGTATCCCCTCAGCAGCTGGATGTTTTCAATAACATTTGTATCACTCAACCAAAGACTCTGTGTAGAATTAAGAAGGTAGAGGTAGGTATAAAACACAAAATAGTAACCAATAAACAAAGCAGGTATGATAAGAACTTACCATAAATATTCATATATACTAAATTTCCCATGTAAGCCACACATGATAAAATTGCATGCCTTTGTAATATCAAGTATGACATGAAAAAATAAGCCATCAATTTCCCCTGATCTAGAATCTTGATAATAATTCAATTTACTGTGACTTTCCATTCCTTATTCAAATTTATTTTACTTTATGATACATCTCTACAAAGTGCATACATATAAACATAAAAAGTGATAAATAATTCAAGTGGAATTAATTTAAATAATTTTAATAACATCATTTCCATAGTGTTATTATTTTATCTAATTGAAAAAAGCTTGTGAGAAATACTTTGTTTTGTATACTCAAAGGCAACTTTATTTCTATCACTTTAGCCACTCAGAGTTCCTCAATATATGTTAATTAGCTTTATCCTCTACTTCTTAGGACATTCATGTCAGGTGAAATGATTTTATAATTTTCGTTGTTAATTATTAAAGGTCACAAGTTGAATTGTTGAGGTGTTCAGCTGTACTATTGCTGAGTGTAGAGCAGGTACATGTGCTAATTAACAGAAAGGTGAATAATTATTTCTAATTCTCCCTAGTTTTTTCATAAAAGTATTTTTTCTTTCATATTTTGCTCATTTTTAACATTAACATTGGCCTGTCTTCCTCCTTTATTCTCTAACAACCGTACATCTTCTTCCCCCATTAAATTTATTATGAGCACCAGATCTAGAGCCACCACCAGTAAGGGCCGTTTTAGCTTCAGAATATGGACCATCATTGTTAAATATGGCAAAGGCGAGTCTTGGCAGGATCTTCACAACCGCTGGACACAATCTTGCAGAGGAACCTATTAGGTAAGAAGCACACATTTCTATATGTCTTTCACGACTTCAATAATATATGTGTCATTTTCTGGGGGCTGCTAAACCTTGGTTGGTTCCTTCTTCATACTAATGATTTGTTAATGCTTTACTATACAAGTCTTGTTCCAGCAGTATCACAATATATTCAATTGTTTTGGTGGCATTCTCACCAGAAAAAAAAAAACAATGAAATATTTGGGTTAAAAAATTATAACGTATCCATTTTTATAACCTAATATAATTAATGATATACAATCAACATGCACTATAACTCAGAGTAATGTTGCACCAAAGAATGCATTCTTATTTCTAAGCAGCCATCAAATGATACTTTATATTTAGCTCCCACTCACTTTAGATTCATCATTTATTGATGTTAATAGAATGTAATTATTTAAATGTAAGATCTTTAGTTTATGAAAGAAATAATTCCCCGCAGCTGACACCTGGAAATGTCCATCTAACCCACCTGCCTATACTCTATCCCCCAGCTTTCCTCTTAGACAAAGGTCAAATGGTAGGTCTAGGATGGCCATCTATGATACTTCTGCATCTGTTTATATCTTTCTCACCTTTTCTAGAATTGGAGCATCTGTGCTTTTACTACAACTTGAATGATGCAAATGACAGCCTTGAAGAATGGGATGAAGGTACAATAAGATTTACTGGAACTGGGTTTGGTCAAATTGAAAGAAACTAAACTACTCTATTAGCGTTATTTTATTTTTATGAGGGAGAAAAGACTGCTTCATCCTCATTGTTTGAGAGCAGGGTGAGGAAGGTATGACAGCAAGGTCTCCTGGCTGTGTAAGCAGAAATGTAGGTGCAAGATCAAATACAAAGGGAAACCGAGTACTGAAATTTTAACAGCTTGGCCTTCAGACTGTGGGTTGCATAACTTCTTGGAAAAACTTTAAATTATGAAAACCATGCATATTATATGTCTATGATGTTGTATCTATCATAGATATAGATACATAGGAGAGAAAAAGAATGAAATAATTAGTAAGTCATTAGTCCAGTGGTTCTATATGAAAAATTACATAAGAACAATTCTTTATTGGGTAAAAGTAAAATAAGACCTCAAATATGGGAGCAAAGGGGCCACATGCAAGTAACTGATAAATCAGAGATTTTTTGCAAATATTGTAGGTATAGCCAGAAATGTAAGCCAACATGTGAGTGTAGGAGAAATACCAGAAAGCCATGGCACAGGCTGTCTCTGCATTATCCTACCAGAAAGCCATGATGCAGACTCTCTCTACACTATCTCCCCATTGCCTATATCAATGAAAGCAGTTGTTCTAGGGCCATTTAAGGTAAGTCATGCCTACCCATCTCCTCTTCTGACCACTATCATCTGCTTCCTTCCCACATTTCTTGCATGCTTCTACAGAGGAGACAAAAATGACTCCTTTAGCAATCTGAAATTTTCCATTACACTGGGAATAAATACAGACTTGATTGTAACACAAACTTCTAAAAGTCTTATCATAAAAAACTCAGAGCCTGATATTGGGGTGAAAGATGAAAGATGAAAGAAGCAGAGCAAACCGCAGTCATCACCTCTGACCTCACCATCTCCTCAGATTGAAAGAGCTCCAGCTGAAAAAGCCTTCAGCTGAAAGGGACGTTTCTGCTGAAAAGTCTTTAGTTCCTGTCTCCTCACACTTTACATACCTTTCTCTGCCCACTCATATCATTTCCTGTCTCAACTTTCCTAGTGCTGGGATTACAGGCCTGTGACTCCCTAGTATTGGGATTAACGGTGTGTGTTATATTACTGCCTGGTTCTGTTTCTCTCCTAGACTAAGTCCATCTCATGTAGTCCAGGGTGGCTTTGAACTCATAGAGATTCAGATGGATCTCTGCCCCCTGAGTGCTAGGATTAAGGGTGTGTGCCACCATTGACTGCTTTCTTTGATTAATCTAATGGCTTGTTCTGTTCTCTGATCTTCAGGCAAATTTATTAGGGTACACAATATAACACCTCATTTGATCTTGGTCTGTATGTTTCTACATGGTCTGTCTTCCCGTCATGACCGTCTACCACTCTCCTCTAGATTTCCCAATGGGCCAGGTCTACTTTAGTTTCACAGTCTCTGCACAACAAAACTTTCATGTAAATATTCAAATGTTTTTCGTTACATTTTGCTCACGGCTTGGCTGAAGGTCTATTTGGTTGGTGACAAGCCTCTACTTTGGAAATATCTCTCGAATGAAGCAACCCAAGCCCCTTGATAGACATTGTTTTCCTTTTCCTTTTGTTATAGTGAATTATCTTTTTACTTCATAATGTATTTTCCCAAAAACAATTTGTTTGCCCTGTACACAAAAACAGTATTATTCACTATTGGAACTCATAATGTACCCAAAGTGCCAATATGTGGATGGGATATTTCACGTGTGCCTTGCATAAATACATTTGATTTCATCATTTTAGTTCCAGAAAAAGGAATCTAAAGGAAAGAGCCTACTGATTTTGTTGAATTGACTTGCTGATAGCTCAGGGGTGAGCCATCTTGCAGACAAGTCATTTAGTAAAGTCTACCAATGTGTAGGACAAATTCACTAAGAAAATACAAGAATAAAGACTGCACTAGTTTTCCAGGGTTTGAAGATGACACCACAGGGAAAATGTCATAAGCAGAGCTTTAAATAGGGCAGGATATGGATCTTCAAAGTGAGGGAACACAGTAAAATAGGGACTGTGTTCACCCATTAAAAATAAAAATCCTCATTTGGAAATTAAAATGTGGGAGGACAATGATATTTTTAGAAATAATTATTTCTCTTAGTCACAGATTAGGCTCGTCTTTACTTTTTAATGAATGTTATTGAATGTTCTATTCCTGAACTCTATCAGCGTGTGATATGATCCTTCTCTGTGGGAAGCCTATTCCAGCTACTGTGTAGGTTAAAAGATGAATAAAATATTGCTCTTACCCATGGGATTCTTTTCTCCATTCAAGAGATCACATTGGGATGTTAACAAGTTGAGTAAAAGGGGAGAAGAAGCTAGTCCTTTGGAGGAAATTATACGGAAGATGCTCTGGGTCTCACGGTGGAAAGACAGCATCTGGTACATCAGGAAGTGGCAGGAAGCTGGTTTTTACTCCAAACAGTAATCTTGATTTCAGAGATAATATCATCTCCCAAAACCAAGCTGAGAAAATTAAAGGGGCTTGTTGTATTGCTGCTATTTTAGATTGATGTAAAAATACCAGGCAGCTTTCATTTTGAATAAGTGATTCTAAATACTGGAAAATGGGGAAATAGCAAATATTAAAGCATTGTTGCCTCCTTTTTGTGAGTAGTTTCCTTATATTGTCTATTAAAATCGGACTCTGACTTGTTTCCTTTATTTTGAATAATCTCCAAATCTAACAAATTTTCTAAGTTGTGAAGATTTTTGAAGCAACTCAAGTTAGTATTAAGTTGATTATAACTTGTTTTTAAATTAAATACAAGTGCTTCTGCTAAAAGGCATTGTGTGTGTGCGTGCATGCATGTGTGCGTGCGTGCGTGCGTGCGTGCGTGCGTGCGTGCGTGCGTGCGTGTGTGTGTAAAACACTACATCATAAAATTGACTCACAAGGACAAAAAGGATTATGAAAAATTTTTGGACTTGATCACTCAAAATCAATTTAACCAAAGCCATTTTTTTTTGTGTGTTTTTTTTTCAAGACAAGGTTTCTCTGTGTAGTTTTTGTTGTTGTTTTTGTTTTTTTGTTTTGTTTTGTTTTTTTTTTGACTTTTCAGGAGTTTTAATGGTCAAAACAGAGAGGTCTGGTTCATTTCAGCTCCTTCACTGCCAAACCAGGGAGCAGGGACTGTTTCAGCTTCTCAGCCTTCTCCTTGTCTGTGATGACCAGGGTGTAAAGGTACCTGCTGCAGCGAACCTTGAGCTTCACATTATCCTTGTTCTTCTTGATCTTGACAGATTTGGCATCCTTCCGCCGGGCTGTGAGCAGAAAGTCCTTGATTTCCTCAATTTTCCGAGGCATGGCGACCGATGCTCGGCGCTGGAGACCGCTCAGCGGCGAGAACCGAAGAGAACGGAAAAAGAATTCTCTGTGTAGTTTTGCCATCATGGATCTCACTCTGTAAACCAGGCTAGCCTTGAACTCACAGAGATCCACTTGGCTCTGCCTCCCGAGTGCTGGGATTAAAGGCATGAATCACCACCGCCCAGCTAGCCAAAGCCTTTTAATATTAGTATCAACCCAGATTATTTTTGTAGGTTTTTGTTTTTATCTGCCTTAAACATTGGAAATCATGTTTCCTCTTTCAAGACATTGTGCCAGAGAGTATTTGTATCCAAATTGTTTCAAAGAGTAGCTAGGAAGAACATCAAGGTGTATTTTTTTTTTTCATTAGTTACCTTAAAAACAGAAAAAAATCTTCTCAGCTTCAGATTCATAAAATCATGTAAATTCTAAAACTTGTGTTTTAAAATCTTCATCCTTTTTCCTAAGAACTTAAAATATTGAGGAAGCTTTCTCTTAATTGTGAAAAATGGTTCCTCCCCAAATCTGAAAACGTGGCAGACTAGCAATCCTGGACAAAAGTGACTAGGTGGAGGCTGTGAGTGAGAACTTCTAAAAAGAGGGTGTAAAAGGGTGGGTCATCCAGGATAAGAAAGCTCAGCTCCATCACCTCTTGGAAAAAAATGAACTAAAGCCACAATGTGTCATTGCCACACAGGAACACACATTCATCAAAAGGGCCCCAATTCAATAGGCATGCAACTGTCAACAGTGTTGGAATATTATATTCTCATTCAGCAGGGAGGAACAGAAAGTTGCTACAGCCACTGTGCAATAGCGAATCACTCTCGGCGTGAGCCATAACTGAACTAAACACCTCACTCCTAAATGTATCCCAATCCAAATGTATGCGGGTCAACACCAAGAATGGCAATGCTCTTAGACAGGCACTTCCCAAATAACCAGACCACGGCCTCTGGGGATGAAATGAATGTCAGAAACAGAAAGTTGGGAGAGAAAAGCCATAAACATAAAATATTACGTCATTCAATTTTATAAAGTTTAAGCATAAGCATATCTCATGAATGGTCTGTACATGTCAGAGTTGCATTCATGTAGGGACTGGATGAGAAATAACTAAGGGAGTGATAATGAGGGCTTCTGGTATACTGAAGCTTGGAATACTGTGCTTCCTGATCTAGTAACATACAGACATTATTTGTAAAAAACTTAATAATGTATATGGATAGCATTTGATATTTATTTAAAACCATATATAAAACTGAACACATTGCATACTGGAAAGAAATACATGCGTGATTGCAATACAATCTACATACATTAGCATCACTCTTATCTACTTACCAAGCATCAAAACAATAATTTGTCTTACAGACATAAACTTTTTAGTGGCATTTTAGTGCTCATTTGCCTTTTAGTATTTATTTGGGTACCTTGAGATATAAAATAGATGAAATAATGCCTCCTTTTCTCTCAACAAGGCCATCACTAGCAGGGATAGATTTGAGTGGACAATACTGTGCCTTGGCTTTTGGGTGTCTGCTTAAGAATAATATCAATGTCAATGATAAGAGAGCATCCGACTGCTTTCTCCTGACCTATTTCTGAGCAGATGGATTTCATACTTTGAAGAGAGCATTCTGAAGAGCAGGGATTGGAAGTGGACTTTTCATGAAACATAGCCCATGATTACAGAGTAATTTTCTCTGCTAAATTATTAAGCCTTCATAATTATAACTACAGCTATAATTATGTTGCAAAAATTACCTTTAATAAAGATAATAGGCACTTTAGGTGGATTAGATCTGGAAATTTTAACACACACTATGTTTTATCAATTTCCCTCATATAGCTTTATTCATGAAAAAATTCTCAGGTGCCCTTCATGGAAGGTCACCTTTTTACTTAGTGAACACACACAAAAATTCATAATTGCTGGAATAACAAAACCTAAAATCATAATTTAATGATATATTAGTAATATATCATTATCACAATGATAAATTCAATGTTAAATTAGTGACATTCAACATAATATATGTCTGCTCGTACAAACACACATGCCTTTGATTTCACTGAGATTTATTAAAATAATCTGTTAACCTTAAAGGAGTACAATAAGTATATGCATGTTTCCCAGCATGCAGATTTCTCAGCTGCTTATTTTGAAGAACCCAAAGAGAATCCATATATCTTGGAGAACCAAGCCAAATAAAAATAAGTTAGGAAAGGTGTTCAAGTTCTGTTTCTAATGTATATACTAGAGAATTCCATTCAACAAAATACAGTAAACTTTAAAATTTCAAATGGTAGTGCATTCACTCATCCATTCATTCACTCTCTCATTCATAATTCAATACATATTCACTATGCGTGTGGCAACATTCTACAGATAAAACAAACATGTCTGTCCTTATAAACCTTACATGTTGAAATTAGCAGCACCACTCACAAGCATATGCATAAAACCCAAGGAACAATATTGAGTAATAAATAAGACAGCGAAAGGGGGCTATTGAGCAGTGTGGGGAAGAACACTTATAGTTAATATGATCAGAGAAGATATTAAAGATGATAAAACAGAACAGACAACATGAGTCAGAAGATACCTGGAGAGTGTAAAACTCATTTCAAGTACAAAATAAGCAATTGGACTAAATCTAGTTGTCAATCAGGAAGTTTTACTAAATCCTATTTACTCTTGACCCCATTAGGTAAAACTATGGTTTCCAAAAGTCTCTGTCCAAGATATTTGCACCAAGGTTCAGCCTCCGGAGTAGTACTACAGAAAGAAGTCATGGAACCTGTAGAGGGTGGAGCTTCCTCCGGTCACTAAGGTTGTGTCTGCAGAGAAGGTCATGGCTCCTTGGCTTTCCCCCTTTTTTTCTGACTCCCAGCCGTGAGGTGAGCAGTTGGCTTCACCACACATGCACCACCATCGCCATCCACTACACATCACTGGCCCAAAGAAATAGGTCCATGCAATCTTGAAGGGTAGCCCCAAATAAATGTTTTGTCTTTATAAATTAGTTATCACAGGGGCTGGCGGGAGAGATGGCTCAGTTGTTAAGAGCACTGTTTGTGCTTCCAGAGAACTCAGGTTCAAGTCCTAGTAACTGCATGGCAGCTCTCAGTGGTCTGTAATTCCAGTTCTCACAGAAGACTATGAGACCTCTTATGGCCTCGGAGGGCATATATGTGCACATATACATGCAGGAAAAAAAGACACTCATACACTTAAAAATTAAAGATAAAAGATAATAAATCAGCACAGGCAATTGATACAGCTGAGGAAGCAATACCAAACACCAGTGATTTTCTATGTTTTTCCACAGAGTATAGAACCTAGTCCTACTCTGACTATGTATTACAATTGAATTTTCATATTTTTTCAAAGAGAATTATATTATTCTTTGTAAAGGAAGGGACTTTTCCAAGGTATTATGGGTTATTATTGGATATAATTTATTATTCCCTTAGACTGAGAGCATCTATCCCTAGTAAAACCTACTGAAAATCAGCTCTAAACACTTACCAGAGCAGATAATTTATGTTACTCTTCCCTTTAAAATCTATTTTACCTTAGCTTTCTTTTTTTATTAAGAATTTTTTTTCATTCATTTTACACACCAATCGGTGGGAAGAGGGGGGATCTCTGATTGGTGTGTAGAATTTTCATATTTATATATTTTCTCAGCACTTGGTAATAAGAGATTTGTCCAGTTATGTTATCCTTCATTCCAAACGAAATTTGATAATCAAAAGGTAAACATATACGGAATAGAGGGCGGACCTTAAACAGGTCTCTAATCCCTAGACAAACATCTCAGCCAAGGGTTGTTTAAAATAATCAGACATGCAGATAACACAGCCACTTCGGAAAGGCTCTGACCCCTCCTTTAAAACTGTCAGTCTTTCTTATCACTGAGGCAAGTTAGCCTAAAATTTGCAGTTTATTAATTAAATAAGAGATATTAAGAAACTGAAATCAAGTTTTACCCATCCAAAATGCCAAGTGAAAAAAAAATGAACGAAGGCAGAGGAAATGAGCCCAGGTGCAAAGATTGTTCTTTCTGTTTGTTCTCAATGGCATTGCTCATTAAATCTTTCTCTGTCTTCCTCACTTAATAAAATGGAGACTGTGGGGAGTTGGGAGCAGGTAATAAAAGCAACAGAACAACGCCCCTCTCTCTGCGTGGAACAGTTCTTCCTTGAATACTTTGGAGCAGAAAGCCTGGAGAACCAGGGACTGACAGCCGCTGAGAGGAACTGCCCTCTTAAGGATGTTCATGTCAGGGTAAACCGAAACCAATGAACTAGCACCGAAGTCAAAAGAGTCTCAGAGTCCAGATTCAGCATGAGTAAAGAAGATGACTTAGCAGAAAGATTCTGAGAAAAACATGCGCGTGTGGCGATCTTAGACGGTTACGTAATTTAAAGAGAAAGCAACAGAAAAAGTCCACGCTCTCACTGCTTAAGATTTCCTTAAAGATTTCCTCTTTGACTCTGACGTTTGTATATGCATCAAATTCAGTGGGCTAACAGAGATAAAGGTATTACAAGGCAGGAATAAACATCAAATTCTGTACAATCTAACATCAATTAAAATGTGCAATTATCTTAAGTTTTCAAATTCGGAAAATGCGATTGTGGCAGTGTGCCAAAATCACAGGAGTACTTTTTCAACCACAGATAATGCCTCTTCCAAAATGTGAAAATGCAAACCTATACTAAAGAGTGCAGTACTTCAGACAGCTTCTACTTCTTCTTACGTTAGCGCTGTGACTCTCATATATTATGAACACGCTGACTCCAGTGTCAACTCTGTGTGTGTTTCAGAACAACAACCAGTACACCCAACAATGGAGTGCAGCACTCCTTTTTGGTTGCATTTTTGGCCACTCATATGCATACACATCCACACACCACATCCAAGAAGAAAGAGGAAGGTAAGAAGGAAGATGAGAAGTTGTACAGATGGCTAATAATAATAGGAAATAAACACTGGAAAGGATGTTGTGGTTGGATTTCAAAGTGTCTTATGCCATAAGAGTCTGGATTTTACTCTCCAAATGACATTATTTTAAAAATACATTTTAATTAAAATATAATTACATCATCTCTTCCTTTGCCATTTTCCCTTCCAACCAAATAAAGAAGAAAGCCACAGTGAGAACTTTTGCCAGCTTATACTTCTAACAGAAGATTAATATTAAGGCTTTACAAGGAACTCAAAAACAAAGAGCCGTGAAAACAAATGACCCAGTTAAAATTAGGCTACCAAACTCAACAGAGAGTTCTCAAAAGAAAAAAGAAAAATGGCCAGAAAATACTTTTAAAAGTGTTCAACATCCCCAGCAACCAGGGAAATGAAAAATAGGGAAATTTGTAATTTTAAGGAAAATGGGTAAGAAAAAGATTTAGATGATAATCTAACATGAACAGTGCAGGGTAAGGAGAGCATGTGGGAGACCATCAATCACATAAAAACAAGGAGTAGGCTTCACTAGTCCCAGTGGTGACAATAAGGGGGGAACGCAAAGTCAGAAGAACATTTAAAACTATTCTAAACATTTACATGCCTTTCCAAGTAATATGAGTACCTTTCACTACTATAAAATGTGAACGAAGGGATTAAGAAAAAACTAAAGTTGATCACAAGTAATCAGTGTCCACTTCCAAGATTATAAAAAATCATTAGAACACAGTAATATATTTAAAACGGTTATAGAATGAGAACATACATTAGCTACATAACCTCTACATAATAGCCAATATGGAGAGAAAGTTTGGGACATTACCTGCTCCAAGACTTCCTTATAGGTGATAGTTGCTTTAGTATTTGTAACAGGACTGTCATAGATGATGGCAATCTTATCCCCTTGGCCATTTTCAATGTGCCGATCAATAGCATTGTAACAAATATTAAGCATCCCTTCCACAAACCTGAAACACATTGCAAAGAAAAATTAATGACTGTTTTCACAATATTTTGTGTAACCTCTGTACTCCATATCTAGCTGAGATGGATGTCTTTAGGACAGTGTTTTCTACAGTACTTCATGCTGGGAAATGATGGTGGTAAAACACATATTTAGAATGACATCCGGAGAACATTTTTACTTTAATAAATATGGATTTATATTAATGTATAACAGGAAAAAATACACTTTGTACTTTCAACTGACAGCTTTGTGGATATTATTGCTTAGGATGAAAGTGGAGTCTACAGAACCTGAGTAATATTTATAGAGGTAAAATGAATCCTATATAACTTCGGTAGAGAAGCATTAGAGATTATGAAAAGGGAAAATGGTAGATGTATGGTGGACATTCTGCTAGCTTTTACAAGTAGACAAAACCCTAAAAAAGTCAGTTCTTTGAAATATATTGTCATAGTTAGCTTCAGTTGTCGACTTGGCACAGTTGGAAAGAGTGAAACTTCATTGAAGGATTGTTTCCATTGCATTGTCTTGTTTACATGTCTTTGGAGGCATTTATTAATTATTAATGAACAGGAGTGTTTTCAGCCCACTGTGGACTGTACCATCCTTGGTCAGATGGACCAGAACTGTATAAAAAGTTACATAGAGCAAGCAAGGGGAAGCAAGTTAATAAGTAGAATTCTTCCACAGTCTCTGCTGCAGTTTTTAGCTGCAAGTTGCTGCCTTGACTCTCTAGGTGATGAACTGTAACCTATATCAAATAAAATCTTTCCAGAGGCCAGTGAGGCAGGTAGGTGATCTTTAGACCTTCGCTCATCTTCCTCTCCTCCAAATCCAATCCCCCATTCTCATCCTCAGCTCTGTGGCAGACTACTAGCTGTGGCCTCTCCTCCCTCTCTGCTCCCAATCCCAGGACACTAAGCTGATCCTGGTTTCACAACCTGCTTTCCCCCCTCCTGTGGACCCCCTCAGAAACCCTCTTCTAGCCTATCTCCATCCTTAAGTGTCAGCTCCCAACTCAAAGAAACATTCTAATCAAGACCCGTAGTGTCCACTCCTGGCAGGACCTCAGACGCATTCTCTACCATGCAATCCACAGCCATCACACTTTCCTAAGATCACGAGAGGGCAACAGTAACAAAGGGATGTAATACCAACCCAACAAACACGACCAGATATCAACATCTAGTTTTCCACCAATAACAACCCAGATGCCTAGAAGCCAGCATAGAAATATAACAGCTAAGACAAAATGTCCTCACTAATGCCCAGCAACACAACTATAGTTAGCTGTGAGAAATACAACATAGTTAAAGCACAAGACAAGGACTTCAGAATAGCCTTTAAGAACATGTTTTTTAAAGCTGTTAAAGAGAAAATGGATAAATCCCTTAAAGAAATCTATGGAAACACAGCCAAACTGCAGAATGAAATGAAAACAGTTCAAAAAATTTGCAACTGGAAATAGAATCAATAAAGAAAACTAAATGTGAGGCAAAACTTGAAATGAAAAAAAAAATTAGGAATTCACCTCATAGTAAAAGATGGAAAAGATATTCCAAGAAAATGAACCTAAGAAGTAAGCTGGTGTTGCTATTTTACTCTCTGCCCAAATGAGCTTCAACTCAATCTAATTAGAAGGGATAGGAAAGGATGCTACATACTCATCAAAGGAAAAACCCACCAAGAGGACATTGCAATTCCAAACATCTATGTGCCAAAGACAAGGGCACTCAAGTTCAAAAGAGAAACACTACCACAGCTTAAATCATATATTGACTCTCACACACTGATAGTGGGAGACTTCAATAATCCACTCTTGCCAATACACAGGTCATCCAGACAAAAACTAAACAGAGAAATGCTGGACCTAGCAGACATTATAAGCCAACTGGACCAAACAGATATTTGTAGAACATTTCACCCAAATACAAAAGAATATACCTTCTTCTCTGTAGCTCGTAGAACTTTCTCCAAAATTAACCACATACTCAGACACAAAGATAGTCTCAACAGATACAAAAAAAAATTGAAAGAACACCCTGAATCCTATCTGACCACTATGGATGAAAGCTGGATACCAACAATAGAAACAGCAGAAAACTTATAAATTCATAAAAACTGAACAACTCACTATTGAGTGAAAAATGAAAAAAAAACAGATATAAAAAAAGAAAATAAAAATTTTCTATAAATGAATAAAAATGAATACAAAATATACCCAAACTTATGGAATACAATTAAGGTGTTTCTAGGAGGAAAGTCTGCATCAGATGAGGTCTTGAGCTGAAAAAAAGTGGACACATGCTCTGAACCCTAACCCAGAACTATCTCCAAATTGATAGCCACTTACAAATGAAAATTTAGTTTTCTCCAAAGGAGTGCCATGGGGGAAACAAATTACTCTTAATGGTAGGCTATTAGTGAAGACTGTTATTGATTGCCATTCATCTAGTTTTGTTTTAGCCTAATACAATGTCAGCCAATACAAGGCAGGAGCTTTAGTGTACATATGAGCAAAATGTGGATTCAGCAAACAAATTCTAGAAACAATGAACAGTACTGGTGTTGTATATGAAAAGTTTAATATATTCCAAGGTAGAAGACATACAGAAGGCATTAAGAGTGTTCTCAAACTGGCCAATCCATGCTTAGTTGTATGTGAAATGATGTTTAAAATAATTAAATATCATTCCTTAAGTTTCGGGATAAAGTCATGTTTTTAGATGACATAAATAACTGATTTGTTTATCCTGGTTCATTTTTCTTCAACTGCTTTTACACAATCAAATAATATTGATTTAAAAATAGGTAGTTTCTTAAATTCAGTCAGCAAATACTTCCATGTCTATACTTCACTTAGTACCAACCAACCCCAAGAATTTCCAAAGCTCTACATCTGTTTTTCTGTAATAGTACTTGCCACATTATATTAACTGTGATCTATTATACGTTTTCTTTGTTATACTATAAACTATCTGAGAGCTGAGACCATGTCATCCTAATAATCCAATAATCTCCTGTGTGCTTTCTATACACTATGGACTCAGTGAGTAGCTAATGAATGAGTGAACTAAAAATATCAGTAACACTTCAAGGAAAATAACACTACGGATCCAGGTTAATTTACTACCCCTTTTTAAAAATCAAGTGAGCAGTGACCTAAGGATACCAAGGGCATTTAGTTAGGAATCGTAGAAAGGAATATTTGAAATCAAAATAGTTAGACATCTAGATGGGTGTCAATGTTGTGACGTCATGTTTATTCATTGCTTATAAGTAATGCTATTTTCCTGTTCTCTAGCTCACTGATAACTTATATACGATCTCCATTCAGCTCTGCTATATACAGCCCATTCAGCAGCATTTTCTTTTTACTTCTTTTTTATAATTTTCAAGTTCCCAAATCCTACTTAATTATCTTTTTTCTCTTTAATTAATTGGCTGTAGATTTCTATTTTCTTTAAATGTGCTTATAATTACTTGAAGCATATTTAATGGTGGCCGCTTTAAAATCCTTCTGAGATAAGTCCAATAGTGATGTCATCTAAGTGTCATATCTATTTGATTGTCTTTGTCATTCATGCTGACATTTCCCTGGTCCTCAGTATAAAAATAATGTTTTTATTGTACCTTGGACATATCTCTGTATCATATTATATATTATATATACATACACATACATATATATACATATATATATATATACATAACAAAGTATTATATCTCTCTGTAGCCTATTCAAACATAAACTTTCAATCTTCTCGTTTTTGCTGGCACAGTGTGGTTGGAAAGGGAGACACTTCATTCCCTGTTACTACTAGGATTCCTTGATACCCCTGGGAGATGAGCTGGTATGAAATGTCAAGCTTCAACTAGATTCTTTTTCTCCATCCACAGTGAGTGTTCCTACATTATTGTTCATCATGTGACCTCCTTAACTTAACCAGAATAAAAGTTCTAACTAGCTCATAAACTTAGCAGACATCAGCAGAGAAGTCAGTGCTGTGGGATTGTTTCCTTACAGCGTGACCAAAATAAATAAATAAATAAATAAATAAATAAATAAATAAATAAATAAAAATAAAGACTAATACTCTGTTTTGTCCTAGTGAAGACTGTATTAGAACCAATATTTCTGTGGTGTTGGAATGGATTAGGATACGTTTAGAGTTTTCTCTACAGGTGGGCTTTCCATTTCCTGCTGCTTTTTCCCAAGAGAGAAGTTTTTGTTGTAGCTCATTTTTAAGTGTGTGTTCCATAGTCCTTCCTGATTGTCAGCTTCTCCAGCACGCAGGTTGTGTTACAGAAGCACAAAGAAAACCCAGAGACCTCATTTCTTCTTATGCCCCTGAATTCTTCGTTGGTTGCCCTCATTTGTCAGCCGTCTTCTTATCTGTGCTCGAAATACAAAATTCTGGCTTTTTCATTGTGTTTAACATAAAGAAAGTAAGAAGTGTATTTTCCACCCGGAATAAAAACAAGAAGGCCCTAGTTTTTATTTAATCTTTATTCTTGGGCCCATTTTTTTTAAAGATTTATTTATTTATTATGTATACAGAGGAGGGCACCAGATCTGATTACCGATGGTTGTGAGCCACCATGTGGTTGCTGGGAATTGAACTCAGGACCTCTGGAAGAGCAGTCAGTGCTCTTAACCTCTGAGCCATCTCTCCAGCCCCGGGCCCATTCTTCACATGCATAAATCCCATTGGAGCAACTGTATCGTGGGAAGATGGCGTGGAGAATAAAAGCCCCATAACCTGTTAGTCCCAGCACACATGGGCGAGACAGTGGTTTATCTGGAATCACAGTCCTCCTAATGGGAGGTTCAAGGTGGAGACAGCAGGACTATCCAAAAGCTTGTGGGCCAGCAATTCTGGAAAAAGGCAGAAATAAAACAGATCCTGCTTCATAAGCAAGGCAGAGGGACTAGAGATGTAGCTTCATTGGTAGAGTGGTTGCCAACCAGGCCAAAGGCCCTTGGTTAGAACCTCAACACTGCATGGTGACACAATCATGTCATTCCAGCCCTCTGGAGGTGGGAACAGGAGGATTAGAAGGTTAAGTTTATCCTAGGTTCATATTGAGTTCAAATCATTCTGGGCTACATGAGATCCTCTTGTCTCACAAACATAAGTAAGGTGGAAAAACAGAATCAGCTCCTAAACATTACCATCTGACTTCCACATGTGTGCTCTCACATGTACAAACTTACATACACACACACACACACACACACACACACACACACACACACACACACACACACATACATGTAGCAGGAATCTTAAAAGTTCTTATTAATAAAATCAAACCCGAGACGAGTTATTGGGGTCCATGCTGGTAGATCAGAGAGACAGAATAAGCCACAGCTATCTCACCTCACCAGTTCCTCAGCTGGTCCTGTTTCCTCAGACTGGAAGCCTCTGAGTCCTCATCCAGAATGAATCTCAGCTGAACTGTGTTGCTCCAAAGCCTGAAAGCTTAACCAGGCCAAATGCTTAACCAGCCAAATGCTTAACCAGCCAAAAGCCTCTAGTTTCTGGTCCTCACACCTTATATATCTTTCTACTTTCTACCACCACTCCCTGGGATTAAAGGCTGGCTTTCTGGGATTAAAGGTGTGTCACCATGCTTGGCTATTTCCAATGTGGCCTTGAACTCACAGAGATCCAGAGGGATTTCTATCTCTGGAATGCCAGGATTAAAGGTGTGTGCTATCACCGCCTACCTAGTGGCTTGTCTGTTCTCTGACCCCAGATAAGTTTATTAAGGTACACAATATTTTGGGGAAAACAATACCACCACACATACACACACCAACACACTAGTAATCAAGATTATAAAAGTTGCTATGAAGTAGGTACCATCATAATTAGTCACATTTTACATACAAGGGAACTAATGGCAGCTTAAACAAAAATATATATGACTTTTATAAGAATGTTCACAGAATGTGGATTTTTGCCTATTGTTTACAATTTGTGAGTAGCTTGATATTGGCATTATTAGCACATTATGGTTTTCTCTTTTAAGAATAAGCTTACAGAAGTTTAGAAAAGAATAATACCCTTTGGGGCAGTCAGGAAGGAAATCCAAAGATGAGGAAGGATGTGCAAGCAATGCCCAGCAGAACTGTGCTGCAGGAGTGAATAAAGCCCATGGCTCTTAGGAGTTACAGCTAGTGAAACCAGCAACACAAATTGGCCTAACACAGAGATGGATATACTATGGATGACTGCATCAAGTGAACTGCAAGGGCCTTCTCTGCTCCAAGATTTGATTACTCTGCTATGACAAGATGCTTATTTCTCTTTAAATCAAATCATTTCAGGAAAGGTCAATTGAAAACCTACGTGCTGTCTGGCTACTGCCATTGCTAAGTCCCAGGCTACATTTTAAACGAGAGTCTCTCCAGAATATAAAAACAACAAGCACTCCAAAAATTACCCGTTACAGTATTTTGTTTCCCTTTCCCAGTTAAATGTGGTTCCTCGTACAGATAAGGTGTTATTTTGACTCTGTAGTTAGCATTGCACCTTGAGCCTCCCCAAAGGCCTGACTGTTTTTTTTAAAAGCATGATGACATAATATTCAATTCAATCACTACTCCATGATCAAGCTAAAACTGTGTGGCTGAAAATTGCCTTTCGTAAAATTATCATTGAAAATTATCTTAGGATGAAGTATCCTGTAGAGAGATATTAGCCATGTTGTTTATTTCAAATTATAGTTTCTGGTTGTAGTCCTACAGTTCAACATGTGTATACATACATTAAAGTCAGATAATCAAATTGCTTTCTGGAAATGTTGAATTGGTTTACATCACCATCAACATTACATGCATATCCACTTCATCAAATTACTCTAAATACAGCTTATTCACAACCTCTTTTAATAAAAATAAAACTTAAAAGTAATTTCATTCTTGGTTACTAGCCTTGACTACATCAACATAGTGATATTTGAAAGGACTTTCTATAGAATATTGAACTTACATTTGACATTGCTACAGATGATTTTTTCACCATATTCATTGATTTTAATTTATGATGTTTTCTAACACAAAAATATTTTTAAATTGTACATAGTAAATAATCCAATCATTTCTTCTGTGATTTTTACTTAAGATAATTCATACACTATGCTTCTTATTTTATATATTATATAAATCCAAATGCCCCAGTATTTATTCATATGGAAAAGATGCAATTTGAACATAATTGAATATTGAATATAATACCCATTATATTATATGCCACCTATGCTTTATATTACTTATTGTATATATGTACACACACTGCATACCCCTATATACATGTGGAAATAATTATTTTATGTTCATAATTAGTTTTCCAAGTATCACTTTTTAAATAATTCTTAATCTCTTCATTCATTCTTGGTCCTCTTTTTTTCCCATGCATTAGAATCTTAAAAACACCAAAGTCTTTTTAACAATATAGAATTTCTAACCCAACTACTGAAATGTTCAGTCAGTAGATATTTAGGAATTGCTCTTTCAATTCTGCTGAAGAAAGGATGGAAACTTTCATATCCTTTATGATACATAGTTACTGCCCCTAAAAATCTTTCACAAAAAAAAATTGACAGAAATTTGAATGTACTTCAAGTAGTAGAATATTTTAAGGTGTGTTACTTTTGTTTATGTTGTAATTGTTTAACTCTGTGAAGATGTGTTACTGTGCCTGTGTAAAACACCTGATGGTTTAATAGAGAACTGGACAACAGCAAGGCAGGAGAAAGGAGAGGTGGGGCTGGCAGACAGAGAGAATATATAGAAGGAGAAAACTGGGAGGAGAGATCTAAGATCTAGGAGCAAGAGAAGAAGGAGGACTCCAGTGGCCAGCCACCCAACTATACAGCAAGCCACAGAGGAAGAATAAGATATACAGAAGTAAGAGAACAGGGAAAGCTCAGAGGCAAAAGGTAGAGAGGATAATTTAAGATAAGGAAAGCTGGCTAGAAACTAAGCCAAGCTAAGGCCGGGCATTCGTAAGTAAGAATAAGTCTTCCTATGTGATTTATTTGGGAGCTGGGTAGCAGGCCTTCCAAAAGACAAAAGACCAAAAACACCTAACAACAACTTCATAGTAAAACTGAATAGTCAAAAAGTATAAAACTGAAATTAAATTTATATTGACTAGAAAGTGCAGCTCGGTATTACAGTGTTTGTTTAACATGCCTAAGGTCCTAGGTTTTTCTGTAGTAAGAAGGCAAATGTGAATTATTAATAACAGTGACAAAACTGGTAATGGTGACACCACTAGTCAAATCAGAGGTAACTTTTTGGACATATGAAGTAGGTGGGAGAAAAACTGTCAGATCCAAAATTCATGATGTATATAATAGAGTTAATATCACACACAGCAAAACTATTTCTATGGAAATGTATATGCTATTATTGGTTTAAAACAGAAAAATGTTCAAATGCTATAAAAAATCTTCATCTCAATAACCCTCTCAAATAATTCCAAAATGAGACAGAGGGGTCATAGATTTTGGATAAATGACAACTGACTCTTTCTCCAATGTGTGCATACATAGGTACACACATGAACACCATACACACACACACACACACACACACACACACACACACACACACACACATACACACACCATATCATATCACATAAATATAAAAATGTTTACCGGCATAGAATAGGACTTCATGAAATATGGGAGTTTCTGAATTGGGAAAGCTATAGACTACTTAACATAGATAGCATAGAAATAAAAGTAGCACAGATGCCACTGGTCATCTGAAATCTTCTCTCTCCTCTCAAATGATCACAGGAACAAAGAGTTTAGTCATTAATACCCACATTCACTGGTGAGTGAAGATGAGTTTTACTAAGATTGTGAAATATATCACTCAACTCTGCGTTTTGACACTCATATGAATATATGAATAGATGTACATGGATAACTAAAATATTAGAGAGAGAGATAAATTAGACAGACAGACAATGATAGACAGACAGGTACATACATACATACATACATACATAAAAGCTGAGTTTGAGGAAAAAATATTTTCAAAATAAATTGCACAAGGAAGGATATATTCACAACTTCACTAAGATTTCCAGCATCTATATAAAATTAATTAAAAATTAGAAGGTCTAAACAATATTTATTGAGAATAACACTAACAGATAATGAATACAAAATGGGATTTTCCTAATTTAGCCACAATCAGGAAAATGAACATTAAAATAATGAGATGTCATTTCTCTTACTGGATTGATGTAAAGATGTGATACCGCAATGTTGTGGGAGTAAAGAGAGAGCAGCTATGAAATTCTTTCTGTATTTTTCTTTCCTTTTAAAAATTTTTAAAATTATCTTATGTGCATGAGTGTTTCCTGCATATATGTATGAATGCCACATGTGTGTCTGGTGCCTATGGATGCAAGAGGGAATTGGATTCCTAGAATTGAGTTACAGACAGTTGTAAGCCACCACATGGGTGCTGGGAACTGAACCAATGTCTTTGCAAGAGCAGCAAGCTCTTACAAAAATGAGCCAACTTCCAGCCCCTTCTTCTGGACTTCTAATTGGACACAGTTTTCTAGAGTCCTTTTGTCTTTATTTACTACCCCTTTGTGATTATATCCAGCACAAAAGCTTGAATTCAGCTTTTCGACAGGAATTGTGCTTAGGACTGACTCTTCCCTGCACTTCACTGTGGGTAACCTCAGTCTGATATTTCCTAATAATAACTCTAGTCATCCTGTATTTGACTTTAGCCTTGTTCATAAAAAAAAAAAGGCAGGCAGTAGTGTGTGTTTGTTCTATATACTGTACTAAGTCAGTGACGATGAATTTGAAGCAGTTTTGAAAGGATAGCATGCCTGAAGAGCTACATGATCTTCATCTACTGGGTGCAAGAAGAACCTACAATAATAGCAGCCATATGGCACCATGTCCCCACCAATTTCCCAGGATCACTAATTTCCAAATTCCCTGTTCTCCAAGCTATTTTGTTATTTAAATATGCACTTATTATTCAACTATTTAAAAACATAATCTAAGTCTAGCCCTAAAAAATGTTGCCTTTTATATGAATGGGGAAAAGATAGCATATAAGTTGTGGCCTTAATTATCCTGCTAGAGAAAGCTGAATTGAACAAACATAAACGCTCTCAATTCCATGACATCATCCTACTTTATGAGATCAAAACTTTGTATAGCCTCACAATGTAGCCTGTGGCATTCTAGTCAGTAAGCTCTGCTTTACTACACTCTCCCACCCGCTCACTAAAGGCCCAGGTACCTACAGGTTACCCTACAAAGCAAGAGAGACAGGTTTCCTCAACCACCCTAGCAACTTACCAAGTGCTCAATACAATATTCACACTTAGCAAATCATACTTACGACAGAGAAATGAAGTTTTTTTTTTCTTTAATTTTTATGGAACTAGACCAACTGAACATCACAGTTACAGAAAATTTCAAGAAAGTAGCAACTGCCTTTTCTCTGAAGGGAGCTCATGTTGGGAATCAACCACTGAATTAAACAACAGATAAGTATTGATGATGTTTGGAAATTACTCTAGATAGAGGAGTGCCCCATGGCCCAGGATGGAATGCTGGTATTTGATGGGAACTAGAGTGGAAACTGAGGCCTGAAAAGTTAGGATGTTTTAAAAAAAAGTGGGCTGTTCTGGCTTCTCTTCAGGGCATACAAGTCCCTTGTTTCTGTAGGAAAAAAAAATTGACAGTTGAAATACTAAGGAGAGAGGAACTAAAAATTAATGGGTTGGATTGTTTTTAACAGCAAAGTCAAGTGAGACAAGAATATAAGTAGGCCAAAGATCAGGTTCTCCTTGGGAAGGTCAAGCACTTTGGAGCTATTGAAGCCAAGGAGCTTGTTTGAAACTGGAGTACTCATGCTGGGGCAGGAAAGAAGACATGTGTGAGCTTCCTCTCCAAAGCCTGAGCACTCTGTTTATAAACAGAAGGCCAAGAAAGGGTTTTCAGCAGGGGAAATGCTGTTCAGAACTGGATTTGATGGAAAACTCCTGGAGAGCTGTGTGAATATAAGACTTGAGAGCTAAGCAAGGAAATGAGATCTGGAAGGATCTATTGACCGGCATAGAAAGTCATATTGAGAAATAAAAGCATGGGTGTGAAGGAGGCAAATCAAAAGGAATTACAAGTATAATGGAAGATGGCTACCAAAGAGAGAGGATTTATGGTGTGCAAATATCAAGCTGATATGCTCTTTTCCGATCAGGAACAAGGATAAAAAGAAATAGTTTTGAAGTAGAGGAGAAATAAACATTTTATTAATGCTGTTAATGTGTTAGGTTCTGGGTTCTACAATTTATATGCATGTTATAATATCTAATATACATAATATCCCTTGAGGTAGACAATGGTCTCCCCATTTTATAGAGAGGAAGGAAGCTCAAAGAGGTCAAATAATTTACTAGAATAGGAAACATGTTTTCTAATTTCAAGGCAATGCTATGAGTGCATTTCCTGTTTTAAGTCTCTGGGTGATTATTTGGGTAATCGTTGTATCCTGCTAGCCTGTAACAACCACTTGAGGACATGCAGTAAATGCTCAACACTTATTTTTAAGTAAGCCCTACAAGTGTGAATGAACAGAAATTAAGTCTTACTCTTTTGACACATTAACACAAATAAGAAAAGAGTCTCATGAGGTAAAGTCTAATGCTCAACAGAAACAATGGCTAGCTAAAACGGCTACTATTACACACAAACAGAGAGTGTTTTAGGCAGTTTTGAGAGGGCATTATGTTGCTCTATTCATGCAGTGACATCCCATCTAAATTGCAGACACTTGGCTTTGGGCAGTATCAACTGGCTGTTCCAGGAAACCCTCCAAATTGGGTAATTGCTTACTTGGAGCAGAGTAATAACCTTATGTTAATTTAACCACTAGGGATGTTGTTTGTGTGAAATTGTTGGGAAAGTGCTTCTCTTTGAGAGACAGATAATTATTTTAACAAAGAAACCAATGCAAATAGAGAGCTGCTCTTTATTCCCATCCCTTTCATGTGAGTATCTATCCTCCGACTCCATCACATAAGTTCTGAGCATGGACTGGACCACTTCAGCATGAAAGGACATCCCACACATCCGCATCCCAGCCTGATCGTATCAGATTAAAACTGAATGAATTGCCAATGGTGAGCAATGCATCCCCAAATAAGAAGAATAGAAAGAAAGGCTTTCAGGAAATCAATACCTGTTATCTGAACTGAGCCCACTGCCAAAGGAGAGAAAAGGCATGAATGGATGATCTTCGAGATTCTCGGCCTGTGAGTCATGCCTGACAGTAAAGTTAGAGAAGCAGGTGAGGACACAAATTTATCAAGTTTCATTTGTATTCGACAAATAAGTGCAGGAACAGGCAGAGAACTGAAGTGAAAAGAAAGAAGATGTAGTTAAATGTGGGAAAGAGAAGTTATACTTAACTTGATGCTAAGGGTCGGAAGTCAATAATAATTGTATTAATAAATACAATTAAATATTAAATTAGTTGTTTATTAAATTTAAATACAAGCAAAATGGACATAGCAGTTTCCTTAAAGGCAAGCAAATATCTTCTTTCAGTCAGCCTTTCCATGATAACATGTCAGGAACAGGGGTCCTCCCCCGACTAACTCAGAAAAAAAAATTTATGAAGTGGTCACAATGGGGCAGATTCTAAATTAGAACAAGTTATTACAAAACCAGACCTCCAATTCAGGACATCACAGAGGTTCCAAGCTGGTATCGTGCAAGAAACTGCAGAATAATCCAGAGAAATAGAAAGAGGTCTCATGGTAAGATATGTTGATCAATATTGACTGGTGTTTGTCAGAGGAGGAAGATGACTTCCTGCATTTAATCCCAGTGATAGTGAAAGTCATGAACCAATAAGGGGAGAGGAAGGGAATGGGTAAAGGAAAGAATGAGAAAAACAGTAACAACAGCACCAAAGAGGAGCCCAGCTCATTTATATGTTGTTATATTATTCTATTTGAGAAGTGGGAGTGAAAAGTGAGCAGACATATAGAGATGGAAATAAATGTTCTACAAATGTGCAGTTTTCCTACCATGGCTTGCTCTCTAAGGTTATAACTCATGAAAAAAATGGGACCACAGCTGTTAAGGTCATTAGGGGCCCTGGAATTTAAGTCCAATTAAGTAGGGAAGTAACAGAGAAAAGCGGGAACAAAAGACTTAATATGCCCACACTAGGAGGAGAAAAGAGATGTTCAGGGGATACCTTACTATAAATCAACCTTTTAGGTCACAATATACGATACATTTTAAATATAAAGTCTCAGTCAAGGTGTGGTCTTTCTCATGGCTGATCCATCATTGAATTAGCTCTAGTCTGTCCTAAAATTGATCTCACACATACTCAAAACTGGGAAATCTCTTTCAGAGAGCAAGCTTTCACTCTAACTGGACCCAGTCTTCAGATTTTTTTTTTCCTTTTCCAGGATAAGATTCACAGAGAAATTCTAATTTGAGGGATACAGTATTTCCACAATGTGATACTCAAATGTAGGGCACAAGTGTCTCTTTAGATGTCATCGTTCTGGCCAGGATGTTTATGGAAGCAAAGCAATATTCTGATGAAGCTATCAGTTATACCCAAAGCTCCCAGGGGCAACCCCCATTCATTAACTCATCCTGCTCATTACTTAGAGAAGTTCAGGAGAGATATTGAGTACAAGCTATTATTAAAGAGGAAGAATATAATCCATCAACTTCAAATGCCTCAGGATATTTCTTTCCCTTGATACTTACAGAATATTCTGTCATTGGTCCTAAAACAATGTCTGTGGAAGAGGAAAAGATACACAAGCAGGTTTGCTGCCGCATTGTTTTATTGTCTACAGCAGAAAGGTCCAGGTAAATATGACAGAATGCAGAGATATTTCCAAGCTCAGTAACGGCTCTTCTTTCAGGGTTTCTTGCTTTTGTAATAGTTAAGTACTTTGTAAAAGATGGTGAGAACATATCTTGAATATTAATTTCTGATGAATCCATGATGAAAATGTGGTATGTTAACACAATAGAATACTACTTAGCTGTTGAAGAAAATGAATTTTTCAGGAAAATGGATCAAGCCAGAAAAAAAAATCATCCTAAGTGAGGGTGCCCAGGGCCCCCAAAAAACAAATTTATGTTTTCTCTTCTAGGTGGGCATTAGTTTTTAAGCTTTTGATATGTATGCTACAATCTGAATTACCTCAGAGGTTAGGTGCCTAGTAAGGTAACAGGAGGTAGGAGATGATTTCTAGAAAGGCAGAATAATATTGTGGAGAGATAAAGGAAAAACTGGAATGGGAAGATTAAGTAGGAATAGAGATGGAAGGGAAGGGTAAAAGGAGGGATATGGGGAGGGGCAATTAAGGCTGTTTTAAAAACCATATGGAAACCTATTACTGTAGAAGCTTCCTAAAATACTCAAGGAATTTAAATAGAGTCACCAAATAAAAGGGGTCTTCAATGTCCCAACTAGAATTCTCAACCCACAAAGTAAAGTCCAGTGTCAGGACTGAATTACAACTTTTGAAGCTTTGGCCAATAGAACCTCTATACCCCCCAGGCTCCTGACAAAGCAGTTGATTACTCTCAACAAGCTGATGGTAGGTAGGGCTCTGTTATGCAAGACAGTACTTCCTTCTGTCATCAAACACAGAGAAATCAAGCTGGTACCCAGCTACCAGCTTCACTCCTAGTGACCAGCATTCATGGTACTAGAAGGCACTCTGTACACTACCAGCAGAAAGATAACCATCAATATCTCTAGCCCCAAACCCTGTGCTTCACAACAGTGACTTGTCTACAAGATATTTTGTTGCAATAGTTGCACAAGCAATATGGGAATAACCAACTACATTTTTCTTAACTGGATGTCAGGCCCACTCCATGAGATGGAACCAATACCTAACACTGCAAAAGGGCTCAAGAAATTGAGACTAGATAGTTCATTGCCTAAGGGAAAAACCTTGTACTATTATTCTGCTAAAGGAATATAACAGCAACAACAACCAGAAAAAGACTCTTACTGACATATTGCTATACCCATAGATCAATGCTTCACTCAGCTCTCAACTCACATCAGAGAAGCTTATTTCTGCAGTAGATGGGAATTAACACAGAGGCCCATAATTTGGCAATATGCAGAGAGTGACTTTGTAGTGCTCGGTACTAAATGGGATATCTTCATCAAACCCTTCCCTTTGGGGTTCAGGAAGCTATGCAGAAAAGGAGACAGAAAGATTATAAGAGCCAGAGGTGATGGACAGAAACAACTAAATAGGTCATGGGTCTATGAGAAAACTTAATACGATTTTTTTCTACTGAAAAAACATAACAAAAAATGACTTTTTATGACATACTGCTACACTCATAGATCAGTGTCTTACAAAACCCATGGAATAGAAACTTACTCAGCTCCTTGGATAGAAAACCTAATTAGAAGTAGAAAGTTTAGCTGTCAGATAATAACATATCATTCCAATAATTCTGGAATCAACAGAGAGACCAACATGCTGCAACCACACATAAAAACTACATCTTAAAATAAGCATAACACACACACACATGTAAAGATATGAATGACTACAAGAATGGGTGAATCGCCAAAAAATGCATAAGCCTGAGTGGCTTCTTCCCAAAAATCACACTGGGTTTTAATCATACACTATAGTTACCAAAAAGTTACCAAAGAAGGAAGTTGGGTGGTGGTACAACCATCCTATCTGAACTATTTTTAAAATTTCTTGTGAGTCTACAGCTACTTCATGACAAGAAGGTTAAAGGTCAAACAAAAAGGATGAATAGTGTTATGAATTATTATGCAGGGACCAGGAGGGTATCTCGCATGTGCAGGGAAACACGCTGACATGCTGGACAGATGCAGCAGCGGACTGGCAGGCGACCCACTCCATGTGGGCATGGCAGGTGGTAGAATGTTAATATTTTGACCCGCCCCTTGGGGCCGCCCTGTGTCCTGACATAAAAGCCTCTTTTTAAGGAAAAACTCCACCCCTTCCTTCTCTCTCTCCCTCCATTCCCATGAGATGTTCTCCTCATCCCCCCTTTC
Source organism: Peromyscus maniculatus bairdii (assembly GCF_049852395.1). Taxonomy (NCBI): domain Eukaryota; kingdom Metazoa; phylum Chordata; class Mammalia; order Rodentia; family Cricetidae; genus Peromyscus; species Peromyscus maniculatus. The sequence goes on from NC_134869.1 coordinate 31,575,180, forward strand.
TCTCTCTTTCTCCTTTCCTGTCTTCTCTTCATCTCTATTACAATAAACCATTTCCATGTGGATGTAGCATCTGGGTTGTGAATGTCCACCTGCCGCCATGCCCACAATTGAGTGGGTCACCTGCTGCTGCATCTGTCCAGCAGACCAGCATGGTTCCCTGCATGTGCTGGATACCCTTGGTGTCCCTCATAATAATTCATAACAAATAGAATTATAATAAACACAAATACTATATATGTCACATATATACTATATATATGGTATATATAGTATATATAGTATTTATATATAATAATTTTATTGAAATATAGAGGATTTTCTACCACTTTCATATTTCTTGTGCTTGTCCCCATAAATTTTAAAATAATACTAAAGTTAAAGTTGAATAAAAGGCAAGGATATAAATTTCAACCAGGATTATTTCTAAGTAAAGCAATGTCAATATGAATTAAGTCAAACCTAAGCTGTAAAACCTAAGAGATTATGTTTATAAAACCTCCACTCTTTAATTAAACCCCATGACATTTCCATTCACCCACCACCTCTCACAGAAATGTCCTTCTACTCCGACACACACATAACAAAGTTACAAAGATAACTGGATTAATTACTGGTTGTAACTTAAATGGCTAAGCAAAATAGACAAATTCTGCATCCTGCCTTTTTTTTCTCCTCGTTTCATCCAGAAATCATCAGAGAATAATGCTAGACAGGACCCTTTGCTACATGTTTGCTAACTGTCCACACACCAAGTTCATAAATGAAACACTTTCCATTAACATGTCAATTTGAAGCTTGAATACAGTGCAGCCCATTTAATTATCCAAGAGGTCATTATCCAGCTGGTGCTAACCAAGGCCATCATTTCCCTTTACTCTCTTTCTTGCTACTTTCTCTTCTCACCTTGCTACTTGTTAGCACGTCTACCTAAAAAGGAGAGACTCCCCAGAAGGATAAAATGAAAACGACTTGATTCTTTTATGTACTGGAGGACTCAGTCAGGAAAAAGCCACTGCTCGCCAGAATTGGATCTGTGTACGTTATGCACACTTCAACAGTCAAAGGTAATTCATAGAAGAGTTGGTTATAAAACAAAATGAACTTCATTGCCCATAATTTCACAAACTAATGACTAGATAGACCCTATCACCCGTGACACACTTCTCTTATTAAACTGCTTATCTGTTGAGCTGCCTTATTATAAACAAACTACTTTTCCTTGATATATGAGATTGTTTTTCAAATTTATAATTTATTTGTACTTTAATCCAGCACCTGGCATACTATCTGGCTCATAAAAGTGCTTGATAAATATTTGATGAATGACTAACCTAAGAAAAGAAGAGTACAAATGACAGAGGAAATGAATTAAAGAGTAAGTAAATTACTGAGCCAAGAAAAATACTTTCATAAAAATGGCAAACCCACAAATATAAATACATATGTGTGTATACACATGTATGTGCACATGGATTGTTTTTAAAGTTATGACATTGTTATTATAAGGATAAAATAGGATTGCCCCAGGTCAAGTATGACATGTACTGAACCCAATACACCTTGCAACTTAACAAGCATGAGTTTGCAGCCCAGACCTGCTGTCTGTACACTGAAACCACTAGCAAGTTAACTAAATGGCCTGAATTAATTTTCAATAGTGTATGGTTTTGAGAAATCGAAGAATTATAAGATACATTGTTGTTTTCATAGCATATGTTTTGAATCTGGCAGACTTAATACACACAAACACATACAGGTTTGCACAAGCACAATACAAATATACAAATATACACAAGGGCATAGGAAATCCACTTTTGTGGTTTAAGGTAGTGCTTCTCAACCTGTGGGTAGCAACTGCTCTGAGGATGAATGACCCTTTCACAGGGGTCACTTAAGAACATCAGAAAGCACAGATATTTACATTGCAATTCATAACTGTAGCAAAAATAGTTATGAAGCAGTAACAAAAGTAATTTTAAGGTTGGGGGGTCATCACAACATGAGGAACTTATCAAAGGGTCACAGCATTAGGAAGGTTGAGAACCACTGGTTTCAGAGATGTTTGTTTGTTTGTTTGTCTTTTGGTTTTTCAAGACAGGGTTTCTCCAGCCTGGCTGTCCTGGAATTTGTTTTGTAGCCCAGGCTGGCCTCAGACTCACAGAGATCCTCCTGCCTCTGCCTCCCAAGTGCTGGGATTAACGGTGTGCAACCACTATGCCTGGCTTAGTTTAAGAGATATTTATTGAGAAGTGCTAAACTATAGTCCTTGGATATTTAATAAGAAAATACAATATTCCTTATTAAAGTTATTTTTAATTATAATTTTTAATTAATCATTTACAAACAAAGTAAACTAAGATTGTAGGTGTGAGTCCATAGATAATTTTAATCATTTAATATCTTTTCTATATTAGCATGATCTAACAACGTAATATCAACTCAGTTCTTAACTTTGTAGTCTCTTTCTTATACTAGAGCAGTGGTTCTCAACTTTCCTAATGCTGCAACCCTTTAATACTCATGTTATGGTGACCCACCCCAAATAAAGTTATTTTCATTGCTACTTCATAACTGTAATTTTGCTACTGTTATGAATCATGATGTAAATGTCTGATACACAGAATAAAAAGGGGCTGTGACCCACAGGTAGAGAACTGCTATACTAAAGCCTACTTTTTCACTGCATACTCAGCTCTTAGTCTGCATAACACAAATGAGAAATGCTCTAGGGTGTAGGTACATTTTGGTCTTGATGAATGTAAGTATATATTGATTGTGAAATACCCTCTACTTTAAAACTCAGCTGGATAATGAGTAACAGTGAGCCAATAGACTCAGAACAAAGCATAAACCCATAAAGAAGACATAACTTTCATACTTAGATGTCTTTTGAGAGGCTATATAAGCCATTTGAAAATCTGGTTGAATGAAAGATGCAAATACTATCAGCATGCAATTTATAATGGAGCTCAAATGTCTGAGATAATAAAGGAGGTCAATATGCATTTTAGACATTTTAAGATCATTTCAACTGATGTACCCTGAACATTCTTCAGAGTGTATTTAAATGTGTGTGTGTGTGTGTGTGTGTGTGTGTGTGTGTGTGTGTGTGTGTGTGTGTGTATGTAAATGATTAGACCTGCATCTGAATCTGTCATCCTATTACCTGGTATTTGTGGTGATATTGTGTCCCCCAATACATTGTGAGAAAACAAAACAGCCACTAGATAGACATAGAGGCCAGAAAATGGTGGCACACACACCTTTAATCCTAGCATTCCAAAGGCAGAGATCCATCCGGATCTCTGTAAGTTCAAAGTCACACTGGAAACAGCCAGGCATGGTGACACACGCCTCTAATTGTTAGTTATTTAGCTGTGTTGTGTTCTTACCCTGCAAGGAAATGTCACGAAACACGACAGAATCTGCTTATAAGAGTTTATTAGAGTTAAAGGGACAGAGTGCGCAGGCCTGTGGGAGAGACACGTGCATGGAGAAGAAGAGAAGCTGGGAAACATGGCGCTCCATTTTAAAACCGGCTGGGGGCGTGGCCAGGTCACGTCACTACTCCACGCGTGTGCGTAGATCACATGGTCACGTTGTGCGCTTACGTGGCCATGTAACGTCACGGATCCTGGTCACGCGAGACCCCTTGTATCCTGGTTACGAGAGACGCTTTGACCCGGAAATGGCTATCCTGACTGGAATTGGCTAGGCAGAAGTGTCTGCCTGGTATATACGACCGTGGGGGGCATGTTGTGAACCCTTCACTAATCCCAGGAAGTGATGGCAGGAAGCAGAAAGGTATATAAGGCATGAGGACCAGGAACTAGAGTCTTTTTAAGCTTTTAGCTTTTAGTAGCAGTTCAGCTGAGATCCATTCAGATGAGGACTCGGAGGCTTTCAGGCTGAGGAAGCAAGATCAGCTGAGAAATTGGTGAGGTGAGGTTGGCTGTGGCTTGTTCTGTCTCTCTGATCTTTCAGCATTCACCTCAATATCTGGCTGAGTTTTTTATTAATAAGACCTCTTAGGGTTCATGCTACAGGTATTAATTTGTTAAATTATTAATATGAGAGGAGCCACAGTGGGCATGGGCTTACACAGCAGATGTCTACTGTTTAAATAAAGATAAATATAATACGCATTTCTTGCCTAACAAGCACAAAGGGTAACAAATTGGTGTGCTTTTTAGGAAATAGCTGTTGACGAGTTGAGGTGAAAAATCGTTAGTCACACTAGAAGGAAGTAAGATGAAGAGAACACATACATGAGTCATCTCTAAGAAAACAAAGGGACAGACTTAGCAAGGAGCCTGGTCAAAACACTAATTGCTACTAATTGCTACCTTTGCTATTGTTTGTTGCTGTAATTATGGTGTGATGATTGTCATGACGGAGAGATAACACATCAGCACCAAGGAAAGGAGTGACTCAGGCAGAAAACAGAGAACAATTGCATGTGAGTTTCCTTTTCAATAGATCATGGGCTCTACTAGCCTGCTTCTCGTTTGGGCTCATCACTAACACACTGAAATAAAGCATTTAATCTCTTTTATATCACTTGTTTCCCCCAAACTGCCACGATTTGAATAACATAGAAAGTGATAGAGATTACAATTTGTTCTGAGAGATAGGGGATAGATAGATAGATAGATAGATAGATAGATAGATAGATAGATAGATAGATGATAGATGATAGAGAGAGATGATAGATACATAGATAGAAAGTAGATTGATAGAAAATAGATTGTTTGATGATAGATAAATAGATAATAAATAGATATATAATAGATGATATATAAGTAGACAGATGATAGATAGAAAGATAGAAGATAGATAGAGATTCTTGTATCTAAATGAAAATGTATTTCTGTACTTAACTAAGCATGTCATTTATAAAGGTCTGTCTTGATTGATTCCTTCCCTCTTATATGTGCAGAAGAATGCTTGGATCAACACAAGTTATGGGGGTGGGGGAAGAAGAGCTCCTATATATAAATGTATTTAAAATTAAACCAAACCAACAACTTTCAGAACTACAAACATGCTACCAGTCCTAGCATTTTAATGAGATCTTAGAAGAAAGAAAAAATTTCAAATATTCATAATTAGATGAATTAATTAAGCTATTTATCACCATCTTCTCATAAAAATAACATTAAAGCACACTGCACATGATGAATAATATGGTCATTATAGATTTTCCTTAAGCCAGAAACTAATGGGGAATTCTTAGGAAGATTAATATTGCTTTCTCCTGCTCAGGAAACAGTAATTGTCAGCTGATTTAAAGCTCCCTCCCCACCTTTGAGTATGTTGTGCCCAGTAAAATGGTTTGCTTTTTATCAGAGTGTATATATTATTGCACAACAATTGTGATATTTATCAAGTATTTCTGAGCTACAAATTCAGATTTTTTTATTCTTCCTATACCACTCATTTTTATATACACAAATAAATTAGTATTATCGCATTTCAGTGGAGAACAGTTAGAAGAAGATAAAAACTAAAATTAATTGAAATTATTATAGAGGTAATGCAATATATTTAGAGCAAAAACCAGTCTGGATTCAAATCCCAGATTTGTCATTTACTTAGTAGTTTTGTACATTCAGTCAGACTTCTGGCAATATCTGTGCCTCCATTTCTACACCCATATAAGAAAACAAAAGCTGTTCTTACACTTGATCTTAGCCAAAAGGCTAAGAAGCAATAAAAGCTGTTCTTATATCATATGTTTGTAATAATATTGATCAGGTTGAAGCAATCAGTATTGTGCCTGGCCCATGTGTGGCTACAAAGGCTGGTCGTTTTAATGTATGTGTAAAACTGTGTTCGTTAAGACAGTTAATAATGGTAATAGTCCTATACATTATTTCCTCTCAACCAACAAGAATATGATGGGTCATATTATAGTAACAATTGCAAAATCTTGGTAGCTTACAAAAGCATTTGTTTGCCATTCATGCTACTACACTGTGGTTCTAGCTAGATTTCCCAAAGAACTACATTCTATCCTTTTTGCTAGGCCATCCAAATTTATTCAGTCCCCATGGGCTTCCACAGCAAATCTGGCTTGGTTGGGCATAAGGCTTGGAGATGTAGCAATGAAACCCTTCCCACTGGAGTGATGAGTCTTACTCTGCTTATTACATCAGCCAAAGCTTACCACACAATCACACTTCACACTTGTCCAGAGAAACATAACCTTTCCCCTACACTCTGTGTAGTCTAAGGTCATGAACACATGAGAGAGGAAGACATCAAACACTGAGTTGTTTCATGTGCACAATTTACGATCTTCCCATATCGTAACTATTTTGGACAAAGCAATGTTGGAAAAAATGGATCCAGGATTCTACATCACAAATTCTAAACCATTTAATGACCCTCACTTTCATTTTGTTCTACCCACCAAAATTGGGATATCTGGGAAATCCTCATCGGTATGATTTACCTAACTCTAGCTCACACTGATTGAATGTAGAGTTGGGGAATTTAGTTTTAAATAGTACTTAGCTCTCCATTGAAAATCAAATGAGAAAGAAGATGGAGAGAACATAAAGTGACATTAGACAAAATGTTGACTTAGTCCTCAGTGCCCATGCATTCATTAGCACAAAGTTATTTAGCAAATGATCAATAATACAGATTTTATGTCTCTTCAGCAATGAAAAGTGTTATTGTTCCATCTTAGTAAATTTTTACAAGTGTCTATATTGATCAACAGTAGAGACTGGGAATTCCTTTTTCTTTCACTTACCCTTATTCCTTTAAAAATGTTTATATATATATATATTTATTTATATAAAAATATATTATATATATATATATAAATGTATATATATATATATATATATATATATATATATATATATATTACTTCACTGGTGCATACACTTATAAGGTACATCTTAAAAGATTATACTTGGGAAGTGTTATTACCCTAAAAATCAAATCCCAACAGAAGGTATTTCTATTGTCCCAAACTGACAATTTTGGTTGTTTTTTTATCTACCTTGTTCATTTACTGTTTTAAATCAGTGAAGTTTGGTTACTTAAAGGACATACAATTAAACCCTGTCCCTCTCTAGCTCAGTGTTTGAACACCTTATGTTTCCAGCTGTTTTGTCTGTTTGTTTTGTTTTTGTTTTTCTTCAACAGAACTCTTCCAAACCTAGAGTTCTTGTACTTTGGTTTTCTTATATATCACCAGAACAGTAACTTCTTTTTATACACCACCACTTACCTCATTCAGCAACAATACCAGACAAAGCAAATATAATTAGCCCTTTTAGTGTAACAATGTCTTGCTATGCAGTTTAGATAAAGAACTTGAGTTCTACACTCACATGTTTTCCTTACCACTGTAATTTACAGAGTTTCTTGTGCTCATATATATTTATTGCAGAGATCCATTAGCCTCCCACACGTTCTCTTGCAATGACTCATCACAGTGGACAGGAATGATCTCTTCTATCAAATGGCTCCCAATTGTTTATGAAAGTGAATTTTTTTTAATGAAGCAAGCAACTCCAACCACTACACTTTTAATTTTCTCCAGCTAACAATACAGGACCAGAACAAAGGAAAAGTAAGTTGCCTTGCAGGAGGCACTGAGAGTTTGGATTTTCTCCAAACACCTGGGAGTTGATCGGTCACAGCTGATTGAATTTCCATTGTTCATTGATTGTGCCATTTGCCAGGCAATCCATCCTTGCTTATGTAATTGCAGCATTCCTGTAGTTCACCCTGTTCTGTCCTGGAGCTTCAGGAGTGTGACAGGCTGAGAAAATTAGATACTGCACATTTCGAGCTGCTGACCTTCAGAATACAAAATAAGGCCCATCTTTTAAAATTGGTCTTTCTTGATGAGGTTATTTGGAGGGACATTATTTCTAACAGGTGATTTTTCATGCTGACCATGTGCCTTCTTAAAATATATTTATATCTCTAAAGACAGGTCATTTTAAAATGTAAGTGCACCTGTACAGTGCAGAATGTTATGAATAAATCCACTTAATTTAAAACTTGTCAAGAAGGGGCACATGTCTCATCTTTAGATAAAACTCTCACTTCAAATTATAATTGAAGATGATTTTGACAACATTTGAAAATATTATTTTCTTGAAAAATGCTGAGAGTGGATGTAATGTAGACCTACCACAGAAAAATAAAACCTATGCAAAGTAATGTTGATGTTAACTAAAATTAGTCATGCGGCAATCTGTGTATAATTCAGAAAACTGTGCCCATGATAAAGGCATATGATGTGAAAGGGAAATAATATTTGATAAACAGGAGGGACTTTTATATAAGCCTAAATTTAAAACATACAATAAATGACTGGATTTCCCAAATACTTTAATGGTAATCAGGATTATTTTGACTAACAACCAAAGTTCATTAGGGAGAACAGATGCTTCCTAGCCATACATTCTTCTTTGCTTTGCAGTAAACTCAAACTCACAGAAAAATTGCAATCGTAAGAGAGCTTGCTTCCCTCCCAACTCCTTCCTCACACAATGCCAAATGACGCCAGCATAACGAATCACCTAAGTGCAACAAACAAGGACATTCCTCTGGAGAGCCACAACATAACCATCAGATTCAGGAAACTCAAACTGACATATGACAACCACATAATCCTCAAATCCCATTTAGGTTCTTTAATTATCAGGGGGGAAAAGTGTTAATTAAAATAAACTACATCCAATTCTCAATGACCTGTTGCAAGTTCAAGTCTCTTTATTCTCCTTTATTTTAGAACAATTGCTCTGTCCAAAGTGTCCTTTAAATGATTCAAGATTTGGCACTGGGCTTCGGCAACAGTTACCTAGACACTTGTAGAGAAAGATCCTGGGCCCTGAGCCAGGACCACTGCAGTTACTGTTATTAATCATCTCTGCCCTCCACTAACTAGTTGCCTAGCCTCCTAGGAAGACTGGCTTCTGCCCTTCATATGTAGAAAGCATATGGGCATCACTAACCCTGCAGCACTCAGGGAAGTTATAATTAAGAGACATGAGATCCAGCCGGGCGGGGGTGGCAAATGCCTTTAATCCCAGCACTCAGGAGGCAGAGCCAGGCAGATCTCTGTGAGTTCGAGGCCAGCCTGGTCTACAGAGCAAGATCCAGGACAGGCACCAAAACTACACAGAGAAACCCTGTCTCGTTAAACCATTAAAAAAAAAATCTTGTACAATTCATAGCTTAGAGAGCATTATGAAAATTAATTTCATCTTTTTTTTCTATTTCTTATCTTCTGTCAGCAATGGAATGCTCAGCAATCTAACTGATTAGAATCACTGCAGGGTTTAAAAAAGAATACAAAACCTAAGGATCTTCTAAGTAGCTCCATATCCATCTTGTAGATTTTTTTCTACCCTGTTTCTTCCTGGAACTTCTAGTACCAAAAAGAACAAAAACAAACCACAAAAAGTTCAGCTTGCAAAATCACTGAGTTCTGAAGCAATGGCTTTCCAAATAAACAGAATTCCCTTCATTCTTGGTTTTTCCACTGCAGCCTTGAAGCACACATTTCTCCTACCAGAGGGGAGAGAGGAAAAGCAAGCCAGTGAAGAAACCAACTTTCATTTGAGTCAGGAGCTTCTAAGAGCTGTTAAGCCTCTCCTTCCTGCCTTGTCAAGGAAGTCTATAGAATGTTCCTGCCTGTTAGCAGGTCACTCTACCCTGGGCAGCAGCCTCTCCAGGGGCATCACCTAATTACAAGTGTTCCTTGGTGTAATAACAATTTTTTGGTGTAATAACTAATCTCTTGGAGTAATAACTAATTTCTTTCAATTCAGTATTCTTAAAACATCTCCAGACCACTTGACCACTAGAGACTTTCCCATGTTTTACAATCTCTTCCCTTCTTTATACATCATAAAATTAAAATACACTTCTCTTTGTCTAACACTTTCTGGAACAGGTCTCATCATTCCCATGGACAGTCATTTCTTGTATTTCTCCGAAAGTTTCACCTTACTGAACTTTCTACTTTCATTCTGCCTGTTTTTTTTCCCCCTCTAGGTTTGCTAGGTATACCATTTTGTGTTAAGGCTCCTCTGATAGTTCTAATCTCTTATGCATCCCCACAAGAACTACTGAAATATGAAGTCAAACTTGGCCTATAATGATTTTATCCCACTGGCACAGATAATCTCTACTCTAGTAGGCAACGTAAATAAAAAATCGTGCTCACCATGATCAAAGTGAATGACCAGAACTGGCAAAGTGTGATGCAATAGTGAAGGGAAAAATAGTCAAAAGGGTCAGGTAAATGTTACCATGCAGCTCGCTCTCTCTCTCTCTCTCTCTCTCTCTCTCTCTCTCTCTCTCTCTCTCTCTCTCTCTCCTCCCTCCCCCCTCCCTCCTTCCCTCTTTCTCTCTCTCCCTCCCTCTTTCTCTCCCTCTTCCTTTTCTTCCCTCCCTCTCTCTCTTCCATCCCCCTCCCTCTCCCTCCCTCCTTCCCTCCTTCCCTCTCCTTCTCTCTCTCCCCCTCTCTTTCTCTCCCTCTTTCTTTTCCTCCCTTCCTCTCTCCCTTCCATCCCCCTCTCTCTCCATCCTCTCTCTTCCCCACCCGCTGCCCATCCTCCTCCCTGTTGCCTTTCCCTCTCTTTCTGTCCCTTAGGGGTAGATTTTGAGGGTGTTTATAGGAGAGGCTCACACACTGAGCTGTTTCCAAATTTTTTAATTTCCGGTAAAATAGCAAAATATTTCAGTGCTGTAGGCTAATTTTAAACACACCACCACCACCACCACTGCCATCACTTTCAAGGCTCAGCAAGGCTCAGGGAACATTAATGCAAGAGGACAGTAAAAGCTGGCCGATAGGGAGGATGGAATGAAATGCTGTCTTATGAATGTGACAAGGCCGCCACCCTCATGGACTCACAACTGCCCTGATTGAACACACAGTACCAGTACAAGACGGAGTCAGTAACATTCCACCATGGATGAGAGACGGACTGTTCCACCCGTGGGAACTAATGGCATGAGAGCTACAGAAAGAGAGGAAGTCATCCTCTTCAACAATGGAGCTGCTGGGGTTATTATGCTCCAGTAGAGAGCGTCATGCCCTATGCCTTGGCTCAATGCAGTGGGTTACAAAGCAAAATCTAGAGAATAAAATTTTAATATTAAACTATGAAAGTGGGATGAAGACTTGGGAGGCAACAGAGGGGGGGGGTGATGGGGGGAAGATAAGAGATGGTGGAGGGACAATTATGATCAGAATTTAAAATATACATGTACAAAATTGCTAAAGGATAAATTAATAAACACACACAAGTAAATAAAGAAATAAAACATCACCTCAGTAAGGCACAGCCATTGGAGACTTCTCTGATTATGACCGACAGCTTATGAAGCTGCACATGTCTTTGCTTGCTAGCTACTCCAGGCCTTCTGAAGCCATCATACGGCTATCTTCTATAATCAGGCACTCTCGACTCAGAAGAAAAAAAAAGCTCTATAAGCCACTGGTACACTGTTAACTACCCTCCAGGGGCCTCGGGACTTTCTTATCTCCCTGGATTTACCATATTGCTAGCAACACAAAAACGTCTTGTTACCTATCAGAGTTCTACTTAAAGACCTGGAGTCCCAGGGCTATGATTCCCCTTTAGCCCTTCTTGGCACACACTAGCTCCGAGGCCCTCTCTGTGATCTTGTACCCAGCCCTTGCCATTACAGTTTTGTAATGATGTGCTTCAGGCCTTACCTTGAATCCTTTCACCATATCCCCATCGTTACCTACACAGTGTAGACATGGGGAGCATGAGATCGATATCCTTTCGTTCTACTGAGCCAGTTGAAAACATGGCAGGATTAAACAAGTGTAAATTGAGCAGGAAATGGATCTGGATCGTGGACCTTTTCAAACCACACTATTTCCACTGCTGGAAGGTTAATCTAGATTAAGTGCTTTTCTAGTCATATAAATTTAATCTTTTCATTTTCAGTTTATAATAATGCACATTTGATTCTGCTTCAAATTCTGAGAGTTTATTTATTTATTTTATTTATTTATTTATTTTGAGTCGGACATGCCAAGGTGTACCTGTGGAGATCAGAGGACAACTTTGCAGGATTGGTTCTGTCCTCCCACCAAAAGGACCCCTGGGATTGAACTCAGATTGCCACCTTTGGTGACAGGTGCTCTTACCTACTGAGCCATAATCATCAAGCCCCCCAGATACTGAGAATCTTAAAACTGAATGTTGTTTAAATAAGGTTGAGCTAAAATTGGATTGTGGTACTCCTAGAGAAAGGAATCGATTGATGGCCTAGAACGTAGACTATATTCAAAACGAAAAAGTGAACCCTCAATCCTTCAGAGAGAAACAGTTGTGTTTCAATTTCGGGATAGGCAAAAGGATGGCTCTTCATTGGAAAAAAAAGTTAATAACCCAGAACATCCACTGTTGTGTTCCAAGATTAAAGAAATTACTAGACTTTCTAGTTGTTCCAGTTGTGACTACAATTTCCCCGAGAGTCTCTCAGATAGAGATTTTTAATATCCAGAAAGCCAGGTATCAATAAGAAGAAATGATCAAAACCTAACGAGGGCTGGTACTTTGCAAGCTTAAAGCACGTGTTTAATATTGGCCTTTGCTGTTCAGAGATCTCAAAGTGCAGGGCTAGAGATGTGTCCCAGTTACTCGCTTATGCTGTAAAGTCTACATGTTAGCCTTAGGATTCCTATGCCACGTTTGTACTCCTGTGAGTGTAAAATATTGGGGACTTTATGCCATTTCAGAAACTAGGTTGCAGTGCCACATGTGTTAGCAGCACTTTGATAAGCCTGGGTATTTGAGGCAAGTTTATGATTAGGAAAATGAAGAGGTGGCCTTGTCGTGAAAGAAAATGCACTCGGCTTATAGGAAGTCAACAAGAGTCAGCAACTGTGCTCCAACTGGGAACATGCCCTTCCCTAAGGCAAGCCCTCTCGGTCCACTGAGGAACTTGGCCGGAGTTGCCTCACATTGAGTCACTCACCACTCAAACACAGCAAGAAAGGCTTTGTCTTTTTGTCCAGGGAGGCTGCTATTCGACGATCATCTTTGAAACTATATGCTAGCTCTACCCTAGCCCACAGAGAGATATAGGAGGGCAGCCAGCATTCACCTTTCCTTGGGTTTGGCATTGTTGGAAATCACTAACCAAACAGGAATAGCTGCAAATTATATAACAGTATGGTATAGCGATAGTAACTTGGACTGAAGCCATCTACTGAATGAAAAGTGAAAAATTTTGGTGTCCCAGTTCTGCCCCTTCCTCAACTCTGCTCTGCCAACCAAATGTTTTAGTAAGACCGAGTCAGACCTCTGAACTTGTTCAGGCTAAAAATTTTATTATTCATATTGATCTTCACAAGTGCCATGACAGAGGTAAGAAAGTGTGACTCTAAGAGTACAAAGATGAATAATTCAGGTGCGACATTAGCAAATGCCACTGATCTACAATGTATGAAAATGATTTACAGACAAGGACCTTTTTCAAAGTTCTCATTAAAAGCAGTATTTTCTGTGCACAACATTTGGAAAATGTAGGCTAAAAACTGGAGTTTAAATAACAAAAATAGTTATTTGAAAGGAGATCCCACATCTTAAGTGACCTTTGGCCACTCCAGCGCACTTTTTTTTTTTCTGATTCCTTTGCCTTCGCTGACCCACACTAGCCCTCTGGAATCACTGCAGACTCTCTCTCTCTCTCTCTCTCTCTCTCTCTCTCTCTCTCTCTCTCTCCTCTCTTTATAATTGCCCAATCCTTATTTGATTACTTCAGTTTTCAGATACAGTATCCCAGTGGCCTCTTTGTAAAATGGTTTTAACTGCGATTATGGATTTATTGTGTGCAGATGTGTGTATGTCTCTGTATCTCTGTGTCTCTTGTGTGTGTGTCTGTATGTGTATCTCTGTATGTGTCTCTTGTGTGTGTGTGTGTGTGTGTGTGTCTGTGTGTGTGTGTATCTCTGTGTGTATCTCGTAGGTGTGTGTCTGTGTATGTATCTCTGTGTGTCTCCCTTGTGTGTGGTCTGTGTGCATTTGTGTGTGTATGTGTATGTGAGTCTGTGTGTGTGTGTCTTCTGTGTGTGTGTGTGTGGTATGTGTGTCTCTCTGTGTATGTTTGGGTATGTGTGTGGTATGTGTGTCTCTCTGTGTATGTTTGGGTATGTGTGTGGTATGTGTGTCTCTCTGTGTATGTTTGGGTATGTGTGTCTCTGCGTGTGTCTATGTTTCTGTGTGTCTCGTGTGTGTGTGTGTGTGTGTGTGTGTGTGTGTGTGTGTGTGTGTGTGTGTTACAGCATGGGTACAGATATCAGAGGAAGCTTTTGGAAGTCGGTTCTCCCCTTCCACCACGACAGTCCCCAGGACTGAACCTAAACCATCAAATTAGGCATCAAGAGCCTTTTCTCATTAGCCATCTCATCCCCACCCCTCCCACCCCCTCAACCATGACCTCGTCACTGAAGTCTGTATATTGGTTTTGTGGTAAAAGTGCCCCCATAAGATTATTAGAGAACAGCATTTATGACAGATATGTGAACACTGAGCTTTGAGAACAACCTCAGATGATGATCTCTGTTGTGATATGAGGGACACCAGGAATGCTGCCTGTCCCTACAATGATTATAAATGTGAAAATAAAAAGATAGCTTTTCCTCTAGTAATAATTATAGGATCTAATCCACAGGGTTACTCGTCCTTAATCCTTTAATCAGCTAATCCTCAAACTAATGATTTGATCTTAAGAGAGGAAATGAGTCACCAAGAAGTCGCTGGACTCTGAGTCCAGTAACTGAGGGGGGGAGGGGGGACATGGACAGACGGACGGACGGACACGGACTGGAATCCAGGCAGGCTGTTCCAGAGAGCAAACATTGCTTTTCACCCATGGCTATATACTTCATGCCTGGTTCGCGCCGGCACACAAAGGTGGATCAATCAAATACTACTAGAAAAATAAGTGGAACTGGAGGGGCAAGGTGCTCACACCTGGAAGAAGCATCGTGTAAACATTCCCACAAAACAAACACAAGAGGAGACAAAGCATGATGGGACACAGAACAGGCTCCCGCCACTTTCCTTACAGACTCTCTGCTCTGAGAAAGGCATCCACCAAAGGGCCAAATATCAGCTTGACCAATGCACTGCCCTCTTCTGCTAAGCAGTGCTTTTTCCAATTTTACAGATAATAGCCTTTCCTAATGATTAGCAGATGGGAACGACCATATCCTTAAAGGGCCAGGCACCTAGAAATCACCACTTAGGTTTCCACAAACTGTGGGCCTCACTCTCAATAGCCTACCCATGTCTTCTACAGTGTGTCTGTTTATTGCAATATATATTTTTAAGAAAACAATGTTTGCAAGTATTTATAATTGAAACTTCAAGAAGAAAACTTTCTTCCAATCATGAGTCCTAACAACACCTTGCCCCTGGGGTATCCTTGCTTGAGTGTCCTAAACACAACAGGCCTATGGGTCTGGACCTCCTCCCATCTATTCCACACACTATTTTAAGTCTCTTTTTACCCTAATCCTTTCCTCCCACTTCTCCAGCCCAAACAATGACAGTGTCAGTTCCTTCCAGCTGTTTTCTATGCCCTTGGACTCTGACAATTAGATCACGTCAGCCTTGAGAAGATAACGTTTCATCCTTCCAAACCCCGCTCAGTGACATTTTTACGGAAGACTTTCCTCAACCCCCTTCCTCCCAGCAAGAGTCAGGTCCATCCTTTCCTAGCCTTGTACCTGCTCTGTGTTTGTTTACATGGAGTCTCCTCTTCCAGGGGGAGCAGTCCCTGCAGGCTAGCCTTTGTTTTGGAAAGCCTTTGTTTTGATCTCTCAGCATCCCCACTGCAGCTACCACAAAGCTACAACGAGTAAACCTCTACCTGAAAGTGGGATCGCTCTAGATAACCAAGTACCTCCAAAGAAGAATGTAGGACAGTTGTGAGAGTGAAACCAACCAACAACTGAAAGCTGAAAGAAAGAGCTGAAAGCACCTTAAATTTTGATTTTTTTTTCCCCTCTGGTAGAACTCCAGATTCCTGGTCCAAGACCTTCTTGCCCTTGGCATCCAAGAAGTTAGGAGCTATTGGAATTGACTAACCGGTCACTCACCAGCTAGTGGAAGGCGGGTAGCTGCTTTCTAGCGTTTTGGTCCAGGGCTTGTACCAACTGATCTGTTCAGCAGCTTTACCCCAGAACCTCTCCGGGTCGGCCACAGAGGCTGCGAAATGGGTCCTGTACTCGCCACCACTGGAGGTGGTCAGAGTCCTGCAGCCCCGGCCCCCAAGACCGGCCACCAAAGCCCTTCGGGCTGCACCGGCTCCTCTGGCCGAAGGGGACCCTGGCAGGGGCGCCCCAAGCGTCCCGGCGCCTGTTACTTTGCGACATTGTAGCCAGGAAGGTTTCATTCTTCTTCTCTGCCCTTAGTTGCAGGCCCAGCAGCTGTAGTGACAACTGCCACTGTAGGGAGCTTGCAAGAGGCAGGAGGCGGGGATTAATTCCGAAGTGAGCCCCTAGCCTAGAAGTTTGGAAGTCAAAGTGAAGTCTGCCATAAAAACCGACCTGGAGTCACCAGGAAAGCAACAGGCTGGAGCGGAGACCCGGGGACAGCAGGGCAGGAGTCTACAGAAGTTGAGCTGCGACACCCCTTACATTCAACTCTAACATGGATTTTTCAACCCATGGCAGTCACTTGTCACTTGACAGAGCGCCTCCGGGACTTAGAGACAGGAGGACACCTAGAACAAGGCCTGAGGGCCCAATGGCTTATTTTAAACCAAGTGTGTGTCTCTGTCCCGCGGCAGAATCACGTAACTCTGGACATGACAGCGAAACCCTGGGGTCTTATTTTTTCTTTACTCATTTATTTCTTTGCTTAAAATGCAACTCGGACCCTAGTTACTAAAACCACAAGCAGCTCCAGGGCAACGTTTGTTCCAGGATTTCCTGGCAGCCGAGAGGAGGCGGGTAGGAGGGTTAGACCGCAGGGGTGGGGGAGGGCTTCCAAGAGTGATTGACAGCAGGGCCACTGGGGAAAGGTAGCCCAGCTGGGATCTGGAGGCACCTGCCAGTCCACTCCACTGGATTCAGGGGCAGGAGCACAAAGGACTTTCCGGTATTTCTAATATGGCCCCTTCTCTAATTTGCCCCTTTGGAGTTTTTCTGACTTTCTTTCAGAGAACACAGGGTTGTGAAATTTCTTGGAGTCAACAAAACTGTTTTAAAACGGAATGTGATAACCACTGCCTAACTCACTCTAAAGAGACTAGGAGCCACTGTAGTGTACTCCTCCGAGTGGGTGAATTGTGTAATGTGTGGGTCATGCCTCTGGAAGCTATTCTAAATCACATCAAAAGATGAAATGAATCCAAAAAAAGAAGCTGAGAAAATTCCAAACACACAGGAGGTATGAACACCTACCCTGTTTTAACTTTCTGCAAGCTCTGCTGTCTTTCATCCTTCAATGAAATTCACAATCTTTTTGCTGTAACATCATGCCAAACACAGACTGTCTCTTCACGTCACAATATTTGAGGCTTGAAATGTAAAGATAATGGATTCCCAAGTCTTAGGTGAGAAATGGTAGAATGCCCTTGACCCTGGAAAGGATAATAAATTAAAGAGCTGTAAACAAATGATCCTGCAGGGAGAAAATGATGTGGAGATAAAGGCTAAACAGAACAGGCATAAATCTCATGCAAGACAGAAAAAAAATGACTTGAAGTAACCACCTCAGCTGTTTTCTCTCACTGAGAAGCAAGATACCCATTTTTCCTACACACCCACAGCACATTTGTTCCTCCCACAATTCTTAGAGCACAATTCTTGGTAGCACAAGACAGTCATCACTTAGATCAAAGGCCATTTAACCTCTTTGCCACTTCTTCCTTCTACCCAGCGTTGGTTGCTCTCTCACATACAAATTGAGTGGACCCCATATTATCACCATGTCCCAGTCATTTAACGGCTATGTGAGTGCCTACATTATGTACAGATGGTTTGATGGAAGTAATATGAAGAAACAGCTTGACTGTGGCTGGCAGGTACACCTTGTGTGTATACTCGTGTGCTTCGCATTTTTAAAATCAGAAGGTCCTGAGATTTTCGGGGACTGTGTAAGAAGTGGTAACTATCATCCCTGTGTTTACTAAAGAAGCTTGGAGAAAGAAGAACTCACTGCGGGGCTCAAAGCTACCAAGAAGGGCAGGGTGGACTCAAACCCTGATAGACCCAGAGTTTAAGAGCCAGGACATTGGGCTGGAGAGTCAACTCAGTGGTTAAGGACTAATGTTGCCAAAGACCTGGGTTCGATTCCCAATGTCAACCACATAGAGGAACACCACCTCCTCAGGCACCAAGGATGCATATGGTACACATTCATGTGTCCAAAACATTCACACACATAGAGTATAAAAAAATAAGTAAGAATTTAAACAAAGAAAGCCTCAGACAAAAAGAAAAAGTATCTAAGGATGCTTAGATCTCAGCCAAGTCAGGACAATGATCACTTGCTACCCAATGGGAAGGGGAAAGGACAATCCAGGCTGTGGTTTTATCACTCCACATCACACACCTCATCTCTATGCCACATACAAGTAAGTTTGGGAATCTCACTCCAGAGGCCACAGTTGTCATGCCAGGTTGATTATCTCCCCATATTAAGAAGGGATCAGAAGAGCCAGGTGGATCTCTGTGGGTTCGAGGACAGCCTGGTCTACAGAGCGAGATCCAGGACAGGCACCAAAACTATACAGAGAAACCCTGTCTTGAAAAAAAACAAACAACAAAACAAAACAAAAAAAGGGGGGGGATTGTTTTATAATTTTGAGTGAATACAATCAGTTAAATATTCATCCATGTTTTTGTTTGAGAAACCACAACCAAAAAGAATCAAAGAGGGTGATGTTACACTCAAAGTGTTGGTGTTACAGACTCAGCAAGGACAAAGAGAACCAGAGAGGAGAAGAAACCAAACAAAAGACTGGAATGAAAGTATCATAAGACATACTTCTAGGGTATGTCTTAAAAGGGAGCAACAAGGAGGAAGTTGGATTTAGCTGCTTACTGAGAAGAAAGCAGTATTTGCTGATACCTGGAATATCTCAGGACTTGGAGTCTTAGATTCCTCTGAACATTCAGAATGGAGATTAAGGCTGCCAAGCAAGAAAAGTGATCTTAAAACCACAGGCAAGGTAAATCTCCATGTGGCCATATGAATCTACTTTCTTTGGGTTTTGACTTTATTGTACAAAATAGACAGTGCCTGTTTTTCTGGTCAGATCTTCAGCCCTTGGATTAAGAGGTGGCAGCGAATTTACTAATCACAAAGCACAGGAAATGTTTAAAAGCGTTGACTACTGTGTCTGTTCATGGTGCTAACACTACAATAAGACATGCTGAATTTGGAATACTGCAATTTTCCCATACTGCAATTTCTGTGTCTGTAATCTGAAGTTGATATAGTAGTGTATCATAGGATTGATACAAGATATAAATAAATATGTGTAAAATTGTGTTAAGGCAATAGTAAGCCCAGCTAATTCAGGATTTCCATAAAGTCCATAAACAAACAACCCCCATCCATAAAAAGAACACTTTAATATACCTAAAACTTTGATTTGAAAAGACATGATTTTAATTTAAGCATACATGCAATATTTGTACTATTTCAAAGACAATATAATCCTTTAATTAGTTTGGGGGAACAAGTTAATCAATGCTTAAATCATGTGAAACTGCAGCTTTGAAATGTATCTCTACATATTTATTGATATGTAAATAACATTTTAATTAAAATCCTATTCGCGGTGACATTTAAAATACCTTAAACAAAGATACAGTGATTCAAAGATTATCTGAAAGCACAATCTAATGTGGAAATAGAAAAAAAAAAGAAAACTGGTGGCTGATTCAGAGAAGGGCGAGGAGAAAGAATGATATCTATGAAAACCTGTCCAGTAAGCCACAAGGAAATGGTAGGGAATGAGACTCAGACTGTAACATGCCTATGGAAAGGGACCGAACAAGGAGCCAAACAGAGAAGCAGAAACAATACAGAGAAAGAGGTCGCAATCTACCACTCAGTTTTTCCCACTTTATAATTTTTCCTTAGCAGTGGACGTCACTGATAAAAGAAGAGAGTCTAAAGTTATCATAGATTACCCTAACTCTCTACCCTACGCTCTGCTAGCCATACAAATCATCTTTGCCTAACTTTGCCAGAAACCAAATGTCGGACTGGAGGAAGCATCAGAGGTCCTAAACCTTTGTCTCGTGATTCTCACAGGCCTACTTCCTGGGTAGAGGGAAAACTCCCTGAGTGGAAGAGTTTTTTGAAGGCACTTACCTGTGAAGCAGGTACAAGGTGAGTTGTAATTGTAGTTTGTTGTAAATTCAGCAAAGAAATTTTTAGGAAATACTGCTTATATTTGGTGAACTACAATAGTTTTCAAATTTCTAAAATGAAATAGAATATATAATAAAATTGTAAACTAAGTTTTGAAATTTTCTTCTGTTCTCCCCCATGGTAATGATAAGGAAAATGAAAATGAATGAATTTAATATGATGGGGAATAGGAAGGCAAGGTAGTGGAGGGCATATAGAGACAGACAACTCACAGTTAAAGGTCTAGTAACTCAAACAGGGCAGAAACCTAGCCACAGGAACTAAAGCAAAGATTATAGGGGAATGCCTCGAACTAGTTCGCTCCCTCCCCATGGCTTGCTTGGGCAGCTTTTCTATAAAACCCTAGACTAACTATCAAACCCAGAAGTGGCTCCACACACAAGGGACTGGGGTGTCCTCAATAATTAATGAAGAAAATTCCCCCCACAGACTTGCCAACAGGCACATTTTTATGGAGGCCTATTTTCTCAACTGAGGTCACAGCTTCCCAGAAGAACCTTGCCTGTGTCAAGATGACAAAAAAAAAAAAAAAAAATTATTAACCAGTTCACCCAGAATAGAGGGGACATTGTAGACATGAAGTCTTGTCATTAGCTGAGGAGCTCTTAGCATTTGATAGTGGCTGGGAAAGAGAGAACCAGTTTTCTTTAATGGTGTGACCTTTGTGTTTTAGGGCAGGCCTCATACCCCATGGTGTTCTGCCAACAAAAGCCACAAGCCAAATAGGATGGGGAGGAGAGAGAGACAGACAGACAGACAGAGACAGAGAGACAGAGAGAAAGACAGAGACAGAGACAGAGAGACAGAGAGAAAGACAGAGACAGAGACAGACAGAAAGAGAGACAGAGAGAGAGACAGAGACAGAGAGACAGAGACAGAGAGAGAGATGGGGAGGAGAGAGACAGAGACACAGAGAGAGAGAGACAGAGACAGAGAGAGACAGAGAGAGAATAAGTTGGGTGAATAGGTAGGGAGGAGGTGAATCCGGGAGTCGCAGAAGGAAGAGTGAATATGGTCAGAATAACTTGTATGAATTCCCAAAGAATTAATAACAGTAATATGTTTTAAAGACATTGAACTGAATCAGATGGAAGGATTATTTCACAACAAAGCTTCCATGGCGTGGGAGGATACTCTGCAACCCCAAACTCATCTTTAGTCAGATAAAGTATTGCTCACCATCCTTATTTAGATTTCTGGAAAGTACCTTATAAAAGCACTTTTACTTAAGAAATATATAGAAATGTTTCCTGGAGAAAAGCTTGAGGAGTGTGATCTAGGTATTATTTCCAATCATTTTTAGCATCCTTGTTTTCTATTTGTTTTCTTTTCTCTCTGTACAGCATTTTGCCACTGCAAAAAGAATTCTCATTAATGTAGCTATGAAGACCAATAAATGTTATGAATTTTTAATCAAGCCACCAAAACCTTCAAGGGTTCATTTTAATCCTTCTGTAGAGATAATTCCCAAAGAATTAGAGAACTTCCATTTCATATTTCCAAAGAAAAATTTCTATGTGACATTAAACTCTTTGTAATCCTATGAAATGATCTTATAGTCCTGGTAGCAAATGGTTAAGAGGAAAATGAACATCCTTTAATATAATGTTTTGTAAAGTATAATCATTGCCGAGCAACAGCTTATATTTCCTACTTGTATATTCATGTATTTTGGTGGTCAGGAGCATGTGCATGAAATTAAAGTATAAACTAAAGGGTGAGACCAGTTCTAATGTAACAAGAACTGTTTTAATGAAACAAGAAGTTGGACATTTTTCCAGTGAGCTCATTAACTAGCTTGTCATCTTAATACATGTTTAGTCCCCATACATTGATTAATTAACAAGCAAATGATCTAAGACTATAACTATGCTCAGCCAATACAGGATCATAAAAAAAAAAAAGTGCTTTTAGAAGACCAGGGCTCCATCTAGTTCTTGAGATGATTGCAGTAGTCAGGTGGGCAGTGGGTCTATATGTACCATAGTTTCTTAGACCTTTGAGACTGTTTTTTAAAAAAAAATTAAGAAACCAAAGTAAAGAATGGGAAAACCTCATGCAGTAATTTTAAGTCATCATAACTTATGTATCATTATTCTATAAAATATTGCAATGGTCTTCTACTGCCTGCCATGGAAAAATGCAAAGTTTTTTAGCATAGCTCTGTGGTTCATAATTAGTGTTTGCTCTGTTCTCCTAGAAAATAGAAATGAGTAGTTTTTTCATATGTATTGTTGTATAAAAATTTGTCCCATAACCCAGACTTTAAAACAGTAGGTACTAATTAACTCACATTAACTCTGTGACTGTGTTGTTTGTGTTGTGTGTGTGTGTGTGTGTGTGTGTGTGTGTGTGTGTGTGTAAGAGAGGAGAAAAGAATGAAGAAGAAAGGCAGATTTAATTTTTAATGACCCCTACCTCAGAAAGGTGTATTTATCACTTTTATGTAAATGCACAGTCATACCAACTGTATTAGTAAGTTCTCTGATGCGGTGACAAAATACCATGCCAGAGGTATCTTATATTGAAGGACGGCTTATTTGGACTTACAGTTCCAGAAGATAAGAGTCTACTATGCCAGATAGGCACAGCAGCAGGCAGCCATGGTGGCCAGACCATGAGGCCCAGTGTTCGCAACCTCAAACACAGGCACAAAAGAGAGAAAGCAAAAGGGAAGTGAAGCGGAGTCACAAAGCCTGGCATCACTGTACGCTTCTTCCAACAAGGCTGTACCTACAAAAGCTCCAGAATCTGCCACCAACTGGAACCCAGTGTCCAAACACCTGCGGCTATGAGGGAGGGACATCTTCATTCAAACTGCACACACTCTGGTACACTGTCTGAAGACTGTCAAGTGACCAATGTCTGGATGATAGAGGACTGTATTGGAGGGTAGGTACTGAAGAAAATTGTGCAGCCCTTCACCAAAATGGTGGTGGCAAATAACTCTTCATGATGAAGTCATGTGTACATCGTACATTTCACTTTTTCTCACAGGCGTGCACGTATGCCCTACCTGTGCCAACGGCTTCCCAGTTCCCTGTAAAATTCTCATCCTTTCCATTTTTGCAGCAGTCTTTCATCGGTTACAGTGCATTCTCCCACTTGGAACCTCTCCAACTCCCCCTTCATGATTTAGTTAAAGATCTTCTCTCGGACATGTTCCTGGCCGCTTTAAGGAAAGCTTTTCTCAGCCCTGTTGACATCTTTCTTTGATGTATTTGCCACACTGACTTAATTATTTCTTAAATCTGAAGAAATGTAAATAGGATAATGATCCTGCTCACTCAGAAGATTGTGAACCCATGTAGGGAATGTGTTGTATACTTTAGTTTACTTCGTGTTCTCCATACTTTACATAGTACTATAATGTAGGACATACTTTTTTTTTTTTTTTTTTTTTTTTTTTTTTTTTTTTTTTTTTTTTTTTTTTGGTTTTTTGAGACAGGGTTCCTCTGTGTAGCTTTGTGCCTTTCCTGGGACTCACTTGGTAGCCCAGACTGGCCTCGAACTCACAGAGATCCGCCTGCCTCTGCCTCCCGAGTGCTGGGATTAAAGGCGTGCGCCACCACTGCCCGGCCTGGACATACTTCTTAATACAAGTTAATTGAGTGAATAGTCAAATTAGAAGTGTATTGATTTCTTATGTGTATGTGTGTCTTAGTCACTGTTCTATTGCTGTGAAGAGACACCATGATCAAGATAACTCACAAAAGAAAGCATTTAATTGGGGCTTGCTTACACTTTCAAAAGTGTAATCCATTTATTGTCACCATAGCAGGGAGCATGAAAAGAGACAGTTCTTGCTGAAAGCAACATCCTGATCCACAATCAGAGACAGACAGACAGACAGACACACACACACACACACACAGAGAGAGAGAGAGAGAGAGAGAGAGAGAGAGAGAGAGAGAGAGAGAGAGAGAGAGAGAGACTGAGCCCAGCATGGGCTTTTGAAATCTCAAAGCCCACCTGCAGTGATACACTTCTTTCAAAAAGGCCATACCTACTTCAACAAGGTCTCACCTCTTAAACCTAGTAATCCCTTAAATAATTCTACTCTCTGGTGCCCAAGCACTCAAACATTATCATATGCACATTGTGGTGCTGTGCATATACAAGAATCTTGTCAAAGGAAGGGGAACTGAAGAATATATTTTAAAGAAGAAGATGTTGTAAAATATTATTTTAAGACGTGTTACATTTGTTTATGCTGTGTAACATTTGTTTAATGATGCAAAAAGGTGTTGCATTCTTTTATGTTGCATTTGTTTAACTCTGTGAAGCTCTGTTACTGTGCCTGTCTAAATACCTGATGGTCTTATAAAGAACTGAACAGCCAAAAATGAGGCAGGAGAAAGGATAGGTGTGGCTGCTAGGCAAAGAGAATAAATGGGAGGAGGAATCTAGGAGGAAAAGAAGAAACAGAAGAGGGATCAAAGAGTGAGAAAAAAATGAGGCCAGCCACACAGCCAGTCACGGAGTAGAGTGAAAGTAGGATTGCAGAAGTAAGAAAAGGGAAAAGCTCAGAAGCAAATGTAGACAGGATAATTTAAGAAAAACTGGTTAACAACAAGCCAAGCTAAGGTCTGGCATTTATAAGAAATAACAAAGCCTCCTGTGTGTGATTTTGGGAGTTGGGCATCACCCCTCCACCCCCCCACAAAAAAAGAGCAAAAACAACCAGGAAGAAGAAAAGAGAACTGACTTGATCCACCTCAATCCAAACTGTCCAAGTACCCAGGGAGTATTCTATCTCTGTCTGTCTGTCTGTCTCTATCTCCTTTTTTTCCCATTGAAGTCCAAATTTATCTTCTGCTATTGTTTGGATTTGGTATTTCCCTCTTAAACTCACTGAAATTTAATCTCTGCAATGAGATGCTAAAAGATGATGATCTAAACTGAAAAGTTTAGAACTCTGTCCTCCAAAATATGCTCATTCATTCACATGGTGAATATACTGGTTAATGAATTCTCCTGAGAGTGGTTTCTGAATGTTAGGCAAAGTCAAGTTAGGATCAGTTCTGAACTTCTACAAAATTAAAAATATAGATGAAAAGGACAATACTGCTAGCAAATCCACATCTTTAGATTGAATAAATGTATCATTCATGTCAGAATTAGTAGCAAACATTTATGGTAAGGGCCAGAATAAAGTCTGCCACAATCCCAAAAGTGTACCAACATCAGTAAGGCAGTGTTTAATAGCTGTGCTAATGTGCACACATCCACTCTCAATTACAGGCAGTGTTGAAGGTAAAATATTTTTCCATTACCTAATACCTTTCATCATTCGGGGCTCTTCTTATTTCTCAAATTACATTTTTTAAAATCATGCAGTGTCTCCCTTTTTAATCTGTTTTAATTTCACAGAAGTTCAAAACTGCTTCTCCACTTGACTTTGACTGAAGAACAGGAAACCTTTCTTCTACACCCTGATTCATCGTTTGACCCACTGGCTAGACAAGCACTTAATACTTCAAACATTCTTAATCTTTGATAATTTCCTTTTCAAGCCTACAATGGGGAGCTAAAAGGAACCTAGCACCCACAGGTAAACCTTTTAATACCCCAGGCCCCATTTGGGGCCTTTTGAAGTTTCAAGATTAGTTGTATTGGCTTTAGTAAAAACCAAAAACAGCAATCAGATTGTGCTTAATAACATGAGTTCATTGGCTGTCACACTGTTCATTGTTCTGTAATCTAAAGTACCCTTAATAAATAGCCTACTTCTAGTGCATCCAGCTTACTTACAAAAAATCTTAATCTTTAACCAGTTAAAGAGATCCTTTTCTCCTACCTCCACTGCAATATATATTTTCTTTACTATTATTGAGACAATGATCTGTCCATATGGATCCCCTGTAATGGGATAATATTGAGTATAAACAGAAATTTTTAACTAAAGAAGAGGCAGATACTCAGCTACATGGTCACCTCCTTTATATTTTATCTTCTTAGGACTAGATGAATAAGAATTGAAGGAAGACCTTACTTTGATCCAAGAGCAATTAAGATCTGAATGCCACAAGAGACACAACAATAACAGAATAAAATGTTAATATTAAAAGAACATTTCACTAATGTAAAATGTTACCTTTTGAAGACTATATGAGACAGTAGAAAATAAACTAAGACTTACTACCTAGCTGTGTATAGTATATGTACAGAAACTTTCCACTCATTTTAACAGTGTTACCTATAGTCACAGTCCAAGTTTCTGTATAGGAAAAATAAAACTGATCTTCAACAATGTAAGTACATTTGTGCTGATTTAAAGGAAGTAATAATGGCCCTAATTAAGTTGTCATCACAATCTATGATCAATTCTTCCAATTTCTATGAATGCCAAATAATAATGCAGAGAAAAAGGACTTTCGCAGTAACAACATTAAACTTTCCTAGACATTTTGATGTGTTAAGGACTTCGGAATAATAATTACATTTATTCACATTTATGTGCACTTATTTTTTTCAAGAAAGGGTTTATCATAGCTTATAGTTCCAGAAGGAGAAAGTCCATAATGATGAGGACGGCATGAGAGTGGGAGCCGGAAGCAGAGAGATCACATCTCATCCTCACACAGGAAGCCTAAAGAGAGAACAGGAATTTGGACAATGTTATAGTTGCTCAAAGTCCATCCCAGTGATGTAGATCCAGCAAGGGTCCACCTCTTAAAGGCTCCACAATCTCCCCCAAGCAACATTCTCAACTGGGAAACAAGTATTCAAATACATGAGCCTTTGGGGGATATTTATGCTTCAGAACACAACATGAACACCCAAACACATGTCAACATGTAACATGTGCTGTGCTCCTGACATGTCTCATTGCTGTGATAAGATAACTAACAAAAGTGTTTGTCTGACTCAGAGTTTGAGAAGACAGTCCATCCCAGTGGGAAAATGACAGTGGGGGTGTGAGGCAGCTGCTCCCATTGCATCCACAATCAGAAAACAGAGTGAAATAATGCTGGAGCTCAGCTCACTTGCTCTTCTTTATTCGGTCTTCAACCCTAGCCGGTGAAATGGTACCACCAATGTTCAGTGCGGTCTTTCTCCTCCAGTTAAACTACTATGAAAACACCACTCATATACACACCCAAAAGTGTGTGTCCTGGGTGATTCCCAACCCAGTCAAGTTGACAGTAAAGATTAAGCGCGCGGTGCACACACACACACACACACACACACACACACACACACACACAGAGAGAGAGAGAGAGAGAGAGAGAGAGAGAGAGAGAGAGAGAGAGAGAGAGAGAGAGAGAGAGAGAGATTGATTCCATCCTCTCTATATAGACGTTTTAAGCTTGTATCTTTCCCAAATTGGCTTTCCTATTTCTAAGGATGTTTGGGAAAGTTCAAGGTTTTCAAAAATCCCATGATTGCAGCAGCTTTACTGTTCTGGGTAAACACTGTAGACTTCCTTATCTTTTAAAAACAGTTATTAATTCAAATGGATTCACAGCACTCCTCCCCTCCCTTTCCTCCTTCCAACCCCACACAGATACTATCCCTCCAAACCTTCCCATGCCCGTCTCCTCATATACAAGTTGATAACCTCTTTTTCTTCGATTATTATCATTATATACATATATAAGTATGTATATGTATGCACAAATATATAAATATAACCTGCTATATTCATTTTTGTTATGTGTGTGTATATGAGCCTGCTAATTGGTTGTCCAATACAGATGGTCAGCACTGAACCAATGTGTATGATTTCTGCTGAAAACAAATATAAATGGTACAAATATAAGTGGCTACAAATATAAATGGTAACATTTAAGACATTTACTGTAACATACATCTTAATCAAGTTAGAATACAGCATAAATATTAAAATGAACTTCTACAGCCAGGCTGTGGTGGCACAGGCCTTTAATCCCAACACTCAGGAGGCAGAGGCAGGTGAATCTCTTTGAGTTCGAGGCCAGCCTGGTCTACAAAACGAGTTCCAGGAAAGGCACAAAGCTACATAGAGAAACTCTGTCTCGGGGAAAAAAAAAACAAAAACAAAAACAAAAACTTCTACAATTTTGCTTTTAGTTAGTTAGTTACAATTTTGTGCAAGATTTGGATATGAGACAGATTTTATAGACAATATTATTGGGTTTTGTAGGCAATGCCTTTCAAAAACATACACAATTAATTTAAATTAGAAAGAGAATCAGAAGCTTTATTTATTTATTCATTTATTTATTTATTTATTTATTGGTTTTTTGAGACAGGGTTTCTCTGTGTAGCTTTGTGCCTTTCCTGGGACTCACTTGGTAGCCCAGGCTGGCCTCGAACTTACAAAGATCCACCTGGCTCTGCCTCCCGAGTGCTGGGATTAAAGGCGTACGCCACTACTGCCTGGCGAGAATCAGAAGCTTTTAAAGAAAGGAAACAATCTACCTCAAATTTCTCTTTAGACAGAGAACATTGGTCAACAACATTATAATCAACTGCTATCTTTGATGGTTGGAATAAAAACATTGCCTTTAAGCTCAGTTGCCTGAATACGTGGTCCTCAATTGGTGGTGCTGTTTGGATAGAAGAGGTGTAACCTTGCTGGAAGAAGTATGTCACTGGAAGCAGGCTTCGATAATTCAAAGCCATATGCCATTTCGGGTATGTTCTTTTTGTTTCATGCTCTATAATTCAAGATGCAAACCCTCGGCTTCCTCCTTCGGCTGCCATGCCTTCACTCTGACATCTTGGATTCTAATGTTGTGGAACTGTAAGCACAAAACAAAACAAGCAAACAAACAAACAAAAAGACCTCTTTCTTCTATAAGTTGTCTTGGTCATGGTGTTTTACCACAGCAACAAAAACATTTCTAATACATTATCCAATCTGAAAGATTCACTGGAGACATAACTATTTCCACTCAATTTAAAAATAACTGCTGTCCATTTAACAAAAGTTTAACAAAGTGTCTTATAGTCATTTTATTGGCAAATCAACAGAATTAAAACTACATGTTATGAATATATGACTGACAAATAGGTATAAGTACTCATAATGGGCATGTAAAGCTAATTTCATAAAAGAAAAGAATAAAGACATTTTAATGGTGCGACTCTTTCATCACTATGCTATCCTTTGGTGTATTTCAAAAAAGCCCAGATCAGCAAAAGCAAAGGTATAAATATAAAAAACAAATGCCAAGAATGAACTACTACATGATAAAGTTTAAGAACATAGACTGTCCAGTCAGATCTTTATTTCAACCTATGCTTTCTATGTTACTGGTCATGTGATTTTTGACCAAGTTTCTCATTCCAAGACTCAGTTTCCTTGGGATGTGTAAAGTAAGGATAATAACATTTATTATCCACAATGTTAATAGGGATCTGGGTAATATAGTGTATACAGCCAGTGCAATGCTTAGTTTAAATGTGGTGCTAAATTGATGAAGTCTTCCAATCAAGCATTCAACAGATATTTACCAGGATGGCTATTACAAATATAACAGTAACTAGATTTTCATCATCAAAGTTATAATTTAGAAAGATGATAAAGAGTGGGCATGCATGTCCCATTCTAGTAGAGGGTGGAGAATTGAGGTAAAGTAGAGAATGCTGCTTTGCAGCTTTGGTTTTGAACGATAAGGCTGCAGGAACAGATAAGGATCAAGGACCAGGCAGAAAATAGCAAGACTGAAAATTATTCTAGACCGAGAAAATAGCATTTGGAAATCTCTTCAATCTTTTATAGTTACAGCTGGATATATGTTCTCATAAACTCCTTCTCTCATTCTTTTTATATGCTATGGCATCTCTCGGGAGCATTCCTCTTTGTTCTCTGTCTGCCCCAACCCACCTCACGCACATACAGTGAATCTGTGAACTGAAGACATAATCAGGACTTATGAGATGAGACTACTGCTCTGTAAGCCACGGAGAGGAGGTTGGAACTCATCTTCACAGTAACTGAGACTCACTGAAGGTTTTAAAATGGTTGTACATGTGTGTTCTTAGGTGTTTATATATTTATTCTTGTGGATGTGATTTTCTGTTTGTTTGCATGTCTCTGTGGGTTTGTGTCTGAGTGTGCATGGGTGACTGATACTTTTGCGGGGTTACTATTCCCCTAGCTAAAGTTTATCTAGACAGTACCCACCTACCTCTGAGGGTAAAAAAGAACATCAATGAGTTTTTACAGGCTGCTGAGAAAATAGACACGTAGGTGGAATGCTCAACGTTGAAAATGATCAATTTAAGTTGCAGACAGCCTGATGATCTGAGTTTAGATGGCATCAACTGTAATTCTAGAAGCTCAATGTATACAGAAAGAAGCAAAATGAACCCAGCAAAGTAGGGTTAAAAGAGTAAATATGAGATAGTTATTGAAGAAGATGGCAAAAGACACATGACTGCATAGAGGTGTTCAGATCAAATTATGGCAAAAGAAAATGTCTGAGATCTCCAGAGATAGAATTAGGGAAATGCAGATAATTGCGCTTACCTACTGCTCTCCAATGGACTCCAAGTACTTCTGCCTGTCTGACAAAGCCCTTTATGATTCAGATCATCTTAGCTACCTTTCTTCATCTCTCTTATAACCCCACATTGTCCCCAGTTCCCTTATCAGCTTAAGCCTACTTCCTACTCCTATCCAATGTGGGTGAATAAATTAAGAGTGAATATCACAAAAATCTCGACATTTTTATTGCAGAATCAGTTAAAATAAACTAGAGGTCCCGAGCAGAAGCATGACTAATTCTAATTGTGTGTGAGTGTGTGTGTGTGTGTGTGTGCGCGTGCGTGCGTGTGTGTGTGTGTGTGTGTGTGTGTGTGTGTGTGTTGTACATGGAAACATGTGCGGAGGCCAGGAGTTGATGATGTGAGGTGTCACGCTCCACCTTATTTTTTGAGACAGGTTTTTGACCAAACATGGAGCTAACAGATTTGGCTAGACTAACTGGCTCTCAAGCTCCGGGAATCGTCTCCCCCTCAACTTTCGCCACAGAGCTAGCCTTATAGATATGCACTACAGCGCTCAGTTTTTACATTTGTGCTGATCATCTGAACTTGGGTCCCCATGCTTGCATGACAAGCATTTTCCCAACTGAATCATCTCCCAGTACATGTAATTATAATATGTTGTGAGTATGGGAAACATCAAGTTATTGACATAAGTGTCTTGTTGAAAATACTCAACCATCGAGGCCCTTTTATCTTGCTATGTAACAGAACAGAAGGATTAAAAAATGCTTACAAGTCATCTATGGTACCATCAAGGGTTGAGTGAAGCCTTTTCTGGTTACATTTGCTACCATAGCATTGATATTGTGTCAATTACGTGAGAATTATTTTTTTCTTCAGAAACTGGATTTAAATACAATTCCAATGAACCTGGGCAACTATTTAATTGATTTTTACTAAAATTAAATCAATTTCTTTATTACAATAGCTTTAGTTCAATATGTATACAAGATTGTTAAGGTTTTCATGCAGTTAACAAGAAATAATTTCATATCAGTCATAACTAAATATAAAGAGTGAATAAAACCAACAATACAACATCCACAAAGGATAATATCTTATTATTACCTTATCAGAAAAAAATTTGAACAAGAATTTGAACCAAGTCTCCTGAATTTCTATACAGGTTCACAAGAGTCTAACATCTCCTCCTCTCCTCTTTGTTATGCTTGCCACGAAAATATTTTTCTAGCCATGCACAAAACTGATTCATAAAATTGCAATCAATATAATGTGACCTGAGTTGTGTGCCACCTCTAAGAGTGTTCCCCAAAGCTTGAATAAGATTTGGGGACCATATATAACCTCTCTCTTCTGTCTTCTCCAACTGTAGAGAATTCAATGAGAAACTCTTCTATGAAAGAACTAGGCTACTTCATTTCCATGGAGAGTAGTGTCATAACAGCTACCATGTCCTGTGTAATGTGAATGAGAAACATTGTCTACAGCTAAGGCATAGAGATTTGGGGAAAGCTTCATGGCAGGTATGATACAAGGTAGGATATGAGGAAAACTACACATTCATCTGTTGTCCTCTTTTATCTGCTAATCAGCATACTCAACCTTGCTGTCCACTGAGGTGTCACTAAAGGCATTACCAAGCAGTGTACTAAATTCTTAGAGTTCTTATTTCTTCTACTTATAAAAGCAAGATGGTAGGTATCTATCTATGTAGGAATTTTATTTTATTTATTTTGTTTTTATTTATTAGGATTTGTATTTAACATAGATGCCATTAAAATATACTTGGTGTTTGCATAAATAATTTGTTGTGTATAAAATTCACTTATGGAAAGCAATGTATTTTACAGCAGCAGGTACATGACCTTAACAGAAAGAGTTTTGTTGTATCTTTAGAAACCTTGAGATGCTGGTATCATTAAAATGATAGTCTGCAAAGGCTAGTGCAGAGATTTTGAAGTCTAAGATTAATCATGATTATATTATTCTTTGGAAAGTGGAAAGCATACAATAAGATACAGCTAGAGCCCCTGAGGAATCCTGAGGAGGGTATTTTTAGTTTAGTTATATCTGCCTACCAGATATAGGAAAGGCATCAAGAGGCTTTGAAATTGTAGTGATCTCTAGCTTTCCTAGAGAGCTAAGTAAAAAGATAGAAATGAACTATTATATTGGACTTCAAAATAGAATATTCTGGAGTGTATACACATCTTAACTTAAGCAGTTATTCAAAACAACAACCAAACATTGTGCATGTTAAACCATCCAAGTAGATTGATGGGTTCCTAAGTTCAAGGGCTTAACAAAGGACTGCTATAGGCAATGTAATATTTGAATTCAAACTGAAATTGAAACCCTTGCAGTCCACAGCAGAATGTATTTTCCACTCTGGGTTATATATGCATCATCACATTTTATACTCATGTAAAATGTGAAAGTGTCAGAAATAAATACAAAGTGCTCCATCCCCCTCAAGTTGTTGTGGAATTCAATTTGACTAAAAATCACAGGGGGCTGCCTGCTGTGTGATCCCTTACAGATGTTATCTGTCCCTCATTTACTTTATTCAGTATTTTAACTGTCAGGTTTATCAGTGCTAATCAATAGCAAACACATCTATAACTGACCCCCAGATATTTTAAAACATGAAGCTGACCAATTATTTCTGAGAAAAGTTTTCTTATCCTTGTGACTGACCGATTTCTGAGTCTTCCTAGTAATATCTTTGAGCCAATAATTCTACATTCTCATTGTTATTTCTAAAAAGGTGTTCTGTTAACTGTTCTTAACACTCCATTATATGTAATTAGAATTATAAGTGCAAATTAAATTAAAATAAAATTTTTACTGGATGTTTGATTCACTGATTTGTAAAACAATTCAGTTCAATGGGATGAAAATCTGCCATCTGTTCATCATATTCAAAATACATGGGTCTGTTTATCATCATTTTTACAACAATTCTCCAAAGGTGTTAGACTATGAGCAACTCAAAGAGTTTATGTTTCTTGATATGTACCTTAGTTTCTATTCATTCTTTACTTGGTATTACAGATATGTTCTGGCTTCTTGGTGTTTTAGCCTATTGTCTTAAATACAAAATCAAACAAACAGAACCATTAAAAAAAAAAAAAGCCTAGCTTTTTACTAGGAAAACTCAGAAAAAAAACGAGTCTTTAGACACATTAACAACCGACAAAAAGAAACCTTTTTTTCTTGTAGTAATATAGTATAAAATTACCAGATGGTATCTTCTAGTCTCCCTTGAAAACTCCTGTTTTCTTGGTAGACAAAACACTTAAAAGAACAAAAAACATGGTACTGTACCAAAAGCAACATGCCTCCAAGTACTGAGTCTATTTTGGTATCGTGCTGCTCTTGATTCATTCGCGTTAGACTCTTGCTTCAATTTTTTTTTTAATAGATGCAAAGAAAGCAGATATTTTATCATTCATGTAAGACTGTAAGATTGATGGCTAAGGAAAGGCCCCAGACAATCACTAAAATTCCTTCTTAAATTATCTATCCACAAAAACAAAGGCACAGGGTGTATGTGTCCAATGTCATCCAGGGTGGTAAGACTTTTGAGTAACAACAAGAGAGCATCACCAACAAGAAGCCGGGCCCCAAAGGCAAAAGAGCATGTGATGCCTGAACAGAGCCTGCTGATCATCCCTGTTCTCCTCTACAAGCCTCAAGCTGTGATTTACAAACAGTTTTCTTTCGGAATGTGCTGTGAAATAGCACACCCATTTAAACTAAGCTACTACCTTGGGGCTTTGTTTACTTCTCCAAATGGAGAAGCAATAAGATGCAAAAAGAAGATTTTGGAAAACTTTGCTATGTAACACTGTTTCTCAAGTCTCCTAGAGAAAAATATAGCAATGGACAAACATGTTGTAGAAATATCTGATTAAACAATGGGAAAATGCTTTTGTTATTTGCCTTTTGAGATGGCTCAGGGCTCTTCCTTCACTGATGCACTTAGTGAGTTTTTCTGAACAAATGTGAGTAAAAGCTTAATTGTTCTACCATGTACACAGACATCCAATGTTGGAAGGTTGGAGGTTGCAGTCTATTATGGCCTGGCAGCTTTTCACAAAAGCTTAGCACCATGAACACTCCCTCCCTCCCTGCCCAGGGAAATTTCCTGCTCTCTACCTGCCCTTATCTGGAGAATGTGGCTTGGCCCTGAGGGCTGACCTTATCTGAATGCTATCTTTGAGCCTGATTTAGCTTTAGCTTGACCCTTAGCATAGATTCCTGCTAGAAGCCTTCTTTACTGCACATATGACAACTAAGACTTTTGCTAGGAGCCTTATGATCGGACCATGCCACTTAAGGCAAATTAGGCTTTGTCCCCAGGCTCGCTAACCCTGTATATTCCTTATACTCTGCAATAAAGTTGAGCTGATTTACTGAAGTCTGTCTCCTGGAGGGCTGTCTCCGTCATACCTACAGCCATCCAAGCCCTGTACCCCACCTCTGCTCTCCCACGCTCATTGGACCAGTGCAGCCAATGATTCCAAGAAGAAGTAGAGCCACCATCCAACACCTCAGAATACTCCAAGGATGTGCACAGATTTTACTCGTCAACTTTGGCATTTGATATAAACATTCTTTTATCTTGGTATATGGATTTTGTTCACTTCTGTTTAAGACTTGAATTTAAAGGAGTACACTTTGGGAATGTTAGCCTAGTGGAAGCTGTCAGTCACCTGTTTTAAAGCTCCTATATTTTTATGAGAAATTTACTTTTGGATTTTTCAGTGTGACATTCAGTGAAGAAAACTGGAATACTTTTGTGCTTCAGTTCCTATTGAAATATATTCCATTTTAAGCTTGATGAATATCATACTTTTCCAGAGAGAAATTTCTTAAAAAAATCCTTGAGTAAGTGGGTGAATTATCATATTTTTACATAAAGTTTTTTATAACAACTATGACATAACACAATTATTCAAACAGGTTTTCAATTATTTTTCTGCTGAATGATACAGAATGATAAAGTTCAAAGACATCCTTTAGATAATACATAAACCTGTCTTCATTTCTCCAGTGGAA
Organism: Peromyscus maniculatus bairdii; assembly: GCF_049852395.1. Taxonomy (NCBI): domain Eukaryota; kingdom Metazoa; phylum Chordata; class Mammalia; order Rodentia; family Cricetidae; genus Peromyscus; species Peromyscus maniculatus. The sequence goes on from NC_134869.1 coordinate 31,611,116, forward strand.
GGAATTAGGGTAATTTATTCAGGATTTAGAATGAGAAAACAATAAAGAGAGTAGCTATGGAATAATCAATAGGCAACACCTCTCCCATAAGAGGGATAAGCAGGCTTCTGCTCCAAGGTCCTTAGCTTTGTGGTGATGGCTCTCAGGGCTCTGGGTTCAATACTATATCCACAACCCTTTATAACTGCTGAAGTTCCAGATTTAATTGCCCATTCTACCCAGCAAGAACAGAAATTGAAATGGCTGAATGCCCTGGAAGTTGAACACTTTGTTCTTACATTTATTATTAATAGCTACAATTACACCATGTGGCCAAATGGAAAGGTAATAATAGGCATATATCTAGCTAAAATTGAAAATGGTTTGAATGGTGATTGAGAAATAATTAGCAGCCTACAGCCACAGGGAACTAGTTAAGGAAGAACTTAAAAGTTAGTGTAGCTTCCAGAATCCCTGCCTATCCTTTCATTAACTACACTTCCGCTTACTGTGTGAAGACACTTAAGGTTTTTTTTTTCATTTTAAATGTCTTTTATTGATTTATATTTACACTGCCGTCTATGTGCATAATGAACTTTCATAATATTCACCACGTCACCTTCTCCTATGTTCTACCTTCTCGAGCAGAACTCTTTCTTCTTCTCAACCAGACTCCAGTCTACTTTCATATAGTTGAGTTTAATTAGGTTTTCTTCCATGACCATGAGGTGAAGGGTTAGTTGCTGCAGCAGGGGCAAACTATCAGTTGCAATACCGCTGAAGAATATGTCTCCCTCTTCTTCAGCTATTATTAGCTACATAAAATACTTCATGGAGGAGTGGGGTCTTACGATCCCTACCCCCATCCATGATAAAATGTTGACAAGCACATCATGTGGAAGCTTTCTGATGATAACCATAACTATTGTAAGCTGAAGTTTTCAACAGCTATGTCATGTTTGGAAGGTAGTTTTGTGCAACACTTGTCACCTATTTGCCCTTACCTACTTTCTGATCCTCCTTCTGTGATGTCCCCTGAGCCTTAGACAGGGTGATATAGATGTCCTATTTCGTGCTGAAAACTTAGTCAGGTATTCTTAGCACTTTGGCTATTTATCAGTCTTAACACTAACTGCCTCCGCTGTAAAATGAGGCTTCTCTGACCAAAGCTGAGTATATCACTAGTCTATGGACATAAACATAAATATTTTATAAGGCAGTTTTCTGAGCACAACACAACCATTTAGCATAGCAAAAGTAGTAGGTTATATTTCAAGACTTTTGGCCAGTACCAAACAAAGATGCCCTTCTATGTAATAGGCTTCAAATTCAATTTAAAAAACACGATTACAGTCATAATATTCATGGACTATTATACCAATGTATACAAAGCACCTGACAATTCAGTTTTGTACACCAAGGATCTACAGCTGAGTAATACCATTGATGCCTTTTCCCTCTTAACAACCCGAAGTGTGTCTTCTGACATCGTAAAAGCTGGCCAGCAGGCAGGCAGCTACTAGCACAATTTCTGTTTTGTCTCTTTGTGTTCTGCCACTGAAGTGTGAAATGTCTTCAGCAGTAGGTCTTACATCTAGTTCTGAGCAGTGGCAATAGGCTATATGTGCTTCAGGGGCCTTGCTGACCAATAACTCATGGGGCACTAGGATATGCAATTGATAGCCTGTAGCTTTTGTGATGAACATTATTCACCTACCTCCATTTAAACTTCTTCATAAGGGGAATTTATTGTGTTTTACCTGGGTATGTGCCCTTCACCAAAGGTGCCCTCAGAGGCCAGAACATTTGATCCCCTTGGATCTGGAGTTACAGGTGGTTGTGAGTGCTGGTAGCTGAACTCAGGTCCTCTGGAAGAACAGTAAGCACTCAAAACCACTGTGCTATTTCCCCAGCCCCTTCTCTTTTTGTAGTAAGTAGTATATTTCCATACAGTTTTTTTCTTAACCTTAGCTTTGGTTAACTCTCCTCCCATTTCCTTCCTGTCTCCATGTTTTCTCTCTCTACTCATGTTCCCAGCTAATGATCTCCACTCTGTTCTTTACCTTTTTTTACCATGTCCCCTTGAATAACAGCTCTCTGCAACCCCCGTGGTTCCTTTCTCATGTTAATCCTGTTTATAAATTACATATTAGATCAACACATATTTTACTAAGTTAATAGGATTTGAGGATTGTAGTTATTGCAGTTAACATAACCTGACAGCTGCCAACAATGTAATTCACTATGATCACCATGATTTATCTTTCAAACACCTATGAACACTTAAACTATTTTACTCTACACCAGGTATACACTCTGTATATCTTGTGGCTGTTAGCTTGATGTTTTTGTGGAATTCCTAACAGTGGGAGCAGGTATGTCTTTCTGACTCTTCTACCTGCTCTTGGGACTCTTTTCCTCCACCTGGGTTGCCTTGTCCAGTTCCATATGAGGGCTTTTGCTTTGTTTTATTGTATCTTGTTTTGTCCTGTTAGTTTGTTGACTCCTGGAGGCCTGCTCTTTACAGAAGGGAAATGGAGAGGGAGTGGATGTGGAAGACAGGGGAGTTGGTGGGGGGAGCTAATGGGAGTGGAGAGAGGGGAAACCATGGTTGGGATATACTGTATGAGAGAAGAATCTATTTTCAATTAACACACAAAAAAAGATATTTTACTCTAAATCATGCCTCAATGACAGCTATGTTTTGCGTGCCAAGTTTATAAGAAAATTAAGCCTCTCAAGAACAATTTACCAAAGGCTGGGCCACTTACCATAAAAACAACAATTTAAGAATGATGTGCATCGATTTTGGAAAGAGAAGTTTGAGAAGATAATTTACAGAGTCCATAATGTTTAAAGGACTGCTGCAAGAGAAACTGAATTTGCTCTGCATGGTTCTTGGAAGGCATAATGAGGATCAACCAAGGAGAAATAGAAGCAAGAAAAACATCCTTCAGCAATGCCATACACACTACAATTTGGGGTTAGTGTGTGGCACAGGAAAGCCGCTGACATTAGGCAGATTATCCAAGTGGTGAACGCGAACCTACACATGTGTTGTTAGCTCTTTTGTGTTGGAAAATCTCAATCTGTGTTCACTTTGCTTCCCTCTATAGTGAGCTGCCAATGTTTTATTTTTTACCAAGTGAACTCTAATTATATTTCAAATTGATTTGCTTATTATGAACATGAAATGTGACCATCTTGTCAGTGTAATTTGTTACCAATGGGTCCTAATGATGCTAACGTTTTCACCCACATAATTGCCAAGACTGAAGACCCCTGCATGGGCTTCTATGTTTCTTTGTATGAATCTTCTTACATCGGCACAATGCCTTGTTTATTGGCTACTTTCAATTTCATGTGAATTTTTAAAGAAATCACATTAATATTAAAATTATTGAGTCATGAAATAAACTTAAATGAGGATGGCGTGATGACTCAGGGGGTAAAGCCACTTTTCACTAAGCCTGACGACTTGAGTTCAGTCCCTGGGATCTACATAGTGAAGGGGGGAACAGATTCTGTGAAGTTGTCCTCTGACCTCCACACATGGCAAGCATGAGAGGAAACACATACTGTACACACACACACACACACACACACACACACACACACACACACACACACACACACGACAAACAAATAAATAAACTGGATAAAAAATTTAAATACACTTGAATGACGAGACTAAATCAATTCCTGTATCTGAAATCATCAATATTTTCACTCATCGACCCATCTTTCTCTATCTGACCCAGTTTGAAGTTGAAAGTATAAAAAGATGCAGTTGGAGCCGTCTGGGCTCTCTTCAAGCCGTTCATCTCTTTCTCTTTCTGATTTGCCTCCTAGTAAATGCTTATGTACCCCACAACATTCAATTTGCTTTTTCTAATTCAAAGTTTGCTTTTGTTTCCTCAACCAGCAAACGCCTCCTAGGTATTTCTTTCCTTGTATAAACATTTAAACAGTCTGTGGAAAACCTAAGTCATTCACATGATTGTGAAGTCAACAAGTAGGAAATGTTAGAGATAAATGTGTTCCCACTGCTGTATCTCAACTACCAGCTTCCACCCACTTCAGCCCTGCACTAGGTACCCTGGTTTACTAGCGTGTTCTTCCAGAGATATTTTAATGCATAAACAAATGGCAGCTTGGCATGTGTTCTGTTCTGTGCATTGCTGTTAATATTTGGTCAGTTATCTTTTTTCTCTCAGGACACAAAGGAGATCCCTTTCTTCATCATATAAAATCATCCTACTTTTCTAATAAATGGGCCATACAATATTTAATTCAGTTTTCATTGACTCAATTTTAGGTTCCTTCTCCTTCTTTAACAAAGAAATATAATTCATTAAAAATACATATGGTATAAACACATACTTTTGTACATATGTAATACTAATAACCTTCTGTGGTATAATAATTCTGTTGGCTGAAAATCCAGGAAAATATGACTGAACTCTCTCTATCTTAGTAAAGTTATCAGGTTATAATTTGAGGTTAACTAGGTCAATGTTCTAATCTAAAGGTTTGACTATGGCAAAAATCTGTTCTCAAATAATGATTATTGAAAGAATTTAGAAAAAAATAAGTGGGATAGAGAAAGCATAAATAGATGATTGACAGGTAGCTGATAGATAGATGATAGATAGATAGATAGATAGATAGATAGATAGATAGATGATAGATAGATAGATAGATAGATAGATAGATAGATAGATAGATAGATAGATGAGAGAGTGAGAGGAGGAAGAGAGAGAGGATTTTTAGGAAATCTTATCTTTGAAGTCGTATGTCATCACTGTCTTACCACATATGACTCATGAGAAGTCAGTGTATCCATCCTACTCATGGTCTCGTGATTCCATAGAGCCCATCCAGAGCAGGATTCCTGGAACCCTTCTAGCTGGAGTATGGCTGTATCTTCAGGATAAAAGCCCTTAGACTGATAATTGTTCAAGTCAATTCTGCACACAAAATTACAACTGATATCACTAAATTGTTCAGCCCAAAGTATAACAAATTGCACTCTCAAAAACAATATAAGAAAGTGCCCATTTCTACATGTATTTCTGATACATTATTGAACTGCAGGTGCTTTCCCTATTGAAGTTTTAGGTAGGACAACAATAACTGTGCATTGTGGTGGTATTGTGTTCCCCAAAATATTGTGTACTCTAATAAACTTATCTGGGATCAGAGAACAGACAGCCACTAGATACAAAGGCTAGAAAATGGTGGCACTCACACCTTTAATCCTAGCATTCCAGAGATAGAAATCCCTCTGGATCTCTGTGAGTTCAAGGCCACATTGGAAAAAGCCAAGCATGGTGACACACGCCTTTAATCCCAGAAAGCCAGCCTTTAATCCCAGGGAGTGGTGGTAGAAAGCAGAAAGATATATAAGGCGTGAGGACCAGAAATTAGAAGCATTTGGCTGGTTAAGTATTTGGCCTGGTTAAGCTTTCAGGCTATGGAGCAACACAGTACAGCTGAGATTCATTCTGGATGAGGACACAGAAGCTTCCAGTCTGAGGAAACAGGACCAGCTGAGGAACTGGCGAGGTGAGATAGCTGTGGCTTGTTCTGTCTCTCTGATCTACCAGCATTGACCCCAATAACTGGCCTCGGGTTTGATTTTATTAATAAGAACTTTTAAGAATCCTGCTACAGTGCATATTTATAGTTTAAAAATCCATTCATATTTTTTCCTATCAACACTGCCCTGTATTATTTTGAACTATCACATTTTTGGGATATCAAAATACAGGGAGATTTTTATATATTAAGTCTTTTGTCAATATTGTGAGAGCTGTGAAAATTTTTCTCACTTTATCAATTGCCTTTCAGCTTCTCTTGGTTATTTTTCTACTTTGGGGACTTTATTTTATTTTGAATATTTATCAAACATCAAAATTTTCTATTATTATTCCTAATAAAAATGTCACATATAAAAATCATCTCTTGAGCCAGGTGGTGGTGGCACATGCCTTTAATTCCAGCACTTGTACTCGGGAGGCAGAGCCAGGTGGACCTCTGTGAGTTCGAGGCCAGCCTGGTCTACAGAGAGAGATCCAGGACAGGAACCAAAACTACAAAGAGAAACCCTGTCTCAACCCCCTCCCCCCCAAAAAAAATCATTTTTTCCTTTTTTCATTTCCTTCTATGGCACTTCATCTTTCCCTTACTTGGAATTTACTATAACATGAAGGGAAAGAGTTCATCCAATGCCAGCTTTCAGTTATGTCAACAGCAGTTGCTGAATAATACATAGTTTTTCATATGCTGCCTATAAAAACAAACACCTAGTGCATTTTGATCCGCCTCTGGGCTTCCTCCTTTGTGACACTGTTCTCTGCTTGTGCCAGCATTGTCCTGCACACACATACAAAATCACAAAAATAATAATTTCAGAAAGCTAAAACTGTCTGTCGTATATGTTTTTTAAATCTGTAATATATTAGTCCAAAGGCAAACAAACACACCTAAGTCACAAAAGATCTGTCAATCATGTCAATTAAAATACCAGAACCTGCAGCATGAATGTTATGGAATGCTGTCCTCTGGGCATGCCAGACTGCCTGGCCTCTTGAATTGTCAACAGCAATGATTGCCTGAAGGAGACCTATACAAATGGGTCCATTAACTTTCCCTCAGGAAAGTGTGAGGCCTTGATATACAATGTCCCCCACCAAGGGGAAAGGGCTCAAGAGACTCCCTGCCTTTTCAACATTCACAGGTAGTCAAGAGTTACAAAAAAGCAAGGTTCATGAAACCACACTGCTCCCCATAAATTTACTGTGAATGGTTACTAAAAGAAAGAAGAAATTTTTCTTCAATAGTGAAGCCATCTAGATACTGTCTATGCACCTGTAGGGGTAGAAATTCACATCATAAACAGTACTAACTAAAATATCAAACTACTATCTGTCTTGTGTGTATTTTCACTAGCATTTATTGGTTCTTCTTATATTGCACAATAAAATATTCAAATTGATGTCTATCTACACATAATATCAACATAAAAGGCACTATTGAATGTTTGGGTACTTCTTAAGAGATGGGAAGTATTAGGTTAAGATAATATCATGCATAAAATGTATTTATTTTTGTTTTGTTTTGCTATTCCTTTTGTTTTAATGAGTTCTAGTTTTATTTTTACTTTGGTTGACATGTACTAATTGTTTCATAGATTTCCTTCAGATGATGACATTCTGTTCTTTATGGTTGAATAATACTCCATTGAATTTTACATTCTTATATTTGTTCTATTCATTGTTTTGATATCATTTGGCGGGGATGTCTCTTGAACTGACCATTGTCTCAACCTGATTAAAACTCTGGTTATATTTTTTGTTCCTTAATCCTTTGTATCTCTCAATTTCTGTCATATTTATATTTCTCACTTCTATTCTCCCCTGAATTGTCCAGAATTTCTATCTTTCCTTTCCTCCTCTTGGTTTGCTTTCATTCTCTTGATCTTTTTAGTCTTTTTCCTACTTTGATTTTTGGTTATGGTACATCATTTGTTGTTTCTATATTTAATGTTTTTCCATGTGTACCTTTTCTACATTCTTTACAAAAGTCACTGCTCTATCTTTTTTAAATATAGAATGAACTTTTGACTCACAACTTTGGGTGACTTATATTTACATTTTTGTAGTAAAGGTTCATTTTGTAGTAAAGGTTAAAATGTTTGCCAGTCTTTAGAGCTGTGGGCTCTCTAGTGTCCACAGCGGGAGAATGGTTCACTCCCAGTGGGTTGGAGACAACAAACTTCCTCCAGGTGTGGGTACTTTCTGTGGCTTGTTTTGAAGCTATGCCTCAACTTTTTAAAATTTTGGAGACATCTGTTTATGCATGTGGTGAGAAATAAAGGATCTGACTGTTAATGTTGTAAATAAACCCATTTTAGATTTTACATATATATGTATACATACATACATGTATACATAACTCTATATACATACATATATACACATACATACACACACACACACACACACACACACATATATATACACACACTCTAGAATCTAATGGCATGAAACCTACTGTAATTTCTCAATATTGCTTTTTATCCAGTTCATTCCATAATGTTACTGTATGAGCCCAGTTGCTGAGAGAAGATTTACAGGAAATGCAGAATAAATCAGTTATTTTTATATCACAGGTTTAACCAAAAATAGAGTATATGCCTTTGAGACATTTTGTGTTTGGTCTCACTTACTCTCCTCTCCCCACATTCATCCTCTCATTATTATTTGCATCGTTAACCTGGAGTTGGGCTATGGAATTCGCTTTCATTAACTGTATAAGAACAGAAGAGATGGTCTGCCAGTTCCAAACCGAGATCTTCACGGTCTTTGCGTTCCCAACTCTGCGGTTGAAGCCAGTCACTGCTACAACCTGGCCTGAGAGCTCTTTAAGAATGATAAAAATTTTAAAATAAGAAAGAAAGGTAAAGGTCAGATGAAACAGAACAACCTCCCGTGACATGGGGAACTGCCATGCAAAACACAGCTGTCACAGCCACAGAGCAGGAAGCAGGCTTGCACAGATGAGCCCAGTCAGCAGGCGGGGGTGGGGGCAATAATAACTGATTGCCATTTTCAGCCACCGCGTTCTGCGTTGTCGTGGACATAAGTGATGCACAAGTTAGTTCACATTTCTCCTTTTGCTTTTAAATCATCCTTGGAAGAGACGAAGAAAGATGATGATCCACTCACTCACGTTGATATTAAAAGACCCACATTTTAAAATGAGGCTTCTGGATTGATGTAGGTATACTTTAATTAATCCATGTTTTTTAATTGTAGCAGTATTCTCTGCATATTGTAACCTGTTTATCCAACCTCCTTTTTGCTGAACATTTCCATTGTTTTAAAATTGCATTACTTAAAACATCTGCGAGGAGCTAGCAATTATAATCCTGGCTTTGTTTATCAATCTTCTCTAATTCTTACAGAAAACCAGGAAAAGTATATGTTGGCAAACCATAGGCAACTTCTGAATTAAAAATAAACTCTGGCAAGGTATACGAAATACTCCCAATACAGATGAATAGGAAGTAAACCAGATGGAGCTGCTAGATCTATGCATACATTTGTATTACCTTTTTAAGTTAGCATGAAAATTGATGGGTTTCACAGTGACATTTTCCTACATATAATCATTATACTTTGTTCTAATTCATGCCTCCACCATCCTCTTCCCTGTTTGTCTGCTTTTCTTGCTGGTTCTCTGTCTTCTTCCTTCATGCTATCTATATTCAAACCTCCTCTCTTGTTCATTCTTCAACCTTACCTTAGATTTCTTGCTTCCCTCTCACCCTCCCATTTTTTATTTCATATCTTTGGATTCTGCATACAAAAGAAAATGCACATTTGTCTTCATAAGTATGACTTATTTTGCTTACCATAAGAATCTACATTTTCACCCATTTTTCAACATGTTTCATAATTTTACTCTGCTTTAAAAATTGAATAAAATTCTGTTGTGTGTATATACCCTGTTTTCTTTAACTATTTGTCTGTTGATGGTCATATAGGATGGTTCCACATCTTGGCTATTGTGAATAGTGAGGCAATAAACATGGACATGCAAATATTTCTGTGGTATGTCATTCAAGTATTTATCTGGAAGGCTGTAGCTGTTTGTATAATATAATTTAGCTGTTATCTGTGTTTTCAGGTAGGATGAAAAGCAGAACACTGGGGAGAAAGGAAGAGAGTAAGACAATAAGTTCACAGACAGGGCTGAGGAAATAAAACATCCTAGGGCCATAGGTTTTAAAAGTACTGAGAGACAACCATTCAGAAACGAATCTGGAAGGAGTTCACTGTGCCCAAATGTGGGCAAATACAGCAACTTGCAGTAAGGAAATCCAGAGAGATGTGAGGCGTAGTCCTCACCATGGTTTGATAATGATCTGCTTGCTGATGGGAATTCCAGGACAGGGGCCCAGGAAGTAACTCATGACTTAGGTCAAAGAAAGGAAGGAAAGCAGATGTCTGGAGGTATTTGGTAAGTCTTGGAGGCAGGAATCCCAGGAAGCAAGCTGCTACAGGAGACAGCAGAGGGAGCTCTGAGAAATGAGAAAAATACAAGTTGCAAACAGACAAGATTTCAAAAAAGGCAATTTCACATAAAAATAAAAATGACAACTATAAGGAAAAACATACTGTCTGTGCAATGAAGGCACTCCCAAAAGATATCCTTTAGACAGATACATGCATGCTCACATTTATACACGCATTGGCAAAGACCAAATCCCCAAACTGTACCTAATATTTCAAAACAAGTTATCATCAAGCAATAAAGGAAGAAATACACACAATGACAATGTGAGATTTGACTTAGAAAAACTCAGAAGTAAACTAACAACACTCAAAAATGAACGGGATTTCACTTTTATACACTGACTGTTTTGTTCCTGTACCTTGGAACACATGCATGTGCTCTAATACTGACTGGCTTGATCTTATGTGAGTATGGCCCAAGTAATTACAACTGCTATGAGTTCATGAGACCAATGTCATGTCATTTCCTGTCATGTGGAGCACACCTCCACATCCTCTGGCTCTTCTATTCTTTCTTTCTTCCATGATGTTTCCAGAGCTTTGGTGTGGGGTGATAGAGATGGTTTTCCTTTTTGTGTCTCTTTCAAAAACAATACCTTCTGAAGTCGATGTTGTATGTTTTGACAAGTTTTCATATTTTGTTGTATTTTGTGCTTTTTTTCTTTACTGCTCACTAAGAAAACTGTATGTGTATCTCTTGGGTAACAATTTACCAAGGACTGCCTCTACAAGTGAAGCTTCATGAGGAACAGATTTTAAACGTAATGTGAGTGATGATTCAATCTATTTTTGATATAATAATACACAGATTATAAGAAAATTTTTACTAATACAAGCAACTCTGCAATTGGCATCCCTATATACACACTAACAAATTTTCTGTGGTTGCACCTATGAAAGGGTCTGAAGAGGTGAAGATTAGACTTATTTTCAAATCTATTAACTAGCGACCAGCTGTTGTGAGGAAATTCTCCAATTGACATTTTTACATGTAGACTCTGAATTCTACATAACTACAAGTGTTATCAAATGTTAAATATGTATCAATTGCTGTATGAAGACATTTTTTCTTTGATCTGTTTCTTTAAGATGTATTACAACATTATTTGTCAAATAATTTGTCAAATTATTTGGGTGGTGTTCTGAGTACACATAAATTTGTGAACTCAAGACTATTTCTTTCAAGATAGTATCCAAATACCTTCCTAGGACTATGACAGGCCATAATCAAGGAAATGAAACTTACATCTATTTATTTGAATCTTCTCAGTTCCCTGCTGCAAATATTCACAATATTAACACCTGACTCCTCTATGATGTCCTGCCAGTTTATGAGTCCTAACATGCAATTTGACAAGCATTTCAGCCTCCGAATACAGTTTCCTATAACTACCCATAATAATAGCACAAAGTTCATTTTCTTCCTGTATTTTTTATTGCCTAAGCTACCCATTATATCACGTTTCATCAAAAACACTTGCATATTTATATCAACATTCTGTTTACCCCTTTGATTATTCATGCCTGAGTGGAGTGTCAGCTGCAGAGATGAGAGATTTAATGAGTTTCATGGGGATACCTCATTCCAAGAACAAAAACTGGAAAAGGAAAAGACAAGTGTCTGCATTCTAATAGGGCCCCTTGTTAGAACTGATCTTGGGAGCGCTAGATGATAGATAGGCCCCACATGCTGCTCCTGTTTGCAGGAGTTTTTACCTCCAGCTTGGTTATCTGTTTTTAAGTCAGTCTTCCACAGACACTGTGCTAATGCTAAATATGTAAACCACAAATGCCCAGAGGGAGAGCTTGCCATTACTGTGCCCTGAATACTGTGATACTTTGCACCTGCTCACACGTTCCTCTCAGTTACTGCTTTGTTCTGCCCATCTTTTCCTTTATGTTTTTTTTTAAAGAATCAGTGTTGTTTGTATTAGACTTCTTAGCATTCTATGCATACCTTCTGTCCTTTTGAGAGGGTTTTAATTTACTGTGGTGCAGATAATGCATTATAAAGCATCATTTTTACATATTTAATATATGCTACATGCTAATCGACTGGGAGAACCAACGAAGTTAATTTAAAAAGAGTGAAATCTAAGGCTGACTGAACCCCATGAAAAATGTAGAGCTGAAGCAATTATTTATGTTATTAAAATGAACTATTTCTATATATCTATATATGCATATATATATGAAGATATATTCAAGATCTAGTAATTTAGCTTTGCTATATTATGGAATGTCTCTGTGTGTGACTCCATGCAAGCATGCACATGCAGTAAAACTTCATGAAATGATCATTCGTGCATTTTACTGCTCTAAGCATTTGGTTTTAAATGTTCAGGGAAAAAAAAATTCTGCAAAAGCTTTCAAACCTGCCCTAAATTTCCAGGTTAGGTGAAGTTTTTGAACCATTTTCTAGTACTATTCAGAAGTTCATGAGTGTATCAGAAGCGCAAGAGACATAGTTTTGGTTTCATCTTAAAGCTCTCTTTGAACTATATTCAGCATTTCCAGATGGATGTTTTCGTGTTTCCTGATTTTTTTCTCAAATTTCAAAGAAAATCAGTGTCAGTCACTTTAAAACATGCTGATTTTCTACAGATTAAAAAAAAACAAAAACAAAAACAACAACAACAACAAAAAAAAACATTTAGAGGTGATGCTCCAGTGGTGACAGTGAGAGGCAGACCAGAAGAGAGAACTGAGTGAATGTTGAAGCAATCGCTATTATACTCTTTGCATATGCTCCTTCTTCTGTTGGTGCAGTTAAAGTGATCTCTTCTCATCCATGCGTTTATTCCACAAAGACATACTTTCTGTTCTTGGCAAGTGGCATGAGAGAAAATAGCAACTTAGCCAATTTCTACAGCCACTTGTTTCCAGAGTTAAGAGTGGAACTCAGTACATTCTGTCTACATGGGCAAAATCATTTCCAATACTCTATGCAACAGAGACACGGACAAAAAATTTGCAGATATATCCAATATGAGTTTGCGCTGAGTGTTCTATTTTGTTGAGAAATCACAAATATGCTGCCAGCAATATTTACCTAAGTATTTATATTTATATAATATGTATATACATTTTTATACTTCTAAAAATAATTGCCTAGGGATGTAAAAATACTGCAGTCTCAGTAGGGCCTGTATTACAGTTTTTATAAGATATTTTATAACTTAGATGCTCTTTGTTGAGGTATTATTTTTCACTACTTGGGGTTGTATTATCACATCTCAGTGGTTTAACAAGCAGGCGAGTATTATAAATTAATTATAACAGAGGAAGATCATCAGTTTCAAAGCTGGTTGGCACCACATAGCCCTTCAAGGACTGATCATCTGGTTAGAGGTCTCCAAACTTCAAGGAACCTGAATTCGCATCTTCCAATGTTTTAAATGGACTGCCTGATGAATTAGTGGTGGCAGACACCCACAGTACACCAGTGATTTCCAGTTAGAGAAATGGAAACATTGTTATGATTATTTGTGTTGTGCATGAATTGTCTTTTTTGAAACAGAGTCACCCATGTGTTTGAATTTCAAAACATCCCATATATTATCTGAACCATCTCTTTCAATTTCCAACAAATTAAAAATTGCCTCACCAACTGGTAAATGTGCACAGTAGAATTTGGTTCAATCACAAAGGAGGACAGATTATGACATTTACAGGATCATTAATAGAACCGGGGATCATAATATTAAGCAAAATAAGTCAGTTTCAGAAAAAAAATCACATTTCTTTTCATATGCAGAGTCTAATGTATACTTGTCTTTTCTCATATTAGGAATGTAGAATATACCACACACACATATGTGTGTATGTTTATATACACACACACACACACACACACACACACACACACACACACATATATATATATATATATATATATATATATATATATAAGACACAGGAATAGGAGTATGATTTTGGACTATGGTTATTGGAAAGAGACTAACAAATAGGAAAATAGAGGGCACTAGGGAAAAAAAGATCAAGATATATATCACATTTCATCTGCCTGCAGACTCTAGATTAACACACACACAAATACATACACACACACACACACACACACACCAGAAAAACAGAAGATGGGGCAACATACACTGCAATTCATGTATGAAACACCATAGTATAATCTATTATTTTGTGTGTTACCTTAAAAAAATGAATAAAATTTATTTCAAGTATAGTAAAAAAAATGGAAAACAGTTCTTTAAATAGATTAATAGTAAATAGTACAATGTGTCCTATGGTCTAGGAAGGCCATCTTTCTAATCATACACCATGGCTCTGCAGATTTCCAGAATACAAATATTGACTCCAGGAATTATAACTAATTTCTTAGATGATCACATAATATTTTCAAATTTCCCCTTCCTCATATGCATATTGAGGATAATATGTAATTTGTGATGCTTACTCATATCACAAAATCCAACTCAAATCAACAGTAACCAAAATATATTTGACCACTTAAATAAAAATTTCAGAACTTTTAAGTATTTTTAGAATCTCAGATCAGATCTGGTTCCACTTTCTTAGATTTCTGTTTGAATCATAGCGGTCTGCCGTGTAGTCAAATGGTAACAACTATGTTGAATCTTTCATCTCATGGTACTCCCTGAAGGATAGGAAAAATTGATTCTTGCTCAACTGTCAAATAAAAGCATATAGATAGAATTGTTTAGAGCAGTGATTCTCAGCCTGTGGGTCATGACTCCTTTGGGGTCTCATATCAGATATCCTATATATCAGATATTTACATTGTGATCTGTATTAGTAACAAAACTGCAGTTATGAAGTAGCAATAATATAATGTTATGGCTGGGGGTCACCACAACATGAGGAGCTGCATTAAAGGATCGCATCATTAGGAAGGTTGAGAACCACTGGTCTAGAGGCAGCTGATCTTTGAAACCTTTCAATGACAGAAGGAAGATGAGAGAGTATGCTTACCAGTTTGGACTTCTGTTGGTCAGGGGGTAGGCTTGTCTTTGAACTGAATAATGCCTTCATGATGGTGGAAGAGACAGAAATGTCAAGTGCATGCAGAAATCAATGTCCTCTGCAGGCCATCTCAGAGGACGGTTACAGCTAGACAAACAAACAAACAATCAAGCAAGCAAACAAAAACAGTGTGTCAGACATTTGGCAGAGACTCTGTGACACAATGAAAATGAATAAACATTAAATAGGCTTCTAAGATTTTACTTTGCTTGGATTTCTGTGATTAGTGACAATATAAAACCCCAAAGCAATATATTATGCTCTGTGTGAGAAATAATTTTTGTAGAATATTTACTCAGGATAACTAAACTAGACTGGGATTGCTCTATGTCCAGAATTTGGTTTACGTGAAGAGAAGAGTTATGGATATCAGTTCAAGTGATGTTTATAACACTGTCATTCATTTTCCATGAAACATGGAACTCAATCATTCACCAGCAGTCAGTTTGTCAATACTGACTACAGATATTGCCTAAGTTAATGCACTCACTCTGAAGTGGTATGTATTCACAGTTACCTTCACTGAGACAATGTTGAGGTGCATGCTTAAAAGAAAATGGATAGTTTTTAACAAATAAAAAAGCATATTTCAGACCACTGAAAGGAAGAAAACTCCTTACTTGACCATTAGTCGACCATCCACTTAAGAACTGGGCTGCATACGTTGTGGTTCTGTTTTCCATTCTGCGAACATTTTCAAGAACATTCTGATGAAGCTGCCATTTATATTTCCCCTTTCTTTATTTCTTCCCGCTCTTCTTTTCTTCATTGCAAGGGTTTCTGTTTCCCCTCATCCAACGCCACTTTCTGTAACATCTGTTATTTGTCAAGGACTATCTGAAGTTTCTCATATGCATTAATTCTTTTAATCCTGACAGTGGCACTTAGTGTGAAAGATTTCAATGATCTTTTAGATGTGCACAAGGATGCACACCCATCATTGCGGAACACTGAACAAGTCCATCTTTTATAGTAAGGCATGTTTCATAATTGCTTTTCTTTTCAGTTTAAATAATTTGCCATGAGAAAGAATGCACACGCACATTCACCCACCCACCTACCAACACACACACACACACACACACACACACACACACACACACACACCTGTTGTATTCTACATCTGGAGATCTGGAGCACTTCAATTAGCATTGACTATGATTGCCCGTGCCCAGAGACCCCCACATCTCCAGGGCTTGAAATTTGAGACTCACTTATACACCGACTGCCAACCTCTGTGAATCATAGTTTCACATTCCTGGAAAAGAAAATTTGATTATATCAGATGAGGTTAAGTGTTCATGAGTGATTCACTCATCTATTCAAGAAGATGAATCTTATACTTTAAAAATCAGGAATAAAGCATATCATAGGCCGGTTAGTTTTGCTGTTCCAAGGTCTCTTATAAAAAGAAGGGATATCACATCAGATCATAGGAAGATTGGAAGAAAAGGGGACATGCCAAGATCAGCAAAAGTCAGACACAAAGGAAGTGAGGTCTGTTACAGACAGTTTCTTAGCTAATGTCTGAGGATCTTAGCAAATGCTTCAGTAATGAGCATGGGAAATCATTGAATTGCTTATAGCTCATTAATTAATTTTTCTGTGGTACCAATTGAATCATTCTCATTCAGCTTCTTAGCCTTTGAATCAGAGGACTATTTCTGTTATTATTATATTATATTAGGATGGAAACTTTCATGGGAAAGAGGAGTTCAGATTTTTCTGCTCAGGAGACTGAAGATCATGTAAGTGGCCACCTTCACACAACCACAGTGATATGGTGGATTGTAGATGTATGGAAATATTACCATTATACTCATTAGTTTAAAACACATAAACACATGAAAGAGAATAACAATAAACAACAACCAATAAAGCAATGAATTTTACTCAGATGTACATTAGTCAGTTCCTAGGACAAAATGTTCATAAAAGTTCTTTCATATCGTTTCATAAAAGCTAACAGACTGTGGGTGGTTTTTTTGTGACCAATACCTATCCAGAAGTATCTGCTGGTTTTGGCTATTCATTATTATGCTGAACAGTACCACAGTGTCTCTTGTTAAGGTAAAGAATGGCAGACTTTCTTTCATGGAGTCAACGATACTATCTGTTTGTGAATACTAAGCCTTCATTGCCAATTCAAACTCAAATTCAAAATCATGGATCTAAATCATACCAAATATACAGGTTTTTAAAGGGGTGTTTATGGGTTGGGGAGATAGATGAGTGGGTAAAGTGTTTGACTCTCAAGAATAAGTACCTGAGTTTGAGCCCTGAAACCCCACATAAAAATGTAGGCATGGGGAGCTCCGTTATAATCTGTGCACCAGGAAGGCTCACTGAATAGCCAGTTTAACCTAATAAGAGATCCAGGTAAAGTAAGCCCTGTCTGGAAAAGGTGGATGGCATTTCTTAGGATAACACCTGAAGAAGGATGTCTTCTGTACTGTGGACATGCAATCTCCTCCCTCTTCCTCTTCTCCCCCTCCCTCTACTCCTTTTCCCTGTCCCTGTCCCTGTCCCTCTAACTCTCTCTCTCTCTCTCTCTCTCTCTCTCTCTCTCTCTCTCTCTCTCTCTCTCTCTCTCTCTCTCTCTCTCACACACACACACACACACACACACACACACGCACTTGCTTGCTGAAAAGGCAAAAAAATGAATAAGGATATTGTCTTTGGTATCATTAGTCAACAATTGGAGTATCTGTGCAGTGAAATCTCATTACAGTTTCAAATTACATTTCCCTCAGAACTAGTGATGCTGAACAGGTATTCATGCCGGTTGGCCACCCAAATCTTACAATTTGTTGAACAGTTGTCTTATATACTTGAGATTTATCATTTTATGTGTTGAAGGTCTTAAACTCATTATCAGTTGAATGGGACATGTATTCTGTAGATGAGTTCTGCGTTTCATTATGTGAAGCCATTGTCTTTTCTCAGCAAAGTCTTGTATTTTCACGCTCATACGTCTCCTTATATTCTTAAGCTCAAAGAGGATGCATCAATCCTTTCTCTTAGATAGTGTTTTATTTAACTGAGATATATATATATATATATATATATATATATATATATATATATATCCATCCCTGAGCACATGAAAGCAGTCCATATTTTTATTCTGGAAACTTTATTATTTTATTATGTAAGGCAATGATCCAATTAAATTACTTTTTATGTGTTACAGTCAGTTATTACTTTTTTATACCCATTTGAGCTTGCATCAATTATTGAAAAGACAATCTTTTCACAAGAAAGTTTGGTAGTATATCAAAAACAGATGAACATATGTTGTGGGTCAATCTTCATCTTGTCTGTCATCAATTCCTGCCTGTGTCTGCACTGATATCACATACAATTCAAACAGTTTTGTGACATTTTCATGTTTGGTAGTATAAAGAAATTCAACTTTTTTTGTACAAAATTTCTTTGGGTTACATAGATCCCTTGCCTTTCCTTATAAATTTTAGATTTAGACTGTTAATAATTTAAAAAAAATACATATACTTGGATTTTTATTTGTATTGTATGTAGTCTAGGGATTATTGCATATTTAGTGTCTTAATTTTCTAATGCTGTAAAACAAATTACAAAAAATATAGTAGTAAAACAATACTCATTTGTCTCCTCACATTTTCTACACTCAGAATTCTAGACACAGGTGGTCTGGCTTCTGTGCCTATAGTTTGCACACTACAGCTCGACTGTTATCAGGGTCTCCAATGATAGCTAAGACACAGATACTATTATCAGCATTTGTTCCTTACATGTGTGGAATTCATAGCAGCTTCGGGATGACACAGAAATTTCTGATTTTGTTCTCTGTCGTCAAAACAGCCTTGAAAGGAATCACATCTATAATAACTCTTTGTTTTACTTAAACTCATTAAGGCCTTAAATATGTCTGCAGGATGCCTCCACTCTTGCCACATATCATAACTTAGTCATGTGCCATCCAGCTCTCACCTTTGCCATATTCTAATGATTAGAGGCAACTTTAATGTTCTGTCCATAGGAAAGAGCAACGAATCATTCAGCTTATTTGGGGATTCTTCCTTTTCCAAAGCAGTGGTCTCCCAATGCAGAAACACCACACTGTACCCATGCTACTTTAAACTTCTTTCTGCTTTATCTTGTAGTTACATTCACAGACATTTCATGCATCTTTTGAAATATTTCTTCCTAGAAATTTGATTTTTTAAGTTACTCTAAGTAATGTTATAATTATTTCCTAATTCCTCTTTAACACAGAGAGACAAATGTATATGATCTTGGATCTTAGCGATATTGCAAAACTAATTGTAATAATTTAGTGGTGGGTATTATAAGATTCCATATGTATAAAATCATGTTATCTGTTTCACTTCACTTCTTCACCTAGTCTTACATATGGGCTTTCCTACCAGACAGAACCTACAGTTTAATGTTTAACAGAAGTGCCTAAGCAGCATGCCTGCCATGTTCTTAGTCTAGGTGTAGAGCACTCAATATTTCACCATTAAATATTATGTTAATATTTAGGTTTCAAGAGAGGCCTCAGGGTTTGAAAAATAAAATCCTCTGATCTCGCTCATGCAAGGCAATTGCTCTACCACTGAGCTCCTCCCAGAACCTTTGAGGGTTTATTTATTTATTTGGGTGATTGTTTTAATAAATATGCTTCGTAAGACATTGGAAGCTTCCTTACATTTTTGAATTTTGAAAGTTATTTTATCATTAATGAGTCAAATGGAGATTATCATGTAATGTTTATTAATTCTTCCCTTATGTGGATAGTCAGAATGTTAAATTTTCTGAGAGTAAATAATACCTCCTTTACTGAATAAATCCTTCCTTGTTGCACAATGCATTGTATATTTCATATATTACACTATTGACATGGTAGTACTTTTTCTTCATGTCAGGGGAAATAGTGGCTTGTAATTTTTCATTCTTTTATAGTTCTTGTCAAGCTTTAGTACCAGATCTATTTCAACTTCATAAAATGCATTACAAAGTATTCCTTCCTTTTAAATGTCCAGGAAATTTGTTCACAGCTTGATATTATTTTTTCTTATATGTTTTAAAGGGTTTAATCAATAAAATCTGGTGTTTATTTGTGTAAATACCATATTTATTTTAAGCAGTTTTATTGGGCTAAAATTTATGTGTAATTGAATTATATGTATTTTCTGTATTCAAATTTTTGAGTCTCGATATAGACCTTTACTGTGAAATCATGCCACATTCAGTATTGTAGACACAGCCATCACCCCCTTAAGTTGATTCCGATTCCTATATGTGTGTATATGTTTTCTCTTTTATGTTAGAGCATGTAGAATAAGAACTACTCTCTTAACATTGAAAGTTTTAAGTTACAAATTCTAATTCTTCACCAGATAAAGGACTTTTAAACACTATTTGTGTTACATTTGATAAATTTACTTTCTTTTCTTTCTTTGTTTTTGGTTTGTTTGTTGGTTTGTTTTTTGCAGTGTTTTTTTTTTTTGTTTTTTGAGACAGGTTTTTTTCCTGTGTAGTCCTGGCTATCCTGGATCTCACTCTGTAGATCAGGCTGGCCTCAAACTCACAGAGATCCACCTGTTTCTATTTCCCAAGTGCTGGGATTAAAGGCATGCACCACTACCACTGTGCTCAAATTTGCTCTGTAAAGGAATTTTTCTAGTGCACTTTCCTGACTTCATTAGTTGCAAATCCCTTAATTGTGTTCAACTAATGGAATCAAGTCAAACTAATATAGACTTTTCAATATCCCACCACCCCCAACTACAAACAAAAAGTTAATTAGTTATTGGCATAGATTTCTTTGTGATAACTAATTAGATATAACCAATAATCAAATAATTTAAGTTTTCGTTTGCATTCTGTATGCTACCCCATTTCCCTAAATTTGGGGATAGTACTCAGAAACTTTTGTATGCTTAGTGAGCAATGTACCACTAACTCATGTCTCATTCCTAATATATTTTTCGAAAGCACTTTTGTTTCTATACATTTCACTAGTAAAGTCTCATGCATTGCCAATCAGAGTTAGACAACATTTAAATGGGCTAGACAGTCATAGTCTTTTTTCATATTACTGTCTGCACTGCATCAGAGCAGGATTGTCCCTAATTGACTTTTTCATCACCCCGTTATTTATCATTCATCCATCTGTTATGCTGTGGATATTTTTCCCCAAAAGAAGTTAAGCTGAGGCTTTCCATATTTTTATAATTTGAAAGTGTTCTAATCTGACAAAATTAAAACCTAAGCAATCAATTAAATTTCAGTAGCTCATGTCTTAAATGCAAGTTTTTAAAAATGACTTCACTCTTAGAATAGAATATTTTTGAAAAATTCTTAAGACAGTTCAACACAAATATACTAAGATCATACCAAATATATATGAATTCCAGGGGAATATAGAACTTGTTGTAACATAGTTAAATGTTTAAAGAATATTCATCTTAAGTTTTAAGTAAGACATGAATAGTTCATGAATTGGTCAAATTATAGTACTAGATTAGACATCAGGCTACTTTAATGTACTCTTGTAGAAACAAGTAATTTATGACAGATAAGCCTCAATTTCCTTATCTGCATTGTAAAATAAGATTAGGTTAAATAAACCCCAAGATCCACGGGTTATGAGTTTGTGTGAGTACATAATTTGGACCTTTAGGGTATATTTATGAATATAAATGATACTACCAATTCCATAATTGGATAATCAAAAACCTAAAATTATACCTGATGATTGAGAATCATGTGAATTTTCAATTGTTGTTGATGTAAGCAGTATTGAAAAGGTGGATAATTATTAAAATGAACGTCTCAAAGGCAAAAACAAAATAATAGGAAAATGTAATGCCATATGATCAGTGTGAAGTCTCATACATATACGTTATCTAATTTGTACATTCAAATGTTTCAAGTATAAGCAAATTATATCAATATTGGTGATGCATTAATTTTGAATGTGAACATTTCAGACCTCACTTGTGGTTGTTTGTAGCTAATTGTTGGGTATGGCAACTCATCCCAGTGAGAGTCATGGACCTGCCTCTTCTTTCTTGTAGCTTTGGCTTTAAGACAAGTATTTTGTCAACTATAACAAACCGTTCTTGGAATTATGCTGCAATTATGGAACCCTTAACCAAATTCTCTTTCCTTCTTTCCTGTAGACATTAGACTTGATTTTATGGGAGTTGGGGTGTCTTAGTTACTCTTGTATTGCTGTGGTAAACCACCATGACCAAAGAAAGATTGAAAAGAAAGCATTTAATATGAGGGTTATGCTTTCAGAGGGCTAAAGCCTTTGACCATCATGGCAGGCAGGCATGGTGTTGGAGCAATAGCTGAGAGCTCATAATTTAATCTGAATAAGAGTCATGAGAAAAATAGGCACTTGGAGAATGGTATTGTCTTCTGAAACATCAAAGCCTGCCATTAGTGACATGCCTCCTCTCCAAAGGCCACACATCCTAATACTCCCCCAAACAATTCTACCAAGTGGGGGGGGAATTATTCAAATATATGAGCCTATGGGGAACATTCTCATCCCAATCACCACAGGCCTGAAGGTTCTGCTAATCTTCTCTAACTCTATGTTCTAATTATCTCTTTCAGAACTATTCCAATCGTGATAATCTGCTTCTGTATGATACCTTATGCTATTTTTAGTGGTAATTGCCAACTTGACAGGATCTAGACTCATATACAAGTCCCTGGATGCACCTGTGAAAGTTTATCCAGATTAAAGTGGGCCTTTCAGAATTTCAGGAGGTATTATCTTGATTATGTTAGTTGATGTGGGAAGACAGGTTTTGATGGTAGGTAGGAAGATTCCTTAAGCATGAGATATGAACTGTATAAAAAAAGATAAAATCTATTCTATTTCCCCTTTGCAGAGAGATCCATGCATGCCACCTGGATCTTTCCTCTTTAAATTCTCTGGGTCTGGGGATTGTAGCTTGATTATCCTTTACTTTATAGCTGATATCTACTTATAAGTGGGTACATACCATCTTTGTTTTTCTGGGTCTGGCTTACCTCACTCAGAAGATTTGTTTTTCTGGTTCCACCTATTTGCCTGCAAATTTCATGATGTTATTTTTTTTTTCTAAAAACTGAGTAATACTCCATTGTGTGAATGTTCCACATTTTCTTTATTGATTCTTCAGTTGAGGGACTTCTAGGTTGTTTACAGTTTCTGGCTATTATGAATAAAGTTGAGCAAGTATCCTTGTAGTAAGATGGGGCATCTTTTAGCTATATGCCCAAGAGTGATATAACTGGAGGGGAAATGGAATAGATTTTGTGGGTGGACTGGCAGCAGGAATAGAAAAGATCAGAATGGGGAAGGAGAGAGTTCAGGGAGAGATGACTAAAATAGGTGTGCATTGAGGAATTGATGTAGAAACCTAGTGTAATTGAAGCTTCTTGGGACCTATGAAGATGACCCTAGTGAGGACTAGAAGTAATGGAGGATATGGAGCCTGAACTGCATCTTTTGTAACTACCAAGCCACAAAATCTATGACTCACAACCTGCTCTGACTGCAAGATGCACTGGTGCAATGGTGGCTGTGAGTTTGTGGAAGTGGCCAACTTATAACTGTTCTAACTTGACACTCAAGCCATAAAAGGGACACCGTGCCCAACACTGCCTGGATGGCCAGAATCCAGAAGTTAGGTGACTCAGAGGCCTAAGGTAGAACCAAACACTACTGATTTTTTTAAAGGCAATGAAATGATTCCTAATGATACTCTGCTATACTCATAGATCAGTGCCTATCCCAATCATCATCAAAGTGGCTTCCTTCAGCAGGGTATGGGAGCAGATACATAGACCCATAGCCAAACATTGGGTGGAGCTCCGGGAACCCCACAGAAGAGGTGGGGAAGAATTTTAGGAGGCAGAGGGATCAAGGACATCAGAAGAACACAATCCACAGAATCAATTAAGTGGGCTCACAGAGGCTCACAGAGACTAAAGCAACAACCACAGCACCTGCGTGGGTCTACAGTAGTCCCTTTCTATATATGTTATGGTTGTTAAGCTTGGGATTTTCAGGGGACTCCTAACAGTGGAAGTAGGGGTGTCTCTGACTCTTTAGCCTGCTCACAAGACCCTTTTCGTTCTACTGGGTTGCCTCACCCAGCCTGGATATGAGGCTTTAGGCCAAGTCTTTTTGCATCTTCTTGTGCTTGTTTGGTTGATATTACTGGAAGGCCTGCTCTTATATGAAGGGAAATGGAGGAGCAATGGATCTGGGGGAGAGGGAAGTGAGTGGGGCTGGAAGGAAGGGAGGGAGGGGAGGCTGTGGTCAGAATGTGTTGTATGAGAGAAGAAGAAAGAAAAAGAAAAAAATGATAAAGCAATGTAAGCAAGCATCCCTTCATTAATGCCTGATTTTTGACTGTGGCTGCAATGTCAGCAGGTCTTTCTGACCCCTGAAGCTTTACTTCCTTACCATGACAGACTGTACCTTGAATTCTGAGTCCCCCAAATCTCCATTCCTTAATCTGCTTTTGCTTGGGATATTATTCACTTATTTATTCTTGATAGTTTCATGCATATATAAAATGAATTTTGATTCTATTCACCTCTTTCATCATCTATGATCCCCCCTTTCCCCCTGAACCTTTTTTTCATCTTATGTATTATTCCAATTAGAAAAAAAGTGGCACCCCATCCTCCAGTAACCATCAATAGTCATTAGCTTCTGAGGAATGAACAGGGCCTCATCTATCTATCCATCATGGGAAGTTGAAAGGCCCAACCTTTTTAAATATACACAGCTGCTGGATCTTCATGGTTGCAATGGCAATGCCATATTTGGATGGCAGCATTTCTAGACACTTCTCTCCAGCCCCTGGCTCTTATGTTCTTTAGAATTATCCTTATGTGGTATTACCTGGGCTTGGTAAGGGAAGGTCATAATATAGATCTGACTGGTGCTCATCAATCACACATTCTCAACAATTTGACTAAATATGAGTCTCTGCCTTCACAGTCATCATCTACAAAAGAGCAGCTTCTCTGTCCTTGAGCTCTGGACTACAACTAGTCAATGGACATAAACTTAAATACATAGTTTAACTATGTATAATTTGTTCAAATCTTGATGAGGTAAGACCCATGCTGCTGTGGATATTACTCTATGTAAATAAAACACTGATGGCCAGTGACCAGGCAGGAAGTATAGGCGGGACAAAGAGAGAGGAGAATTGGGGAAACAGGAAGAAGGAGGGAGAGACACTGCAGCCACCGCCAGGAGAAGAGCATGTAAAGACGCTGGTAAGCTACCAGCCACGTGGCAAGGTATAGATTTATAAAAATGGGTTAATTTAAGATATAAAAACAGTTAGCAAGAAGCCTGCCATGGCCATACAGTTTATAAGTGATATAAGCGTCTGAGTGATTATTTTATATGTGGATTGTGGGACTGCGGGGCTTGGGGAACCTGGAGAGAAGCCCTCCAGCAACACCATGCACTATAGTTGACTGTGTTAGAGATATTTATTTATAATCTATAGGTTGTTATCAAAGTATCACATTTATTTATTTATTTACTATTTATTTATTTGTTTGTTTGTTTGTTTATTGTGAAAGTATGTGTGCATGTGTATGTCTACAGACATGCCCACACAACGTAACCAACTTGTGGGAGTCAGAGAACAACCTGTGGGAGTTAATTCTTTCTTCCATGTGATTCCCAACGATCAAACTCAAGTCATCAGGTTTAGTGGCAAGCATTTTTACCCACTGAGCCATTTAATTGGCTCAAGCATCACACTAGCACATGTATATATATTGAAGTTCAACGGCATGTTCACTTAAGGAAGCTATAGTAGTATGTTAGTATGTTCCTCCATCTGGCCCATATTCTTCCTAGTCATAAGCTTTTAAGCACATTTATACTACAGATGTATATGCCCTCCCATGGAGCTGGCCTCAAATCCAAGCACCGGGTTGTTGCTTATCCCAAAATGGTCATGCCAGTATTGTACCAGTAAGAATATCTTCTCTGATGTCAATCTTGCAACCCTCACAGTACACATCTAGGGGAGAATGTTCTCCCCTAGAAGTACCTTTAGGCACTATGAATGCTAGCCAGCAGGAAGGGGTTTCCAGCTAAGTTCCATCTTGATTTCTTTGTGCCCTGTGACTGAAGTTGTGTGGTGCTGGTGGTACGTGGGTCTTACTATCTAGTTCTAGTGGTGAAATAAGAGCAATGACAAAAGCCTGTATGCTTTTTGGTGGGTCTCTGAGAACATTAGACCACAAGGTGCTATCCTACCTGGTACTATGGTTCAGTTCAGGTTAAAAGCCTGTTTCCTAAAGTGTCAGATCACAGTAACAGAAAGTAACTAAGATTCATTACATTGGATCGGTTTTTTAATAAACAAAATTTAAGCCACTCAAGAGCTTTATGAATTCATGTTCTGAGACTTAGGCAATTATTAATTGAATGTCATTTCTTCAGTAAATGCAAAACTGATAAGAAAATTGACTCAAAATTTACTTAGCCTAACACCTTTGTTCTTAAGTATGATGATATAACACCTTCTAGTAATTTTAATAGGCTTTCAAAATTCTCTGTCAAAATATTCTGAAGTAACTATGTTTTCTTTTTGACTTATTTAATTTTTGAAAATACAATAATTATTTCATTCCCCCTTCCCATTACTCCCTCTAATTCCTCCCATATGCTCCTCCTTGGCCTCTTCCAATTCATTGACTCTTTTTTCATCAATTGTTGTTACATACATATATGTATATACATATATATTTCTAAACTCATAAGTACAACCTACTCAGTTTGTGTCATGATGCTTGTATGTTTTCAGCGCTGACCATTTGTTATTGTATAACTGATTGGTGTGCTCTTTCACAAGGAAGATTATTTCTCTCATTCCTGGCATTCCTGAGTTGCCTGTAGTTCTTTGTCCACAGCTGAGGCCTTCTCAGCTTTCCTCCTGTCCATCTTAGCATGTCTATTGTTCAGTTCATGTTTAGGCAGTCATGTAGGGGAAATTATGGGTGTAGTTTCTAATATTACTAGGCGATACAACCTCCCAGAAAACTCCCTAAGCCTCTGGCTGTAAGAACATTTCTACCTCCCCTTCTCCAATGATCCCTGAGCCTTAAAGTTTAGGAATTGTATCGTAGATGTTTGTATTGGTTTATTCATTATAAAGTGTAGATTGGAGATTCTCCTCCAAGATTCATGATTTCACTAGAGCAGAGTTGTCAGTACCAGGCATGATTTTCCTCTGGCTGAGTGGGCCTTAAATCTAATTAGAGATCTATCATTTTAGGGCTATCGTTCCAGGCTGTGTTTGTTATGGTTCATAGGCATCACAGTTGTTATAGGACTGTTACTTTCTTCCCTCCTTAGGGAACTTGTATGATGTCCTGCGGTACCATGAAAGTTAATCCCCAGAGAGTGAGCCTTCAAATCAGTTCTAGATCAGGGGCCTCTGGCCCTGTCTCTGAAACGTATAGTGTCTTCAAAAAAAAGGGCCTACCTACCATCTCTTGGGGAACAATGGAGGGCAATAGCATTCGTCTGAAGTGTTGGGGAAATATCTTGGTTAACCTGACCACCAATTCAAATACAATAACAACAATTAAAAAAAAAAAAAAAGAGCCTTCCCATTCCTGGTGACAGGTTTTTTTTTTTTATGTTAGGTGATCTTTGACTATTGGAAGAAGAATCATCAACCCAGATGGGAAATTTTCATTTAAACTATATATGCATATTTATACACATTCTTGTGTGTATGTGTGTGTTAGGTTTTTTTTTGCATTAAAAAGTTAATAATAAGCCGGGCAGTGGTGGCGCACGCCTTTAATCCCAGCACTCAGGAGGCAGAGCCAGGAGGATCTCTGTGAGTTCGAGGCCAGCCTGGGCTACCAAGTGAGTTCCAGGAAAAGGCGCAAAGCTACACAGAGAAACCCTGTCTCAAAAAACCAAAAAAAAAAAAAGTAATAATAAGATTCCTTATGGCTTTTTCAAATATTCTGACCCTTATTTTTGCTATCCTCTGTTTCTCTCTGTCTCTCTCTCCGTCTCTCTCTGTCTCTCTCTCCTAAATTATGGCTCTTCATTGTTCTAATTTCCACTATCGGATCATTTGTACCATGCTATTCCTCCCTTTATTGCTTTCCTACCCACCCCCACCCCCACCGTGGCACTAGGCCCTCTTTACATTTCTGATTTCTGAAGTTACTGAAGTAGCTATTTTCATAGCTCATAAATATGATGATTTCTAAAGTGTATCACCATCTCAACCTCCCACCCTATGTGTTCCTTTCTTAATTGGTGGCACAGTTGAATAGGTCAACAATATGCAAATTGAAGAAAGTGGTTTGCAATTATACGACTTCTACCCTAAACATAGAAACCATTACATTACAAAATTTTTGTTCCAAAAAGCTTAAGTCAAGACTGAGAGATACATAAATAAGCACTATTGCCTGCATGCTCTTTAGTCAATGATTTAGTTTAAAATTTTTTAAAGTTATTTGTAAAGCATACAAAGTAATGTGCTCCATTGTGGCATTTTCATGAAAACATCCCACTGTCCTTTGGTCTGACTTCTCTTTGTCACCTTGGGTCCTCTTGCGGGTCACCTTCCTCCCCAATGTAGATTCCTCTTCTATGATTATGCCTCATATATGTCATAACTCCCCTGTCTCCTCTTCTCTTAACATTGTTTTCTTCGTTCTAATAGAACCCCTTCAGTTTTCATATCATACATAAACTCAAAGATATTTATACCCAAATTCCACATAGGTCATTCACTTTTCTGGATGTGGCTAATTTCACTTGATATAATGATTCTCAGCTCTATCCATTTTCCTGTGAATGGTAATATTTTATCCTTCTGTACAGATGTATAAAGTCCTGCTGCATATTGGTTGTAGTGATATATTATGTCCCCCAATATATTGTGTGCCCTAATAAAGCTTATCTGAGGATCAGAGGAAAAAGTCAGCCACTGTATTAAACATAGAAGTCAAGTAATGGTAGCACACGCCTTTTATCCTAGCATTTGGGAGTCAGAGATCCATCCGGATCTCTGTGAGTTCAAGGCACACTGGGGAAGAGAGCCAGGCATGGTGACAGACGCCTTTAATCCCAGCACTAACCATAGAGGTCTGAAGGTCTGTACAGACAGATAGGAAGTAATGTAGCTGGGCAGAGAGAGGAAGTGAGATACAGAACAGAAAGGCATATAGGCATGGGTATACAGGAAGTAGGTCTCTTTGGCTGAGGATTTTCAAGTGGTAAGAACATGGCTGACATCTTTCTGCTTTTCTGATCTCTGAGTTTTTGCCCCAATATTTAGCTCTGGGTTTTTTATTAATAGGACCATTTAGCAATTCATCTTATATCTGGTACCACATTCTGTTTATCAATCAGATGTCCAGCTAGGCTTTCTCTAATTTGTAGCTATTGTCAATAGTGTGACAATAAATATGGATGTACAAACACATACATGATATATTAATTTGTGTTCTTTTTTATGTATATTTTCTAAAATTCAAATAATCATGTTTGGCTTGTTTTGTTTTTCTTTCTCTTTAGTGGCAGAATCAAAAGGCAGAGTAAAATGCAAGGAAGACTAGCATAATTTGAGGAGTCACAGATTAATGTTTAGTATGCTTTTTTCAAGTACCAAGATTCATCTCTGGCTCTTGTTAAATGCTTCCATACAAGTAACAAAACCAAGTGGCATATTTAATTGAAGAGTTTTATTGGCAATAAAAATTTTACTTTGTGAAAGATATAGTCAAGACCTCCATAGCATCATAAATATTCTTTGTGTCTCGTTACATGAATGTAATGTTTCCCTATTAAATTTATCATAGATTTTGTAGTAACAATTTTCAAATAAATATTTTTGGTGTGTTCACTCAGATTTCCCTCTTTATCACTTTCTTTTCTCCCAGCAATCCATTTTCTTGTGTACAAATTCATAGATACACGTGTGCCAAGTAGAACTCTGATTCCTAAAATGTGTGTTGGTTAAAACAGAGACAGAAAAGTTGAATTTGTGCATTTACTATTCCAGATTACATTGTGCATATGTGCTGTGTGACATATGTAGGTATATGTAGACATGTGTTCTGATGCATGTGGCCATGTATAAGTGCAGAGGACAGAGGAGAGTCAATGCTTGGCCCCCTCTCTCTCTGCTTTACCCCTTTGAGACAAGATCTCTAACTTAACCTGGTGCTCCTCATTTTACACAGATTCAAGGATCTGAACTCAGGTCCATGTGCCTGCAACAAACACCATCACCTTACCCATTTATCCTCTCACCAATCCAAGTATTTCATGCATTTAAAAAAATTCTATCAGCAACCTTTGTATTTTTACTAAAATCTTGGTGTATTTGAAACTAGTTTTGTAACTACTATGTTCTCCCCTTGTCTAATTAAGAAAAAAGATAGCTTTTTTTTATATAAAATATAAAGAAAAATGTTTTATTCCACTTTACTTTGTAGAGTGATGGCAAAAAAAAACAGGCAAGTAAAAATAGTCAGATTTTTCATTTATTTTGGGTATTCTTGAAAAATGTAGGCTATTATTGGAGGAATAAATCAGCATTCACACAGAGGGTGTATGAGACAAGGCTGTATTCAAACTACAAGTTGAATGTCCTCAAATACGTGTTAACCACCATTTCACCCATCGTATGAAAATCATCCTGATTTTTTCCTTTCTCTGTTAGAAAAAATATCTGTCAATGTTTAAGGCGATAGAAATAATGGACATGCTTTATCCTACCAAATAGCCCATTTCATACACTGTAGTCCTTTATTACATACAATTTTATGCCTGTAAATCTTTTATTTTTAATGACTATATGAGTTGTGGTTAGTGCCCAAAATTCAAGAGAGAAGATTTGCATAAATTTAACCCAAAGCTACAGTCACATAAGTAGCTTTTCCCTGTAGCTGTCTTCTTGCTTGTCCTGATGACAGAAAGAAGTATGAAAATATACTATAATATTGAAATGTTCTCACTTTAGTATTCAGTTCTTTGAGTTCCCAGAATAAGATCCACGCATCCATCACTGGTTAACTAGACCTTCAACTGATCTCTGCTGCTGCTCTACAGGAAAGGGTCAATTGAGAAACTGTTCCAGGAGTAGCTGGGAAAGATCACAAATGCCTCAGTTAAAGAAGCTGTGGGGACAGTGGAAGGATGTACTTAGGAGTAAACATTTGGCTCAGGAAGCCATCTCCTGTAGATTCTTCATGATTCTGCTTACAATTCACTCTGTGCATACACATTTGTTTTAGAAGTGAGATCCACTGAAAACTATCTATTATGCACATACTAATAGATGGCTTTTTAATCCTTTCTTATGAATTGTTCAAATGCAGAAAATAACTCTCTTTTCCATTACATTTTAAAGGATTTTAGTGAAATATAAATCACTTTTTATGAATATAAAGGCTTCTCTGAATAGAGGATACCTATGGAAAATAAGGCTAACTTGGGGAAGCAAAAGAAATAGACAAGACACAACACAGCTTATTTTCTGGCAAAGACAAGCTTTGTGTTTTTTCACTTAGCACTTCTGTATTATCTCCAAATTGTCTGTGAATCTAGCATTACAGCACAAAACTTTAAACCTTCTAAAGGTGGACTAAAGCCAAATGCCTCATTTCCAGGGACGATCAAGGCTTTCTACATCCCAGTTCGGAGATGATCTCATTGTTGTATAGAATATTTGTTTGCACTGTGAAGATGTGTCTTTGCCAAGGCACCTTCTGATTATTTTAATTAAGAGCTGAATTACCAATAGCTAGGCAGGAAGAGGTTAGGTGGGACTTCTGAAGACAGAGGACCCTGGGAAGAAGAAAGCTGGGGTCATCAAGAGACACAGAGGAAGCAGGATGGGTGGTACATGACAGAAAATAGATTAATAGAAATGGGTTGATTTAAGTTATAGAAGCTAGAGGGAAAAGGCCGAGCTTTCATGATTAATAAGATGTCTCTATGTTATTATTTAGGAGCTGGCTGGCAGGACAAAGAAAGACTCATTACATATGGTGTCCAACATGGGGGCACATATTTCCACATAGGACCTGAGAAAGCTTTTTTAAAAGTTCCAAACACACAACCATGGAGCCAGATGTAACTTCCTAGTCCTGCAGTCTTTCAGGCAGGCTGCAGTCTTCTCTCAGGTGGGCTGCAGTATACAAAGACACAGCTCCCAGCCGCTGTCTGTACGCACCCTATGTGGAGCCACTAAGCAGGTTTAAGGCTTGGCTCATATGGTCAGAGAAGGCTGCAGTAAAGTGGTTCAGACCAAGAAAACCTTTAAATAAAAAGTGGGTATGGACGATCATAGAAAAAAAAGTTTAAAAATTAAAGTCTTTAAAGAGAGAGTATTATAAAAGAAAAAAGCCACACAAAGATGGGAAATACACAGGGCATCTAGGTCCTGTATGGTGCTTTGTTGACTTTGAATTTTTTTCTCATAATTCAAAGTTTATTTTGCTATTATTGTTTTCAGGTAAGATTTATATGATGTTCACTTGTACAATAGGATTATCTGAATATGAATATGTCTAAAAAAATGACTCAAAACATATCAAAAAACTGGTTTTCTAAGCAGACTTGTGGTTAATATTAGTTACAAGCTTTTTTGATGTTAGTTATTGACAGAATCTTTTTTTATTTTATTTTATAATTTAATTTTATTTTACATATCAGCCACGGATTCCCTTGTCCTCCCCTCTCCCGCCTCCCCTCCCAGCCTTCCCCCCAGCTCACCCCCCATTCACTCCAGGAGTCCAATTGGCAAGAAAGAGGAGGGTTTGAATGAGCTATAATTGTTGAGACCAAGGTTGGATAAAGCACAGGGACAAATAGCCAAACGAATGGAAACACATGAACTGTGAACCAGTAGCTGAGGAGCCCCCAGCTGGATCAGGCCCTCTGGATAAGTAAGACAGTTCATTAGCTTGAACTGTTTGGGAGGCATCCAGGCAGTGGGACCAGGACCTGTCCTCAGTGCATGTTTGGAACTTTTCTTATGCAGGGACACTTTGCTCAGCCTGGGAGGAGGGGACTGGACCTGCCTGGACTGAATCTACCAGGTTGAACTCAATCCCCAGGGGAGTCTTTGCCCTTGAATTTTTTTTTTTAATGCTGATGAGCGAATGACAGCTGCTGAGAGACACTGGATTGTGAAAGGGACTTCTGAATTAAACTAGCCTATATAATTTAGAGATGTCTTGGCTTCAAAATGGAAGTCAGAAAATGAGCTGCATTGGGGAGAAGTTATGCCTTTTGTTTCCACAGGAAACAAAAGTTATGGTTCTCTTCAAAATTAATGAAGATAAGATTTGATTGGGAGAGACCTCCTGAAAATCTTGGCTATAGACATGGAAAAAGAAACCAAGAAAGATCACAGCACAGGTAACATATATGCTGATCCCTCTACTATGGGAACAGTTCTGAGACTGGATGAGACTTGAAAAATCTTTTTGGCTACAGAGTTCTCATGACTTATTAATACATGCCATCCTCTCATACAGCATGGATAAAGGTTTCGTTATACAGTGCAAAAAGCCTTACAAAGTTAACAGATGCCTTTTACCTGCTCAAACACAGAACAAAAATTCATCTTTAACTGACTTGTACACTGCGTTTGTTAATGCAGACATATATATATATATATATATATATATATATATATATCCTTTAAAAGTTTATGTTTCCAGAAAAAAAGGACCAGACACCAATAAAGACAAGTAGCCCAAGTGATCCAGCCTCTCATAATGCCTCTGTTTCAGTTTCCTAAAAATGCTGCACCCAGAACAACTTCAAAGCTGCTAGCTGACATGGCCCAGCCTCACAGACTACCCAGCCAAGTCTTCAGATAAGCTCTACACTTTCCCATCACACAGAGACTAAACAAAAAAAAAAATAACAGCTAGCTCTCCCAGGACTTGACCATTATCCCAATTTTTTTCAGGTTCCTCTAAAGATGCTGGTACCCCCAGACAACAGGGAGCAGTCTAAAGCACATGATGCTCACATTTCCAATAGTTGGGGTGGGTGGTTTTTGGTAAATTGGTGACATATGGATGTCTGTCATCAATTAGAGGGTGCTGATTACAAGTTGTTTTTGGTCATGTTTAGGAAAAAAGCCAAACACGGCAGATTAGCTTCAGGGATCTCTTTCCAAAAAGGGGGGGCATATGAGAATAAGATGCAAGAGTAGATTATTGAATCTACTTTTAGACTAAAAAGCAAATACTCTTCTCAAACATTTTACATTGGTATACATTTTTGTATATTGATACAAATTTAAGGTTATTTTTGATATATTGTATATATGTTTTACTCTTATTTAAGATATTACACCTATGCACCTCCTTTAACAATTTAATGTAAATTTCCTGTCCTTGATAGTTATTTAGGATAATAAAAAATACATGTTAGTAGTCATCTGTAACAATCAAACTTATAGTTATATTAGGTGTGTTTTCCAGGTCAAACAGAGATATATTTTAAATAGATAGATGGTCTTCAAATACTTCAAAGACCTATAGAATATGGCATTTATGATGTTTTAATAACATAAGGCTTTTTATGACAGTGACACATGTCTGCTCCTGGCAGCACCAATTTATTTCAAAAAAGGATGATAGGCATTGAAGATCTTCCATATGGAGTTTGCTTTTATTGTGGCGAAGTTAGCCACTGAGCAAGAAACTGCCCTTGCCTCAACTTCTGACAGTATGCTGTCCAAACTGGACAAGCAGGGCACAAAAGAAGGCAACTACCAAACTTTCCCGAAACAGGGTAGTCCTTCAATAGTTTCCTGTTTCACGAAAGAAGTCTATCAGATAGTCTAGGCCTGTAGGCAGAAGATGGATGCCCCAACATTACAGAGGAAACTTGGGTGCCTGTCTAGGCAGCCAGATGTCTCTGCAGTTCCTATGGTTTTGGAAGTTGCTTGCTCTGCACTTCCTGTTTACTCAGGTAATATTGTATCTTTCTCACGTCTCTGATGGAGTTGAAGACTAGACAGTTAGAGGTTTTTTTTGTTTTTTGGTTTTTCGAGACAGGGTTTCTCTGTGTAGCTTTGCACCTTTCCTGGAACTCAATCTGTAGCCCGGGCTGGCCTCGAACTCAAAAGATCCGCCTGGCTCTGCCTCCCGAGTGCTGGGATTAAGGGCGTGTGCTGCTGCTGCTGCTGCTGCTGCTGCTGCTGCACCACCGCCGCCGCCGCCGCCGCCACCACCACCACCACCCAGCGAGTTACAATTTTATAATTTTTCTTGTTTCCAAATTCAGGAAAAAAAAAACTTATATAAGATATGTAAAGTTTATAAAGTTGTGAAACATAAAAGCTTAAGTTGTTTATCTGAGAAGATGTTTTAAGGTCTAAAATGATATTTTTAAGATGGTAATACAAGTTATGATAAAAAGTAGTTTAGGTATAAAACTTTGGATTCATCAAGATACAATAGATAAAAGAGTATTTTCTCCGAAATTACCAAATACAAATGGACTGGACATCGTAAATATAATTCTTACCTGAATATTGTTCTTATTTTATGTAGTTTTACTGTGTTAGAGCTAAACTCTTTCATTTTTTTCTTTTATTTTTTTTTCATTTTTATTTAGACAAAAAGAGGCAATGTTACAGAATATTTGTTTACACTGGGAAGATGTGTCTTTGCCAAGGTGCTATCTGTTCAGTTTAATAAAGAGCTGAATGGTAGATAGTTAGACAAGAAGAGGTTATGTGGGACTTCCAGGGACAGAGAGGACTGGGAAGAAGAAAGGCTGAGTTGTCAGGAGACACACAGAGGAGACACAGAAGAAGAAGTATGGGCAGTACATGATAGAATGTAGACTAATAGTACTGGGTTAATATAAGTTATAAGAGCTAGTGGGACAAGTCTAAGCTAAAACTGAGCTTTCATAATTAATAATAAGTCTCCAAGTCATTATTTGTGAGCTGGTGGCCCAAAGAAAAATCTGTTTACATCTCATGATCTTCAAATGCTGCTGTATCTCTAGTTTGTTTCTCAATTAACTAGTAGAAAACGTTCTTTCTCTGGTGTATCATTTTTCATTTTTCCCCTTAGATGTCTTCAGGACTACCATTGATATACCAAAGAGCATACAGCACTGGTCAGTCAGGGTAATTATCTTGAAGGTTTCTGAATCTGCCCATGATTTTAATAGCCATGTGGCATTTTATTCAAAAACCAAATAGCTATATCCATGTCATGTGCAGATATTAAAATAGCATTAAAAGTATTGAAGAATAGAAATTAATATAAAATCTAATCAAAATTCACACACACACACACACACACACACACACACACACACACACACATTATTTCCACTTGAGAAAAGCATAAATTCAGGCCAAATGTTCAAAAGATCAAGAGTCTATGTTTTATCAGAGTTAAAATTACTTGTACTTTAAGGCATGACACTTTAGAGAAAATGTTTCTGTTAAACTCAGTGTTTTTAATTCCATGTAACACTTATGTGTAAAGGTCCCTGGAGCTCTACCTTGTTCCTGTTCATTAAATGAACTATTTGCAGGACATGTAGTTGCACTGTAGTAAATAAAGTGTCTAAGTAAATCAAGAAAGTGCATTTTTTTTTCCTGACTGAGAAGTGGATATTTTAGTGTTAGACAATTTTTAGAACTTTAAAAATGTACCTTACTCATTTGAACTTTTACATTTAGATTATGCAAAAAATACCCCAAAGAAATATTATTTATCAAC
The DNA here is from genome assembly GCF_049852395.1 of Peromyscus maniculatus bairdii. Classification (NCBI taxonomy): domain Eukaryota; kingdom Metazoa; phylum Chordata; class Mammalia; order Rodentia; family Cricetidae; genus Peromyscus; species Peromyscus maniculatus. The sequence continues at coordinate 31,647,994 of NC_134869.1, forward strand.
ATGGAACACACTCTTAGATGTTTGAAATTACTACTATGCTCACCAAGTTTTACCAGTTACAGCAATATTTATTTCCTTATTTTGGAAATGCTCAGTCTTTAGCTATTATGTCCACACCCATGTTTATTTGTTAGTTTGTGTTTAACTTCCACAGCTCCAGGGAATGGTATACCACAAGAAATTAAATGGATGGCATGAAGTAACTATCTTAGTAAGCACAGGAACAGTGCCCTCTACACTAGCTGCTCTCTGACCATTACTTACTATGTTCGTGTTATACTGTGGGACCATACTGAGGGACTCACTTTTTAAAATCACTTTCTACCCCTAGGTCTTTTCTTCTGATTTATTCCAATTGCCTTCTTTCTAAAAATCTTAAGTGTTCATCTTATTTAAAAGTTCCCCTCTCTTAAAACTGACACTATTTGAATTCATGTGATTTTTTTTTATTATTTGCTACTGTCTTAGTCCATGTGAATAGGCAAAATCATTAAAGTGTCAGCAGTTTTATACAATTAAAATTAACAGGTGCTAAAGTATTTTACACGTGCCTTTGACTGTGTGATGATTTGATTCCATTTTGGTTTTATGTGCTCTCAACTTTGTTGTATACAAATAAAAGCACACCAATTCCTCATATATTTTATAAGCTCTTGATGGAAAAGACTACCACATCGTTCTGTTTATAATGAAGATAAACACACAGAGAATGTTTAGAGAATGGATGAGTAAATAACAGCAGTATAGAAGGGGTTAATTCAGTTATTACTTAACAAATGAAATCAATGCAGTCACTGTACATTTATAGTATTTCCTAAACAGAGTTTCTTTTATAAAATACAGTTAAATGGTAGATAAACAACATAAAGTTTGACCTATGACATTTGTAGTCTAGAAGCACGGACACCCATCCATTCATTCACTGAGTGCACTCATCATATTTCAGACACTATAGGAGAGAAAAAAGGCATCCCATCAAATGGCTCTTGTTTTTATGTGCCAAGAACAAGTAAAATGCTTACCATGTTTTAAATAATTTATTTATATATTTATTTATTTACTTTGACAATTTCATTCTTGTAAACTATATACCATGATTGTATCCACACCCTACCGCTCGTACTCACATCCTCTCCTTTCAACTCCTACTAACAGCCTTCTTCTTCACAATATTATCCCTCCTATATTTATGTCCCTCCTTTCCTTTCCTTTAGTTTTCCTTCCTTTGTGTGTGTGTGTGCGTGTGTGTGTGTGTGTGTGTGTGTGTGTGTGTGTGTGTGTGTGTGTTGGTATGTATTTGTGGGGTTTTGTGTGTGTATGTTGGAATGTGTATATTTTGTGTGTGTGTGTGTGTGTGTGTGTGTGTGTGTGTGTGTGTGTGTGTGTGTGGTGATGATTACGTTGGCATGTCATATCCAGAAAACAGCTCTTCATTTTACTCTTCCACATACTCTGGCTCCCACTCTCCTTTTGCCTTCTTTTTCTAGATGCTCCTTGGGACTCTGAGGAGGTGACATACATTTCCCATTTAGTACTGAGCACTCATGTCCTCAGAGAATTTAGGTAATTTCCTCGAGCATGAACAGACACATGGCTCAATAAATAGAGATGAGCTCTAAACTATGGAAGCTAGTTCCAGATCCATGCCCTGAGTTTACTTCTGAGACTGTGTCTCATCATAACATCTAGATGCCATGCTCACACTACTGTGTGGTGAAAAGATGTATCTAAAAGCACTCATCATTATAGCCTCGAGTCCAGACCAAGGCCTTGTACCTTACATATTCAGAGTAGTTATTAAATTAGAAGTCTTTTCCAAAAGACATATGGTGAACAAGATCAATAATAGACACCTTTTGAAAGTATTGTGGGAAATCTCAGGGTGAAGGATTTAACGTTGTCGAACAGAATCAGGCCAGGTTTTTGAAGCAGCCACATGAGGGTGGCATTTAAAAGATATTAGCTGCCAGAGGATCCTTGCTGTGGTAAACCAGTACTTGCAAAAGCTTAAAGCTTTGACATGAATGAGATTCTACTGCTAGATGTTAGTAGAATGAGACACGAATGAGAAAAATATAGACTGTCTGGGTGGGGCAATGGTATTGGTGTATGCCAGTCTGAGACACTGCTTCACTTGCTGTGGTGCATGAAGAGCATTGCTTTCTTCACATTTCTACCACTTTGAATGGACAGTAGTCTCTCCTTTCCCACAGGAGACAATTCTAAACACTCCCATAGAGGCCAAAATCTTTAGAAAGTCACAAATCCTATTTATAGTGCATTATCCCTTTCACATGAATACCTATGATTTGGGTTAATTTATAAAAGATTAAAACATTATTAATAAGATAGAAGAATAATTCTAATAATATATTGTAATAAACATTTAAAACGGATGTATTTTCACTTTTCAAATTTTTCCAAGCAATGCCACTAAACCCTAATAATTGACCCCAGGTAGCTCAAATTCTGGAAAGCAGAAGCAAGGCTCAGGGAAGACTACAGAAGAGTTTTCAAGTATTTCAGTCCATGAGTAGTGCACATTTTTTCTCCCAGCTTCTGCTTAAGCATCCCTCAGCTGGACTTAGCATATCATCATTAAACCTCTGTATTTCAGATGTTAAAAGCCTATAAGAAAATATTAAGCAAATCTCCATGCAGCCAAGAAAATGACCACAAATTTAACTATTTATTAGGAACATAATACAAGGCAGTTCTAATACCTTTCCAGCACACTGTGCAACATGGAGTGAAAAGTTCTGTTTTCAAAGAAGGGACAAAAGATGACTCACTGTCAGTCAATGTTAAATGTAATTTAAAAGGCTCTCAGGTGGTCACAGTGCTAGAGACAGCAGACAGAGGATTCATAGGAGCTAATGGGCATGTTTTCAGTGTGTCTAACAACAGGCTGTAGAGCACAGAAGAGAGAAGCACATATCAACTGAAATTATGCTATCTGAAGGTAGGAAATAGGCATAAGAAAAATAGAAATAACCCAATTTCGGTCAATTTTAATAAATACTAAATCTGACATACATGGAACTGAAGTTCTAGAAAAAGAGGTGAGAATTGTAGCTGGAAGTTTTCCTGTGTCCCGCCCGGTCTGCAGCTGCTCGAACCCAATTAATCACACAGAGGCTTATATTACTTATATTATATAACTGTATGGTCTATGGCAGGTCTCTTTCTAACCATCTCTTTTATCTTAAATTAACCCATTTCTATAAATCTGTACTTTGCCACATGACTTGCTGCTTACCAGTAATTTACATCTTGTTTCTCCTGGTGGAAGCTTGCAGTGTCTTCTCTGATCTCTTTTCTCCTTCCTCTCTATAATTAGAATGTCTTGCCTAACCTTATTCTGCCTCACCATTGGCTTAAACAGCTTTATTTATCAATCAATCAGAGCAACACACATTCACAGCATACAGCACAATATCATCCATTAGGGAACAATAACGCAGACAAGATTTGGGATTTTTGAATAAATTTGGTGCAAAAAAATAAAGGTAATTCAATATAAAATTATATGACAATACACTCAATAACAACATAATTAAATAATGAGTGATAAATGAAAGATGAGCACAGATGAGAAGAAGATACACTACGTTCAAAATAATAGTAACATGAATTGTGTGTACTGCTTTATCATCACACTGGAATATGGACAAAAGTGAAATAATATATTTAATGCAACAAACAAATCAAAATATTATGTTAAGAAAAAAACACAATATACAAAAGCCTATACTAAAAAAATAACCACTAAGGGAATAAATCAATCAATAAGACTACAAACTAGCCATTTTCCAAATGCAGAATTATTAAAGAGTAGTAGACATATAAAAATATCCAATATTGAAACCATTGAGAAAATGCAAATCAAAAGTATGCTGAGATTTCATTGATCCCTGTGACAATGGTAATCATCAAGAAAAAAAATCAACAACAAATGTTGGCAGGGATGCCAAGGAAAAGGAACACATAACAATGCTAGTTTCTTTTTTTTTTTTCTTTTTTTTTTTTTTTTGGTTTTTTCGAGACAGGGTTTCTCTGTGTAGCTTTGCGCCTTTCCCGGAACTCACTTGGTAGCCCAGGCTGGCCTCGAACTCACAGAGATCCGCCTGCCTCTGCCTCCCGAGTGCTGGGATTAAAGGCGTGCGCCACCACCGCCCGGCCAAGTTTCTTAAGTTTTTTGGTAAATTAGGACAGCCATTATGGAAATGGGTATATAGTTTCCTCAACAAAAAACTTAAACTATTGCTATCATATGACCCCCCCAAACCAAACCTGGTATGCACTTAAAGGAATTAGAGTTAGCAATAATGGAGATCCCTAAACCTTCATGTTTATTGTGATACTATTTACAATAGGCAAGTCATGAAATCAGCCCAGATGTCCATCAACAAATGAAAAAATAAATGAGAGGCAGCATATATACAGAACAAGGTACTATTCATCCATTAAGAGAAAGCAATCATGTAATTAAGATGAGAATTATTGAATTTTAGGTCATAATGTTAAGTGAAATAGGGCAGGCATAGAAAAACCAGTATGAAGTTTTCATTCATGGATGGAATTAATATGACATGAAAATATAACTGGAACTATTAAGGAATGGTAAAGAGTGGGAAGAAAAGGCAGGTACTGCAAGGGCAAATGTAACCACAATTCCTTATGAAGCCCATTATTTTGTAGAATTAATGTACACTAACATAAAGGGGGAAGATTACAAGTTGGCTGTCAGTGATGTTGTGTTAATCTCATAGACTAACACACATCCCTGGAGCATTTTCTCCGCATTTTTCTCTTATCCCTGCATTTTACTGTAAGTACCAACTGCACAATGGTTTCTGTTTTACTGTTTACACGGTTTCCGCCTTCTGCAGGGCAGTGGCTTGCATTCCATCTGTACCATATTTGAAATTAGTATCACACACCTCCCAAGTCAACACCAGCGAATTCTAAGTCTCTGTGGTAGTACATTTGCCTCATTTTCTTCCCAGTCCAATAGTTACTAAGCATTTAATTATATCATAAATAAAATATTGATGTAAGTGGATTAAAACAGCTTTTCTATGATACATTAATGATATCAACATATATCATAGTAGCAGTCTATCCTTAACTATGAATAGCTGTAGATATGTAGCTGTACAAGGTTTTAGCTTATTAAGGTTTTAATAAATTTCATGAACTCTTTTATTCCTATGGAATATAAATATAAATTATCCACATGCAGGTTCATATAAATGAGATAGAAAAATTTACTACATTTTGATCTCACAAGTATCTTCATTTTAAAAATAATATGAAGCACATTTTATTTTTTCCTATTCTGTGGTTTTATATAAATCCAAATGTATCTGTAATAAAGCCATTAGGGAAAATTTCATTCATACTTTAATACAGTCATTAATAGCAATGGTATAATATTTCAAATTTTCTTCATCATTGTTAGTAGTCTATTCAGAGCTTATTTTTGAAGCCTAGGGCCAATCTTCATAATTTCAGTAGTTACTTTCATGTTGCTCTGGCCACACTATCTGGCAGGAACAACTTACAAAAGGAAAGAGCAGTTTCAAAGGCTCTCTGTCCATCATGTTGGGGAAGCCATGGCAGAACAGTTCAGTTAATGGTAATGGGATCCTGTGGAGGAGGCTGCACTTACCACAGCCTGCCCACCAGCAATGAGAGAGCTGGGCAGGACCAGAGGTCCTCTCGGATCCAGAATCCCTCCCAAATAAGTGAACTATTTCTGCTTACCAAGCCCTCCTTGTGCCTCCCATATAATTTCATGCGAGTGAACAGTGTTTAAAATAAGAGTTTAAAGCCTCCAGGGAACACTTCAGATTCAAACACAGAGGTAGTATTTTTCAGAAAAATGTCTTCCCATCTGAATTTTTTAATGTATTAGAACTATGAAAAGGAGTCTGCTTTATGTCTAAAGCACCGTCTCTTTTAAATTTTTCTGTTCTTGTACTTGTCAGTTTATATTCTGGCTTATTACAATTTTTCTCAATCCTTAACCTCCAAACGCATAGAAAAACTGAAACATAATCACAAATTTTGGTTTTATAGTTAGGTATAAATTTTTCCTAAAAAATTATTGCAGAACAATCTTCTGTTTGATCCTTTCACTCTCATGTGTGTGTGTTTTCTTTTTTCTTTCTTTCTTTCTTTTTTTTTTTTTTTGGTTTTTCGAGACAGACAGGGTTTCTCTGTGTAGCTTTGCACCTTTCCTGGAACTGGCTTTGGAGACCAGGCTGGCCTCAGACTCACAGAGATCCACCTGCCTCTGCCTCCCGAGTGCTGGGATTAAAGGCGTGCGCCACCACCGCCCGGCACACTCTCATGTTTTTAAAGCTATCTTATCATGTTTTATTTCTTGGAAAATAAATTTATTTTATTATGTAAATTTATTTTATTTTTACATAAATTTTATTATTATCATTAAATGTAAATTTATTTTTGCATTTATTTTACATAATTTTATTATGTAAAGTTATTATTCTTTAAGATCATAAGACCCTCTTAGTCATTAACTTTGGCTGCTGATTCGGCTGTACCATACATTCCAATGCTTTCCTTTATTATATGTAATCTGTGAATGGAGATTTTTTAATCTTTTATCTGAACAATTACTTACATGGAGGATGTTTAAAATTAACAAGTTTTCAAACACTACAGTTTGTTCTTCCATGACACACTGCACCAGGCTCCTCCTTCAGATCCCATGAGTATCATATGCTTCTATTTACACACTTAGTTCTCAGAACGCCTGCGTTTCCTAGAAACACCATATGGAGAGGAGGTCTGTAACCCCTTTGTCCTTAACCACAGTCTCCTTGATTTTTAGTATGGATTTTAGGAGAGCTGTGGAAGGAGAAGCCATTGCTACTGCTTTTGGAAGACTGAGCTTGTAGAATACTTATGATGCGTTACTCTTGATAAGACGGAAGATATTTTCCTCCCTGCCAAGGTTTCTACTCCTTAAAATGTATTAATATACTTTTAATAGCATCTTCTTGCTACTAAAGTTAATGTCAAGTTAAACTTTCTCATCAACTATTCTATTTCAAGTTAATTAATGTTTAGGTATCCTGAGCCTATTTAATGTGTGATTAAAATTTTTAAAGTTAAATAGAGTTTATGCCTAGGGAATTGAACTTACAATGATAGCTGAATTGCGTGACTTTTTGTAGAATAATGATAAAAATAAATGTGAATCTAAAAAAACTCACAATGAGTCATTTCAACATTTTCAATTTTTAGAATCCTAAGGAAATCATTCTAATGGTTTACCGATTTTTAGTCTTTCACTCATATGACATCCAGAACTACTTCTGAGTTCTTTTATGAGTTTGATAGAGTTAATTTATATGTGTGTAGTCGAATCAAAATTTTAATCTTGAACTCTATTAAGCTTCAAATAGAAAAGTCCTCCAGACAACAAAAATCGAGCAAGGAAATGAACATGGTTTATAATCTCGCTCTTTTTTTAAACAGTGTCTGCTCTGTAGCGTAAAGCTGGCCTTAACTTGTGATTATCCTGCCTTCATTTAAAGTCTGTTTCCATAATCATGAAAATTTGAACCTTGACCGTGTTTCTTTTCATTAAGATATATACTAAAATAGGGCATTCGGGTGCCTATCTTAATCCTAGCACTTAGGAGATTGAGGCAGGAAAATGAAAACAAATACTGGTAAAAATCTCAGACCAAGCAAGCATCACATGAAGTTTACTTATGAGAAATAACAATACTTTTGACATAGTATTAAAATAATATAATTATCATGCTAATATTTCTATGATGTTAAAAATGCTTCATTTTATGTAATTCAAAATCACTCGTTTTCTTATGAATGAATTGTGATTATTTTCTTTTTCTAGACTTTGTCATATGCTATTTTCTTAGAAATTCTTTCCTTTACCATCCTATTTAAAAGGACATATGCAACATATCTAGCCTGAATTATTTTGCTGTATTTTGCATTTATTGCCCTCTATATATCTTACTGATATATGTATTTTCTGCCTTGTCTGCTTCCCATCACAAGGGTAGTGAGGGAAAGCACCATGTGGTTTCATGACCTCAGGGATAATGTCTGTCTTTGCTGATGCTCTAGCAACTAACACTAGGAGATTTCCTTGAATAGATTAGGTTCTCACTAAAAGTTTTGTGGAAAAACAGGAAACCAATCCTAGAGTGAGATAGACATTATGGAATAAAATCCAAAGTATTGGGCAAGGGCATCAAAGTGTAATAAAGAATGTTCCTGATAAAATATTTTTATTGTGTTAAGTAGTATAGCATTTAAATTAACTTACCAAAAAAGTGGGATTTTTTTTTGTTTTGCAAATTTGTATAGTCCCATTTAATATATACAGTTTTGTCAAGCTACATTTGAAAAAAAAATCTTGAAACAGAAGAAGAATGCAGACCTCAGTACTTTGGATTCATGTGTATAGTGCAGATCTTTAACTATTAGTTTAATGATGAGGTGAGCACTGGCTACAAAGTATAAGAGTTTGAAGAGGTAGAACAATAAATCAAATGTGCTAGCAATAAGCTGCTAGTTCCAGTGGGATGTACTGCTCCATTCAGGCATCTTCAGTGTGACTCATTACTCAGTACCATGAGTGTTCTAATATATATATATATGTATATATATATATACATATACATATATATATGAATGTTATTATTCTAATATATATTCTATAATATATGTAGAATATATATGTATTAGAATATATATTAAGCTTCAAATAGAGAGGACATTTAGACTTTTATATTTGATTCTATATATATTATATAGAAAATCAATAGAAGCAAAAACATCAAGTATAGTTGCTCATATTGATTTTTCTGATTGTCTGATGCACATAGTACTTGAGAAATAAAGGCTGCAAGTACAGCTGGGGTTCTTCGAGTTAAGGTTCATCTTGGTGTCTAATGAAGCAAAGCACTCTTTGCCATAATAGGTGGGGGCATCAGTATCCAAGCAGCTGGAGTCATAGCTCATTTTGGCACTTATGACTGATACAGGATAAGGAAAGCAGCTATATGCCAGGTGGAGATAAGTCACTTAGCCAGCTGATTACACCAAATTGCTTGCAATATAATCATCCGGGACACATTTACCAAATTGGCATTTCAAATCATTGTACAGAAGGTGAATTAATCACCCAGGTATATGATTTAATAGTATGTGTTCCGAATGTGCTCATAGAAGGCAGTTAATAAAAGTTAATTATAATGTATAGACAGAAAACAAAATCACAGCTGATTTTTGTAATGTTAGATTTATTTTTACTTTATGACTTGAACTTTGCCTCAATCAAACACTATTTTACTTACCAATGAACTCTTAAATAGGTTAAAATTCATGCTGATACATCAGATGAGAAAAACACGGAACATTAGACCAGCATTTGCAGTATTTCACACCTGATTTTCTTTGTGGCATTTTCCATTGTGAGTCAATCAGAATTAGATTACAACTCATTTTTCAATTTTCCTAGTTTTCCATGGCTACGTACTTGCTAGCCCCTGGGTCAGAATTCAGCTGTGTTATGTCACGCATACATTCTTCTTGATTAAGAGGCTCTGTGGGTTGGTGTGATGAGGTTTTTGCACAGCCCCTTGATCCTACAGAGTTCATTTAAACTAGCTTGCTGTTTTCAGATTTCATTGCATAGAGAAAATGAAACATGGGCAGCATTGCAGCAAAGTGCACATAATTTTCTCAATCTTTGAAGCCAATAGCACGACAAATGGCAATAAAAATGTGCTTTGTATCTTAGCATAGTAGCACTGAAATTAACATAAATGGTGGAGTTCTGTGAGTATATTTTTTTAAAAAAAAGACAAATGTTAAATACTCTTGCCTGAGTACTCTAACAAAGATGTTGTTTGATGTTTGTTTACACTATCCTAAGAACTAAATGATTTCTTTTCTTAAGAACTTTAAGTCTCTGACAACACCAAAATTAGAGTTTCTGCATCGCATGGTTGCTATTGCTAACAATTCTATGTTGTGCACTACAAAAATTTTGTCAAGATGGCTGGTCTTGCATTAAGCGTTCTTACCAAAATAAAAACAAACAAGAAGATGCTGCCTTTCTTTCCTCAGAGATGTTCCTTACATTAATAGCACTGTTATATTTCTTATGATTCCTAGGAAATAAAATTAATAACTATTCAGGGCTTTAAAAGACGAGTTAGTTTAGAACACTTGCTGTTCTTCTAAAGGACCAGAGTTCAATTGCCAGCTCCTAAGTCAGTGGTTCACAACCCCCTATAATTGCAATTCCAAGGAATCCAATGCTGTATTCTCCATGGGTACCCAAACATAAGTGGCACACATTCACACACACACACACACACAGAGAGAGAGAGAGAGAGAGAGAGAGAGAGAGAGAGAGAGAGAGAGAGAGAGAGAGAGAGAGAGAGAGAGAAATATAATCTTCAAAACATTAATCTCTGTTAAAATAACAATTGACAAAATTGGAAAGATCTTTTCTTTACAATTTCCAAGTAAGTTGAAAAATATCACTAGCTTGAAAAATATCACTCCCAGGCAGAGAAACATGTCAAAATATTAACACATTTTTCCATTGCCTCTGTGTGTATGTGTGTTGCATGCATGTGTTTATATATATATATATATATATATTTCTGTGCATGTAGGGGCTAGAGGTCAATATGAGATATCTCCAATGACCATTCGCCTTCTTACTTGCTGAGATGACATCTTACACTGAACAATATAGACTAACATGCCTGTGGGCTCCAGTGATCTTCCTATCTTGTTTCCCTGGTAATAGCATTACATGAAGGGCACTGCCAATACAAGCCTTTTATGTGAGTGCTGGGGGAATCTGAACTCAGATCCACATTAATCAGTACTTTTCCCACAGAACCATCTCCTCATCATTAATGACACGTTTTCTTTAACTGACTCATTGAAATCAGAAATGAAATAGAAACAAAGAAAACAACACAAAAAGTCAATGAATCTGAGAGTTGGTTCTTTGAAAAGATATACACGATCCACAGATCCTTAGTCCAATTAATCAAAATAAAGCCAAAGAAAATCTGATTTAGCAGAAGTAGAGATGAACAGGGAAACACCATACCACACATTATAGAAACTAAACATTATAATGAAATACTGTGAAATACCTTTACTCCACCAAGTTAGAAAGCCTAAAAGAAAGGAATTTCTAAATTCATACAAACAACCAAAATTAAACCAAGAAGAAACCCACAACTTACATAGACCCACAGTAATTAAGGAGATAAAAGCATTAGAAAACCTTTCAACTAAAGAAGCAGAGATCTAGAGAAAATCCCAGCAGAATTCTACCAGACTTTCAGAGAATATCCACAATCGATCATTTTTTTTTTGTATTTGTTTGTTTTGTTGTTTTATTTATTTGGTTTTGTTTTGAGACAGAGTCTCATTATGTAGCTTTGGCTGTACTTGAACACACCATGTAAACCAGGCTGGCCTGGGACTCACAAAGATCCACCTATCTCTTCCTCCAGAGTGTTGAAATTGAAGGTGTGTACCACTGCACCTGACCCACAAGCAATAGTTCTTAAATTATTTTCAAAAGAAAGAACTATTGAAATAAACATGAGCGCTTCCAGATTTCTCCAAAACCAGTGTTACTCTCATCTCAAACCAGGTAATGATACAACATAAAAAGAGAACTACAAGTCATTATTCCACACGAATATAGACTCACACATTCTCAATAAAATAGTTGCAAACCAAATACAGAAATATATCAAAATGATCACCTGCCATGTTCTTGTTGGAGTTATCCAAGAGAAAAATTAATCTACTGGATGGCCTCTTAAGGCAACTCAGCATTGAGACTATGATGTGGTTATAATCAGTTGCTTTCATACCTGCTTATATTGAGAATTAGGAGTTAATGGCAGAGAATAAACATCGACAGACTTAAAGTTCATGTCAGAAACGTCCATGTAAAACTGGGGTTACAGAACAATTGGTTCTGAAAATATTGCTGTCATTAAAAGGAAACAAGTACTTTGCATCAGGAAATGTACAGGATGCCTTGTCCATATGTCAAGAATTGGTCAAATTTCTTCCATTGCAGGTTCAAGGGTATGAGAGAATAAACTCACTTGAAAGACTTTCCCTTGAGAGGAGAGTGCTGCTTGGAAACCTTGTCTAAGGAATGTGGTCTACAGGTTCATTCATTTATGATCTCAGAGGACACTGAGTCTTAGTCTTTCTGATGCTGTTCAAGGTTGAACAGACATTGATGTGACCCAAATAATGCTTATTTTTTGAGTATGCAAAAATTTAAAAGTTGTAGTTTTATAAAGGCTTCACTTAGACTTTGAAGGGAAACCTGTGGGGCCAGGCAATGTGTTTGGAAGCCGTTTTTCATGCAGCCGGTATTTGAGAGGGTGACTCATTCAGCCGTGATAGTGAAGCAAAGACCCTACGTAGCTGGAGGAGATGTCCCACGTGTGGAACATCTACCAAAGGAAGACACAGGCAGCAAGTAGAGCCAACCTCAGCAGGAGACCTTATGGCCTTACAATGACAAAGCTATAGGGTAGGCTCTTTATGTCGTTCAGGGCTCACACCATACCGTGATGTGCTCCAAACACTCAAGATGGATCTCCAGATTTGAATGTCTTTCTGCCTTTCAATCTTGCATGGGCCCCATCCCTTCTTTGCATCCCCCAATTCCTTCCTTTTGAAAAGGTAATACTTATTCTGAGCTAGTGTATGTTCCCAGTTGCATTTTAAATTTTACCAGGACTCATAATTAAGTTTTCCTTGAATCTTAAAAGATACCTGGGGCCAAACTTTGGCGTATTATTGGAATGATTAACACAATTTGGGCTCTAGGAGATGTAGGAAGTGCATCGTGCATTATGAAATGCAAATTGGCCTTTTAGGAGCCTAAGATATATGTTATGATTTGTATATAATGTGTTCCTCACAAAGTCTCTTTGTTGTCTTGGTGCAGCACGCACACAGTATGTTAGTCGCAAAAAGCCTTGTGTGGTTTTTTTTTAAAAAAAAAAAAAAAAAAAAAGTCCCCAGAGGGAGCTCCTCCTTTGAGAGGTCCTGGAAAATAAATTTTAGGGAGTGGATCTTAATTGGATATAATAATTCACTGATAGTGTGACCTTGCACGATATATCTTGTCCTGGAGTTAGCCTTCCCCTCCTTCCCCCGCCTCTCTCTCTCTGTCTCTGTCTCTCTGTCTCTGTCTCTCTCTATCTCTCTGTCTCTCTCTCTTTCTCTCTCTCTCCTTCCCTCCTCCCTCCTATCTACCACGAGGAGAGTAAATCTACTACTGTCAGGTTGACCTTTCTCAGCATAGTCTAGAGCCAAGGACTTTGACTGAAATCATAAGCTGAAGTAAATCCATTCTGCCTTAGGTAATTTAGACCTTGTTGTTGATGTTGTTGCTGTTGCAGAGTTGAAATTCTGACAAAAGCAGAAACTAGCATGAGGAACTTCAGAACTTTAGCAACTGCATCTGTAAATGTGAGGGATTATAAATGAAAGCAGATGCTAAGACTACTTAACCAAGTAGGAAGTAATGAACTTTCAAATTGTTGTCAATACAAGAACACATCTTGGAGATTGATGATTCAATATATTAGCTCAAACACTGGACTCAATTATTTGTTTCCCTACATGCACTTGTTATCACTCATCCATATAACTGCACCTTGGAGGAAGATTCGTCCAGTCCTTCGATGTACTAAACCATCATAGATTCCTAGTTTCTCAAAGTGATGCTGCAATCTGGCAGCGAAAATAAAAGGTGACTTCAATTAAGCTAATTACAAGTTACTGAAGTTTTGACCCACGACTACCTTTTCATTGACCATAAGGACACTGGTTCATAGTAATTTTATTTCACATGTTTCTAAAATACTTCTACCAATTTCATTTCTACTAAAGCAAACCAGAGTTGATTTTTTTCCCTTTTGCAATACATTCTATGATCCAAATGATAGAAATTTATGATACTTAGTAATCTCTTCTACTTATTGGTATAGGTAATTGATCCAGAAAAGAATCCACCAACTTTCATATCAACTTTGAAGCTAATAACTGTGATTTTAAGACTTTGTCCCTCTATCTGGAAACTCTGGATATCTGACTATAATTTACATTATTTTCAGCTTATTTTTACATATTGTGAGGTTTGTAAATTTTACATTAATTTATTATATCGCACGCACATATCACAATGCAAGTATGGAAGTAGGAGGCCAACTTTTGGAAATGAGTTTTTCTATCATGTAGGTTCTGATGAGAGAACTCAGCTCCTTAGGCCCTGTACCCTGTGCCTTTTCTATCTAAGCCATCTTGAAGCAGAAAGCAGCTTAAAATTCTGGATAACTTACATCAAAATTGAGTGTGCATGTAGTAAGTGATTCTAAGTAATTTTTTTTATAACTTCATTGCTTGACAGTGCTTAACTGAAATACCTGCATGACCAGAATTATTCTTAAATGCTGCTCTAAGTTGGATGATTTTTATTTTCTGATCAATCAAGATTCTGAAATAGGAAATTCCATTCTCCAGTTTCTCTCTTTAAAAGAAAAAGTTAAAAATGCTGCTTCACTTTGCCTTTATTCTACTATGTGGCTATAATCTCCCATCGTTAACTTACAGGAATTATGACTAAGCCAACTTCCCTACTCTATAATAGAACACAATCCCCAGGCCAAAGAAGATGTTAACTATGAAATGAATAGTTTCATAAATCCATACTGATTGTGCTGAACTCCACAATGTATAACAGAAAGTGATGAGGACATGTAATGAGGCACTTGGAGGATAACTGCTTTGGAAGGAAGCAAAATGGACTTTTAAGAGGTAGCTAACAATGAAAACCCAACCATATTAAGACTGGTCACTGTGGATACAGGGCAGAACTCCAGCCAGTGTTTTTGATGCAGATCAAACTGAAACTCAAGGTAATGGGCAACAAATAATGCTGACATTCATTAACCTTTGCCTCTCAAGGTTGTGAAGCTGAAAAGCCATCCGGTGTATACACACACACACACACACACACACACACACACACACACACACACACACACACTCACACATCCTCAAACACGCATTTCACATCCCTTGAGAAAGACAATAATGAAAAGACAAACTATGGTCTCGGTTGCTTCAAACAGCAAGACCCATGTAAAACTCTGCCTTAGAAGTGTAGAGGTTTTCATTCTCCAAGTTGGCTCCATCTTCTTTTAAATAAGGGGAACAGAGGTTTCTTTCTGTGGGAACTAAATCCAGAGTTTTTGAGAACCAGAAGACTCCCATGCAGCCACTCTCCACAAAGCCGAAAGTAGATTTTATTTTAGGTTACTGTCCTCGTTTTCTTTGCCACTTTAGTTTAATTTAGGTCCTGAGTATGAGTTTCTTTTCGCAAAGGTATTTATAGAGGAGAAAAGAGAGAGAGAACCTTAAATTTGTATTTCTCCAGTGCCTTGAGGAGATCAGACCTTTCTCCAAGGAACAGAGAGCATTTCCTTCATGAAGAAACATTGGTGAGGAGGCTGGACTAGCAAGTGGGTGCCGTGCCATGCTTGCCCTGACTGGGCTGAGGCTCCATTTCGTCCCACTTTTGTGCCATTTCTAACAGGCACATAAATCACTTGAGCCCCAATCTCCCGGTCTGTAAAATGTGGGCAGTAGTTAGGTGATACGGAGACTTAGACAGAATATATACATGAAATGATTGATGCAGTGCCCGGCCAATACGTGCTCCACAAATCTTAGCTGTCAACCTAGCCCGTGCATCAGGGGAGGTGAGGGATTGGTTTGAGAAGACGCAGGGGAAGTTTATGTATTCATGTTCCAAAGCAACCTCTGGAAAGTTAAATTTACATAAAACTTATACATAGCTCTGTGACGCATTTTAACTCCTGTTTAGTTCTTTTAATTTTTTGAGATTATCATATAATTACATCATTACCCCCTTACTTTTTCTCCCCTTTAACTGTCCCATGTATGCCTTCTCCACTCTCTTTCAAATTCATGACCTCTTTTTCTTTAATTGTTACATACATACATACACACACACACACACACACACACACACACACACACACACACACACACTCCTAAATACAGCATTTTCAGTCAGTATCATGTTATTTGTGTATGTGTTTTCAAGGCTGACCATTCGTTATTGGAGAATCGATCTGTGTGCTCTTTCCTGGGGAAGACTATTTCTTCTGCTCTCAGTATTGGTTAGCTGCCTGCAGTTCTTGTGTAGGGTTGAAGACTCATGAAATTTCCTCCTTCTGCATTAGCATTTCTATTGGTGACTGATGGCATCCTTGGTTCCCTAATGTTTAGGCAGCCATGTTAGTGAGACTTCGTGGTTGTGGTGCCTGATATTACTAGGAGACACAATGTCATAACAAAATCCTTGTTCCTCCGACTCTTAGAATATTTCTACCTTTTCTACCAAGTGTTATTTTCCTCTTGTTGAGTGGACTTCATATCTAATTAAAGAGCTGTTCTCTAACCACCTTTTTTGTTGGTTGTATTTCTTTGGAATGACTTTTAGTTTATTTCAAATGCGGCACCTTGAAGCGGTCAGGAGAAAAAGCTTTCAGAGAAATGGACCAAAGCATCTTATTGGGAGATTCTGTTTTTAAATACTTTCTAGCTCTGTCCCAGCTGCAGTGCCTGAGTGAACACAGTACCTGTCTTCTCTAATTAAAAATGAGTGACATCTCCGGAATGCCTGAACACAATGCATTTCATCACATTCAAACTATGTGATGTCTGTAAGTTCCTTTCTTTAGGCCTCTGTGGTCATGTGTTTATGACAGACAGTACCTTTTACACAGGGTCATGGTGTGGTTTAAATTAAATTATAGTACATCCGAAGTTTTCAGGACAGTCTAGCATTGTGTAAGTGTTCCAAGAAATATTAAGTCAATTCAATTATATTATAAAGTACAGGCTTGTGTATGTGTGTGTGTTCTTTTGTGTGCGAGTGCACTGGTATGAGTGGGGTATATGCAATCAATCCTATATGCATATGCATTTGGAGGCCGAAGGTCAACCTTAGTTGTTGCTCCTGATGACTCATCCACCTTGTGCTTTGGGATTCTCCCACTAGGCTAGGCTGGGTGACTGCTGTTGAGCCTCAGAGGTCATCCCATCCCACCTCCCCAGGACAGAGGTTATAAAAATAGGTCACTGTGCCTGGCTTTTTATGTGGGTTCTGGGGATCTAAATTGGGTCTTCATATTTATACATCAAGTACTTTTCTGCCAAAGCCATCTCCCCAACCTAAAGCATGGGGTTTTGATGTTACTTCCCATGAATCTGTTATCTCATTTCTTATCCTGTAATGCCTGGTTAAAAGACTTTTTCAGTGTGAAGAGTTGGTCTTTCCATTTTTGTTTGCCAAATTTCATATTTTCAGAATTGTTTCCAGTAACATTGTGATAGTATTAGGGTTTAAGAAGAAAAATACACCAGTATCCATTATAATAAGAAACTTCCCTGATTAAAGTTAAAAAAAAAAAACCCTCAGGTCTACAGAAATAAATATATATATATATTTAGAAGAAATTTTGACAACACAATTATTTAGCAAAACAACAGCAACAGAGTCCTCCCAAGGGCTTATACCAACTATCTATGTGTTTTAATAATGCTTACAGTACCAGACATGAATTCCCTCCTGTGGAGCAGGATGCAAATCCAAACAAGAAATCAATTGATTACCCCCATAGTCATGCTACGATTGCACCAGTGTGCACATCAAGATACAATTAGGATACATTGCACACATACATGAAATTTTCAAAGAATAAAACCTATTATTTTCTTTTAAAGAAAAAAAATGTAGTTAAAGAAAAAGTAACTGTGAGCTGGATATTGTAAACAGGAAAAAAAGTAAATGTGTCAACTAGGTAGTTAAGAGGTACATGAGAAGGGTGGGAGCAACAGAGGCCATGCACAGTGCTCACTCTTTCTCAGTTTCATTCACTGCTGTGAGAAGACTAGTATTGTTCCGGACTCAGAGGACTCTTCTCCCAATGCTCTCAGTTCAACAAAGCAGCCAGAGAATAATTCCCAGGGTTTTTAGTTACAAAAGAACCGCAATCTGAAACCCATAAGGATTCTCCACTGGATGGAGAGTAATGGTTTCTTCTTGTTTTTGACCTTTCAAAGTTTTTGGCCTCTGTTTAGCAGATTCTAAAGCAGAAAGCTGCTGGCAAAGCATTCTGGATAATGTGTTTCTTAGGCCTCCAGTCACTGTGAAATGAAGACAGCCAGAAAAAGAAACCACGGTGCATGCTAATTATGCTCTTGAAAATATTATGTAACCAACTCACTACTGTGGCTATTCAGAACCTATAGAGAGCAATAAAACAATAGCCTCAAATCTACTGTATTGCAACTGTTTCTTATCCAAACAAAGAGGGATTCTTCTACAAAAAAAAAAAAAAAGAATCTAAATTCTAGCAGCTACTTAAATCAGGGTGATGTTTAGTAACCACACATTTTCACAAACCTTAACACAAGATATAAGATTGTGCATTTTTTATGTGCAAATTACAGCACATAAAATTATATAAGCTAATATGCATAAAGAAAGTTATAGCTTACAGAAGGATGGCTGGGTACTATAGTTATTTCTAAATCTGATTAGGAAGCACTAATTGATGTTAAGTAGCTTTCTTGTTTCTGATGGCTGTGGGCTGTCTTCCTAGTCCTCAGCTTGTGTCTTTACTGCTATGGTTCTAACAGTGTGGGGTGTCCAGATGCTAGAATCTTATCTACATCAAAATGCTATAATCTCCTATTAACGTCCCTCGTTGCAGAAAGAGACAGGGAAAGTTTTCAAGAGAATTTTTTTTTCTTTTTTATATGCCTTACTATTGCATAACAACAGCCTCATTTTCTCTTAATAATCAGAATCATTCAGTCCAAACGATTTAGTAGGACCTCTCTTTGGCTGTTGGTTCATTACCATGAACCATTAAGGATGCAAATTTAATTTCTAGCTTCATAAGAATGTTGCTCTATCCTCACACAGAGACCAGCACTGAGATAGCAGTATGAAGATGAGCTATTCTGCTCATTTCCTTTTCCAGGCAGAGGAGTCCCTAGTAAGGTCGGTAAATCCCCATGGGTGTGGGTATATTCTCTCATTTGACTCAGAATCAGTGGCACTCTTGGAAAGAAGCAGTATTCTGGATCCTATAACAGAGATTTAGTTATCCAGTCAGCCCAATGATGAGTCTGCTGACAACCTGAAAAGGAAAAGACTCAACCACCAAGAGCTCAAGAGATCCATTTCACCTGATAGAGAAATCCCACCTACCTCTGGTAACTGGTGTCATTGCAAGACCTCTAGGATACTCCCTACCAGACTCAAAGATTATCATCAAATGAATGAACCCAAAACCTTATAAAATGGAGAAATGATGAAAACTGTGAATTATTCTTGGCAGAGGAGAACCAAAAAAAATAAAATAATCTTGATAAGTGAAAGAAAACTGCTACTAGCTATCTTTTAAAATTTGTTTCACATGAATGGCAGATTAGTCAAGAGTCATTTTACCCATCATAATTTGCTTCACTTTTAAATTAGCAACAATCAAAGAGAAAAGATCCAAATGATTATTTATTAATTATTGGTAAATAAGAAAATAACGTTTTCTACAGTGTTGATGGTAAGAAAAATAGAGATTTAATTAGAAATTTAAGTGTGCAAAATCTATATATTTAACACTTAAATATGCTGATTATTTTATTTGCACTAAAAGTGACCATTTTTCTGGGAACATGTAGCACCAATTCTAATTGGTCTTAATAATAAAAACCCAGAGCCAGATATCGGGGTAAATGCTGGAAGATCAACTCTTTTCAACTGCAACAAAATAAACAGGAAAAAAATGTTTTTCTCTAACTTCTCTTCAAGTTAGCATTTTTACTAATTCTTTTTAGATCTTAAAATTTGCATTTTATGACCTTATTTTATGATATTTTACCTGTGTTTATTTTATAGTTCACTTTTTATGGTATATCTGTTATAGTACGTATTTTATGGTGCATATTTTATGCAAATGTGATGGATTTTTAAAATTTAGAATCCTTTGCCAGGGCCTTAATTTCACTAGGTATAAGGATTAGCAATTCATGTTCTTAAAATAACAAAGCTGCAGGTGAAGGAAAAATCATTAAAAATGTGTGTCAGGGAGCCACATAGTATTGATGCCACATTGATCACAGTGCGCCACATTGATCACAGTGCAGAGAATATTCAATCATTGTCCTGTGGCAATCTGCCATCTACTATGTCCATATGCATTATATTATGTATAATATATATTATATAATGTACATTATCTAATGCATGAAACAGTCTAAATCTTTCCTCATTTTATACACCTATGAATACTTTTAATCTCTTTTTTATCATTGTATGGTATTTTCTTCATTTCACAACATATATTTAATGTTAACTTGTTAATATAAGTTAAATCATTATAGTTCTATTCTAAGAAATTTTTCAGATTTCAACCCTGAAATATTATTCATATATCATAAAATTCAATCACCTAAAGGGTGCAATTCACTGGATTTTAGTATAGTCACCATTGTATAATTTTAGAAAAGCTCTATTTCTTCCCAAAGAAATCTTACAGCATTTATTGTCCATCCATTTTTCCCTTTACTAGACACCACTACCTAATTTCTGTATGTCTATTCTAGACATTTCATTAAAATGAACTTATGTAACATGCATTCTTGTGTATGACGTCATTCAAGCATGATGATGTTTAAGAGTCATTTACACTGAAGCATGATTCAATATTGCATTCTTTTTAATAAATAAATAATACTGTATGGGCAAACCTTATTTTATTTGACAGATCATCAATAGGTTGATATTTGGGTTGAATCATAAATAGAACTATAATAATCATGTATATATACATTTTATGAACAAATGTTTTCTATTATCTTGAGTATACATGGAGACGAAGACTTGCTATCTCATATAGTAACTCTATATTTGACATTTGAGAAAATACCAATCTACTTCTCAATGTAGTTAGACCATTTTACAGCCACATCAGGAATATATGTGGATTCCAGTTTCTCTACATTCTAACCAGCACTTGGCATCCTCTCCTTTCTTTTCAGCCATGCTGGATATGTGAAGTAGTAATTTTCCTGTGGTTTGGGTTTACTTGTCCTTCATGAGGAACATAGGTTGAACTTTTTTTTGCATACATATTTTCATATGTTCATTTTCTTTGGAGATATGTTTATTTAAATCCTTTGCCTATTTTCAGTTTAGATCACTTGCCAATTTAATGTTGAATTCTTAAGAGTTTTATATGTTTTAGATACAAGTTACAAGTCCTTTATTAGATATGATTTGTGAGTAATTTGACCCCATTGTGATGATTTTAATTTATGAATGCCTCTGAAGACAACATTTTCCCTTTTAATTTACTTATTTTAGCCTGTGAAGCTTGTATTTCTTCTCTCCTGTTTGAGAAGAAATGGATTTATCCAAAACCATAAAAGTTTCCTTCTGAAAATTTTGAGTTTTAGCTAGATTGGTGCCGCACCTTTTAAAATTCATTTTTTCCCTCTATTTAAAATTTGCTTTTATTGTGATAGAACATTTTGGTTTGACTTTACTCATCTGCATGTCACTGTACAGATGTTCCACCACCTTTGTTGAAAAGACTGTCCTAACCTATTAATATCAGTGAGAAGCACCTCTGTTTATTGTCCATGCATGGAGCATGTATATATTTCACACCAACAAAAGTGCCAAAAGCACACAAATCAATATCAAATATTCCACTACTCATTTAAAAAAAAAAGTCCCTGGCTAAAATTTTTATGATTGCTGTAAGACAACATACTGCCAGAATTAGCAAACATATATAATAGAAATGAACAGATTACTCACCACTTAGTAGCTTTCTTGACTCTTATTTTGTCTCCCCTGCCCCACTCTCGTCTACAAGATACTACCCTAGATTCACGAATAATACTCACTCATGTGAGAGGTGAAAAGCAGGGAGCAGGCTAAAAATGTCTATTGCTCTTGAGGCAATAGTGGAATACATGTGAATTAAAGCCAATGTGAAGTTTTGCAAGAGCCTCTGGGAATACTCCAGAAAATATCTGTCCTGGGGCTACAAGCAGCTATGAATAGATATAATGGATGCCTGTATGTGCTGCAATGCTTGAGAAAGCTAGTGGGTAACCTGCCAATTATGGAGGCATTTGCTGTTTTGTTTTTAGTGTGTTTCGTTGTTCCTTGTTGTTGTCTCTCTGTGAGAGTCTTACTCTCTAGCCCTGGCTGGTTTGTAACTCATGGATGCAATCTTACACAGTTGCTCCTCTTTCCTGACTGCCTATCAAATGAGTTTCCAAGTTTTAGGTTCTTGAAAGAAATATTTTTTGAGACCTTACCATTGTTTATAACGAGCTCAACTGATACACGTATGTTGGTGCATATGCCACATTTATTTTTAAGTATTAGGGGATTAAAATCTTATGTACACACATGATATTTTTAAATTACCACTATGCACTTTCCTTTCTCATGGTACTGTCTCCCTTGCCTTGGTAACTGTTATCGTTTTCCGTAACATCTTTAATGTGGGAGAATTGTTCATTTGGGATGTCTAAAGGCTACCATCTTAGTGCCAGTAACATGCCAGGCTTTACTCCAAATCCACAGTCTACATAGTTTTCCATTTGCTTTCATCTGATTGCTCCTTCTCCACAATGCATGAGAACGTCTTTGATTTCTTGTGGGAGTGCTGGGGCTTTGCATGGGTGCATGGGGGAGATGGGAATCTTACTTTCTGTTTCTTCATGTACAAAAAACTAATTTGCAAGGGTTATTTATTATTGGTATTTGTTTTTAGCCTGGTGTTTGAGTACTTCCTTTAGGACCCCCTCTGCTGCTATGACTGAGTTAAATAATTAATCAGATTGATGAAGACATTAGTATCTGTACAAAAAGAAGCTACGATTTCCTGAAGGCGCACTGTGTCTAACACGCCCTGAAGCATTTTCACAGTAATGATAGTTGATGGGTTCCAACAAAGAGCATGTTCAAGGCTCTTGTCTAATGGTCTTATACCTGTTATCTTTTTAAAATCATCAAATACTTCCATAGGACAAGAACTGCTATCATTTTCATTTTACTCCTGTGGCAACACAGACTTTAAAAGGTTATATAATGTTTTCACGGTCACAAGGTTATGAGGCTAAAACTTGCTTCACTCCCAGCATGTGTGGCTTTGAAACCCCTGTGTTTTTGCATATTAGTTCATTCCACATCCCACATTCACTCAGTATGTTGTAGAACTTTACTTTACTTCGGTACAATGGCAATCAATCTTTTATTGCTGGGGGTACCCTTCATAAGCAAGCATTAGAAAGCCACATTTTGCTCAGAATTGTCCTATGGTTTCCCAACACCCACTCTGCAAAGATAGACCTTGAAAAAAGTGTCTGAAATGTGCTTTGTAATTTTATCCTTGGAACTGACTAAGTCGGTGTCCTATGCTCCTCTAATGTTCATTTGTATATATTTTTTGTTCTACCTAGAATATATGATTGGAAAAGGCAGAATACCACTGGGCATTCTGACTCAAAGTTTTCATTTCTCTATGAAGATCTTATGATTTGATTTCTGCAGGAAGAGTTGTGCAGAACTTTACTTCTGTTATAATTGCTTCTTGTACATTTATAAAAGTATGCTCTACTACTAACATCAAAGAGTATGGTGCTGTCACCAGCTCGAACACAAGTTTTTGCATATCTTTCCTCTTCACTTGTCATTTTGGGAATGATAACAGGCTCTCTACATCAAGATTCCTGTGAAGATTAAATAAGATTGTCTGACCAAATACTGTCACACAGGGAATGTTCCTAAAAATGTCAATTACTGTATTTTATTATTAACTCTATTCGAATATATAATTAGTACATTTTAATGTTTTTATTATAGACTTTCATTGTTATGGTTCTGCATTTTATACTTTAAAAGTCTTTAACATAAGATTTATGTTTATGACCACAGAAAACCCTAGAGATATTCCTTTCATGGCTTATTAACTAATATTAACCTTCTGCTGAGATTCTGTTTATGTGGTCACCAAACCAAAGTTGAAAAAACGGTTTATTCCTCAAAATCAAAACAATCTATCACAATTATGAGCATATGTATTTGTACTTCAGTAAGTGTGATTGATTGGGAAGAAGTGATTATCCAGTCATCTCTCATGATTACAGAGAAGAATTGTATTTTCAACTGTTTGGTTGCTTAAAACTTAGAAACATGCTTGTGGTTTGATGCACATACAAGCTCCTTTGCTGCTGTTGGCTACCACAATGTGTTAATGATGATAATTATGTCTGCACACACACACACACACACACACACACACACACACACACACACACACACACGGCAGTGAAACTGAGACTCACAGGTTATGGATTATGTTTTTCTTTGTTTGTTTTTTGAGGCAGGGTTTCTATGTGCAGCCCTGGCTGTCCTGAAACTCAAACTATAGAACAGGCTGACCTTGCACTCACAGAGATCTGCCCGCCTCTGCCTCCCAAGTGCTGGGATTAAAGGCGTGTGTCACCACCACTCATCTCCACTTCTAGTTCTTGGTACATCAGTTAGGAGAGTAGATGCTTTGTACACAGTAGAAGTCAATGTTATGAAATAATATTTTTGTGTACTGTGAAGTTGTGTCACTCAAATTGGTTTGATAAAAAGCTGAACAGCCAATAGCTAGGCAGGATTTTAAGGGCAGAAAGGATGCTGGGAAGAAAAAGGGTGGAGTCATTTAGAGATGTCAGGAGATTCAGAGCAAGCAGGATGGGCTGTACAGAGATGAGATAATAAAGCCACTAGGAAAAACATGAATTAATAAAAAGGGTTAAATTAAGTTATAAGATCTAGTTAGAAACAAGCTTAAGCTATCAGGCAGACCTTCATAACTATAATAAGTCTATGTGTTATTATTGGGGACCTGACGGTCCTGACAAAAAACAGAAACTACAAGCCAACAATTAAGCAGTCACATATTTTTTAACCTCAAGTGAAATGTGAATGTGAACAAGAAGAAAAATGCATCCCTTTTAAAGCTGCAATGTCAGGTCGGCTTACTCACTTTCTTTAAATGTGAGGAGCTGCTGAATATGTCATTGACTGATTTTGATAGAATTTCAGAATGGACAGCCAACACCTGAGTTCTCCTTTCTTACCAGGGCACATACAGAAAGCTCCAACTTGCTGTTGCATTTACCAGAAAAATTACACAAACTTTCCATTAAAATCTTTGTGCCATCATTGTATTCAGAGTTCCAATCTAACATAAGGGTGGAGTAAACACCGATTTCTACAGTTAGGACTTTGGTGTTTTCCACTGTATCACATCTTTTTGAATATTGAATACCAATTATCTAGATTATATACATTTTTGTAAGCCCAAAACATAAAACCAATATTAGGTCTCTCATTACCATAAAGAGATCCTGCTATATCAACTTGTTTACAGAGAAGAGCAACTTCTTGGACATGTATTTCTCACTGGGTTGATTGCTCTGGCTGTTATAGGTCATTGGCTACAGTGAGTTTCAGTTTGACCTCATAGCATCCTTGTTCAATCAGTATCTTAGCATTTTGGAAGATATCATTATTTGTTGTTTGTATTTTTTAAATCAAATGCAAGAGCTTCTGGAATATATACCCCACAAGAAGTAAGAACCCAGAAAAGTTTCTGTCATGATAGTGGATCACCAGCACATCCAGAATGATCTCTGTTTCTATTTTAACTTTCCTCCTGATAAATAATGGATCAGAATGAGTCAGAACCAACCTTCTTTTCTAGTTCAGCACCCTTCTAAAAATATTTCTTCCTTCTTATAACAAGTTAAATTTTGCTTGATTTGTGTTATTTCTTATTTGACTGAGTATTAGCTAACCTCCTATAATCCGATTCACTCCAGGTTTTCTTTGGCTTCTTTTTCGTAGTACTAAAGATTCACTGGGTCTCCCCATAGGTCTTAAGAAACATGTTCTTAAGGAACATGAGTCTTTTTGTATTTGCTCTTTTTAGGAAAATCAATGGTGCTAAAAGAATAGGATTATTTTTATTTTTATTTACCTGTGATATATCTATAATTCAAAATTAAATTAAAGGCATTACCCTGAGGATAATCATTTCTTCAAGAAGAAATTCTTTAAAACATTAGCATTTTTTATTCATTTGCTCATACAACAATTTGCTTTATAGCAACAAGAATTTAGACAGTTTTATCATGAACAGTAGGGCTCAGCAGATAAAGGCACTTGCCACCAAGGCCTGGTGTTATGGTTTTGATCAGTAGAACTCATGTAAAGGTGAAAGTAGCTGTTACTCTCTTCCCTCAGCTCAGGGATCATCATAAATGAGGAAGTGGAAATTCAGATGTAGTGGAAGGTTGCCTTGAACCAGTGTTTTCCAGTCATGGCAGGACCATTGCACACACAATTCATAATGGCTGTGACTATATATGCACAAGACCTATATAAGGCCAAAACAGCCAAAATTCCAGCATGCATAAGCGGGAGATTCATAGCTGAAGAGATTTTGGCAACTAATTTCTGGTTAGGGAAGGAGAGTCAGTTTTCTTCAGGGATGTTGCCCCTAGTAGGTTACTTATGCTTTGGTGGATAATGCTAAACTCATGCAGACACTAATAACACTAAGTTATCTCATTTTTTTTATTTTTAAGAAGTTGAGAGGGAAAAGGTGATGGTTAGAGTGTATGAGGAGTTCGAGGGGAAGGGGTGGGGAGTTGGATTTACACAATATTCATTGTATACATGTATGAAATTCTCAAAAATACATATTAAAAGATGGAAAGGGAGAAATGACTACATCAACCTTTTATCTGACCCTCACATGCACACCTTGGCACATGTGCCAACACACACACACACACACACACACACACACACACACACACACACTTATTTGTGTATGGAGGTAGGGGTAGTTTTCTACCTATTAAGGGATCTGAACTCATAGAAACACCAGATTCAGAGCAGAAAATCAAAGGAAAACCAAATGAACTTGAAAATGTCAAAAGTTGAAAAGTTGAAAAGATGCGATGTGCAGGGCTTGGGAGAAGGGGTCCATGTTAGATTATGAGTTCAGAGAACAACTTACATCATTAGCATGATGTAGATATACCTATTACAATACAACCACACATGAAGCATACATTGTAATATGTAGTACACAGAAAAAGTAAATAACAGCAGCAAAAGAGGGAAAACTGCTTAAAAAGATGGTAGCAGTGTTGGGGGAAAAACCAAACAAATAGTAAGCCAATTTGACTCCAGATAGAGGCCCTGGTTGGCTCCTTTAATTGTTCCACCCACTGCCAACTTGCACACCCTCCATTATTTCAGTATTCGGCCTACTTCAAATCCAATTAGCATAATTTCCATCAGAACAACAGGGTTTTAGGGATGTGGTGAATCACATTACCATCTGATTCTCTGCTTTTGGCTCTGAGAGGCGTTCCAGGCACAGAGATGAGTAAAGCCAATGCACTTCAGATCTGAAAATGTCATCAGTCTGACATTCACCAAACACTCTCTTTCTTTGCCA
The DNA here is from genome assembly GCF_049852395.1 of Peromyscus maniculatus bairdii. Lineage (NCBI taxonomy): Eukaryota > Metazoa > Chordata > Mammalia > Rodentia > Cricetidae > Peromyscus > Peromyscus maniculatus. Next base: position 31,675,734 of record NC_134869.1, read on the forward strand.
CAGTGTTTTTTGTTTTGTTTTGTTTTTTTGTTTATTTTTTTTTTAACTAAAGGATGGTGGGGGAAGAATTATTCTCATCAAAACCAAATTTAAAAAGGGTCAACCAGATGAAGCTCAAGTGCCCTGTAGCATCAAAGGTATACTGTTCCATGCTAATGATAAATGGAACAGCTATTTGGAGGAGCTAAGTGTAATGCAGTCAACAGCCATCAGAGAGTTTGAGCCTCCTGTCTGTGCAAGGGGGTGGGGGGGAGCTCTTGAACCTCTCTGCACAGGAAACTAAACGTGTGTGTTCCCTCTTCACCTCTCACAGTTAAGGTAAACCAGACCTTCCAAACTGACATACACAGTCCAAAGGAGAAGAGGGTAGGTAATCAGGTTTCTTTTGAAACTTCGATGTGCTCCTCGGCGAAGACATTGGAAACTTCCAATTCTTGTGCCTTTGCACGTCTGAATGACATATGTCTCCAGGCATTGGTCTCTGTCCTTGTACACAGCCTCAACGTCATGCACGCTCTTCATCCGTCTGCTATGTTTGCTCGGACACAGACTTGGAGGCTCCACAGCTGCGGTCTGTGCAGTTAATCAGTACAGGAGGGCAGTCTGCAGACCTGACAAGAGAGTTGGTGCCTCTTGCGGCGCATATTTAACTAGGCGCAACCAAGCACTGTATTGAGAGAGACAGTCCTTGTTTTAACTGTATATGAATTATACAAAGATGTGCTCTCCTTTAAAAGAGTAGAGGGAGCAGATAAACAAAGGATTTTGCCGCCTTCAGTCAGATTCTTTAAAAAAAGAAAATCTTATATTTATATGTCAGTAAAGAGAACAGTGTCAGTGCTGGGAAGGGAAGGGAGAGAAGGCAAATGCTGGGGCATGGGTTGAAAGCCTCCTAGGGAATCCCTTAGGCCAGGACATAAATTAAACTGTTCCCCAAGGCCAGCCTTCCAAGATCAGTCAGTTTATTAACACAAGGCTTCTGAGGTTCTTTATTTATTGTCTAGGCTTTTGTTGTGTTTTATCTGTAACTAAAATATATTGGACTCTCCCCTCTCACACTTTTTGATTTGAACCAAGGTTATAAAAGTAATTTGAATTGTATATGAGCTGTTTTACATCCTCATGAAACCTTTCAATATGACACATTTGAAAGTGAATGATTATGTGAGGTATGTTCAGAATAGTAAAGCCTTACCAGAAAATGTGAATTGCATTGCTGACATTTATCCATAAATTAATTACTCAGATGCTCATGCATATGCAGAAATGATTGAAATTTCTCCATTAATTAATTATTGATCAAAATTCTATTAGAATTTAGGTACACATTATTCAGGCATTATTTTCTTAGGTGGATTGTATCTTGTATGATAAAATGAGTTTCTCGAGGAACTGAAAAATAAAAGACCCTCTACAATTTACAATTATCAGACGAGATCTAAGGTGATAAGTATTACCTTTACAACATCTGGGAAGCCGTATTTCTAAAAGATAAACTGTAAACTAAGCATGATTTCATTTTGCAGGGCTTTAAAGCTTTGAATCAATGTATGGTTGCCTCTGCTCCCATAAGCTATTGTGCTTTCATATCCCCCATTTCTAAGGAGGTGATGCACACAACTCCACTGTGTCTGCTACGGTTATTGTGAAGCTGGTGTGATAACACATGTGAACACACATCCTTTGAAGTACTTGGACGAATGTGTATGTGTGTGTGTGTGTGTGTGTGTGTGTGTGTGTGTGTGTGTGTGTATTTATACATTCATGTTTGACTGACATTATTGTTTTGAAGAGCTGTTAAAATGAATATTTAATGAGATGTTTGCCTCTTATTCCAATAGAATGCCATAAATGTTTTCAATAAAGAAATCAGTAAATTATTGTATATTATGATTAAGGCTATTCAGAAAACACTACTGATCTTTTTTTTTTTCTCCCAGCCTCATTGCTTTTTATTACTGTATTAAGTCATCAAGAGCCATGATTCCCTGGCATGTGTTTGAAAGTCTTGAATCGAAGCTCTGAAACACAATGTCTTACTCTACTTAAGCCAGTGACTGTCTAGAGCTAATCAACTGCATGCTTGGCATTCATTTCTAAAACCCATTGCGTTTTTTCAATCTTAATGGTGCTGTTCAGTTCCCCAGTTCACCCCTAAATAAAGAGGAGCAATGATGCAAGTTATCAGAAGCTACAGACAGTTCATTGATCCAGCCATCAGAATAAGCATTTGTGTGCTGTAGGGACAGTTGTGAGGATTACAGTCATGTGGCTGTAACTGAGTTGGATTTTTTTTTTTTTTTTTTTTTTTTGCCCCTGTGGTTTCAGCACGTTATTGAAGAGGAGTTCCCGCTGAGATCAACCCCCAAGTTGAACTGTGTCTATTCCTGGTTTTAAGGTAGTCAGAAAAAGGAGACAGATTAATGTGGGGAATTGAATTTAATTCTCATTACCCTGGAGAAATAGCTCTGGGAATGGATGCTATGTCCATTTTTCTAATAGTTCCTTCCATGCTCACAAAACACCTTATCTACAGTAATATTTTCACCAAGACAAATAAATAATCCAGAAAACGACATATCATTTTTAAAAGACCCAAAGCAAAGCTTGTGTACTTTTACGGCCAGTCACTAGAATAATAGCTGGAATGGAGCAGATATGGTTTAAAGTTTGCTTCTGCAAATGAATCACTTAGAAAAATCTCACATTAACTATTTCAGATTATCGGCTTTGAAAAATGTCGTCGTCGTCGTCGTCATCTGATGTCAGATAAAATTAGAGAGTGGAGCTTGGAGAGGAGAGGAGATAAAGTGGTGTAATGCAGTTCCCACTTTGGAGCACAGCTTATAGGGTTGGAGAAGATTTTATAGGTATTTAGTAATACACAAATGAAGCAAGCGTGCTGCCTCCTCTTGGCTCATTTGAGTCTTTTAAATAAGAACTTTATTTCTGCATACTTTCTTTTGTTCAGAATCAATCCCTCCCACCCCACCTTTCTCTTCAGGAGGATATCCAGTACTAGCTGTCTTTGCTAAGGTTGAGTACTCTTGTTCAATCAGCTGTTCATGAAATAAAATATTAGGTTTCAAATCTGGAAGAAATGGCTGAGGTGTCTACTTCATATACCCAAGGGAACCTGGCTGCCAGGTCCTCCCTGCATTGCTCAGTCTCTACCCATTACAGGGTCCTTCCGGCTGGCATACTCACCCTCAGCCATAAACTCTCAAGCCCAAAGGGATAGGCTACTTTCTCCTATATAATCCAACCGTTTTGGTTACCTGCTCTTTGTGTTCCTTTGTGCCTCCTGGGTGTTGAACCTCTCTCTTCCCCTTGCCCTCTCCCCACATAGCATAACTCACTGGCTATGTCCACTCTAGACTCTCCCAGATGTCTCTGACTAGGCCTCTGACTAGGCCTCCCTTTTATTTACAATAAACCCTCTCCTCCACCATACCTGGGAACAGTCATGTTTCTTTTCCTTTTTTATTTTCTTTCATTCATAAAGGACCTGAGTTCCAGACACTTGAGGGCACAGATTCTGAGCTCTCCTTGGGAATCCACTTCTGGGCCCTCCACATTTCATAAACACTGATCAGGGCCCAAGAAGAGCTCCTTTCAGCCTTGTCCTTCATTCAAAGAGAATTGTCACTAAGCTTCCAAGGAAAGTGGAATCGTACTTTCCTTTAAAAGATAGAGACTGTGTGGTGAAAGGTGAGAGGTACAATCAATGAACATGTTAGACCCCTTTTCAGGCATGAAATAAAGTTTTGATGATGCCACTTTGCTAATACCAAGAGCACTGAATATTGTCCTGCTTTTTTTTTATTATTTCAACTTGCAATTTCAAAGACACCTTCAAAACATGAGTCACTTGTACAAGTCACTGATGGAAGCTGAAAACATTATGAAATATTAAATTTTCTCCAGAATATATGTTAGTATAGATCAGACACTATCCAACACGATACTCATTAGCCAAAGCACAAGAAATTCCATACACTTCATTTGAAAGTGTAGCATATATCAATAATGCTTTATCTTGATTGCATGTTCATATATTATCTTAGATATCTTGGATAAAAAAATACATTCAAATTAACTTCACCCTTTATTTTTGTTGCTTTGAATTGTGAAAAAAAGTTCTAAATGCTGTATGTGTCACATAGTTCTACCCGATGTTGCTTTCTATCCTTAATGTGGATATGATACCAAATGTTCACAGAGGCACCTTGCTGGACAGCAACTAGCAGATGTGTGATTTAATCCAAACACTTAAAAAAAATTAGTTTAAAGACTATCAAGGGCAAGCTTATAAAATAACACTCAGTGTCTGGCTAATATATATATATATGTTCCAGAGCTATTACCAAAAAATAGAATTTGTCATGCTATATTTAGGTTCTCTTTGAACTGCCACAAAGAAACATGCCTTCACTATGCCAACAGCGAAAAGAGTTTTTTTTTTTTGTGTGTGTGTGTGTGTGCGCGCGCGCGCGTGTGCATGTCTGTGTATATGTGTATGCTGGTGTACATCCCGAACTGTGGAGTCCACAAGTTAACGATCTGTATCATCCTCTAGAGTTCTGCGCTTTATTATTTTTTGAGACAGGATATCTCACTGAACTGCAAGCTTAGCTATTCAGTTACACTGGCCAATAGGCTGCAGAAATCTGACTGCCAACCCCCACCCAGCACTGGAGAAACACATGCATGCTGCTGCAGACCAGACTTTATGGGAGGGCCAGAGATCCAAACTCAAGCCTGTGTAACAAGGACTTTCTCCATGGAGACAGATGTCCTGAAAGTAGTTTTCCAAATATCAAAATAAATACTAAATGACACCTTCTAGCCATTCTCAGACAAATTATAGAAGTGCTATATTGGTTGTAGTATTAAGGCAACTTCACATAGTTAAAAGGGAAGTTTATTTTGTGGAGTAACTCATAAGTAAAGGGATAGGTTACAGGGTCCGGGAAAGGTGTAGTGCAGTCTGGTGGTGTTCTCTGGATAACTCTGCTCGGTCTACCCCCAGCATCCCGTGTCCAGGAACCAAGCAAGCTGGCACATCTGGATCTTGGGTCTCAAGGGCTCCTGTCTTGGCCCACCTTGTAGGCGTGACAGTTACTGAAGCCTCAATGGAGGTAGTACTTCCAGGTCAAAGCTGGAACAGCTACCCACTACAGTGCTCTGCTTCTATAATGTCAATCTCATGCTATAGAAATTAAATACACAAAAGGAATTAAGGAAAATAACAGAAATTTCTCAAGGATGAATGTTGAAGCCAATATCTGACCTCAAAAGATGCTGAGGAAGGTGATCCTTGGACAGTTGGCTCTATCTTATTAGAGATTTGTGGAATCTATGAATTCTGTGATAAAAACTGAAAAACATTTTCCCTGAGAAATCCTAAAGTATTGAGATTTTGCCATAGCATACAATTCTCCTTTGACCTTTGACCTTTGACCAGTTCTGTGATAGATAAGATTTGTGGTGTGATAAGATCTGAGAATCTTATATTATATGTTTAGGTATGGAATTACATCTTTATAATAAAAAAAAGATGTTTTTATTATCGTATAAGGAATTTGAAGTTTCAATATTTATCAACCTTGAGTATGTTGTGAGTCTGTAGTCAGTAAACATATAGTACTTAAAACATTTTTTTTCAAGGTAATTATTCTAACAGTCAAAGGAGAGGTGTGCAATGAATTTCACTTTAATACCTTGGAATCTCAGTGTGTAACAGGTATTGAGAGGTCTACACCTCCCCCATTTTACAATCAGATCTAAGTTTCAGTTTCTTAAGAGCAAACTAGGTTTATTTCAAACAAAGGGCCATTGGTCAACAACACCCCTGACAGCAAGGACCAGAGAGAAAGTAGGTAAACAGTCTGAATCATCCCCCACAGCATCTCAAGATGATGGCCAAAAAAGGACAGTTCCTGCCATCTCCCTGAAATATGCCCAGACTTGCCCAAGCATGTCCAAAGATGGAAAAACTAAAACCTTGGCCAATCAAAAATGTACTCACGTAACTGCTGCTTGTTTAACCAATGTTTAAGATGCCCTAGCTATGCTTACAGTGTTAAAGATGCCCTACCTATGCTTACAAGGAGCCTGCGTGCTTCTCACGTGGTCTTCATTTCATACAAATGGTCGACTCCGCATGCTGGTTGATTCTGCAGAATAAACGCTCTTTGTTTTTGCATACTATTTGAGTCTGGGGTCTTCATCAGCAATATTTGGGCCCTTACAGTATGAAGTCATGTAGTATGTAGACCCATAGCAATATTAGGACCCTTATAGTGTGAAGTCATACAGTATATAAACCTACAGCAATAGTCAGACCCTTGCAGTATGAAGTCATTACAATATGGAGACCTACAAATATAGGTAGACTCCAGGCCACACAGATAGCAGCTATAAACTTGATATTGAGATACGCTTAGAAGGGGGAAGGACATTTGTTTTTCACCAAGTCAATTGGGGTGGCAAAGCACATTTTCCTAAAAGTAAGGACTATTAAGTCATCTAAATATAAAAAATGTGCCATGTGCATGTTAAAACCTTAATAAGGGATTATGCCAAAGGTCAAACTGGTTCAGCATTTTTTGAAGGAGTACAATAGTATGTATACTCACAGAAAAATGAAAGTGCTGAGAGCACCACTAAATTAAATACCCGTTGATGTCCTTTAGTACCAAGACCATAAAGAGTGACCTTTGGGGTTATTTTTTTTTTCTATCAGGCAGAATCATTTGCATCTCAACTGGACAAAAGTCATTTGCAGTTGAACAGTTTTCTAAAGGTTAAACCTAATTGCACAGTCTGGAATTTTATCAGTAGTAAATAGAAATCAAACCAATATGAATTCTTAAAAGATCTGGTTAGCTTGGAAAAGGGTAGGTATATGGTCATCATCTTGCACCCCAAAGTTTGGAGATCATTTCCTTGAAAGAGAAATAAGACCTGCAAATCTCATCTCAAATTCAAATGGAAGAAAGAATATTCTTTGTTCACTGACAAAAGCATGTGTCACCAGCAAGGACTGTAATAAATACAGACTTATAGTCATCCCATGTAGGTAGCCATCACATGACCCCAGCTATATAGAAGAAGGCCAGAAACTGAGTCAGGAGGTGTGTGTGACTGAGACACTCAAGAACAGACTTTTGTTTTCTCCAGGCCTGATTAAATTATGGCCAGGTATTTATAACCTTTTCTTGACTGACATGAAATTAAAGCAAGGGTATGTTCCATTTGGGGATGAGGTGTTTGTGTTAGTCATGAACATAAAAAGAACAGAAGAGTAATTGTTTATTATCTTAGATACTTATAATGTTAACAGCAAATATCTGAAGGGAAGGTGACTAGGAAAATGAAATAAATGTGGAATTATTTATTTTCATTGTTGATTACCAAAAGTGAAAACACAATGCAGGTCCAACTTAGCCCAGAACAAGCACATGAGGGTCATCAATTCTGTGAGATAGCCAAGCAGATGCATATCAAAAAATATTTGGAGAAGACTCTGAAAAGGGTTGGATTTTTTTTTCTTCAGTCAAGCAACTGAGAGCACAGATTATCAGTAATTGTTGAATTGTAGCATTGTATTGAAAGATGTCCTAGGTTTAAATTTTAATTCCACCTCCTAATTGCTTTGGGAATTTAGTCAAATAACAAAACTATTTATGCTTCAGTTTCCCAATAATTAAAATATGGATTAAAGCATGTCTGCCATGAAGTTTGTTGTGCAAATTGAATGAATATCATCTATCTGTCTTTCTGGCTGGCTATCTGTCTGTTTATATCTGCTGTGTGTCTTCATACACTTAAAGACAAATACTTCAAATACCTGAGCACATTTTATCAGGTTTTCTCTAATTATACATTCCGTGTCTTCCTTTCTATACTCACCTTTAAATTATAGGCATGATGGCTTGCAGACTACATGTCATTTATGATTTGCTTTGAGATTAGAAAGAAGGAAAGATCATAACATTGTCCCCTTTTATTGGCAAGCCTTTTTGGCAGATGTAGTATTGCCATAGATGTATTGGCTCCCACATGCTCCTGCAACGCCACTATCACTGGGACAGTCTCCACCAGAGTAATGGTAAAACAAGGCTAACCCTGGGATAATACCAGCTCTGGACCAACAGTTGTATCCTCTTCTCTTTTGTAACCAATTCCTTATAGTAAATCAGCCTACAGTTGAAACACCTAGTTTCCATCCTTCAGACTGCACAGCAGCTGCAGCTGTTGCCAATATTCATTGCAACAGTATTACTATACCTCTCAGAAACACTTTCCAGAAACTGAAACCTTCCTAGCCTGCTTTTGCAATCTACTTCTCCGGGGCCTGTTCCAGAGAGACTTTCCCTTAGCCTAGGTGTGCATAGAGGGGGTGATTAATAGTTACATGAGCTGGTTTCATTGAACTCCCCCATAGGTTTATCTTCATCTCTAATCAATGGCCTAATAGGAGGAGAGATTTAGTTCATTTAAAATAAGTCTATGATCACTGGCATTTCGGAATACAGATTTTTGGACAATTAGAAAGATGTATAATCAATAACAGGAGAGTCCTTCCGTGCTATGAAGCAAAACTTGTCTAGAAATATCATGTGATTTACCTTTAACACACTATCTTTTCAGCTCTTTATTGATTAGCCCTGACTAGTAACTGTTTGAGGGAGAAAATATATACTGCATAGATAATGTTGTCTCACAGTGAAGCAAAGGTAGTTTGTTTCTAACAGCTAATCTGGGTGCAGGCACATTGTTCAATGCCTTGAATATCCAAAAGGGTACATTTATATGAGAATTTGTGATTGTGCAGACTTAGGACTGAAGAACAGTTCATAGAATGTTCCAGAAAAATCAGTATTGAGGAGAGGGAGTATATTTGTCATAACAATGAATTTAACTAGCATGATCGTGGTGATCAGTCTATTTGTTAAATTTGCTTTGATTCTCATTCTCCTCATTCTTTAAGGGTTTAATTGTGTCTTTAAATTGCCATGTCCATCATTCCTCACTGTCTTCCCAAGTTGGGCTCTGGAGAGCACATTTGCTGAACTTGTCACCTTCTATGCTGGCTTGTGCTTCCAGATAACAGGCTTCTTTTTATGCAGTTAGAACTATAAATAGCTGGGCAATGAACCTGTTAGCTAGAAGATGTTGTACTTTCAACAACTCTTTTTCAGCAACGTTTCTAGGAAATATGCTTTTGGGTAGGTTTATCTTTGCGTTAATAAACTAGAGTATATAACGGCATAATACATGAATACAAACAAAGAGGATTTGATATTCAAGCACAGTGTGTTCAATCACTGTCGTTGTCACAGTTTCACCTCCTGGGATATCAGATTAGTATATACTTGAGACAGTCTATTACTTTCTGAAACCTGGACAAAGAAAAATACATGTAGCTCCTGGAATGTAATTTGAAGAGTCATTGACAGGGAGAGAGAGCAAAATAACAGCACTAGTTCTGAAATCAGAGCATTTAAACTCAGCCTCTTCATCCCCCATCTCTTCTCTCCCTCCCTCACTGTCCTCTTCTTCCCCCTCATTTTTTTCCTCCTCTCACATTCTTTCTTCTTTCTTCTTATAGATCCCCTCAAGTACATACAAAGAAGCTATAGAAAAGTACCAGGGGAAGCAAATTGTGGGATGTGGGTCAAATGTACCACATTATTGATTTCATATGGAAAGTATTATTGGAACGTAGTCAAGTCCATTTGATTACATACTAACTCTGGTGGCTTCTGCTGCTTCTAAAGTTGTTTAATCATAGAGACAGACACCCAAGGCTGCATAATCTATGCTAATTAGCTTTTAGCAATTTACAGGAAACATTTGCTGGCCTCCATTTTAGTCTATGCTAGAAACTATAGGTGTATCTCTTCCTTTTTCCTTTAGCTTGAAATACATAACAGAGTACATAATACCCAGATCTTGGCTAGCAGCTCAAACAAGAAAGGGATTAGAGCATTCTGGAAAAAAAAATGCCTTATTTCAGGACTAGGCTAAAAACTCCACAAGATCTGTCTGTGAACCCTTGTTAGAAAGTAAAAAGAATGCCATAAAACAAGAGCAACAAGAAATAGCAAACATAGTATGAAGATAAAAGAGAAAGATGACAACCTTCCCAGCCACCAAAGTGGACCAAGATGAGAAAGGTAAGAAATGCATAAGCACATAGATATTGACTTCTAGCTCAAAACATAAATATATCTTCATGAATCCATACTAATATAAAGAAAGGACGGAATAAAGAAATAATGGAGATACCAGACACATTCCAGTACAGAAATCTGAAAACTTTTATATAGCCTGTCTAACTTCTGGAAGGGGAATCAACTGTCTACTTCTTATGTCTGAACTGTGCATGGTCATTTACTGAGAATGACTACAGCAGAGTGGGAAAAGTAAAAACTCTGCAGTTGAAAAATCCAATAGACACTACAACAGCCAGGCGATGAAGGCTAATAATCAACAAAATTCAGGCTGACAATAGACATCCTTATGTACCAGGCTTTTTCTTTTGGGCCACCAACCAGCTCCCAAATCATGACACAGAGACTTAATTATGAATGCTTGGCCTTGTTTTAGCTATTATTTTAATCTGTTTCTCTTTATATATGTTTTGCCTCGGGGCTTTTTACCTTTCTTTCTTTATATCTATTTCATGCCTGGCTGGCAGCTGCCTGGCTTCTGGCTCCTGGCATGTCCCTCTCTTTCTCCCTTGTTCTTTTCTTTTTCTGCCTACCCCTACCCCCTGCCCATTTCTCTTGCCTAGATTTCTCCTCCTCCTTATTTTCTCTGCCCTCCAGCCCTGCCTATCTGTAACTAGAATTTTCCTGCCTTGCCCACAGTCAAGACAAATCTTCGTCACCCTCCAGTCCCACAGCCGCTCAGACCCAACCAAGTAAACACAGAGACTTATATTGCTTACAAACTGTATGGCCATGGCAGACTTCTTGCTAACTGTTCTTATAGCTTAAATTAATCCATTTCCATAAATCTATACCTTGCCACGTGGCTTGTGGCTTACTGGTATCTTCACATACTGCTTGCCATGGCGGCGGCTGGCAGTGACTCCTTCTGCCTTCCTGTTCTTTCTTTTCTCTTCTCTGTTAGTCCTGCCTAGACTTCCTGCCTGGCCACTGGCCAATCAGTGTTTTATTTATTGACCAATCAGGGCAACTTGACATGCACCTATCCCTCTCCTGCGTAGCTACTGGACACTCATCTTTTAATTATCAGGTGCCTTAGGCAGGCAAGGTGAAATAAATGCAACCCATCTTTACATAATTAAACAAATGTAGCATAAACAAGTGGAACACATCTTTACATTGTTAACAAAGCAGCAGAAACAAATGTAACACACCCTTCACATAGTTGAAGTAATATTCTGCAGCATAAGCAAATGGAACGCATCTTTACATAGTTGAAAAGTAATTTCCACAACACTTAAAATGACAGGATTAGGTAGCTACTTTACCTTTGTGGACTTTCTCCACAAATTACATAATCCAAGTTTATTCAACAGAAAAATATCAGACAAATCCTAATTAATAAACAGTCTGCAAAATATCTGACCATTGCTGCTATGGTTTGAATCTGCCGTGTCTCCCAATGACTCATGAATTACAAGCTTGGCCTCTGGCCGGTGGTGCTATTGGGAAGTGGTAGAAACTTTAGGTGGTAGGGCCACAATGAAGGATATAAGAACATTCATTTGAAATGTATATTTTCTCCTTGGCTATTTTCCTCATTCTCTTGCTCTATCCTTCCTGGTTGTTACCAAGTGAGTGACTTACCGCCCATTCCTCTTCCCTGATGTTTCTGCCTCACTAATGTCTATGAGCAATATAACCAGCTGATAATGAACTGAAGTCCCTGACTATGAACCATGAAACAAACAAACAAAAACCCAAATCTTTAGTCCTTTGATTTTTCCCCCCTTTGTATTTTTGTTAATGGAAAGCTAACAACACAAATACTCCTTAAAACTGTCAAAGTCCTTCAAAACTAGTAAAGACATCTCAAACCTCGCATTATGGGATGCATGGACTGAACAGTTTTATTATGGTGAGTTATGTGAAGATAAGTGTGAAGATGATATCCTTGGCACCTGGGTTCCCTGATGTCAGTGAACATATTTTGTTGCTACTTCATAACTCTAATCTTGCTACTGTTTTGAATTGTAATATACATAGCTGTGTTTTCTGATGGTCTTAAGTGACTCCTGTGAAAAAGTTCATTTGACCTCCAAAGATGTCACAACCCACAGGTTGAGACCATTGTAGTAGAGGAATCTTAGTTAATAAATTTTAGATAATGATATCATAACAGTACTTTATCTTGTTAGTTGTAATAAATGTATCAGATAGATACAAAATGCTAATAATAGGAATAGGTAAATATGAGGTAGATTAAAATCTGTATTTTCAGTAATCTAAATTTTGTGATCTAAATCTGTCAGTCAATCTAAAACTATTTTTAAATTAAAGGTTGATTTTAAATTTTGGCAGAAAATACCAGAAATGTATTGGGCCTAGGCTGGTGTGTCTTTTTATATTCTGAGGTAAAACTTACGTCACTTGCTTTAATAAAGCAAGATGAAATGAGTAAAAAGTTAAAAGAACATTTCACTAGAAAACTTCTGCCCTCTTCCCATTTATTACTAATGGGCTCCTATCCTAAAAATTCAAGGAAAACGAAGGACTCTATTTCTAGAAAAGACAAAAATAGTGGGAAATAACAGTCATGCTCTGGATACATTGAAGTAATTCAGAAGCTCTGCATAATAACAGTATAAGAAAGAGAAAAGGATACAGTCAAAGGGTAAAATCTACTGGGGACACAGTTAACTCAGGTATTGTATTTTGGAAATAACTCCAAAGCAACAGAAATGTTAGTATAGCCTCTGAGAAATTCTAGCAAGCAATACAATGACAGTTCATTTGTATTTTGGAGGGAAATCAGCATAAGAAAGAGAATACTTCTGTGTTTGAAGCCAAAAAAAAAAAAAGCATTTTAAAGCAGAGTATGTTTCCTAAGAAATAGTTACTGCCTGTTAGAAAATGGTGTGACTTATAAAACAAGGACATTTCTGTGCCAGGAATAAAACTAAACTTGACACACAGTTCATCCTAAGCACGGCTGAAGTCTGAAAGCTTTAAAAAGTTACGTAAAGTCAAACAAAGCTGCCATCCCTGAGGACATACGTAAAGTGCCAATTCTAAGCCCATTAAGTATGCTGGCAATTTTTCTAAAATGGAAACTGGCAGTGTATAAGGGCTGCGTCAAGTTCCGTCAGGACAGGGTATCATTGGCACCCCGGCCCTCTGCTGTCCAAAACAGCAAGATGGATCCTCAGGAAATCCCATTTTCAATCTATAGAAACATAAGTAAGCAATTCAAACACTTAGGAACCTAATGTTATGCCCAGCAAACAACACACTGTTATGAATATACTTAACCAAAAATCAATACTTTCAAGCCTTCTCTTGCATAATAGAAAAGCTTCAAAAGTCACCCTGACTTTGATTTAAAATGTTTTAAGAACACTGCTAGTCTTCACATAGCTCATGTTTTTTTAAGTGTTTTAACCTATGTATTTTATAATACTGTATCTGACATGTATGTTACATAGAAAATATTCATTAGTTTCTTCCAGCATTATACACTGTAATTAAACAGAAAATCAGTACAATATGTAATTGTACTGTAATTGGCAAAATAATTCTCAAAATGAGATTATGCTGATTAACTCAAATTGAGCACACAAATTAAGCATGTGTGCTTCTGGCTGATACCATGGTTTGGAGCTAACAACAAAAAGAACTTCTCCTGATATTTCTGTTAATGAAGAGGAAAATACAGATGGAGAACTATGCCAACAGACAGGTTCCATTGATTGATTATGCTTATCTCAGGGTAGCCTGGACACAGTTCATTACCAATATCCTATTTCACAAAACTTCATTGATCTCTACATTTGCATCAGACATTGTTCAAATAATCTGAAGCCAGAATTGTCAGGAAAATCACTGTCTGTGCCCACACAAAACTAATAGTCTGATATACTAGGCTGATAATTAAATAATCATGAAAGCCAAGGTAAAAATGCTTAAATAATGATGTAGAAAAGGCAGGTGAATGTTATTCTGTTGTCCATAGAGGAAACTCAGATAGGCTCCTTGGGGATCCATACTTGAGCGAAAATTAAAAGGCCTCTATGTGAGGAAGGAAATAACTTCAGAAGGAAATATCTAAGGTAATACTTTATGCAAGAAGACAGTTGAGACTATGAATGAGCTTTAACGATGGCAGTAAGGTTGCTTACCTTTCTTTTAAGGCAACGGGAAGCACAAAAAACTTAACAAAAGCATAAGTGACCATTTTGTGCTTTACAAACGATCCATGGTCTACAGTGTGACTAGGCTGGCATAGGTTCAGGCAGGTCAGAGGTTATTAAGGTATTAGGAGTCAAATAAAGAGAACTTCAGCCATGCTATTTGCTCTGAAGATTCCAAAAAGTGGATAAATGTGAAGACCCTCTAGGGAATAGTATACACTTAGTGATGGATTGATGGATTGAATATAAGGAAAGGGAAATAAAGATAATCCAAAGAGTTACCTCAAGAATCTGGCCACTGAAGCATAGACATTGTGGCTACTCTTTGAGGTAGACTAGAAAAATCAACACAATGTAGATGATGACAATATAGAATAGAACAAATCTCTTTTAAAAGACTAAGATGCTACTGAAACATGAGTAAAGAAGGCACATCAGGATGTTGGAATAAAAAAATAAATGCACCCTGAAAATCATGCAATCAAACAATAATGAATGCAAGCAAATAACAAAATTAACTAGCTAAATCTTTGAAAATTTACCCAAACCTTACAACTGTATGGAGAAGAAAGGTAGCTGACAGTCAACAAGGACAATGCACATTGTGGCATTTTGCCTTACACTCCCTATATCACTGTCTGCATAGTTCCACAATAGCTCTGACAGTCAGCAAGTTCACAATTATGTGGCTGGAACAGCCAGCATACCAGTGGAAAGTAAAGAGAGCAAGTAGATTTGGAGGATTCAAAACACCCCATCCTGGAAACGTATTTCAATTTTATCTTCCTAGCAACTCCCAATTAAAGGTTAGTCTTAGGGCTTGCCTTTATTTGATATAAACTTGGGATTCTCTCTGTATGGGTCTTATCTTAGGGTATTTGCAGAAAAGTCAATGGGAATGAAATTATATTGCAGGTGACTGGAGCAATTAAACCATTTACAACTGCCAAGAAATTTACCAAAAACTACTAAAAGGGAAAAATGGAAATGAGTTGCCCACTGGGTGACATATCTCCAGAAACTGAGATCATATCTTAAGTGACAAGTTATACTTATGTCCAGGGATGACCTGAGAAGGCGCTAATCTCTCACTTTTCATTCATACTCATGCTCTGTTCAAACAAGGAATAAAGACTTAGGAGCTTTTAAATGAGCTTAAACACTGAAGGGATCCACTACAATGTAAATATAGCAAAGATTTGGCTATTGGTTCAAGGCTGTTAAGGAAATGTCTGTTTAATCATTAGCTAATCACTAAGTGAACTGAGAAGAATTTCCATAGCTGCATAGAACAATGAACACAAACTTTGCAAAACTGAAATAAGAAAGACATTAAATAAGCAAAGAGCAATTGTAACAGCGATTTTTAAGGGCAAAAAAATAGCAAAAATAAGATGGAAGTCAGGAAGTAGTCTTTCAGATCTAGAGTGTTACTATCTTATATTATTTTACATGTCTAGTTTTATCAGAAAATTGAAAAATAAAACAACAAAAGGACAGGAATACAGAGGATTGTCACATAAAAGCAAAGTCAATGGAAGCTTCCCTATTATGCACTGGTCCATAAATGTCCCTCAAGAGTGCTTCTGGGTTGCAGGATTGATTGATGATGTTGTGGGAAGACGTGAAAGCTTTAGTAGCTGTGGTAAAAGAAGTAAAGGTGTTGGGGATAGTGTGTCCCTGGAAGGTATAGTTGGGCCTGGACTTTTTCCTCTCTCAGTTTCTATTGCAGGTTACTAGTACATCAACAACATACTCCATCACATCCTTCCCCTGACATGACTCTTCTGTCTCTTCATTGGCCACAAAGCACCAAAACACCAACCATGGACTGGGGCCACTTACAAATGTAAGCCACAATAAATCTTTTAAAATCATATTTATTTACTTGTGCTGTGTTATGCGTGTGTGGGAATGTGCACACGTGTGTGCTACAGCACACACGTGGAGGAGAACAACTTTGAGAAGCTGGTTTTTGGCCTCCAACTCATTGAGGTGGGGTCTCCCTTGTGTCTACTGCCATGTTGTGTATTAGAGACTAGATGACTTGAGAGCTTTCAGGTCATTTTCCTATCTCTATCTCTGCTTCCTGTCTAGGGGTGACAGTACTAGGGTCAGAGGTGTCCACTATCTCATCTGAATCAAACTCAGGTCACAAGTCCTGTGTGACTAGTACTTTTATCCACTGAACTATCTCTCTGTCCTCTCTCCTCCCCCCAAAAAATATTTAAATTTATTTATCAAACACATTTTGTCACAGCAACAGAAAGGCAATGAATGCAGAAAAGTAATAATAAGAAGTAGGATCATTGCTCTGATTGCACCGTGCCATGTAATTCACAGCCTTTCCAACTTACTTGCAGAAGGTATCTGGGCAAGACTAGAGAAATGGAGAGTTGAAGGGGTGGTTATGGTCCATGTTCAAACCAGAATGGTGGTGAGAATGTGCACAATAAAGGCTGCTCATGTTGTTTCAGATCAAAATGAGGCCATGCACGACACACCCAAAATAGAAGCCGTCCTAGTCACATTCTGGAGTAGAGTAGCTAGGTTTGTTCACGCCCTCAATCTTTAGGGAGTTAAGTTTAAAGGTGACTGGTTAGTTAATCTGGTGGAAGGCATGCCAGGGAAGCACAGCACTCAAGTGGTGTCCTGGGAATTGCTGGCTCCTTTTGATTAGACTTGCAGTGAGTATCAAGCATAAAACTCTGAGTGGAAAAATTTGAGCATCTTTGTCTTTGGCCAAAGAGGATTCCTTTCAAAGTTGGAGCCAAAGAAGATGTGGTTTCTAAAGGTCAGTACCAGTAGAAAGGAGCCAGTTCTGTAATTTAAGCTATTGAGAGGCCGATGCAAGATGATTACAAGTTAAAAGACAGTCCTTGGCTACACAGCCAGTGAGCCCAAACAACATGATGGGGTTTTGCTTCAAAACTGAATAAAA
Organism: Peromyscus maniculatus bairdii; assembly: GCF_049852395.1. NCBI lineage: Eukaryota > Metazoa > Chordata > Mammalia > Rodentia > Cricetidae > Peromyscus > Peromyscus maniculatus. The sequence goes on from NC_134869.1 coordinate 31,693,049, forward strand.
AAAAAAGCCTGGGCATGTAGTTCAAGGGTGGAACACTTGGCTAAAATGCTCATAGTTAGCCCTCAGTTTAGCAAAACCCAAGCATTTTTCACCTTAAGAATCTTTTTACAAATCAGAAGGACTGCACCTATCACAGGATTAGTGGTATAAAAATGTAGACATTTCAGTGTCAGTTTGGGATGAAGACTTCTGGATGCCCTGCTACCATGGTGCCAGCCAGGGAGATATTTCCTTAAGATTTATTTCTCTACATTCAGCCATTGGGAAACTCGGAGAATGTTGAAACTAAGGTCCAGGCAGGCTTGGACGCTGTAGCCACTGCAGCAGGAATGATGACATTCTAAAGAGATGCCTGTGCCCACTCCTTTTGTCTTCAGACTTCTGAAAGAATGGATACCAAGAAGCTGAAACGTCCCCAAGAATCTTAATGCTGGATGAAGGAAAAGCCTGAAGCCCGGCCTGAGTAGAGAAGGAACTCGTGTCTCCCAGGAGGCGCTATTATACAGTTCCGATGATTTGTCAGACGACTTTCTAGGACAAACTAAACAGGAGACAATGATGGGTCCATGAATACTGGGACTACACCTTAACCAGGACTGTTCAGCTGTTGGAAGCTATTTAATCCTAAACCTTATGTTAGAACACCAAAGGCATCAGGGGAAGAGTCACTGGACATCTTTATTCCTTTTCTCAATATGGCTACAATCACTCAACCCCCCTCTTCTGCTTTTTAACAGTACTTTCCTGTGTAACTGGCATGCTAAGGATGGATGGCTGAGCCTAGCTGAGTAGGGATGCCAAAATCCAGTTATGACTCCAACATCTCCAGGAACAACATTGCTCAAAGTGGGTGATTTGCATCGGCATTGCCCGCGTGATACTGGCTTGGCAAGCATGAAGCATGGAGGAGTTATGGTATCGTGAATGTTTCCCCTAATATTTCAAAGGCAAACCCGGAAGAAGAAGCGATTTAGGACAGAGTCAGAGGCCCTGGCACGTGCACTGAGTGAACAGCAAGTGACGCCGTAAGAGTGAAACTGAAGTTAGAATGGAGACTCCAGGACATTGGACAGGCTAGTAACATTGAATGCTTGCCAATGGAAACTGCACACAGCTGGCATTGTCTACCAGTCAGGTCAGAATGGAAGGACTAGTGATATACTTTATGTGGCACTTTAAACATATTAACGATGAACTCAGGATCACCCATAATGCACTAGGTTTCAAGTTAAGGAAAGAAATCAAAGCACATCCCTTTGTGATGCTTAACAATGAGAGTCAAGATTTAAATTCTCTACTTTGCTCTACAGGTGTCTTCTACCCTCCGTGTCTGCCTGTTGTTGGAGTCTGAATCTGTGCCTGCCTGGAGACTGTCATGTGAATCTGTCCCTATTCCTGTATATATGCCTGTGCCTGTGCCTGTGTCTGTCTGTCTGTCTGTCTGTCTGTTTGTCTGAATGTATCTGTCTCTAACAAAGGTCTTTGTTCTCTCTTTAATTAAACAGCAAGCACATAAAGCATCAAATGGGAAAGAAAAGAAGATAATTTATAGAAATCTTTAGTGGAATTTTACAAAGGATTAAGTTATTGACTCCAGCTGACCCAAATAACAAACAGTACCACAAACATCAGTGTTTATCAAGCAATATCCATGTGTTGTGTTCACCATTTATGGTGGATACTCACTTTATAAGATTGCTTTCAACCTGTATTTGCTGCTGTCATACACTTTACACTTAGATCAGGGACATAGAAGAGTGCATAATTTAAGATTACATCTATGCATTAGTTTAGGTTGTAAAGGTTGGTTACATGGGAATTAGTTACTGCATTGTTACTCAAAAGGCAGGTTAAACAACAGATTGAGTCTACAATAGGATAGCAATCTTAAGTGTTAAGTGACCTCAAGGTATATTTACTCTGGCTGCGAGGTCCATCAAAAGTTTCAGTTTCCTTGAATGTAAGAGTTATTTTTATCATACTGTGTGGTCACAACATTAGTTCTCCCATGATATGGTAACTACTGTGCAATTAATACCAATGCTAGAAAGGGTGTTAAAGATTTAATATTGATACCTTTGGGTCTTGCTTTGTTCTAATTCTTCCATACTGTTTGCTATTCCTCTCTTTTGAAACAAGGATGTTTACTTTGTGCAACTGTATCCTGGAATGTTACTCTGTTTTTTGCTTTTGTGGGATAGCTCAGAGGAGAGGTTGTACTTGGATTTTGGAGCAAGGCTAGACCTATCATGATGATAGGAGATCTTGAAGCTGGACTGCATGCACATTTGCAGTATGAAATAGACATGACCCTTTGAGGGCCAATGATAGGGTGTTATGATTTTGAAGACATTTGAAATGTCTCCAAAAGCTCACATGTTGAAGGGTTGGTACTTATGAAGTGGAACTCCTGAGAGGAAGTTGGAAGCTTTAGAGGTGAGTGCTCACTATGAGGACCTAAATCACTAGGCATGTCCTCATTGTCTGTGAAAGACACTCATCCCTTTCTTTCCCTTTATCTGCTTTCTGTAAGGTGAGCAGTTTCCTTTACTACTCATTTTCCTCATAAGATCAAGCAGCTATGCCAAGTATGAACTGATACCTCTGAAACTGGGAACCAACATAAGCATTGTCTTCCCTTTTATTTTACTTTTCATTTTTTTGAAATTATAATGTACTTACAACATTTCTCCCTTCTCTTTCCTCCCTCCAAACCCTCCCATATACTCCTGTTTTCTCTCTTTCATATACATGTCTTCTTTATTATTGATTGTTGTTGCATGTTGATAGGTATATGCATATGCATACATATACCTATGTATAACCTTTTCCTTCTGTACAATATAGGACAGACAAAAATGCTCCAATCTAAATGAGACCAGGAAACACACAGTCATTGCTATCCTGATAACTGACAAAATAGACTTCAAAATAAAACTAATCAAAAGAGATAAAGAGGGCATTTCATTCTAATCATGGGAACTGTTAATCAAAAAAGACATTAATATCCTAAACATATATGCACCAAACTCTGGGATGCCCAATTTCATTTAAAAAAATCTACTACCAGATTTAAAGACATCAGTTAACATCAATCTATTAGTGTAAGTGATTTCAGTATCCCATTTTCTCAATAGAAACATCAACTGAACAAAAAAATAAAGAGGAAAACATCATAATTAATTGAAATTATACATCAAGTGGACTTAACAAATGATTCCAGAAAACATATATTTCCTCCTTAAAATTGATCTATCTCAGGTACTTTGTCACAGTAAGAGAAAACAGATTAAACAGCCCCTAGAGAAATCTGCTTAAGTAAATTATTATAATAATATCCCAAGAGCTAAAATAAACTATTTTTAAATAACTAAAAGAAAATATGCGGACACCTCACTAGATGGAATATCAATAAAAAGCAGAAATTATTTAAAAGAATTAAATTCTTGCCGGGCGGTGGTGGTGCACGCTTTTAATCCCAGCACTCGGGAGGCAGAGGCAGGCAGATCTCTGTGAGTTCGAGGCCAGCCTGGGCTACCAAGTGAGTTCCAGGAAAGGCACAAAGCTACACAGAGAAACCCTGTCTCAAAAAACCAAAAAAAAAAAAAAAAAAAAAAAAAAAAAAAAAAAAAAAAAAGAATTAAATTCTGGAGTTGGGAATTACATTACCTTCAATACACAACTTTCAACAACGGATATAGTAACCAGAGAAGGAGAGCACAAAGACCAAGATCAAATGCTAAAACAAACACTTTTAGAAGCAAGGCAAAAATTTAAAGCCCCAAACAAGGGACTTGAAAATAACCACAAAATACCAGACTCAATGGACACATACAGACTACTTCACTGAATAATAGCAGAATGTACATTTATTTCAATTAAAATTCAAACTTTCTTCAGTATTGGTCATATGCTAGGCTATCAAATAATTCTCTGTATATTTACAAAGATTGAAATTACACAAATATTGTGTATTTACTTCAACATAACTAAAAAGAAAGAGAGAAGAAGAAAACAGACAAATTAGGAAATTTACAGTTAGAAAGATGTTAAATAGGATATGCCTCAACAACTGTTGATTCAAAAGAAATCTCAAAGGAAATTATTTTGAGACAGCAGAAAACAAAAAATACAATATAATGAAATTTATGAGATTCAGACATGTTGGCTAGTCCTACATTTGTATGTGTAATATCTTTATTTGAAAAGAACAAAGGTCTCAGTGAATAACCTATTTTTTTATTCACTGATTTTATCATTTTTTAATTTTTAAGATTTATTTATTTTTCAAAAAAAGTTTTTTTTTCATTTTACAGACCAATCCCAGTTCCCCTTCCCTCCCCTTCTTTTTACTTTTAAAAAGAAGTTAAAGGCCCCCAAAATAAGAAAAAAAGTACGTAAAAGGAATTAGAGTGAAAACTCAGGAGAGAATAGAACAGCAGTGCTCCAAAGCAGTAAATGAAGTAATTTTTTTCTTTAAAAAGATCAACAAAATATGTAAACTTTGACCAGATAAACTAAAAGAATATTGAAGATGAGTCAAATGGATGAAATCAGAATTAATAAGGAGCATCCTACTACCTATCTCTCAAAAATAAAAATGGATAAATAGCAAATACTGTAGGCATTGAGATACTAAAAACTAAACAACATAGATTCAGTTGACAAATCCTAAGAATATAAAAATTATTAAAACTAAATAAAAAATCTAAACCTTGAATTTGCATGTAACAAGCAAAAAATAAAATAAGAATTAGCCGTAAGACTCATTTACACTAGTAAAGATCTAGCAAGTGTATCCAACATCTTGACACTGCAACATGTCCTAGTTTTGTTGCACTTACTGTGATAACATACTGAGAAAAGAAACTTTGAGACAAAAAGAGTTTATTAATCTCACACCCCTAGGTAACAGTCCATCATTAAACGAAGATAAGAAGGAACTTGCAGTCGATGGCCACATATATACACAAAAACAAAGAGAGGATGAGTGTGTGGATGCCTGTTGGTACCAACTTACTCTTCTACACTTACGGGATGCTGAACCTAATCCTAGGGAAGGTTGCTGCTCACAGTTAGGCTGTGGCTTTCTATATCATTTTATCATTTAATACCATAAAGATAATCCCCCCCCCCCAGACATACCCACAGGCCAACTTGATCAACAATCCCTCCTCGAGACTCACTTCATAAGGGATTCTAGACTGTGTCATGTGACAGTAAAAACTAACATACGCCATCACACGACATGGTTTTGTCATCTACAAACAAGCACATGTTAGGTGACTCTGATAGCTATCCTGGGACACATGGGGCCTGCCACCCATACTACCGTTTGGAAATACCTAGTGAAGTCAGGCAACTTTATTTATGAGTTGTAAGTGCAACGACATACACCATAATTAATCTTAAAGCTCTTCACTAGGAAGAAACAGTATCAACTCAGAATTACTCTACATATTCAATGAAACTCCATCCATTATCATAGCTGCCTCATTTACAGGATTTAACAAATTATCTTACCATTCGTACTGAAATACAGCAGGCACAGAAAAGTGAAAAACAATCTTGAAAAAGAATGGAGTTGGGAAATATTTCACTCTCTGACTCCAAAATTCACTACCGAATTATTGTCATCAAGCGGTGGGACGCTTTTTATAAAACAGGAATACAGATAAGTGGAGTAGAAAGTCCAGGGGGCCAAAAAGAAACTTCAGATGTATGTTCAATTTATTTTCAACAAGAGTGCTGGGACAATTCAATGGAAAGGATTTTCTTTTGAACAAATGGTGCTTGAAAACTCAGTGTCCAATCTTTCCTGTCTACCACAGTGACAGTGACAAAGGTGGGTTAATATGTTTAGATATTGGAATCTGTGTGTTACAGACAGGGAAGCAAAGCCACTTTGAAATACAGTTCTGCAATTCTTCACAATATTTGATATAGAGGTCATAAAAAAAATGTAAGCCCCACACACGCACCTCATATAACACACAAATGTTCTTGGACCATAGACCTCAATGAAACAACTGAACTTATAAATCTCTTAGAGAAATACCCAAGAGTAATTCCCTGTGACCCTGAGTTAGGCGATAGTCTGTTAGATATAATACCAAAATTGTGAACAAGGAAAGAAGAAAAGTGAACAGTATTTTGAACTGCATCAAAACAAAAACAAACAAAATTGTGTTTCAAAATGTCATTATCAGGGAAACAAAGAGAATTCTCCCAAGTGGGAAAATGTGTTTGAAAATAATAGGAGGAAATTGTATTCAGATATGTAGAAGAATGCTTATAAAAAACAGAAGATAAGACTCTAGTTTAAAGAAGGTAAAGTGTTTTAATAGATACATATGCAAGGAAGATACATGAATGATCAATAAACACATGAAAAGATGCTCAACATCACTAGTTATTAGAAGAATGAAAACGGAAAGGACAATGTGGTATCACATCCATCACAAATCAGTGGGTAAAATAAGCAGACAACAACATTAATGACGCTGGCTAAGAGGTAGAAAAACTGGAATTTTCGTGTTGTTGGTGAAATAGATTAGGATGTGTTACAACACATCAATTTCACTCCCAGTTTTAGGCTCAAGGAACATAAAGACAGACAAATTTATACATTGATAGTCATGGCAGCTTTTTTTTAAAATAATGACAAAGACCATAGAAACAACCCAAATATCTGTTAACTGAATAGTTAATTGAAATTATGACATCCCTACACAAAGAAATATAGTGTGGCTACACACACACCAAGAATGACATCATTATAAATACTATGAAATGGTAAAAAAAAAAATCTTTAAAATACTATGACAATCAATGAAACAGAAATAGAAATTTTCACAACAAAGTTACATGGTACAAGTTTTAAAAGATTATTAAAAATAAAACAGCAAAGATACAGAGCCCAGAGGCTGCCAAAGGAAATGGCTACAAACAAACCTCTTTGAGATGCTATGTTCATATCTGTGGTTTACACTGGCGTAGAGCTATCATTTTAGAGAACAAAAAAAAAATGTCAAGAGTTCCTTTGGAACCAGACCAGAAATATTACGAAGATAAAAGGAGTCAGCTAAGATTAAAGCATGCGGTCCTTTGCTACTTTCCAAACTTCTCAAACTTTTCAAAGGCATTTGGATAGTAGAACAAAGCTCCAAGACAGAGCAAGAACTAAAGGGAACCATTAACAGTAAAAATTGCCAAGTATAAAGTGGAAGGAATGTGTAAGTCCTTGGGTCTATGCTTTGAGAACTCTTGACTTTTCCTGGGAACCTAAAATAGAGGCATAATTTAATGAAAAAGAAACATCGTTTCTCTTCATGTGTGTGGTATGCTCGAACCACCACTTGGTTCTTAGAATATTTATATATACATCTGAGAGAAGCTAAAGAAGATATATGTGTTAATTTTCTTAACAAATATAAAAGAGCATCAAATAAATATAATTATGGTCTCATTGTTTGAGTTAGTATCTTCGTTGCTTTACTGGCATTAGAATTTTAATCAAAGTGGTATTTGTATCCATTCAAAGACTTGACCTGGCTGGCTTTTAAGCGACTGACAATCTTGAACAATCGTATCTGAAAAACTAATCAAAAAGATACTGTATTGGAGTCAGAGGCAATGGCTTTTGAACAGTGGGATCAAAGCTCTATCCACGGTTGTCAATTCCGCTGGACTCAGATTCAACTAAGGGACACAGGTCTGGATGGGTATGTGAGTGCATCTCCACAAATGATTAACTGAGATGGGGAAGATTCCTCCATAGTTGGCAACCCTTTCTGCCAAAAGACCAGATATGAGGAGGACCAGAGCAAGGGAAGGGCTCTTTGCTTTCCATTTTCACTTCTTGATGGTGAGCCGCTTGCTCTAGTTTTCCTTCTATTGCTGTGGTAATTACCATCACCAAAAGAGAATTAGAGTCCATCAACAAAAGCAGCCAGAGCAGGAGGGGAATAGGAAACTAGGGGCAATAAATTAAAACAGAAATATAGAGGAATACTGCTTACTGGCTTATTCCTCGCTTCTGCTCAGCTAGCTTCTACATAAAACCCAGCACCAACTGCTCAGGGATGGCACTGCCCACATTGGTCCAGGCCCCCCTCCATGGATTAGCAATCAAGAATATGCCCCCATGGATATATTCATAGGTCAATCCGATGAAGGCAATTCCCCAGTTGAGGTTCACTCTTTCCAAACAACTCTAGTTAGTGTCAAATTGACACACACACACACACACAAAAAAAAAAATTGACGCAGCTGAGAATCTCCTGTTGCCTCTGCCACCATCGCCAACATCAGAACCCGGCTTCTTCAACCTCCTAAGACAGACTGAAGTCCAGTAACTCTCTAGGAACCTCCAAGTCACTAGTGACAAGTTATGACTCCAAAGGCATCCAGCATCATCAGCTGAGCAGGTAGATACTGAGTTCTCAGCCTCACCAGTGTGAAGATGGCCACACTAAAGACTCCTCAGCCTGTATCCTGTAATCAATCTAAAATCCCTTTTTCACAATATATATTGACTCTGTCAGCTCTTTTCCTCTAGAGAACGCTGTCTAATCTAGTCCACAATAGATTTTTAAATGTAATTTTCTGAAACATGTGATAGGGAAGGATAAGGAAAATAAGATGAGCTTTGGGACGTGGCTCACCAGAGAAAGTGGTTATGTTTCTTGTTCTCCCACATGCTGCATTTCTTATCTTTAAATGTAGAATGCCATCTTCCTCACAGATAGATATGCAGGAATAGTTAAATAAAGCAATACTGGGAAACATCATTTGTGTAACTGGAACACACAGTAAGTCTTCAATCACAATAGTGCTCACCTTTTTTGTTGATAATGAATCTTATTTTAAAAGATAACGTAAACCAGGATTCAAAAGCAACACTGCTATGACATTTTAAAATGCCCAAATGTTTACGAGTGATTTTAATATTCTTTAGGCAACATGGGGTCTTGTCTTGCTCATTAATGAGAGTAAAAATGATGAGAAAAATAACAATTTGTACTTGAATATGACACACGGGGTCAGTGTCTGAGAAACAAGGTTTTCATTCATTGCCCTGTTTAAAGTAAAGGCTGACCTCAAAGTGATCATGTAACAAACTGGCAGAATGAGAAAAACAAAGGAAGCATGCCAGACTCTTACTGACCTTCCCCTCACAGAAAGAAGTGGGCAAGGAAACCGTGATGACTTCTCAACTTGCCAGACTTGCCACTCAAATAAGAGTACTGTACATACTTGAACGCACACAAATATTCCATATATTATTTAGGATGTGCTTTTCCTAACAATCTACAAAATAGGTTAACTTCAGGCTCACACCACTGGCACATATTCTAACAAAGTTTTCTTAATATACTTTGAAATTTCCCTTCCAGGTCATCAACATCATGAAATCAGTGTGCCTTGCTCACCTATTATTATGTTAAGGTTACTGCATGATCTCCGGTGTTGCAGTACTGAACAACTCTTGGTTAACTAAACAAGCTGTTCAGACTGGTTATACCAGTAATATAATACATCTGCCATCGTGCTTCCAGGAGGAAAAGAGAAACCTTACCCTTGCAAAAGCAGAGACTGGGACTCCACAAATGCCTCAGAAACCAGCCGAAAAGCCATGAGGATTACAAAAGGACCAAAGTGTCAGCAATGAGTGAGACAGGAAGAGTGTACCTGTCTGTCTGTTTGTTTGACTGTCTGTCTGTCTCTCAGATATGTGTGTGTGTGTGTGTGTGTGTGTGTGTGTGTGTGTGTGTGTGTGTGCAAGCTTGGTAGTAGACTTTGGGAACTCTGGAACAAAACAAGTAGTATCATTCCTTTTGGGATTTTTAAATCTGTGATATGTGACCAGGTAAAATGTAGGCTCTAACTAAAAACATTTGCAATAGGACACAGTTAATTGGTTTTGGGGAAGTAGAATCACCCTATCAGTATATTTTAATTTTGAACTGTATCGAGAATCTAGCCTGTCTTTAATCTGTATTTTATACTTAAAAGTGTAGAACTAATTCCTGTTCAATAGGGCCTCCAAATAGTACTGATAAATTGGAAAGATCAGATGCAAGTAGCCTAGGGTATCTCCATATTGCATCTGCAAATAGTGTCCCACCAATCTACTCGCTCAAAATTCAAATTAAAACCCACTAAAGCATCACCTACTGTGCACAGGGCAATATTTGCCTTCTTACCTCTTCCCAAGAAATGTTGTATATGTGTTCATTAAGTTTACAGAGGCTGATTCATTAAAAAGGAATGGAATAAATTATTCAAGGATCCAGAACTTTTTTACAATTCTGATCCATCATCTGTCCACTATTAGAAATTTTATAGTCATCATAAAGTTGGGAGGAATAGCAAACACATTTACTGCATGCCAGATATTGCATCAAATCACTACATAGATTACCTCATTTGATCCCCCAGTACAGCTTGCTCTACAGGTGCAATTATACTACAATTTTACAGATGTGGAAATGAAGCAAAATATATTAAATGATTTGACCAACATTGCACAGCCAATAAATTATGGATCAGGGACTCACAATAAGCAGACTCATTTCCAAGTAAAGACACTCTTAAAAGGTACATTTCCAATGAGCAATGAGTAATTGCTATCCAGGGTTTTGACTTAAATTGATTGTAGTGCTTCTCAAATTTTAATGTATTCACATATTCTTATATAAAAGTACACATGTTCAACTCAGATCTCGTTGGCAATATTAGGGATTTCAACAGCAAGTTTTGCCTTACTAACTTTAGAAATCAACCCTCCTATGAAGCAATCTTACTATAATATGCAAAATTGCATGCAGGTTGTAATGTGATGCCAAATGCTCCATAAAATGGTACTTAGATATGTTAATCACAGGTAACAACCATTAGTGGCTAGACATTTTAGTAATATTAATCCACATGCGGTATTGTTACTATATAAAACCTCCACTTAGTTATTCATTTTTTTTCTTTCCTGTTTCCTTTCTTCTACTCTGTCTATTCATTACTCATTCACAACCATGTGCAGGCATGTGAACAAAGCAAAATAAAACTGTCCATGGTCATATTCATGAGCATCTTACTCCCTTTCCTGGAGCAACAAAGCTTTCCTGCCATTCAGTATTGGATTAACTTAAAATTGGGTTGAATACTAACCAATAGAATTCACTTTATAAAAATTTCTGTATAGGGTGTGGATGTGTGTGAGGTGTGCATATGCTACATATGTGAGGTCAGAGGACTAATTTGGTGGTCAGTCCTTATCTTCCTTCTTATTTTTTTTTTTTAATATGTATCAATATGCAAAATATTCTTTTTTTTTTTGGTTTATTATTATTATTATTATTATTATTTTACAACACCATTCAGTTCAACATAATAGCCACAGAATCCCCTGTTCTCCCCCTCTCGCCCACCCCTCCCCCCAGCCCACCCCCCATTCCCACCTCCTCCAGATCAAGGTCTCCCCCGAGGACCGGGGTTGACCTGGTAGACTCAGTCCAGGCAGGTCCATTCCCCCCTCCCAGACCGAGCCAAGTGTCCCTGCATAAGTCCCAGGATTCAAACAGCCAACTCATGCAACGAGCCCAGGACCTGGCACCAATGCACAGCTGCCTCCCAAACAGATCAAGCCAACTGACTGTCTCACCCGTTCAGGTGGCCTGATCCAGTTGGGGGCCCCTCAGCCTTTCTCAACAGAGGAATCCCAAATGGCTGAAAGACATTTAAGGAATTGCTCAACTTCCCTAATCATCAGGGAAATGCAAATCAAGACAACTCTGAGATACCACCTTACGCCTGTCAGAGTGGCTAAGATCAAAAACACTGAAGACACTTTATGCTGGAGAGGATGTGGAACTAGGGGAACTCTCCTCCACTGCTGGTGGGAATGCAAGCTTGTACAACCACTTTGGAAATCAATATGGCGCTTTCTTAGAAAATTGGGAATCAATCTCCCCCAAGATCCAGCTATACCACTCCTGGGCATATACCCAAGAAATGCTCAATCATACCACAAGAGCACTTGCTCAGCTATGTTCATATCAGCATTGTTTGTAATAGCCAAAATCTTCCTTCTTATTTGATGAAGGATCACTTTGTTGCTTGCTGCTGTGTCCAGAGGCTTTCTGGGGTCTTCTTGTCTCTTCCAGCCACCCATCTTACCTTTGGGGCATCAGGATTATAGACATATAGCATCCATTTTATGTGGGTTCTGGCAGTCTTTACTCTTGTATGGCAAGCACTGTTACTCACTGATTCATCTTCCCACCCTAAAACTATTTTTTTTTTGTAGCCAGGTCATAGTTGTATGCACCATAATGCCAGCACCGGGGAGTCAGAGACAGATAGACCTTTGTCAATTTACAGGCCTGTAAGAGACCTGGTATTTAAGGGGGAGAGGGGTCATAAGGAGATAGCTCGGCTGGTAAACCGTGAGCTGCTCAAATTTGGATTGGAGTAAAAGTTGTGTGGGGATAGCAGCCTGCCTTTAGCCTCAGCCCAGGTGCAGAAGGAACAGGAAATATCCCTGGCACAAGCTGGCTAGTGAGACTAGCCAACATGGAGCATTATTGGTTCTTGAGAGATGCTGGCTACATAGATGTTTAAGGTATTCATCAGGGAAGACACTCGACAGCATCTTTGGTCTTCTGTATGCACACATGTGAACCCACTCATATATGAACGTACACATACATACATTCAAGTGTGCCACCCAGACCTACCCATGCCATTAAACGGAAGGTTGGAGACTGGAAAAATGACTCAGTGGTTAATGGTACTGGCTGCTCTTTCCGAGGATGCATGTTCCATTCCCAACACCCACAGAACCATCTATAACTTCAGTTCCAGGGGATCCTCCACCCTCTTCTGTCCTCTGCAGGCACCCGATTTGCACAAGGCACACAGATATAGATACAGGCAAAACACTCATACACAATAAAAAAAAAATAAGTAAAGTTGACTGAACCTTAGAAATGAGACCCAAGGATGACCTTTGATCTCTACACGCACACACACACACACACACACACACACACACACACACACACACACCTGCAAATGCATGTGCAGATGCACCAGCACAAATATTTGCATGTATACACACACATGCACACACACACACACAAATAAATAATTAAAAAACAATTTTTACTTAAATCCACAGATACATTTCAGATGCACCAAATTATATCGTGATATTCAGATTTTAGAACTGCAGTGGGCAGATTCTTGTGTATGGTGAGAATGACAAGAATCGAATTTGAATATGTCACTGTGGCATTTCCCACTTACAAGGAGATCATTAAAAAAGGGCGTGTTTAGCTCTAACGCCTTCTGTCTGTCATCAACCTTGGGAGTCAGTTGTGGTGGTTTCTGTTCTGTTTTCATATTTTCACATTTATATTTCAAGTAAAAACTGTTGGATTTTTAACTTTCAAATATTCCAGCTGCACAAGTAGAATAAGTCAGTGGCTTGTTGCCCAGTTTGCCATTTATGCACATGAAAACATCCAAATCATGGGTGATGCCATGGCATTATTAAGTAAATTCTTGAGGAAGTAGGTATTTCATGCTGAGAAGATGAAGTTTACCTCAATTTTCTTCTTCAGAAAAACAAAAACATTTGTATTCTCATTGCATTGTGCACATCTGGAAAAGATCTAACTTCGTGTCAGTAACAGTACTGCTGAGGCTCACATAGACACCTTCACATATTTTAATTGGCTTAAATAATTTCATATGCATAAAAATGACCAAATAATAACACTTTCCATACAGACAAAAGAAAGTCTTCAAAATTACACAATGAATTTAATGAACTAATACAGTAATATAAGCATTTCAACCTCAGAAAGCACCCAGGCTTTCATAAGTTCAATGACAATTTAAAACGATTTTTTTTCCAAAATAGGACTGATTTTGTCCAAAAACATAATTTTGAAGTAAAGTAATTTCAGTCTTGAATGTATATGATCTCAGAACCTTATAGATTTATTTTGAAATTTATTTCCATATAATAACCCCTAAAATTTGTAACTCATGGAAAGTAATTTTCCAATGCACCCTTAGAAAGGTTGAGGCACAAATAAAAAGTATTATTTGTATTTCAGATTGTGCAAAAGCTAAATGGCTTGATCTAATCATTAAAGATCACATGTATGCATCTATGCCATCACATACTAAGCTATAAATATGTACAATTAGAGTACATGAATCAAATATTGAGAATTATAATGTCTGGAATTGAACTTATAGCTTATGGTGTTTAATATTAATTTTCTATTTGACAGGATCCAGAACCACCTAGAAGACACAACCTCTGGGTCTGTCTATGAGGGGTTTTCTAGTTTAAATCAACTGACTATTACCCTAATTGGGTAGCAGTATTCTGTGGGCTGGATTCCTACACTGAATAAAAAAGATAAAGCTAGCTGAACACTAGTATTTTATCAGAGCAACAAGAAAAGTAATACAGGGTCCTGTGTTTGGTAGGAAAGTGCCCCCAAATGCTCTTTTGTATTTAAAGAGTATAGCAATTTACAGTTCATAAAAGATTTTATATTACTTTTTTGCTGACTACAATTCTCTTGTCATACGTGTAAACTGTTTCCAAACACAAGAATAGAATGTCGAGCTAGCTTTCTGTTGCTACACCAAAATATCTGAGGAAAACAGCAGGAACAATGTGGACTGACAGTTTCAGAGATTTCAATCTGTAGGGCAGTAACACAGCAGAAACATCATGGTGGCAAGTTCTCATCACAGCTGAGATACAGTTGAGAAAAAAGAAATTAAACTGGACATAAAGTACATCCTTCAAAGCCATGCCTGGAATGAGCTACTTCCTCCAACTAGGCACCATCTTCTAGTTTCTACCTCCCCTGAATAAAGTCATGAAGGTATGAATCCACCAACAATCAATCATCAATGAGTCAATGGTGATCTTAAAGCACTTGTGATGACCATTACATTCCAAAAGCCAGTCAGATGACCACTATGACGTTAATGCATGGTCTTTGAGGGGATATCAGATATAAATCATGAGTTTCTCAAATAGTGAGAATTTGCAAAGTCAACATTAATGCTGATTACAAATATGCAAATAAAAACAAATATAAATATGAGCTATTTTGAGAAAGAGGACATGAAAGAAAGTACATAGGCAATAACTAAAAAGAATACTTTTACTTACAGAACCAGGGACTTTCTCAATTAACAAGATTTTACAGTAAAATGAAGGAGACTTTCAACCTGAAGTTTGTGGCATGTTAGGATATAGTGTCTTTGACACATGATTATACCACAATTCATCTCTAAGTCACACTGTAAAGCTGAATATTCCTTAAAAATGGGAAGCTTCACATATGAAGACAGAAGTTCTTTCATTACATAGAAGAAACATCCATAATCATTCCTGGGAGTTAATTCCAAATGGCTGGAAATCAACTAAGAAAGAAAAATGACATGTCAGGTAATAATTAAAATTACCCACAGGCTTGGTACTGTTGGTGTCCTAAAACCCATAGCAACCCATGGACACATCTCATAGCACACTTCCCCCTTCAAAAGACCTAGTTTTCAAGCAGACAATTTGAGAATTTTTCCATGGAACTATCTTTCCAATTCTATATGGAAAATGAATAAAGGGATGTAATTTTCTTAATTTTTAAGTCATGGAAAGTTGTTTTTATTAACTAAATCCGTTCACAAAGAATCCGGAGGGCGGGAATCAAACATGAGATATAAATAATAGGAACAGAAAAATAAAAGCAACATAGAGATGAAAGAAAATTGAAAGCCAGGAATATAAATGCTACAATTTTATCTCCATTTTTTTCTTCTGAATGATATTGAATGCAATAATTAACCTGGCTGTCACCTCCACCCACACTCCCATCAACTCAGCTTGAGTTCTTCACATCACTACAGTTATGAGCTGCACTTATATAAAATTGTTCATTTGCCATCTCATCTATCCCCTAAATATTTTCTTATATCAACCAAGGTGAAAACCCTACTTACACAGATGTAGACGGTGTCAAGAGCTCTAACATTTATATACACTCTACATAAAGACAAAGGCCAGATCATATATATGTTGTACATATATAAATGTCATTGATTATATGTCTAACAATCTGAATAAAAGTGTCTGTCACTATACAGAAAAAAAAAAAAAAACTATTAGCCGGGCGGTGGTGGCGCACGCCTGTAATCCCAGCACTTGGGAGGCAGAGGCAGGCGGATCTCTGTGAGTTTGAGGCCAGACTGGGCTACAGAGTGAGTTCCAGGAAAGGCACAAAGCTACACAGAGAAACCCTGTCTCGAAAAACAAAACAAAACAAAACAAAACAAAAAAACTATTATGGAGGACTGTGGTAATATTTTACTTGTGCTTTAATAAATAAAGCTTGCCTGGAGATCAGAGGAAAAACCAAGCCATTATAAGTATACACAAAAGTCATGCAATGTTAGCACACTCCTTTAATACTACCACTTGGGAGGCAGGGATCTGTCTGGATCTATGTGAGTTCAAGGCCACACTGGAAACAGAGCCAGGTATGGTAGCACATGCCTTAAATTCCAACACTAGTTAACCTCAGAGGTCTGGAGGTCTGTACAGACAGACAGGAAGTGAAAGAGTTGGGCAGGAAGAGGAAGTGATGTAGCTGGACAGAGAAGGCAAATCAGATGGCAGAACAGCAAGGCATATAGGCATGGGTTGACAGGAAGTCACTCACATTTGGAAGCTTAGGTATCAGTGAGGTTAGCTTGTAGCTATTCCTATTCCTTTGATCTCTCTCAGGCTTTAACCCCTATATCTGGCTCCATGGTTTTTATTTAATAAGATCATTTAGAAATTCATCTACAGGGGACATCCATGGTGAACATGTGAAAAGCTTGAGGTGCAGAAATTAAAGGATTCCCACTTGATGATATAGTTTCTGCAGGTTCAGTGATGTGTGGGCTCAGTTATCCCCGGCTTCCCCTGCAATTGTAAAATTGGTGTTAATAGTGATTGCAACAGAACTGAAGAATCTTCATAGTCACACTCTCTTACTCTAGTTCATTTTCCTCCAAATGCTTCAAGTGAATGAACATACCATTATTTTAAAATCCGTCCTCACTCTACAGTGAAAATGAAACTATCTTCATTCGCCTGGAATGAAGCAGGCTCTTCATTATTCCCCTGAAGCTTCCCTTAATGAATACCTTAATTCCTCAGGAAATATCATCATTTCATCTTTGTCCTATCCTCCTACGCCAACCAGATAGCTTCTATTTCAGGATGGGTATGTAGCTCAGGGGTAGATCATTTGGTTAATAGATATGAGGCTCTGGGTTCAATCTTCAGCAACATCACACACACACACACACACACACACACCACCACCACCACCACCACCAACAACAACAACAACAACAAGAATAAATAGTTCAATCTTGTTACTGCCTTTTCATTTATAAATCCGTAATACCTAAACCATTAGCAATTTCACTGGCACCATGCTTTAATACTACTGGGAGACAAGATAAACTACAAAAATCAGAATGACATCAAAGAAGAATAGAATTATTTTTTTCTGATCATATATGGGGATATTTTAGGAAAGTTGAAGGAGGCTAAGTAATCCTGAGTGTTTAGAATCAGACCCAAGCCTCTCCATGCTCCTGTGTGCTACAAGCTTGATTGACTGACATCAAAAGTTTGACGTGGTTGGCTCTTTGTGTCTCTGGACTCTACATCTGGAAAATTCATCAACCACCAACAGAAAATATGTTTTACAAATTGAAACTGTAGTGAACATGCCATCATTCCCTAAGCATATAATATAGCAACTTTTTTATTGTCCCGCACCTGTCATTTCTGCAACTACCAGCTTCTTCCATTTTTTTTTTAATATTGTGCTACCTTTTTTTTCATGTTTTGTTCCAGTCAAGTTTTTTACTGTTGAAGCAATCCACTTTTTATGGCTTCAAGAGTAAAAAAAAAAAAAATGCATGTCATAACTCCCTAACTGGACGTTTCTACATATTGCTTAGTCCCGCTGAAATGCCTGTCAGTTCTACCCGATCTGAAAACCCTCTAGTTGTGAAGAGCTGGTATAAATAACACCGCATTTCCAAAGACTTATCCATTCTCTGCACTACTTTGCTGTTCTGCCTTCTATGCTGTGGCTTATATGATGTCCAACCTGTTTGGTAGATGATTGTAATAATTACAGGTGTATGTAGGACAGGGGCGTGTTTTCCTTATCCTTTACATGTAAATACACATAGAACATAGTAGAGCAAATGCCTTATGCAAAATGAGCAATCAGGAGACATTGAGTCAGTTTTCCATACTAAAAACGTATTTAAAATGCAGGTAGTCCGCTAAGTGGTATTGTTTTGGAACATATTTTCTTTCACATACCCAAATATTTGCTAAATATCAGTTCTATTCTATGCAGTGGGTATATGGTGGAAAACCAAGCATTGTCCTCCTACTTACATAATTGAAAATCTAGTATAATAACAGTGTAATAGAAAGACACTGGAGTGGGTAATACATGGTCTCAACCCTGTTCTTGATTTAGCCAGGAAAATTTAGGGAACTAAAGTGGTTTCTCTGTGTTTCATTTTCCACTGTTGGCCAAATTTGACATTTGTTACATTTTTACAGCTTAAAACATTATTGGACTTCATGAGATTTTAATAGTATATTTTAAATTAAACTTCAGCAGTTTTCCTTTATGTATTTTCTCCACTAAAATAATTCTATTATTTTCAAGTTTATAGCTTTAGTTCAGAAGTCTCTAAACTACAAGATGAATATATCCCCAACAACATAACCATTTCCATACCTCAAAGCCACATCAAACTCCATGCATTCATCTTCTTTTCTCCCTAAACACTCCCTTCTTCAATGTTCTCAAGATTATTTATCCATTCTTACATGCCAAAAAATACCAGGAAGGTTTTCTGCTATTTCTGCTATCTTGTCTCCTTTGGGTTTTTTGTTTTGTTTTGTTTTGTTTTTTCCTTGTCTCTAAGCTCTTACCAAGACATGTCAGTGATAACTCCCAAACAGGTCTGGTATGCACTCACTTTACCAAATTTAAATTTCATTTTCTTTGTTCAAGACACCAAAACTCTCTCACCTGGGTTCCATTATTAAACGGTTCTCTTCAACTATATACCTTTTCCCTGTGCTCCAATCACTCTACATACTGCATTCAAATAATTCTTTTTAAATATGTTTAGCCTACTTACTCTCCTATATAACCTCATTAATGTCTTCCATTTCTCTTGGGATGGAATCATAAATCCCTAATGTGTTTTTCTGGACCATTTGAATCCTCAGATCAATTTATACACTAGTGTAAATTACACCACCTCCTTTTCCTAATTTAACAGCATTTGCAACTGTTTCGACTGAGTAATAATTCCACAAATACTAGTAATTCCATCAGGACATGGACTGTCTGCAGTACTGTTGAATACTGCCTTGTCTTTATTGCTAACATGGAAGTACACAATGAATAAGAACTCTCTCCTCTCTCTCCCTCTCCTCTCCCCCTATAACCACTACTATCAAAATGTTCTCCTATGTGTTCAAAGAGCACCAATGAAGTTGTTGGAGGCAAATGATGCAATGTAAGGAGAGAGAATGCAAATGTAAGGAAAAAGAAGCAGGAGTTCATTGTGGTGGTCACAACGTTGTAAATTACTGAATATTCATAGCCAGCCATCCTGCTCCTTAGAGGTCTCCACTTGTTTCCAGAGAGAAAGCGCAAGCAAGCATTGTAGCCATGGCCATAGTTTATTAGCTGAACTGAGACACATTATGTCTTAGAGCTGATGGTCTATATCCATCATTTTATATTTCCTGTTAGTACATAATTAGTGGTAAGTATACTTGTTAACTACACATTTACAGACTCCTCAACTGGCACTGACTTCACTATAAAAATTCAAGGAGTATTTATGCACCCCCCGCCTCTCTCTCTCTCTCTCTCTCTCTCTATATATATATATATATATATATATATATATATATATATATAATATATATTCTCCATGTTGTATAAATCAACAGAACTTAAAATTCTATGAGCCCTTTGAAATAAACAGAATTCATTACCTCACATAACTACAAATACGACACTGGTTATAGCTGCAATAACGATAAGGCCAGTAGAGAGCAGTGTATGCACTAGCTTTTAAAATTTCTTTGAATTACAATTAGCAAAATCATATTCCTTGTTGTTTTAAATTTTAAATTTTAGCTAATTAAGGAGCCAGGCTTCTTTTTACATGAAAATTAAGGTACTTAAACATCTCACATCCATGTCCGTTGGGCACTCCTATATTATTTCTATTGGTGGAAATAAAATACTCAACAAAAAACCAGTATCTAGATGCTGGAGAGATGGCTCAGCTGATAAGAATGCTTTTCTGCTCAAGCATGAGAACGTGAGTTCAGATGCCAATGCCCACATAAATGTCCAGGTAAGGTCAGGTGCAGGTCCATAATAACCCCAATGCTTTGTGAGCAGAGACAGGACTGCTGGATTTGCTATCATGCTAGCTCGAGGTCTAATAAGAAACACTCTCTTGAGGGAATAAAGAGAAAGAAATAAAGTAGGGTGTCTGATATCCTCCTATGGTCTCCTCTGGCCTTCACACACATGCACAGGTATGCACCTATGTATGTATATATGCCAACACATCATATCTACAGAAACCATACAAACACATAGATACACAAATATCTAACCATGAATTATTGTACAACATTAAAATTAAAGTTGATAACAAATAACATATTTTTCACCTAAGCCATGATCCTGGATATAAAATGTTCTAATTGTGAAAATACTGTGTGAGACAATACATATTTTCATTAGGTAGAACACACACACACACACACACACACACATTCCACAATGTTTACATGCTTTAAAATAGCATGTGCATATGATAAATATAGGCAGTTTTATATGTAAGCTGAAAATTTTTACGTGAAGTTTTAAGCTTGTAGATTTTATTTTTCTTTAGATGTACACACTATTGGTTTCTTAGCAGACAATCACTTTGACCTACTACATTCCTGGAAAGCCTATGATATACATTTTCAATGAAAAATGGTGCTCATTCTGTGTCAACCATGTCTTATTTTAATCACTTCAGATTTTAAAAATTAAAATCTCTGTGATATTTACATGAATAAAAGGCATCAAGTGGCATGCAATCCCGGGCATATGGGAAGGCAGCAATAAGCTGGTCACAGGTATAATTACTATTATAATCCCAAATTCTGTAAGTGGAAATGGGCACATTCACAGTGGGTAATTAAAGTGTAGAAGGCCACAGATGAGTAGAACTCACGTTCATAAATAAACATAAAAAGGATGCTGTGGCGGGGTTGCATGCACTTGTACACTTAGAGAGTCCACAGCAGGTTGCTGGTTTCTTAGTCTATCATTTTCTGCCTCATTCCCTTGTAACAGGGACTCTCATGGAACCTTAGTGTGGCTGTTTGTTGGTTGTGCTGATAACCAACAAGCCCCAGTGATCTTGTCTTATACCCCCCACCCCTCCGTTCCAGTGCTTGGTTATAGATGCTTGCCCACACTCCACATTTCCCATGGGTTCTGGGATCCAAACTCAGAGCCTCATATTTGGCAGCAAGCAATTTGTAATGTGGAGCCATTCACCCAGTACAACATAAATAAAAAGCTGGGTTTTTTTTTGGGGGGGGTATTTTTTTTGGTAGTTTCAGAGTAAAATCCTAGTAATAATCTGAAAATGCATGAAATACTTCTTTGATGAAATAATTTGAAATTAGGCAAGAAAGACTGTGTGGCTCTACTTACATGAATATAGCAATGTTATTGCAATTAAATAAAATATGTGTATCTGACAGAGGCAGGCAGATCTCTGTGAGTTCGAGGTCAGCCTGGGCTACCAAGTGAATTCCAGGAAAGGCGCAAAGCTACACAGAGAAACCTTGTCTCGAAAAACCAAAAAATAAGTAAGTAAGTAAGTAAGTAAATAAATAAATAAATAAATAAAGTGTATCTGAATCTTATTTAAGTTTTTTTGTATGTAGATGAACCTGCTTGTTTATCTATGTCATAAACACATACAAGGCATTGTGTGTGTGTGTGTGTGTGTGTGTGTGTGTGTGTGTCTGTGTGTGTGTTTATTCATGGTGAATAGGCTTTTAGAATAATCCTTAAATTGTTTACCATATGCACTGATTCATCCTTACATTTTCAAAGCAAAACCCTTATCAAAAATAGAATTGACTATGCCAGGCAGTAGTGGTGTATGCCTTTAATCCTAGCACTTGGGAGGCAGAGGCAGGGGATCTCTCTGAGTTTGGGGCCAGCCTGGTCTACCGAGTGAGTTCCAGGACAGCCAGGGCTGCACAGAGAGAAACTTGGTCTCAAAACAACAACAACAAAATAACAGCAAAAGCACACCCCCCTCAAATAAAATTGATAGGATAAATAGATAAATAAAGACTTACCAGAATGCTGTACTGACTTTATTTTACCTAGATAATGATGTGAGGTCTGCTTGTTCTCTCTAATTTGGAAGACAGCTTTGACTTGAGAGTCTAGATAAAAATATTTATATACGTGGTATGTCATAACTGATCCAAACGATCCCGGGTAATAGGTACCTTGAGACACTAATGCAGAGTTAAAACTTTTGTCTTTTTCTTGTTCTTCACAATGAAATTCTCAAGAAGCCATAACAAAGCCTTAAGTAGATCTAATATATGAGTAAATGATTTGAACAAGAAATAATTTCTTTCAAAAAAAACTTTGAAAGAGGAGACTTCTCAGAGACACAGCATTCCAGGAAGCAGATCTGCCTGGAGTTCTGTGCAGACTCGGAGGGGTCTGAGCTGCAGGAGAATCAAGCCCCAGAAAGGTCTGCCTGCACAGACAGAGCTCAAGCATGGCAGAAGAACCAGGGAGCCAAGAAACCGAGAGGGGAGCTCTGTTTTAGGGAAGCGGAATTTGCTCTCACTAATAAACTTGAGAAGCTCTTTAAGCTTTATATTTGGATTGGAAGGATCATATTTGAATTGTAGCATTCCCGCCTTCCCCCACCTCTAAATGATAGCAGTGGGGGGAAAAAACCAAATATAGGATTCTTCCGAATGTGCTGTCCATGTCAATGGTGCATTTAGCTCTTAAAGTTACTAATTACTGACATATATGTTTTTCAGCATGCCTTGTGCAAATTCTGGTGCCCAATTACTGCGCTGTGAAAGAATGTGAGAAGAATTTGAAAATGGCCTTGATGTCCATTTCCTCCTAATATCCTTAATTAATCCTATAGCACTAAAGTTAGAGGAAAATTGTATTGCTGGCTGGAAGAAAGGGAGCTAGATTTAAAGAAGTTAAAGCAACAAGGTGAGGTGCTTTTCAAGAGAAAGCTCTTAGAATCGTCTTTTAAATAAGGCTAAAATCTGGACCCAGGAGATTTTACTGTAAATGTGTAGCAGGGAGGGTGCATACACCTGTGCACAGGAGGTTGTGGGTGTCTTAGTCTGTCATATTCTGCCTCCTTCTCTCTCTCTCCCTCACTCTAAGGCAGGCAAATGTGTCTGTGGACAAGACTGATGATCTGTGTCCATCCCTAGAACTCATGGAAGAAGAGACTGACTTTCTGCAAGTTGTTCCCTGACCTCTGCTCATGCACCCTGGCACTTTTGCATATCCCTCCCTTACACATAAACACTCCACAAATAAATGCATAAATGTAATGAAAATTGAATTGAAGCTACAAATCAAAACAAGGCCTCAGGGTCCTTGTTAAAGATCAACGTGGTGGTTACAGTCACCATGGTAAATTCTCAGCATTACAAAGGATCCAATGGTGTCTTCACTGCCTTCCTTAGTTTTCCATGAAATCCTTTAGAAGATCTTGTGCTTTATTAGATGGCCCTAATCAAAGTCTGAAAATGTGTCTCTTCATGCTCAAAGAGAAAAATCATCTTATTGTCTACATAAAAGAAAGAAAATATCCCTAGTTTCTCCTGGAAGAAGAGAAACAATTTCCAAAACAGTTCCTAATGGAGATTTTCTTCCTTTTTGTTTCTGTTATATATTTACAACATACAAATTTATAGTATCATTTCTTCTTGGGGATACATTGTATTCTAATTTGATGCTTCTATATCCTCTCCAATTATTCCATAAATTCATTAATAAATAGCATGAAGAGGTCTTATTTCTAACTCTATCCCAAGTCCTGTGTCCGGGTCAGTAAGGAATATATCAAAGACAGTACAGATGTATTGTTTAAAGATCAGTTGTATCAAGTACAATGTGACTCTTTTGTGGGCTGTCTCCATCACTGTTCTATTGCTATGAAGTGACGCCATGACCAAAACAACTCTTATAAAAGAAAGCATTTAATTAGGGACTAGCTTATAGTTTCAGAGGGTCAGTCCATCGTCATCATGGCAGGGAGCCTGGTGGCTGATCTGTGGTGCTAGAGCAGTAGTTGGGGGCTTTACATTCTGACCCTTCATCAGCAGGCAGCAGAGAGAGTGAGCAGCATTGGGCCCAGCTTGGGTTTTTGAGACACCCAAGCCCATCAAGGACACACCCCCTTAACAAGGACACACCTCCTCCAACAAGCACACACCTCCTCCCACAAGGACTCACCTCCTCTAACAAGGACACACCTCCTCCCACAAGGACACACTTCCACCAACAGAGACACACCTCCTTTAACAAGGACACGCCTCCTCCCACAAGGACACACCTCCTCCCACAAGGACACACCTCCTCCAGACACACCTCCTCCAACAAGGACACACCTCCTCCAACAAGGACACACCTCCTCCCACAGGGACACACCTCTTCCAACAAGGACACGCCTCCTCCAACAAGGACACACCTTCTCCAACAGGGACACACCTTCTCCAACAAGGACACACCTCCTAATCTTTCCAAACAGTTTACCGACTGGGAACTAAACTTGCAAATATATAAGCCTATGTGGGCCATTTTCATTCAAACCACCACATGGGTTATGTCATAAGTGCATAATAATTGGTTTTCTAGGGGGGGGGGGGGAAGTAACTTTCCTATATAGTATTTGCTGTCATCATGGCTAGTGTAAAATTAACAGGGAGGCATTCCTGGAACTATTTCTTAGATAAAATTTGCAAAACCAGGCCTTACAGAACCAGCATTTATGATTACCTCTACCTAAGTTTGTCTAGTTTATGGGTGGTTTGCGTTTTATTTTTCTTCCTTTATCAAAACTAAACAAAAACCATACATTAGTGGTTGGTATACAGCAGGTTAGATGTAAAATCTTTGATTTGGCTATCTGGAGCTGGGGCTTAGTAGGCCAGTGGTATACAAGGTAGCTTGCACCTGTGAAGGCCTACACCAATTGCCAGCATCACCAAAACAAACAAATACAATCTTTTACTCAGAACAATCTAAAAACTTTAAGCTTATAGTGATTTTTAAAAAATGTTAAATATTGTGAGGACCAAAAGATGATAAATACAGAAAAATTGTGAGGAAAGATGAGTTGTATATAATTCTTCTTGTATTTGTGCTTACTAGATCTCTTTTATCTCCTGTGCTGCCCTAAGAAACATTAAATGTGAATTTAGAAAAATGTGAGATTGGGGTGCATAAAAAAAAAAAGGAGCCGGGCGGTGGTGGCGCACGCCTTTAATCCCAGCACTCGGGAGGCAGAGCCAGGCGGATCTCTGTGAGTTCGAGGCCAGCCTGGGCTATCAAGTGAGTCCCAGGAAAGGCGCAAAGCTACACAGAGAAACCCTGTCTCGAAAAACCAAAAAAAAAAAAAAAAAAAAAAAAAAAAAAAAAAAAAAGGAAACGTAAAAGCTTTGAATTTAAATTCCTTTATTAAAAGATCACCTATGACTTACACTGTAAATTCAAATTCAAAATGATGTCCAATACAAAACGAACCTTTACTTTACACCAATTATGTAATAAACTAAAGATGATAATTTAAAATTATTTTCTATTATATGAACCAAATAGACATAAACAAAACATTCACAAATCAGGAAATCTTTGTATTTATAAATCATGCTATTTGCACACAGAAGCAAAATAAAAATATTAGATTTATAATTTATGCGATAATTAATGATGTGAGAAAATATAGATAAGCTCCTACAACTAAAGAATAATTATTCAGATTTCAGCTTTCCTCCCTTTAAAATGGTTTTTATTAGTTTGAGGTAAATTAAAAATAATGAGAACTGACTTGTAATGTTTTTATTTCATCTTTAATTTTCTGATATCCAACTCTGAATTAGTGACTCTTCATTCTGATGTTACCAAGTTTTACTGTAGATGCCACCAAGCGATTTTTCCTTCAACCTTCAATATTATTTGTCATTTGTTTTGCAATTGGTGTGAAGCAGAAGGTTCATTACATTTCTATTAATTATGTTATTTTCCACTCTTAGACTCTCAATGGCTTTCTATTTTCTCATAGTCTTACAACAAACTCTTGATTTGAACCAGGTATTTCTATCTGCCATCCTGGCTTGCAAGGCTCAATTATTCTCTAAGAGGCTATATTTAAGAGACTCTACCTTTAGGGAACCTGAAATTTTTCTAGAACTAATTTAATTGCCAACTTTTCCAATCTCTACATAGTACTCAATGCCTAATTACTCCTTCTTGTTCCTTCTTTGTAATTCAAAAAAGTAACTAAAAACAGGATTTATTCTTCTGTATACTTCATTATCTCAAGTGCCTAGAACAGTGTCTGTCAAATAGCAAGTATACAAAGAATCTGTTGAAGCAATAGACAAGTAGTTACCAAAACAAAATAAGAAGACAATAAATACAGTCAGAATTTTTTTTCTAATAATGAGTTAAAATATTTACAAGCTGAAGTTGATTACATGTAGGTTGATTCTACATTTTAATGTAGTGGTGTTTTGACAAAGCCCTGTGAGTTAGGAAAGCTATGGTGATACCATGAATCAGTCAAAAATAATGTGTAACGCTCCGGGTGATAGAGTTTCAGTTAGAAGGTGCTATTTTTCTCATATGAAACTGTGCTTATTATACGCCATTGAAAACTTGGCTAAACATATTTTCTTGGTATGCTAATGCTTTTTGCAAACCTTTTCTTGATTCTGCCATGTAATTTAAAAAGATTCAATTAAGGGAAGAAGATTTAACTAGCTTTGAATGAAATTTCTAGCAAAAACAGATTTTATATTTCAAAGCAGACAGTTGTTTTATTATTAGCTGTATTGGTTTACATTGGAAACAGAATGTTTGTCTCCGTATATTCCTGCCTCTGACTGTGTCTCAAGCAAGAGAAGAATGGCTATGGAGGTGGGGGGGGGGTGGAGAATATGAAGGAGACTTACACCTGTGATTGTGAAATAAATGTCTGAAACACTAAATATTCAATAAAGTAAAGTGTTAGAGTTTCTTCCCTAAAACCATAGTGGCTTCTATGTCTAGATGCAGTTACTATGAAGGTAGGTTAACATCTCTGAGCACTAGTTTACTTATCTCCAAAATGGAATAAAAATACCTGCTTATCAAGGCTGGAAAGACTGGGAGAATATCACAATGTAACCCTTGAACATGTGTGGTGCTTAATAAAGTGTTTATTAAGTCAATAATGTAACTTAGGTTGCCAGTGAATTCAACTTTTGGATATCTTCTAAGGAAATAATATAGTGACTAGGTAATTAAACAGTTATGACTAAAATGTAATTACATATATCTCAACAACTCTGATAGAGACAGAAGGGGAACAGCACACGATAAGTCAAGCACATTAACCTTGATGAAACAAAGTTTGGAGCTGAGGTGATCAGACTATTGTGCATGAGATCTGAGCATGGGCACATATATCCAAGCACAAGAAGAAGTTTAGGACATTTTTCTATGTCTCTCCATGTCTCAGAAAGATGATGACAAATTCTAGTTCACAAGTAAATTTATTGAGAACAACTGATTATGCTTGCTGACATATTATCCATTTTCTACAAGTGTTTAGACATCAGCAAGGATACTGAATTTACCAGTACTGGGAATAATAACAGGTGGATACCTGGTGAATGATGCTTCTTCTTTTAGTTCTTGAATAAAAGAGACAACATTAAAAAAATATGGTAGAGTAAATTTTCAATTAAGAAACTCAAATATAAGTTAAGAAACATGCTATAAACTGTTGGTTCTGGAGAACCATTAGGAAGCAAAATGTCAAAAATCCTGCCATCGTAAACCTTGCAATCTGAAGTTTATGTTGAAATAGGTGCAATTAAGGCTTTTAGAGAGATGAATCAAATTGCTAATGTGCACATTCCTAATCAAGAATTTTGTTTAAAGAATTACATTAATGGCCAAGGGATTGGTATTTTTCCATCCTTAGTTATTGAATGAGCTTTGATATTGTATGCAAAATCCTGAAACACATTCTGCTATCAAGGCACACAACTGAATTTCTCCTTCCTGTTACCTCCTTTAGGACCTGTGTATGCTGATAATTGCTTAGAGTTACTGGTTCCTTCTCCTTCCTTCTCCCACAATGTTTTCTTTCTGTATTGCTTAAGGCATCTCCTGAACAAAATTCTATGCTTTGTTCACTGTTTATCATGTAATCAGGACTAAGTAGAAAGAAAGAGAGTTAAATCTTGTCAGCCTTGGCATGACCAGTCCCTAGCATAGTTCTTCAACTAATAAATAGCTACTAATAAACTAGTAAATATTAATAATAAATAATTGGTAGCTTTTACTAGTAAATTTATAGAGTCTGCTATTCTCAAAGTACATTCTTTGCTTAAGATTTATTTTACTTCTAATTATATGTCCGTTTGGATCTATTCACAAGAGTGTAGATGCCTGGGGAGGCCAGAGGTGTCAGAGACCCCTGGAGCTGGAGTTAGAGGGAGCTGTGAGCCATCTGATGGATGTACTGGCAACTGAACTTGAGTGCTCTGCAAGAGCAGTATGTGCTCTTGACCGCTGTACCATCTCTGCAGCACCACAAAGTCTATTCCTTTTTAAATTCTCCTTCATTTTTGATTGAAGTATAATTACATAATTTCCCTGTTTCCTCCCTCTAATCTTCCCCATGTACTGCCTCCTTGCTCTCTCCCTCTCAAATTCATGGTCTCTATTTCTCTAATTGTTGTTTCACACACACACACACACACACACACACACACACACACACACACACTCACACTCACACACATACTCACACACATGTGTATAAATGTATATAAATTGTGTGTGTGTGTGTATAAATACAACCCACTCAGTCCATATAATGTAACTTGTATGCTTATGATTTGGGAACATATCCCTTTTACAGGATCAGCAGAAGCTCATAAATCTCAGTGACATTACAGAGTAGACTCAGTTTTCTCCTCTTACCAGATCACTGTGCAACTGAAGGAAGCTGTTTCCCTTGCTTGGCAGATGAGGAGACTGGAGATCTACGAGAGACTGTGAGTTTGTCAGAGAGTATGCGTGACTAAGAGTTGAATCTCACGATCAAATTTTCCCTAAAAATACTTAAAGATTATGTATCTATCAGTGTGCCACTAAGGATCTGTTGAGTGGATAGAGGGCCAATCATCTTTGACTATCTCAATCATTGGCGAAAGTCTATTGCTTTCTATCTCTTGGTGTAATTGGAAGAACATGACATTGATTATATGCAAATACTTTGCTGCAACCCAGGGTCTGCCTCTGAGAGTTTCTTGGTTGTCACAATGATGATTTAGCTGTCACAGGGAAGGGCAGCATGGTCATCCAGGCACTGTTCTCACTCATCTCCATTATGCCTAGAGGAGGTTTATCCATGCTTCTTCATGGTCTGATAAGGAAATAAGGCTTGGTGGAAATTTAGTGAAAGTTGAGATAAAGTCAGTATTTGACGGCTCCAGCAACTGAATCCTGGTCAACTGACTCTCCAATAAGCTTTTTAATGTTATCTCCTGCTAATCCAGAGGCTGCAGGGAAAGAATGAATCTAGGATGTAGTAAATGACATGTAACACCCTCGGATCAATTCTTGTCACATATGCTAATTAATCAATAAGTAACACCCCTGAATACATGCTTCTTCTAGATTAATGTAAAAAGGTCCTAGATAGATATTTTTTCAATGACATTGTAAGGAAGTTTGCTTGCAAAGGCAAGCTATTTCCTAGGCAATACACTCAGCTCCTAAACTAACACTTACCTATGGAACCCTGGCCCTCCGTCAGTTACCTCGTACTGTTAGGAGTGGACATTCTAAGAAAAAAAAAAAAAAAAGCTTCAACAGAAATTAACAGCAACTCAATGATATAGCAGCATCTCCCACTGACAGTGATGTTTTCTCTCTAAAGGGATGTGGGATTAATAGGTTGAAAATTCCCTTAATCTGGGGGGAAAAATGTGTCCCCACTCTATCATTTCTGTGTCCTCTTTCTCTGTGTACAAGTGCATTCTGACCGTTAAGCTTGGGTGGAAAGTTGAAAGACAGCTAACCAGCTACACCCAGCCAGAGCTCCCGGGTGGAGGAGCAAAGTTCTAGGGCTGAGCCGAGCGTTCCTTTCTCAGCGCCTGGCCATGCAGGCGCTCGCGGATACCTGCCCTGCCTGGCGCCGCGTCTGAAGATTCGCCTCGGCGGAACAGTTGAGTCTCCATCTGGTTACCAACCCACCCGAGCTTTCTTCTCCTCCATCACCACCTTCCTGCCTCCCCCTCCTCCCCCTCCTTTCCGTCTTCCCTCTCCACCCCCGCCCCCAATCTCCTCCTCTTTTTCTCACTACAAGCGGTGGCTGATGCTGAAGCCGAGCGTCACTTCGGCTCCCACGGCAGACATGGCGACATTGACAGTGGTCCAGCCGCTTACTCTGGACAGAGGTAAGGGAGCGGCTGGTCCATCAGGCCACAGAGTCCGCACCGCTTCCCCCTCCGCCCTGCCCAGTCCCACTGGGACAGCAGGATGCACTCGGCCAGGGGCAGCTGGGCGAGGAAGATCAGCCCAGGAGGCTTTCGCGCCCGGAGCAGGACACTTTCTAACCCTCTCTCCTCGCCTGGTTCCCGCCGCCCCTTCTCGCTGAGCTCTCCGGGGCGTGGATGTCTTGCCAGGGCTCCGATGCTCCAGCCGCAGGTCCTAGTCCTTTGCGGGGGTCGCCTCCGGGGCCCCGGCTTTGTTGGAGAGGATGTGCGGGAACCGCTGAGCGCTGGTGACAGGAGGTTGGAGAGGGGGCAGAGAAAGCTCTCTCCCAGCCAGAGCAGCCAAGGGACCAGTGTGGGCAAGCCAGCTAACAACTGCCGGCCCTGGGGAAGCGGAGGGAGGAAGTTTGTCGCCCGAGCTGGAGACAGGGTCTGTGCAGCTGCGGTGACTGGGAGATCGCCCCGGGGCGGGAGGGCGCTCGGCAGAGTAGCTGGGTGCACCACGGCACGCCTGGGCTAAGAAGCCACTGAGCCAGGGCGCTGCCCTCCGGCGAAAGGGCAGAGAGGAACCCGGGCAGCTTAGCTGGCTAGGGGACGCTGCATCCCGGAGGCGAGCCGGCTTGGCTCTGAGCTTTCCGTCCGGAGCTGCGGCTTGGGTCTCGGTGCTCCCTCGCCTGCAGTTTCAGGGCGGTAGCAACTCCTGTCGCCTGCTCCAAACCAACAACCTTGTTCTTCACCAGCCAAGTGTACCTCCGTGCCTGGGCTGCAGACAACGCGGGGACAAAGCGCAGGCTGGGTAACAGTTTAACTTCTAGCCTTTGACCTGTGCGTCCTACTCTTTGGCTGTATAGGAAACAGCGTTTGCTACCTCCTCAAACCTTGCCAAACCTGGCTACCGGTTTCTCCTCTGGGCTCAGGCCTGCCGGGTGCACCCGAGTAGTACCTGACTGTGAGTGGGAGTTTCCTTTCTCCCTTCCCAGTCCAGGCACTAGGGCTCCAGATTCCCTGCTCTGTAGAGAGAGGGCACCTCTAGCTCCTGTCCGCTGCGGCGGGGCTTAGGACCCAGGGCAGCCATTTGAAAATGCTGTGCTCAAAAGAAAATGATTTAGTCCTTGTCCCTCTAAATTTTCTCTTTCTGGAGGATTAAACTAGAGGGCCCAGCAAGGCAAAAAGAGCATCCTGCTGCGGAGCACAGTGGCAAAGCTGGTAAACTCTGTTTGAGGTTCTTAATTTGGAGGCATCTCTGGTGACTATAACTCAATCTGTTGGTGTCAGAACAGATATTATGCGGTGCCCATAGCAACCTTAGTTGGGGTAAGAGTTGAAAAATAATTGATTTTTATGTTGGGGAAATGTTCATTTACAGGCTTGCAAATTAATAACAGCAAAGAGCTCAGAAACCCGTCGTATAATCTATGATTTCCCCCACCCCCAATATCATCCGTACTAAGCAGGATAAATCCATTGTTGGTAAGTGCCAAGCAGATGGCATGCTATTAAAAACGATGGGTTTCCCAAGTATTTCTGTTTTAATGTGATGAGCTCTTATATTGTCCCATTACTAAATTACAGTCATTAACCATCCCAAGTTTAACTATGTTAAACATCCCAAGTTCTAACTCTGTTAGAAGCAAACACTCCAAAAAGACCACATACCGAAGCAAGTTTAGATCCCACTACTACTATTACTGATACAATAATCCCACTTTGAAGGGGTTATCTTAGCCCTTAGGTGTCCCAGTCGGTTGTTTGGAGGAGGTATTACACAGACGATTTAAAGTGGATTCTTGTTTATATTCAGATGGTACCTGTGCTGTGATTAGAGCCGTACAGTAGCCCCGGAAGCAAAGTTAACTATGTGAATATCTGAATGAATGAACCATCTATCCTTACTGGCTTTATCCTTACTGGCTTTAACTGTTTGGTGAGTGGGAAGACTATCAATTAAGTGTCTTCTCTCTACTTCATTGTGATAGTACCTTAACATGATCAATTAGGTATTTTTATTATTAGACTGATGGAATATGGGATTCTAACCTTTGTCTTTGAAAAGGGCTTCACTCGGTTGGTCATTAGGAATTTGGGGCTGATGATTGCAATACTATGCAGTTTTCTCCTAACTTAGGTTTCAGTGTTTGGCCCCCTACTGGAAACTAGATCACACCAAGCTCTGTGGTGCCATTTGATATATACTCTAAACTTGCCCACCCAAAGGCTTTTGGCCCTGTCAAAGCCTTTATAACTGGTTGTTACTTTTGTCCCCCCAATGGGTGGAGCTCCTTGAGGGATGAGGCCATTTCTGAATCCATCCTTGAACTCCTTATAGTCCCTGACTTGTGGTAGACATCTACAACTAATGTAGATTCGTGTTAGTGAACTAAAACCTGAAGTAAATCAAGAGCTGTTGATGATAGGGATTTCAGACCAAACGGAGATACAATCCATGGAGTCATAGCACTACAGAGCTAGCAAGGTTGGTAGTGCACCCGGAGCGAAGTTGTTAGGAACCTTTCCTCTGTTCCCTTGGTGGATTTCCATCAGCCACAGCTACTTACCAAGGCTTTGCCTTTGTTTGTTTGGTTTTTTGTTTGTTTGTTTGTTTGTTTTTTCAAGACAGGGTTTCTCTGTGTAGTCCTGGCTCTCCTGGAACTTTCTTTGTAGACCAGACTGACCTTGAACTCAGAGATCTACTTGCCCTAGCCTCCCAAGGGCTGGGATTAAAGATCTGCAGGATTGCAGCTGGTGGGCAACCAGAAAGAAGGAGATAAGCGTCTTGTCAGGGGCAACCAAGTGCATCTCGGCAAATCAGAAAACACATCCTGTGATTTTAGGGCTCCCGGTTCATCTAGTGTTTTCATTTACACAAATATAAAACTACAAAAGAAATGAAATTTTATTTTAAGGCTATGCTACCTCTAAATGGGAGATTTAATTCTTACTTAGTGTCCTTTGGCAGCACATATACAAACATACATATATACATGCATACATACATACATAACATATGCATGCATATATATATACACACATAGAGAACCTTCAGGAAAAGTTTTTAAGGAAACGAATCAAAGCTACAAGGGTTTAAATTAAGGCTTACTCTCCTGAAATTCAAATGCAATAACTGAAAGTAAGACTCTTAGATGTCACATTCATCTTGGTTTTTGTCTGGGAAGTAAGACTTTAAGATCCAGGCTGGCCCAAAAGGATGGTCAGGGTGACTTGGGGGCTTTCACATCTCTGTGTATAACCAAAGATTATTTTCTAACTGCACCAACACATTGGACTAGTCAGCACTACAGACCTTGGGGGTGGCGACAGACAGTAGATTCCTGTTTACTGTTTCTTAATAGTCTTCACTTACTCACTGAGGCCCCTACTGAAAGTCACACTTTATGTGGGATCAATGTACTGAGAAGCCAGACAAATGACAATTCTAATTTCTGTCATAAGTAACGGCCACTAGGGAAAGTTTTTTTTTTTTTTTTAAGCCATACAAATGACTCATTCATCCATTTATTCAATACACATTTATCACCTGTTGCAAACTAGATGCTTATGGGAATACAGGATGAAAGGTTTTCTGCTTCTAGGAATCTTAAGTCTGCTAGGGGAGACAAATGGTAAGAGACTGGTTTTCTAAAAATTATTGAGTGTCAACCTTATCCCAAACGCTGCTCTAAGCACCACAGTAGTGCCCATTGAGCAAAATGGGTAAAATCTAATGGTGGTTGCATGCTAGTGAGAAAGATACCATGAATACATTTATACAAGTATGAGGCTAATGGAGTAGAAATAAACTGACCAGATGACAAGGGACCACTGCTATAGATATATTTGTCAAGGAGAGACCCCTTTCGATTGTGACATTTGAGAAGAGCACTGGAAAAATGGAGGAAACAAGCTTTGTCAATAACTGGGGATAAAGAGGTTCAGGAGGAAGAAAGCAAGCCTCCTAGCACATCACAGCAGCTACTGTGAAAAAGCAGGAAAAAGAGGAGCCCTAGTCCAAGGGTATTTGAAGATGGGTAGCCAGGGGCTCAGATAATGTGTCCCATGTTAGAGTACCCAAGAATGTGAAAATGCTCTGAGAAAACAATCAGAGGAGAGATAATGGGGTGAGAGCTACTTGGTTGCTGTTGATCGAAGAGGAATCACAAAGTAAGGAAAATGTTCAGTTGCTCTTCATATATTATGTTAATATGATCTTTAGAAAAAGCAGTCATAGTGAAGGAAGTATATATAACAGCAGTTCCAGATTTACTACTTGATTACCATCCAGTTAATACACTGAGAACCAAAAAAAAAAAAAGAGTTAAAAATTAAAACTACCAGAAAAAAATAATTATACCAGAACGAAACATCTTGGGTTAAAAATTTGGTTGTGTAGGCCAAATAAATGTACAGATCAGCTTTATACCAGGTTTTGTTGTCAGACTAAAATATCATATATGATAATTTGATTTTCAAAGATGCACTAAACACTAGCTTTCATGGTGCTGTGAGTAAATCTATATTTTGAATCCGAGTGGTCTTAATATGGGATGTCTAGTTTGGGGGGTTAGACAAAAGTATATATAGTTTACCCTGTGGCCAAGTGAAGATTCTGATAAGGAGATGAACACGAAATTTATCTCTTCCCAGCTTCTAAATGTTCTCAGACCCTCTTCCTATTTTCAGAGATTGGCTTGGCCAGATTTTAATCTCTAAAACTAGGAATGACCTTCAACTAAACTCAGGGCAACAAAGCAGAGTTTAGCCCATGATACTCAATACTGTCATCTTTATAGAAAACAGAAATGCTTTGCCGTATTGAACACTGAGTCCTTCCAGACAGTTTCTGAGGGTACAGTAGCTTCAACTCTCCTTCAAGTCCAATTTCAAGGTCAGAAAGGGTAATATGAAAAAGTCCCTTTAAATTTTCACCTTTGTGTAACTTTTCCCCTCAAATTAAAACCAAATGGCTTTTAAAAAATTATGGCCTACAATGTGATAATATAAAACCTATTGTAGAAAAATGAGTAACTTAATTTTTCTATGGGTCTAGAGAGATAACTCTGCGATTAAGAGCAAGTGCTTCTCCCAGAACCCAAATTTGGTCCCCTGAACCCATGTCAGTGGCTCACAACCACCTGTAATATCAGCTCCAGGGGATCCAGTGCCTCTAGCTTTCTTGGGCACTTACACTCATGAGGACATAGTCCCACACAGGAAAAAATATATGCGTAATTGAAACTAGAGTAACTATTTTAAAATAAAATTCTAGGAGTTAATTAAAATTACACAATTTACAAATCTTTGGTGTTTGGTGACATGATCAATAGCTTCTAACCTATTTTAGTATGTCGATAAGGTAAATTGTTACAATTGCCATTCATCTAACTTTTCTGTGTTTCAACTTCAGTTTGGACAAGTTGCAAAAATGGAAATGGAAACTGCTATTTCTTGGCTTCTTTTAATCATAATTTAAATTATTGATTAAACTAGTCTTAAGTGCATTTCTTCATTTAAAAAGATCAAACTTTTGTCCTTTAAAGTTTCTACTGGGAAACCAAGGAGTTTTATATTGTGGATTTCAATTTTATGGGGGAAAATAACATGAGAACAAATATTGAATGTCAATGAGAATCCCACGGTGCCACAGTCTTCATAACATTTGTGATATATTAACATTTTCTCTTTCCTTTTCACTTTTCAAGGCTTACAGAGCCTATTACTTTATGTATCTTCCAATTCAAGCCCTGGGCAGCCTATAGATTTTCTAATCAACTGCATTCACCAGTTTTTATAAAATCTGTATTCAGCTGAAAATTGCTTTTGCTCACAGTCCAAAGAGGGCCATTCCTTCTCTTGCACCTCAGTTTTCTGTTTTTGTTTTTATTTGGGAGGATTTTTTTTTAATGGCAGAAAGAAAAGACAAGGAAGAAGAAAAAATAAACATGATAATTTTAACTACTGTTTCAAAATTGCATGCCTGATGATCTTGATAGAAAAAAAATAGAAGGTTAAGAATATGTTGTATCTTATCCTAAAACCACACCAACATCAGCAGCCTGATATATTTCAGCTCATGAACATTAAATGGTTGCTTACTTTAAGAAAATATTTTCTGGAGGCACCAATAAACATTTTACAAACTATTTTTGTTGAATGTCTTTTTTGGTGTGGTCCTGCCATTCATGAAATCAATGTTTTCACTTGGTAGTATATTTTCATGGATCACTATAGGCTCCTAGCCATATAGTAGAGCATAAGGAATATTTACTGAGTAATATGAACCTAAAATAATGCACAAGCAGTGACTGTTTTAGGTTATCTCTTGGTCAGCGTGTGTGTGTGTGTGTGTGTGTGTGTGTGTGTGTGTGTGTGTGTGTGTGTGTTTCTGTCTATCTGTCTGTAGCCCAGCAAGTGATCGGAAACAATAAGAGGCCCTGTTGTTGATATTCATAATTTCACCTCCATTTTCTGCATTGATCCTACTGTTTTAGTTGGTGACTGAACCAAACCTGTAGTCACATAACAGGACCATGAAGGCTTTTTTAATGTGAAGAGGGGGCCACAGAATCATCTGCCTCCACCCCAGTACACAAAAACGAGCTACTCTATGATTTTATTTTTCACTACCAATTAATGAATGATAGAACTCTGACGTGATAAATAGGTCAAGATAGATTTATTTTGAAAGCACTCTCTGTTGACAAAAACATCTTTAAAAGTCACACAGATCCCACCAATTCATTACCTCTAATCAATGGGATCGAGAAGTTTGTAAGATGGAGTTTTGCTAAGTAATGTTCTAGCTGCATTTGAAGACTTGCCTAGTGAAAGCAAGTATGCCTAAAACCACTTAAAAGCAGCCACGTGGGATGGAAATTTCTTTTGAAGCTGTACTCAGACATCTGTCTGTGTTGCACAGTAAGCACAGGGCTCCTGGTTTCAACTAATCACCACGTCTAGAAACACTGGAGCAATTTCAAGT
Source organism: Peromyscus maniculatus bairdii (assembly GCF_049852395.1). Taxonomy (NCBI): domain Eukaryota; kingdom Metazoa; phylum Chordata; class Mammalia; order Rodentia; family Cricetidae; genus Peromyscus; species Peromyscus maniculatus. Next base: position 31,730,980 of record NC_134869.1, read on the forward strand.
CCACCTGGTTCTGTTCTTTTTGTTTACTTGCTCAGTGTTGTCATGGGAACATTAATTCTGCATAAGATCTTCAAGCAGAGAATTACCGTCATCCAAAAAAGAATGGATTAATGGAAGTCACAGAATGTTCACAAGACTTCAAACCCCAGGTTATATGGCAGAGAAGTAAGCATCAAGTGACAGCTGGGTCTATTCAACAGCAATGGAATACTTGAAGACTATGACTGAGAGACTACTGAAAATGATATTGAGGTAAAATAGGGAACAGTAGGTTAAACATGTAGCATGACCTTGAGAAAATGCATAAAGATGATTTAGGGAATGACAGACTAAACTATCTGGTGGTGTCTCTTAGCAGAATATAATATAAGGCACATTATTAGAATAATAAAATATGGACCATTAGAAACGAAGGTGGGGATTCTGCAGTAGGTACATGGGTCGATGAGAATGGATTAGATAAATTTCATAGGCACAGCACAGCTGTGTTCTGCACTCAGGATGCTATTAACTGTGCAAGAGGCCTTGTTGATAACATGGAGCTACTTGAAGTGGGCTTCTAGTGGTTGAATGCTACTCTAAGAATGAATGGGTCTTAGTCCTCTGCATCGTTACTGAGATTCCAGCTGAGTGCCCTGAATTATATTTTAATCAAATGTATTGGTGGCATACAGCTTCGGAAAATAAGAAATAATTGGGCCAGCAATATCAGTATTCTAAGATTGTACCTAGCTAAAATGGCAGGTTACAGTCAAGCAGATAAAATTCAATGGAAGGAAATGTAGCTTTCATTCATTACATGGAATCAAGTCAGAATGTGATTAGATTCACATTGATGGCATTGGTATAGGACTGGGACAATCTAATTCAAGAGTAGTTGATTTGGAAAATATTGATCATTTTATTTAATAAAGTCAAAACAAGCTACATGAGTAAATCATCAAAATATTAAAAATCAATCTCTTTAAAATTAAATGTAAAATTTGTACCAATACTGTAATAAAACACTAGTATTCTATAATCCATGGGGAATTATTTTAGTAATTAGTAAAAATTTTCAAATTTAGGCATCACTCTTTGTTGGCATGTTCCTCATGCTAGTGATGATTTAGAGCATAATGAAAACTATCACAGTCACAGCAAAGTTACTCAACTGATATATGACTGGTAGCAGCAGACCTAAATCCATTTGCCACATAGACAGTTTAGTATTTAGAATCTCAAACTGTAAAGGCCTACTTAAAACTCACCATCCTCATCATGGTATTAAATAGAAGCATGAGTTAAATATCTAGATTCCCTCTTGGAAGGAAGTACTACCCTACTCAGCTGTGAAACAGAGTTCCTAGGAAGGAGGATGGTTCAACATTAGGAACTACTTTGCTGTAATGTTTTACATATGTAATAAAATGTCAGCTTAATATGTGATTTAAGCCCTGTAAGAAGGGCTTCTCTTCAACATGATAAAGATTAGCTATCAAATGCAATGTTGAATGCTGCATTTAAAGGTGTAGCTGAAGTTTTTCTGGTCCTGCCTGGCCCACAGTCAGGACAAATCTCTCTCACCCACCAATCCCGCAACCACTCAGACCCAAATAAACACACAGATGCTTATATTATTTAAACTGTTTGACCTAATGGCTCCGGTTTCTTGCTATCTAGTTCTTATATCTTAAATTAACCCATTTCTATAAATCTATATCATGCCATGTGGCTCGTGGCTTACCGGTACTTTACATCTCGCTTGTCATGGCGGTGGCTGGCAGCGTCTCCTCACTCAGCCCTCCTGTTCCCAGAATTCTCCTCTCTCTATATCCCGCCTATACTTCCTGCCTGGCTACTGGCCAATCAGCACTTTATTTATTAACTAATCAGAGCAACACTTTCACAGCATATAGAACATCCCACAGCATAAAGGTGAAACATAGAACAGTATATTTAAGCCCAAGAACAATACAAAAGATTTAACCAATGCTATAAGATAAAAGCAAGCAAAAAAATATGAAGAAGGAGCTATCAAAATTACCTGTTTTCAGAGTATTCGGTTATCAATTGAAAAACTGTTAGAAGGCATAACTGAATTTCCCAGAGACAATCACTAATGCCACAAATCAGTGCTCACATATCCAAATAGTACTTAAATCGTAATCTCAAATCCAACTGACAAGTTTTAAAAATCAATGAAAAGGAAAAATACAATAACAAAATACAATAAAAAGGAAGGAATAGAAAAATGATGAATTTTGATGGCCCACCATGTGACACACCTGCTATATATTTGAGAAAAGGGGATAAAGAGGGGAGAAGATGGACAAGGTCTATCGATGGTGTGCACACTTCCCAGTTAGGGTAGAAACAAAACATTTAAACAGGTGAGAACACAATGTGACTCCGGAGAATAGTAATGACGGAGAAGAAAACACTGAGAGAATGAACGAGACTTATACAGTGAGTTCTGAAAGGCTATATGAGGATGTGGCATCTGAGAAGAAGCAGGCACTGTGCAAAGTGGAAGAAGTGAGTGCAAAGATGACCATTTTGATGAGTAAAAGCGAGGGAAAGAAGAAGTCAGAGCATAGTAAAAGAAGGGGGTAGATGAGAAAGGATGCAGAGTGGGAGGTAGCAATACCTGCTTTAAGGACTCAAGGAAACGATGGAGAGCAAATGCTATGTTCAATGTAAACAGGCATCGCAATACTATTTTCTTCCAGCCACTGTTGTTTTCTCCATCATTTCAAGGGTACCATCTTTTTTAGGAAGCAATGTGATGCTTTAAAATATACTGGCCAGAGAAGTCCTGCATACATTTTATATCCTTGCTTTTCTGCTTACTAACTCTACAATGTTCACAGAAGTTGCTTCACTGTTTTGAGTTTCAGTTTTCTAATCTGAAAAGTTGCAAATTGTAAAACTAATACCAAAGATATATATTTGTTGGTTTTAATATTCCAATATGTATAAATAAAATACTCAGACCAGGTCTGACACATAGTAAACACTCAATAGCCATCATCATTTCTTCCCTGAGCCCTGGATGCCATGTGATCCCAACATCCAGACAGGGCAAGGATGGAGAATGCTTTCTTTATCATCATACATGAAGAGGCTTGGACTACACTTAGTTGTGGATTCAAAAGTTGGAGAGAGTTATTGGAAACACTTAGAGATCCAAACGAAATGTTTCCTATATATGCAACTTATTGTCTACATACACTTTCCCTAAATTGTTCATTTCTTGATAGGTCATCAATGATCTTTAAAAACTCCATTAGGACATGAAAAGAGGTGATTGAAAATGTTGCTTTATATAGCTTTCATCCTAAACGTACATGCTTTTAACATCTTTTGTGCATATGATAAATGTATGTGCATGTGTAGCTGAGCTCACATGTGCCCTGATGCTGGTATGGAGGTAAGAGGATGATTTCAGGTGTCAGCCTTTACCTTCCACCTATTGTTGATGCTACTTCCTCTGTTGCTGCTGCTACTGTTTATCAGTCTGTATTACAGGCTATCTGGCCCCCAATCTTCTGGGGGATTCTCCTGTCTCTGTCTCCCATCTCACCATAGGAGTACTGTTCACATAGCTTTCTAATATCTACCATTGTATACATTGGGGCATCATAGTAATACCAAAATATGTTCCCCAATATTTACTAAATGAGTTATTATTTTGGCTTACATAGCCTCAAGCAAGCAAATGAGGAGAGGACACAGGGGGGCAGATTTTTATTAAACAGAAATATTCCAAAATTTGTTCGCTTTGAAATTAGAATTGGTGCCTTATAAAACTACTGAGCATTGAGCATCGTGTTCATGCACATTATACAGGGAAAAGATAATTAACAAACTTTATTTTTTTTCCAAAACAGACTTATATATTCAAAAATGGCTTAGGGTGTGCTCAGTGGTGTGATTCTAAATATAAGTTAGCCATACACAGGTATTTTAAAAATGTACTAAGAAAATGAGAAGAAAAGCTAAAAAGTGATTTTGGCTCCCCCTTTTTTTTAAAAAAAAATTATTTAGTTCTAAAGGAACTTATGATTCTCAGAAGCAAATGTGGTATCTCAAGGAAGGAGGTCTGGATCCAGATGTCTGAGTCTCAGTTCAGTCTCTTCCTTTACAGTCGCAGGCTGTATATAACCTCCACCTCACTATGCTTATAATCTGTGCGTGCTGGTTGGGTTTTGTCAACTGATACAAGCTAGAATTTCCTGGAAAGAGGGTCACTCAGCTGAGCAATTGTTGTCTCTGGATTGGACTGTCGGCCAGTCTGGGGTCATTTTCTTAATTGACAATTGATGTGGGAGAGCTCAGACCACTTATGTACAATGCCACTTGTAGGTAAGCAATCTTGGATTATATTATCAGAAGGCAAGGTGAGATTTGGCTTGGAAGATATACAATTTGGGTACAGGCATGAGTTCTTTAGTGTAACTGGAGCAAGGAAACTATTTTAAAATGTAAGCTATTGTTTGCTTTTGTACTTGTAAGCAGACCAAGTGAACAGCTTAGATTCTGTGAAACAAAGAAAAATCTTTGTAAAATTAAAAAGGAAGAAATAAAGGAAGGAAGGAAAGAAAGAAAGAAGGATAGAAGGGAGGAAGAAAGAGATAGAAAGGTGAGCAAACCATGAAGAGCAAGCCAGTGACCAGTGTTCCTCCAGTGTCTCTGCTTCAGTTCCTGCCTCTAGGTTCCTTTCCTTGACATGAACTATATAAGCTGTAACATGGAATAATCCTTTCCTCCCCAAGTTGCTTTTGGGTCATGGTGTTTATCACAGAGGTAGAAAACTGGAGCACTATGCATCCTTGGTGTATATTTGTTGCAATCCTATTTGTTTTCCTTGTAAAGTAGACAATAATGAGACTTCCTATCATGAAGCTATGGTAAACATTAGCTGAGAAGACATACACAAACAGGTTATACACATGCAAGTGCTCAAACGTGACCACCCCTATAGGAAATGCTCAACAGGGAGGGGTATCCCCCATCTCTTCCTCTTATGGTCATGCTTACCTCCCCAGTGCAGTAAGTACAAAGGCTTGAGATTTAGATAGATATGCATTTGCCCTACCGCCCTGCTGCTTACTGAGCACAGGGGCTTGGAGTGGTGCTTAATTTCTGCATGCTGTATGTGTCTTGTGTCCTTTTATAAAAACAGTGACACTGGTCATACATGTCGTTGGTTCTCTTTCCCCTCACTGAGCCATTCAGGAAAAAGCAAAGGAAAGCCTGCCCTCTGACAGTTACCAAATCAAGAGTTCAGTATAGCAGTTGAGGGAGAAGAGGCACTTGGCAGATAACTTATGAGGACGCAGTTTAGAGTCATACGGCATAGTTCGTACACATGATCACTGATGGCATGCCAGGCATTATTCTTAGCTCTGTACATATTTCATTGCAGTCTATCATTAAAACAAACCTGTGAGGTAAGTGTAAGTGTTATTTTGAAGAGTCAGGAACTGAGTCACAAAGAGTATTTTAGCTGAGGTGGATTGATTCTTAACCCCTTGGGTTTAATGGCTATGCAACACTGTCAAGAACAAGTTCATAGTCCCGTAATGTAACACACACCAAGGAACATGAACTTGCAAGGAAAAAAATGGAGACAGCAATGCTTGCCAAGGCTTCAAAGGAAGTCAGGTCAGAGGAACACAGGAGAGCATAAAGCAGCCACAGAGGAAAAGGAGAACAGAGATTTTTCTCTTCCCTTACAAAAGTATATCTATTACGCTGCTAGGAAAGATTGATTTGGATCACGTATTTTAAAATCGTAACATCAGTGCTTGAAAATAGCTGGTGGTTAATACATGGTTGTGTCCATTGTTTACAGTGGTTATTCTTCAGTTGAAAAAGAATCTATCAAGAGCATTATCAGAATATGCCGGCAATATCATGTCTTTTTCCTAGCCTGTGCCAATGGAGCGAGAGACAGTGACCGACCTTCAGATGACCTTTCAGTTATCTTTAGTGAACAAACAAAACTTTGTATTTTGGAATTTTGACAGGTAATAGGGCCCCAAATTCTCTTTCCCTGCAGCCATTGCCTCCCAGCAGGAAAAGGAAGAGGGGACTGGGGATATATCATGACCTGAATTGCATGCTCAAGAAGAAAATTGTAGTTTCTATTTTTCCCAGCTTCAAGAGCAGTTCTGGGCATCTTGAGGTGCATAAATGTACCCTGCTTACCCATCCTAACTGAAATATATGCTCGGGGGTTGTAGTATGGATTTCTTTGGCCCAAGCATTGTAGTCCATCAGTTAGTGTGGAAGAGGTATTCTACCTAAGAAAAGTTTAAAGGGATCTGAAGTGTTGCTTTTCTTGTGTAGTTTCCTTTGGTTGCTTGCTTTGGTTTTTCTGAGATAAGGTCTTATTCTGTAGGCCAGACTTGCCTGACATTCACTGTATACACCAGGCTGGCTTCAAACTAGCAGCAACCAGTCCTTCTGCTTCTGCTTCCGGAGTGCCGAGATCACCTGCATGAGCTGCCACACCCAACTGTCCTTTAAGCTAAATGTCTTCATTAACCATTTCCTACAACACTTGTGAGATTAACATAGTTTTCTTCTGCACATGGCATATATTTTCTAACAAGTGGAACTTGACTAAGTGAATAGTGGAACACAGCAAAGCTGGCTATATAACACTGATGGAATATTGACAGAGATCTTGAAAGGTCAGGGGGAAGTTCTGCATTTCTCCAGTTCGGACATATTTTAGTGAGTTGAGGTTGACAGACAAATGCTCTGGATGAATGCTGCATTCTGTGGTCACTCAGATATCAGTTTCTTCTACTGTCAGGCATCCAAATATTGCCAGTTAGGCATACTACAGATTGCCACCACTGGGGAGATGCTGCAGTGACAGACTCTTATCGAACGAATGGTTTTGGTTCCTTAAAATGTGTGTGTTGAAGTTGTGTTCTCCAATGTGAAAGTGCTTGTGGTTGGGATGATTTGGTTTAGATTATGTCAGAATGGTGGGGATCCCATTATTGGACTACTGTGTTCATAACAAGACAAAGACTCCTCGGGATCTCTCTGCCCACCTCTTCTCCTTCCTTCCTTTTTCCTTCTTTCCTTCCTCCTTTTTCCTTCCTTCCTTCCTTTTTCCTTCTTTCCTTCCTTCCTTCCTTCCTTCCTTCCTTCCTCCCTCCCTCCCTCCCTCCCTCCCTCCCTCCCTCCCTCCCTCCCTTCCTTCCTTCCTTCCTTCCTTCCTTCCTTCCTCCCTTCCTTCTTTCCTTCCTTGTCATCCTTCCTTTCCTCTCTTTTTCTTCTGCAATTTGGTTACAGCTCCCTCTGCTTCGCCTTCTCTTTATCACTCTACCTCTCCCTCCATTTTTCCTCCTTCCTACTCGCCTCCCTTAGACTCCTCCATGTAAAGACAGACACAGAAAACTGCTGTTTACGCGCAGAGGGTCATCTCTGGGTCAAACCCGGCAGAACCTTCATCTAGGAAATCCCAGGCTCTGCCGAGAAATATTTCTCTGCTCTTTAAAAGACTATCTGTACTGTTTGATTATAATAGTCATTTGGCTCGTTCAAGTGACTATAACATGATGCCGTAAACTGGTTACTTTATAAACAATAGACCTTCATTTCTCACTGGAGGCTTTCTCAAGTTCAAGGTACCAGTAGAGTGTTTGGTTCCTGCCGTTCCCTTACAGATGGCATTTTATTTTTATGTCCTCACTCAGTGGAGCACCGCCGCTCTCTGGAGCCTCTATTTTTAGGACATGAATTCTATATACGAGGTCTCTTTTTGTTGTTGTGACTTTGTATCCCAAGCCTTATACCTCCTAATGCCATTACACTCGTGGCTCGGTACAAAATCCAAACTTTGGAAGGATTGATGTAGTCAGAAACTGGCATGGCTAAAGCTAAGGCAATGCTCTCCTCTTTCTGTGACAATAGCCTCGAGAACAGTCTTTCTTACTTAGCTGAGCAGATGAGCCATAGCAAGACCATTTTACATGTGTACACATTAAGATACACATTCATGCCTTCACACGTTCCCTTCTGGAAATACCCACCATGCACACTCAGACACATTGGGAAGCTCCTACTCTTGAACCACTTTCTCTTGTTTTCAGAGCTTTAAAAGAACATACCCATATTATCTTTTCTTAGAAGTTTTCTTGGAGACGGGGTATGTAGCTCAGTAGGTAGAGCTCTTGACCCATGGCCATTGGGCCCAGCATTCAAGCCCCCACTGTAGAAATGGGAGAAAAGGAGAGCGATGAAGGTCCTATATGAATGTGTTTTGAGTTGTAAGTTTTTGTAAATGATAAATTCTTCAAATATAAAATAGTTCTGCCCGATTGATTTCCTTATACAAATTGACATTTTACTGATGTAATACAATCCCCTGGATGTTTACTTTGTACCCTTTGTATTGGTAGCCCTGGGGTCTAGAGTGTATAGTATAAATTTAATTTTTTCTTTTTGTTTTGTTTTGTTTTTTTGTCTTTTGTTTGTTTTTCAAGACAGTGTTTCTCTGTGTAGCCCTCGTTGTCCTGGAACTCACTCTGTAGACCAGGCTGGCCTTGAATTCACAAAGATCCGCCTGCCTCTGCCTCATGTGTGCTGGGATTAAAGGCATATGCCACCACCATCCAGCCTGTTTTTCTTAAAATTATGTTATATATATATTGTACTTCCAATCCCTCCTTCCTATAAGTACAGCTCTAGATCACATATACTTATGATTTATAAATGCTGCCTACATTCTTAATGGTTGTAAAACTCAAGAGACTATTTCATGACACAGGAAATTGGATTAAGTTTCCATTTCGCCGTCCACTTATGAAGCTGTGTTGGAACCTTACTGTGCTCTACCATTCACATTTGTCTATGGCTGATTTGACCCTAGAACTGCACTGTTGGCTAGTTGATACAGAGGCAGTACAGTCAGCAAACCTAAACTGTCCACTCAATAGCAGTCCTAATGTCCGACAGGCCCCTCTTTTAAGGCATTAAGAAGATGGAACAGAGTCGGTAGCGGTGGCACACATCTTTAATCCTACCTACCACTTGGAAGGCAGAGACAGATGAATGTCTGAGTTCCCAGCTATCCTGTTCTACAGAGTAAGTTTCAGGATAGCCAGGGATATACAGAGAAACCTTTTTTCTCAAAAAAACAAAGAAAAAAAGAAAGAAAGAGGGAGAGAGAGAGAAGGAAGGAAGGAAGGAAGGAAGGAAGGAAGGAAGGAAGGAAGGAAGGAAGGAAGGAGGAAGGAAGGAAGGAAGGAAGGAAGGAAGGAAGGAAGGAAGGAAGGAAGGAAGGAAGGAAGAAAGGAAGGAAGGAAGGAAGGAAGGAAGGGAAAAGGGGAAGAAAGAAAAATAAAATAGAACCCAGAGAGAAAAATTGTATTTATTTATACTTTCTTTTTTTTTTTTTTTTTGGTTTTTCGAGACAGGGTTTCTCTGTGTAGCTTTGCGCCTTTCCTGGAACTCACTTGGTAGTCCAGGCTGGCCTCGAACTCACAGAGATCCTCCTGGCTCTGCCTCCCAAGTGCTGGGATTAAAGGCGTGCGCCACCACCGCCCGGCATTTATTTATACTTTCAATTTAGCCATTTGTGGAGCTTTATTCTCAGCCTTCAGTGTTAACCATGCACCTGTCACAGAGGGCTCCTGTCTTCCTGCCCTCTACCTACATTTAGGAGCAGACTCCGGTTGCTTGTTGCTTGGCCCTTACTAGTCTGGTGGAGGGCAAAGGAGCCTCAGTGTAGCCAAGACCATGCATGCTGGATTTCCCTTTGGAACTTCCTGCTTCTTCTTTGGCTGCTCAGCTACAACCCGTCTTGTGTGGGGTAGTTCTCTGCCCCTTCCTACTTGGAGGAGGCCTCTCATAGTTTTGGATCTGGGACAAAGGACAATGTACTGCCTCCTCCCTCGCTCCTGGACCACTCTTTCCTACTGGTTGTAATGCTTGTTCATCAGAAGTCTTCTACCGCTGCACCTTTCTTACTCAGGGAAAGTTCATGGAAAAGAGTCTCTGAGGGTCTGAACTTTAAGAGGGGAGATGCTATACTATCAGCTGGGTCACACTTGGATTTCTTTCAGTTTGTTAAAAAAAAAAAAACAAAAAACTGAGTTTTTCTTGCCTGAGTATTTCTTGCACTGGAGTCTCTTCTTCCCATATCGTGCCGTAAGTGAGGGGGTTCTTGTGCTTGCTTCATATGATTGCATGGAGGGGTTTCTGTACTCTTCACTCTTACATCTTGAAAACTTAGATCATCTTCGGTGAGCCATAATTTATCTAAAACCTGCAGAGTTAAAAACTTATGTTCCTAGTTGAGAAGGCAGACTGAAAGCATTTTTAATCTTAGGCATTTATTTTCACATCTGAGCCACCATTTCACTATGCAGACTATTTATGTTGTTGCCCATGTTATAAATTAAAGTCATTTCAGACACTAATTTAGGTGAATCTATAACATGGCAGGCTTAGTTAACACAGAACCTCTTCCATTACAAACGCTGAGGTATGCGGGATAAATTTCAACAAACAAACCCAAAAAAAATCTCTGCTTTAGACTACCAATGAATTGGAATCTTCAGTTGCTGGAAATTAAGAGATGAGGGAGAGCTCTAATGGTGGGGTTGTGAGTTACATAAACATCTAGGTAGAGGCAGAGAGAGGGAGATGAGAAGGGTTCATATAGTCCCCGACTTAGAAATAAGCCTCACGGATGAGCCACAAGTAATGGAGGTAAGACAGTAGATCTGTACTGTTCTATAGCAGAGTGCATCGCATAGCATGCAGTCTATGTGGCACCTATGCAGTCCACCCATGCATACCTTACTCAAGGTATGTCCATCAAATGATTCCCAGGCTAGGGGAGATAAGAGGGGGTACTCTGTAGCTTGAAGTTTTCTTGTGTCCTGGTCTGTCAGCAGTCGGGACAAATCTCTCACGCACAGTCCCACAGCCTTTTATAAAATAATCACACAGAGGCTTAATATTATTTGTAACTGCACGGCCATTAGCTCAGACTTATTACTGACCAACTCTTATACTTCAGTTAACTCATAATTCTTATTTATGTTTAGCCATGTGGCTTGGTACTTTTTATCAGTTCTGCCTTCACATCTTGCTTCCTCTCTGTCTGGCTGGTGACTCCTGACTCAGCCTTCCTCTTCTCAGAATTCTCCTCGTCTGTTTGTCCCACCTATGCTTCCTGCCTGACTACTGGCCAATCAGTATTTTATTTATCAACCAATCAGAGCAACACATCTTCAGAGCATACAGAATGACATCCCCATCAGTACTCTTAAGGAACATCTGCTGTCCCAGCTTCTGGCAAGTGTGCCCTGCAAATAGCCCTTGCCAAAATTGTGCTCACAACTAAAATATCTATATCCACATGAGGTGGACAGAGAACATGAGCAAGAGTCAATGCATGAAACAGTAGCACATGAATAAGCCTGTGGCACACGCAGAGGCAACAGACGTTCAGAGCAAAGACTGTTGGAAAAAAATGCAAAGTCAGAGACATAAATATACGTATGACTAAAAATATGCACTTTCAAAAATAGAAGATGTAAAGTAAGTGAATAAAAATAATTGAAGTAATAACAGACAAAATTTAAAAGGGGCACATGAGTAGACACACCAACACACATGTGCTCTCAAACATGCCAACATGCATCCTTACCACACACAGAGAGAAAAAAAAAGAGAATGCTCAATGACTTCTTAAATATGAAATTAAATTTTCTGTTAAAGTTTTGGAAACTTCAAACGGTCTATGCATGATTCTATTATTCTGTACCATCTCCCAGCTACTGTGGTCCTCTTACGAGCCGAGTACACTTTAAGCAATGCTGCACTCTAGCCTTATTTTTGAAATGACTTGACCTTAAGCAAGTATTGACATGAGTGTTAAAACTGAGTGAGCTATGCGCAGCTTTCATTTTTCTGAGACAGAGATCTGTTCGTGCTGTCCCTTATACTGGAACCTCCAGTGTCTTCCCAGTGTCCACCATTTCTTACTGTAGCCATCCTGTAGCGTTTTCCTACAACTGGGTTGATAGCTTCTCCTGCAGTATCCCTTGTTATCAATTGTTAATGCCAGCATTTTCAGTTCTTTTCACATATAAACATATTCTCTCTCTGAACTTGCTTTTGCCTTGCTTAGAATATCTTTTCTTCAGGAAAAAAAAAAAAAAAAAAAAAAAAAAACCCGCCTTGTCCTGAAGTTCATTTTCTGTCCTGAAATGGCATCTCTCCAGAGTATTTTCTGCCATATGTGAAGCTGTCTCCCTACCTCCAGCCATTCTTTATTGCCTATCCCAGCTTCATTTGTTTCTTAGAATTTTTATTCATTTATTGTTTCCTCATTTCTGTTATAGTATACCTGTCAAAAGAAACTTAAGGAAACAAAATTTTATGTGGCTCCATATTTTTGTGAATTCATAGTAGTAGTAGCTTGAGACAGCTGGTCATAGTGTGTCTACCATCAGCAAGCAAAGAGCAATGAATGTTACTCATCAGCTCATTTTATCCTCTTTATTCAGTCCAGGAGTCCAGCCCATCGAATGATACTGCCTACATTTAGCATAGGTCCTCCCATCTCACTTAACATATTCAAAATAATCTCTCAGCAATGCCCAGAGTCTAACCTAGTTTAGATAGTTCCCTACAGGCATTCTCACGGGCTTGTTGTCTAGTTCGTTCTAGATCTTGTCAAGTCGACAATCAATGATTACACTGACTATGTGCCAAGTATTTATTTACATGTAGCCTTTGCTCTCTATTACTTTTTATCTCAAATGACTGGGCAACCATCTGGCACACTGTAGATCTTTTAATAAATATTTATTGAATTCATAAACTTATGATCTAGGTATTGTAGTTCTTGTTTAAGGGAAGGGTCCTCTCCCTCCTCCTCCCTCCTCCTCATTATCCTCCCTTTTATTTGTAGAAAATTCCAACCTGCCTTCTTATCATTTAGGCTTCAGACTTAGCAAGGAATCAGAACCTTCTGTGTGTGCTTCCACTGTACCTTCCAATACACTTTTGTTAAGTTCATTCAATCACCATTCAAGAAATAATGAGATTCCACCGTATTGCAGTGCTTGCTCTGGGCTCTAGTGTTGCAGTAGTAAATGCAGTAGGGCCAGTCTGAACTTGTTTTCTAGTGGGGGAATGGTGAGAGATAGGCAGCGATGAGTAATATATAAACATACCGTACTTCAGATCATTATGACTGGTCTGAGACGGTGATAAGAGATGAAGAGAACGAGACTGTGAAGAAGAGGCAGTTGAGGCTGGGACTTGCTATTTTAAAGACTGTGTGCCCGTCTCTCAGATACTGAGTCATGTGAGGGATTTTGTGGGTGAGTTACATGGTCAGCTGATGCTTACATAAGCTCACTCTTATATGTGGGGCAGGCACAGGATAAAGCATAGGCTGAGAAGAAAGTTAGTAAAACTGCAGTGTTTGAGGAGATGGTAATAGGAATCAAAGTAGTAGTAGAAAAACAAAATAGTGTCCTTGATCGAATTTAGGATAAATTAAGAAGACTAAGCTGTCATGATTTGAAGAGAGATCAGATTTAGAATATGAGAGTAACAAAAACAGTTCTAATAAATCAGGTGTCTAGTCTGTGTATCTAAATAAATGAAGCCACATTTACAGACTGGAAATGATATAGGTTGGGAGTGGCTATAGTGTTGAGCAACATACATTTCGGACATGCTGAGACATCTATCAAATATCATATGAAGAATTTGACTTAGCAGCAGCTCTATGCAGCATTCTGGAACTCAGAAGGAATGTCCAGAATGAAGACGTAAATGTAGGAACTATCAACATATAGATGACATTTAAAACCATCTGGAGACAGAAAAGATGTAAAATTTGAGAGTTTATTTCTGAGCAGTTCAAACATATATAAGTTGAGAAGATTGGCCAGTGGGAAAATCATGCCAGTGGGGGGTCAGAAACCAAGCATATGAGTGTTTTAAAGAGATGGGAAGGATTATGTATGTACAGTGCTCATGGGTGAAGAACAGTGTCAACCAGAAATTAACCGTTGATCCAGCAGTGTACAGGTCATTGATGGACCTGACATTTAGTTGAAACAGTATACAAGGGCTTTATTGGTGTGAGCTAACAAGACTTGGGGACACATATGTGAGAGAAAGGATAAGCAACTTATTAGAATATGCACTTTCCAAAGATCAGAGAATGACCAGAAGTCCAGTGGAAGAGAGGGAGGAGGAATTACATGAGCAAGCAGGGGTGGGGGAGGTCAAGATCATGATGGGCAAAACCCACAGAGACAATTGACAGAAGCTTGTGGGACCTCACAGACTCTGAACCGACAGCTGGGGAGCCTGCATGAGACCGAACTAGACTCTGCATGTGGGTAACAGTTGTGTAGCTTGGTCTGTTTGTAGAGACCCTGGAAGTGAGACCAGGATGTAAGCCTGGTGCATGAGCTGGCTTTTTGGAGCCCATTCCCTATAGTGGGATACCTTGTTCAGCCTTGATACAGAGGGGAGGGGCTTGGTCCTACCTCAACTTGTTGTGACAGGCTTTGATGACTCCCCATGGGAGGCCTTGCCATTTCTGGGGAGTGGATGAGGGTAGAGAGGGGAGGAGGTGGGAAGGGAAACTGTGGTTGATATGTAAAATGAATAAAAAAAATTTTTTAAAAGACAAGAAATGATAAGAGAGTGACAGCAGGTAGATGAGAAATAATAATACTCAACCATACTTGAAATACCTATCTGTAGTAGTGGTAAGAACTTTATCTTGTGGTAACAAGTTTCTCTGTCTTCTTGACTACTTTGTACAAAGTATGACACCTGCCCCAAAGCAGAGGCTCAGTTACATAAATTTGGAGAACTAAGCATAAGTTAAAATTATGACAGAGAATGTATTAGCTATGAAGTAGTTTCCTTTACATTTCCTTTTAAATTGGACAAGAACATATATATTGACGCTGGAGAAGAAAAGCAATCACAGGTCATATGATTTTTCTGAAACTAGTCATTAATTCTCCAACTGATCCAGTAATGTAAGTGCTACACACCACCAAATATTTTAGAAAAACATACACCATGAAAAATTAATTCAGTAAAGATATCCAAGAAAAGCAGTGTGTTGTCAGCCACCAGAGTCTTAAAAAGCATAGATAAGGACAAGGAGTGTGTTTTTCTTTTGCAAAGTAGGGTTTAATTCAAATTTTCACAGCATCTGGACCTGTTCATTAAAGCAGACTGCCCAGAGTTCATAGCTATGTGTGAAAAGTTTCTTCATTACTGAGTGATGATGCACATTTATTAAACGGAACATATTTGTACAACATGAGGCTGGGAAGTTGTAGTATAATAGATGCAAAGCACGACATCTGGGGAGCTACAGACATGAATGAAATATGGAAAGACATGGTGAAACATGGGTTGATGGTAGGTGTAGATGATTAACTTCCTTTGATGGAAATTATGTGGTGCCATATATTAAACAGGGAGTGAAATATTCAGAGATTCATATTTACTAGTGAATTTGAACATTAGTAGCAGAGTAAATTAACTATGTGGAGAATCGATGTTTTACAAAAATTATTCTGGGAGATTTTGTTCAAGGAACATCATTGAACAAAATATCAATAATAAAATAAATTAGAAAATAGCTGTTTTTCTGAAATTAATAGATATGACTTTACCTGGTGACATACTTTGTACATCTTCAGATTGTCTTAAACAGTGCAACACTTTGTTTAATAAACTCTTTTTCTCTTAATTATCAGTGATGTAGACCATTTTCCTATAGTATCTGGATGACACGGCCAGATTTTGAGAAGTTAGGGGAATCAGACAGAAAGATAAGCTCTAATTGAGATGTGAGATTGACTAATAAGTGGTGAAAATAAGGACAAGAAAACATCAAAAGGAAACATGTCAGTCCATGAAGTTGATGAGATTAGCTTAGTACTGAGTGAGCTTCTAGAAGCAGGGCATAAATTGTCAGAGCTTTTGCATAGGAAAACAACTTAAGACTGGAATAAAATGTTAGAAGCCTAGATACCACATAGTATGTGCTGCTGAAGAAAATTATCAGTATAAAGCTCACCTTAGGATTTTTTTTTATTTAAAAAAAAATTTATTCCCCCACCCCCTCTTCCCCTTCTGATCACATCCATCTCCTCCTCCAAAAGAGAATGTCCTCCCATGGGGGTGGGGGACAGCAAAGCCTGGTACATACGGTTGAGGTAGGACCAAGTCACTGCTCCCTGCATCAAGGCTGAGCAAGGTATCCCACCATAGGTAATGGGCTCCAGAAAGTCAGCTCATGCACCAAGGATAGATCCTGATCACACTGCCAGGGGCCCCTCAAACAGACCCAGCTACACAACTGCCTCCTATCTGCAGAGGGTCTAGTCCAGTCCCATGCAGGTTCCACCACTGTTGGTCTAAAGTTTGTGAGTTCCTATGAGCTTGCTTCAATTGTACCTGAAGATTTCCCCATCATGATCTTGACTCCCCTTGCTTATATAGTCCCTCTTCTCTCTCTTCGACTGGACTCCCGGAGCTTAGCCTGGTGCTTGGTCATAGATCTCTGCATCTGCTTCCAGCAGTTACTCTACAATGACAATTAGGGTATTCACTAATTTGATTACCAGGGTAGGCCAGTTCAGGCACCCTCTCCACTATTGCTAGTAGTCTAATCTGGGGTCATCCTTGTGGGTTCCTGGGAATTTCCCTAGCACCAGGTACCACAATGTCTCCCTCTATCAAGATAGCTTTCATTGCCTCCCACTCCTTTCCTCCCCCCCAGCTTGACCATCCCATTCTGTTCTCATCACCCATCCCCTCCCTTCTATTGCCCTCCCACCCCCAGGAGTCATAGAGATCTCCTGTTTCCCCTTCCCAAGGTGATTTGTACATTCTTCTTAGGGTCTTCCTTGTTTCCTGGCTTCTCTGGAGCTTTGGGTTGTAGTCTGTTTATCCTTTGCTTTACATCCAGTATCCACTTATGAGTGAATATATACCATGTTTGTCCTTCTGAGTCTGGGTTACCTCACTCAGGATATTTTCTAGTTCCATCCATTTGCCTACAAATTTCATGATGCCATTGTTTTTTGCAGCTGAGTAGTACTCCATTGTGTATATGTACCACATTTTCTTTATCCATCCTTCAGTTGAGTGTCATCTAGGTTGTTTCCAGGTTCTGGCTTTTATGAATAATGCTGCTATGAACACAGTTGAGTAAGTGTCCTTGTGGTATGATTGAGCATCCCTTGGGTATATGCCCAAGAGTTACCTTAGGATCATGAGAAGAAATGGCTCTATATTCTTTAAATACTTAAAATGAACTCTTTTGGGTCTCCTGTGCATACTTTTCATATGTAAAGGATGCCAAGTAAAAAATGTTTTGTTTTGTTTTATCTGTTCAGGAAATCTGTGTGCCATGTCAGTAAAGTGAGATGCCTCCTCCAAAACTCATCTTAGGCGCACTCTGAGTGCTGACAGAGTGTATAGGACAGAGCAGGAGTGCGCCTCCCTGTGTAAGCTTTCTCTTCCATCCTGTGCTAATGACATGGCAATCCTGCGTGAACACCTGAATTACAATCTAAATTCCCATCTCCTCTCCCCTACATTCTCAGGACGCACTCTCTGTGCCACCCAATTCAAGACGGCACGTGTTTCTCAGAGCTGTGCTTGTCAGCCATTGCAGGTAGAGGCAAGTGAAGGGAAGGGGTTTACAGTGGCTGAAAGGCTGGAGTGCCATCATCAGAAAGGAAAGATTTCCTGAAACTCAAACAAATTGAGATTAAATGAAATGCAACACGGGATGCCCTTTTGTTGCATTGAAACCCACTGCTTAATTATGCCTACCTGCATCGCTTGTACAGAAAATACATGTAGCAAAACATGCGGATGCATTTTCAAGGTCAGACTTGGGAGTCTGGAAGAGAAATACGGAGCCAGACGGTAAGCTCATAGGAAAATCAAGTCAGCCAGCTTTCCCCAGATGGTCACCTTTATACTGTTTTTTTGTAGCTTGTGAATTAGGCACCTGTGTTTTCTTCAATGCTCCCCCTGCCAGGTGAATTCTTACATTTGTCATTTTAATTTCAAATAAAAACAATAAATCCTGATGCTTTTTTTTTTTGTCTCCAAGAAACTCATGTGTTTAGCTATTGTATTTTTCTTGGAATGAAATTAATATTTTAGAGTCCCTTAAATGCTTGTTTGAATTTTACAGTTTATTAGCTGATATCGTCAAAAACAGACATAGTGACTAAACCTACAACAACTGTTTCATTTTGCCCTTTTCTAGAGGCTGGCTTGAGTGAACTCTGAGACCTTTGCATTTTTAAGTGTGGTATTTATCTTACTTAGAATAGACATTTTTAAAAGTTCTATTAATAATGATAAGAATAGCTATGTGGATTTCATATCTAACTAGTCTAAGCAGTTTCTTTGAACGCACACATCCAAACATTGCATTGGGAATTTCTCCCTACCTACATCTCCATGCATGAGAAGAACATACTGTCTTTTTCTATAAACAATGTGGTAAGCAATGTGCTTTTCTTAGTCACTGCTTTCAAACTCTTCTGGCATTTGAGTTGGCATTCTATTATTGAAATGTCAGATAAAGATAGGAAGGCCACCCCTCCCATCAGGGCTTAATAAACCAGCACAATGACTTCCTCTTTCTTTTGCATTATGTGAATTAATGAGTGCTGAAACATGATGCATGCAGGAAAAAAGAGATTCCTAAGAGAGACATATTACATTTCTTCCTTATCTGCTAGAGTCACCCTTAATGAATGTAGCAGAATGATAAATGCACTGATAAAATGTGATGAAGTACTTGTACCCAAGTTTAAATATTCAGTGTATGTTCCACTACAGATAAGATAAAAATAGTAAATTATAGCAGGAATTGTTTATGTTAATGCCACTTGAAAATTAATGCCTTCCAAATAAAATTTGTTTATGTATGAGTAATTTGTCTTGTATTTTAAAAATGAATTAAGTACTGGGATCTTAGTTAGCTTGTTCAAAAGATAAAACAAATCTAAGCTGATTTTAATCTTCTCCCAAATGAAATAAAACCAAGCTATTCATTATAAGTTCAAAACTTTATTGAACAAGTCATTGTAAGTGCATTGCACTTGCCTGTTTATTTTGAGTGAATTAGAGCGTAATGACTCATAAATTTGAAAAGATACAAGCATAATTTTAATGGCATCTAGTGGTTTAAAAGCTGAGCTTTTCTTCATCAGCCAAGAAAATATTGAATTACTTTATAGTAGAATAGGAGGTGTCTCATTTTACATCTAAATACTTTATTTATAAAATGTAAAATTAACTACTCAATCTTGCTGTCTTCCTGGCTTCCAAATGTGAATCTCCTGGAACTTTCTTAAAATTATGTTTATAAAGCGTTCTAATACCTTTTTATGTACACAAAGATTGAATTATGATTACAGAGTCCCAGAAAAAAACACATTGAATAGCACATGTTGATTAGCATTGGATGAGAAAAAACACTCATAATGTTGCTTCCATTTTATGGACAGGTGTTTTCTTTATGCTCATTTATTTATTCACTGTATAATGGCTTGAAGCTAAGTCACTAAGAAAATTAAAGTCTACTCTTGCTTATTGCTCTCATGGAGTTTATAAACTAGAAGATAGTTATTCATCAAATAATAATGATTATAAATGTTAAATTACAACAATGATAGTATGTGAAAGCAAAAATAAGTGGTATTATGAAAGAACTGTGGAACACATTAAACATTGATTGGTAGATAGCTAATAATAGTTAGCTGGATTTATAAAAGTAAAACTGAATGATAGAGATAAAATGGGGAATTGTCCCAAAGAAATATCTGAAAAAAAAAAAGGTGGTGTTTTTCTTAATACATGAAGAATAAGCAACCATTCAATGGTATAAAGCATAGGGAAGCTGGGTGGCAGTGGCACACACCTTTAATCCCAGCACTTGGGAGGCAGAGCCAGGTGGATCTTTGTGAATTCCAGGCCAGCCTGGTCTACAGAGTGAGATCCAGGAAAGGCACAAAGCTACACAGAGAAACCCTGTATAAAAAAAAAAAAAAAAAAAAAAAAAAAAAAAAAAAAAAAAAAAAAAAAAAAAACCTAGGGAAGAATATTTAAGACAAACTGAAAAATATAAGAAATAAAAACATTATGACCAGATAGTAAAGACAAAATTCTAAGACTTTAAAAAAGCTCATGATGCCAGAAGTTAGAGTGGTAGACAGTGTTTGGTGTTTAAAGGACTTACCTTCTACATTTAAAAAAAAAAAAAAAAAAAAAGTTTAGTCTCATTCCACAAGCAATGCAAAGTATTTGAATTTGTTTAAAAGGGGGAAATAATGTTCATCAAACAAGTATTTTGTATAGAAAAGAGATTCTAATATGAGCCAAGTGGAAATACAGAAATTAGAAAACTCTCAATACAGACAAGTGAGGAGGAGGAAGAAAGGAAAAAGACTGAGGAAGGTGAGCAGGCATAGGTAGGTTGACAAGATATCCCATACAACTGTAAAATTTATAAGGATGTATCAAGAATGGGGGAATCCACAAAGAAAAGCACGGGATATCTAGTTTCCATATCTAGATCCTGAGATAGGATATTCTTTGAGTGATAAGTCTAAAAATAAAATAAAAAAATTAAACTGGGAGTAATTGAGTTCAAGCTTTAAAAAATTAAATTTTGTTGTGGACAAAAAATATCAACTGAGTGTGGATGTGCCATAGTCAGTAATTTAGACCATTTTTTGAATTCCTTTAATGGTCTCCATCTGCAGCAAAAAGGAGTATCTTCAATGAAAGGCAAAAGTTGAACTTCTTTATTGGAATAAGGATAAGAATGCAATTGAAAACTATACTGTTTTGGGGAAATGGCGGTAGCTGGTTCTCTTCTGTGGTCCATGACCTCACAGTCAAGGTAGCTGGTTTGATTTGCAGTACCAGGCACAAATCCTCTCCTATGGATCATGCCTGAAGTCCAATTAGATGGTCATTGATTACACTAAAATAGAAGTGCCACTATTACATCATTGGGAATATATTGTCATGTTGGTCATTGTTGTGGTCCATAGGCCATAAACCCTTTGTGCAAGGCTCAGGGGAGATTATGGACAAGTAAATAGAAACATTAAGAGCCAGAGGACCAAGATATCTGCTGTGATGCAGCATCTTCTATACAATGACAGAGTGCTATACTCATAATATCTCAATAGTATGGCTGCCTAAATAAGACCTGCACAGTCACAACACCAGGTGGTATGCCAATGTGCATAGGGGAAATCTCAGAAGGTTCTACCCTTAGATGAAGAGCTACAAGCAATTAATATCTGCCAAGTGGTAATATTAGCCCCTTGATAGGTTATCCAATCCCAAATGATCAGCCCATACAAGCAAGACTAACTGGACTCAGCAAGTTGTATTTGGTACACACACCACACACACACACACACACACACACACACACACACACACACACATGCTTAAGAAGAGTCTTGAGAGGGGGAGTAAAGGAGAGGTCACACAAGAGGGAATTGGGGTGGGAGAAGGTGAAGGAAGAATATAGAGGGTTGGAAGTAATAAAAATTCACCATGTATGAAATCCTCAAAAAGTAATTTAAAAAGTAGAATTTCAAGTACAGTTAATGGCTGAAGAATAGATGTTAGGTAGATTTGTCCATCATTTGATCTGGGTGTCAGAAGAGACATTTGAAGTTAAAATGTTTATGATCCAAGAGTTGTGAGATACATAACTCAAAACCATTGGGTATAAATATCTTCTGTAAAACTTAACCTCAGATGACAGGTAATAGTCTTTGTATAGAAGGCAGAGTGCATCTAAAAGAACAGCTTTTGAGACAATAAGAGAAAACTCTGGTGGCATTGTAAAAAACGATGAGATGTCATGTTAAGTGATTCAGGATAATGAGATAGACAGGTATGGAAAGGTAGAAAGATCAGCCTACACAGGAGATTCTGAACGCGGGTTTAAACTGACTTACCTTATACTTTTACCTGTACTTTCCTTATGTCAGTCAGCTTGGTACCCCTGTAGGGAAATACTTGAGCCAATAAATTTATAAGCAAAGATTATTTGGTTCATAGTGTAGAAGGTTTCAGTCATGACCAATTGTCTCCAACGTTTTGAGGTTATGTGGTATGAACATGCAGCAGAGGAGGCCCAGCCACTGAGAGAAAAAGGCAGAGGAAGAGACTGAATCCCACCATCTGCCTTGAAGGCATACTGCCCTCAAGGATTTAATACCTGCTACTAAGGCCATGTCTTAAAGATTCTACCTCCTCATAACACTACTAACCAGGGACAGAACATTTAATGCATGCCCTTTAAGGGGCACTTATCCAATGTCAATGTTTGGAGAAACAGATGAGCATTCACTTAAATTAATAAAAAGATGATTGTAAAATAACTTATACTCATTGTTAAACTCTATAGCAAAAACTAAAGAGATAAGAAAAAATTAAATTACCCATAGAAAATATAAAGAAGGAAGCATAAAAATAGGAGGACATTTAAACAAAGTTGTGAAAATGACCAGTAAATTATAAAAAATAAAAATTCATTGAAAATAAGGTAATGCAAAGGATAAAAGCCTGTATTTTCAAAAACTGATTGATTTTCATTTAAAAATATTCACCTCTATGCATACAAATGCAAGATAATAAAATTGCCTTGATGGTGAATTGGTAAAGTCTACCAAATATGTAAGTAACAAATATTATCAAGTCAATGCAAAGTCTAGCAAAAATACTATAAAATTCTACCATCACTTTAATAGTAGAGACCTACCCTAAGTCTGAAACTAGACGAAGATAATATAAAAAAGAAATCAGACTAAGTATTTCTCAAGGATATAAATGTACAGGTGTTTAACAAAATATTATCATATAGAATCCAGCAAAAGAAACATATACATAGACACATACATGAATAGAAGGTAATATATATCATGTGAGCCAAACCAAGAAAATCAGAAATTCTTTATAATTTGTCAGTCAATTCAAAAATTTACTAACATATAAAACAATCTCAATACATGTAAAAACAAAATTTGCCAGTGCTGGAGAGAATGAAGGTAAGTCTTTGAGGAGACTGGGGTTCGATTCTCAGCACATACATGGCAGCTCACAGCCATCCATAGTTCCAGATAAGATGTGACACTATCTTCTGACCTCCATGAGCACCATGCATGCCTATGATGCACAGACACACATGCAGACAAAAAAAAAAAACATCCATATACATAAAATAAATAAATTAAATAATTTTAAAAAATTAAATAAAAAGTATTTTCTAAATTCCATAGCCATTCATAGTATAGACATTTAGCAAATTAGGAATAAAATCTCTTTCAAATTAACAAAGAACCTTTATATAGAAACTTTATCAGACATTTTACTTAATAGTAAAAGGATGAACTCCTCTCTCTTGAGCACAAGTTAAATATATGTGCTCTCGTTACCTCTATTGAGCATTTCATAAGAAGTCCTCATAAATGTGGTAAGATCAAAACAGTGAAATTAATAATTCACAGCTATGAATGGAAGTACACTTTATTCACACACAGTGTTTGTCTACATAGAAAATCCTGTAAAATCTACCAATAAAAGTACAAAAACCTCACACCTCATCATGGAAAACTCTCTTTGCAACGGACTGAGCCCATTACAGAAAAACCACAGCCAATCAAAATGCAGAGTGTGGAGCCCAGTCACAATCCACTCATCTACAACACAATTCCCACACCCAAGGGTCAGAGAATCTTATAGAAGAGAGGACAGAGAGATATGAGTCAGAAAATCAGGAAGTGCCTAAGAGATTGTGTCTGCTAGGAATGTCAGAAGCTAGACCCATAAGTTCTCACCAGCATGACTACCTAAACATGAGCTGAGCAAGGGCACACCAATAGGCATAGTAATGAGGACTAGGAAACACTACCGAGTACTCACTTCTACACAAATAACTAAATACCAAGCGCAGGAGAAATAGTCTTCTCCAGGGGTGAGCACAAAAATTGGTTATTTAATACCAAATGGCCAACACTGTTACATATATGTAACATTATATAGACAAAGTAGGTCAATTTATGCATTTAAGATTATCTTCCTACACACATATACATATATGTAACTAATTAATGAAAAGAGAGCCCATGAATTTGGAAATGAGCAAGAAAGGATAAATAGAAAACATTTGGATGGAGGACAGGAAAGAGGGAATGATATAATTATGATACAATCTCAAAAAAAAAAAAACAGAAGAAATAATTTTGAAAAAATAAATCTACTAATAAAATTAGAGCCAGGGATATGACTCAGTGGGTAAAGGGTTTGCCATGTATGCTGGCTAGTTTTATGTCAACTTGACACAAGCTATAGTCATTGATGAGGAGGGACCCTCAGTTGACAAAAAATATTTCTATTAAGCTTGGGCAGCACGCAAACCTGTAGGCTATTTTCTTAATAATTGATGCGGGATGACCTATCCCATTGTGGGTGGGGCCACCCCTGGGTTAATGGTCCTAGGTTCTATAAGAAAGCAGGCTGAGCAAGCCATGAGAAGCAAACCATTAAGCAGCACCCCTCCATGGCTTCTGTCTCAGGTCCTGCCTCTGGGCTCCTGCCCTGCTTGAGTTCCTGTCCTGACTTCCTACAATGATGAACGGCAATGTGGAAGTGCAAACTAAATAAACCCTTTCTTCCCCAACTTGGTCATCACGTTTCATCACAGCAATAATGACCCCAACTAAGACACCATGCGTGTGTGAGGACCTGAGTTTAGCTGCCCCAGAATTGTGTAAGGTTTATCACATTAGGGGAGTCTGTTGTTCTCACACTCCTATGACAAGTAAGGAGTAGGGAAAGGAGAATCCCTGGAAGTCTACACAAGGGCTAGCCTGGTACACACAGAGGCAATCACCGAGAACCTCTGTCTCAAGGTGAATGCCAACATTCTGAGACTGTTCTCTGTCTCCTACACTCATGCTGTGGCATGTACATGTCCAAAATCAAACACACCTGTGTACACACATGCACACACATAAAGACAGAGAAAGAAATAGAAAGGAAGGGAGGGAGGGAGGGAGGGAGGAAGGAAGGAAGGAAGGAAAAGACTAGGAAAAATGTTTCCACAACACATCTGATAAGAGATTTGTATCATAAAACATAAATAACTCTTAAAGCTCAATAATAAGAGAAGCTAATCCAATCTTGAAGATTTGAATAGGCACTCTGCTGAGAAAGACGCATGAGGACTAAGCATATGAGATGTTCAGCCGTTAGTGTTCAGGGAGAAAGCAAATTAAAATGGCACCTAGATATTCCTTTTCAAATTTTAAAGGCCTCATTTGTATGTATGAGCTTGAAGGGTGTAAACTTTACATTATTACTCTCATGAGTGTAGTATAAAAACGGCTCATCTCTCATGATCGAGCATTATTTCTAGTCTCAGCTCCTTAAGTCCTCTCTCTTGAGTAATTGTTTTCCATTTCATAATCAATGTTGATGTTCCCCTAAATATCTCTGTGTTCAGAACCTCAGGAAAATTATATTCTGTCCTTTGATATTAGTTTTTTAAAAGGTTAAATGTAAGGCTAGGGAGATAAAATATATCACAACTTTCTGATAGTAGCTCATTGTTGAAGGTGTGTTGAAGACATATTTACATTCTTAGATTCTCTGTAACACTATTGGCCATTACCAAAATATGGAGTCAACCTAACTGCCCATAAGATAAATGAATAAAGGAAATGTGGAAATATATTCTCTATATAGTATATCACTGTTCAGCTTTTAAGAAAAAAGGAATTCCTTTCACCTAACATGGATAAGTGCTGTGGAATGTCGTTCTGTATGCTGTGAATGTGTGTTGCTCTGATTGGTTGATAAATAAAATGTTGATTGGCCAGTAGCCAGGCAGGAAGTATAGGTGGGATAAGCAGACAAGGAGAATTCTGGGAAAAGGAAGGCTGAGTCAGGAGATGCCAGCCTGCCGTCCAGGGAGCAGCATGTAATGGCACACAGATAAAGCCACAGAAAAAGTGGCAACATACAGATGAACAGAAATGGGCTGAGTTTAAGTGTTAGAGCTAGTCAGTTGTGAGCCTGAGCTAATGACCAAGCAGTTATAAATAATACCAAGCCTCTGTGTGATTATTTTATAAGCAGGCCACGGGACTGCAGGGCCCAGGCAGGACCAGAGAAACTTCAAGCTACAGATAAGTGTGATGTAAAATGAAACAGGCACAGAAAGACAGTATTATATTATCCTATTGACATTTCAAAACTAAAACAAACTGAGCATACTGAAACAGAGAGTAGAATGGTCATTTCCAGGGGTTGGTTATATATTGCACACACAGTAGGTTAGAGAATACAGAGTATCAGAAGAGAGAAATAATAAACTCAAAAGACCTAGTGTACAAAATTATTGAAATTTTATTTAAATGTTCTCACCACAAAATTAGTGTGGGGTGTGAGGTATATGTTGATGGACTTTGTCAATAGGCCTGTAGTACACAAAGATATCAAACCTTCTGTTGTACATGAAAATATGTGCAAATATTTTGTCTATAAAAACGTGAATAGGGACTGGGTAAGTGGCTTGGTAAGTGTTTGAATCTCCAGCATCCACATTAAAAAAAATTGGTCATGGCCACGTGTGACTATTAACCTGGCACTGGGAAAGGAGACAAGCTCTCTGGCAGCTCTTCTAGCTAAAATGGCCAGTTTCCAGTTCATTGAGCAACATTGTCTCCAAGAAGTAAGACACAAGGCAACACCTACTCTCTCCTGCCCTGTGCATCCCTACACACCACACGAGTGTGTGGGTTAACACATACATACACCATATACATGTAAAACACTCACAAACACACACACATGAATAATAAGAATAAAGCACCTGGAGAGATGACTCAGTAGCTAAGACCACTTGCTCTTTTTACAGAGAGCTTGGGTTCAGTTCCCAGCATCCACATGGCAGCTCACAAGAGTCTGTAACTCCAGTTACAAGAGATCTGTCTGTCGTCCTCTCTGGCCTCCACAAGCACTATGCACTTGTGAATATATATATATATATATTAGATGTAACCAATTGTCTTATTAAATAAGAAATACAGAACCAATGTAAAAGAGAAAGCCGAGAGGTCAGAGCTCAGAGCTAAAATCTTACCTCCTGCAGTGCTCCTACCTCCCCGAAAGAGAGCTACTTCCTGTGTGTCTGTCTTTAAATAGTCTTTCTGTTCTGCCTTCTCATTGGTTGTAAACCCAACCACATGACTGCCTTGTCACTGTCTGTAAGTACCGCCCTCCAGGTCTTAAAGGCGTATGTCTCCATTGCTGGCTGTATCCCTGAACACACAGAGATCTACCTAGCTCTTCTACCAAGTGCTGGGATTAAAGGCGTGCGTCGTCGTCGTCGTCGTCGTCGTCGTCGTCGTCGTCGCCGTCGCCGCCGCTGCCACCACCACCACAACCACACTCTTGCTATGGCTCTAATAGCTCTGACCCCCGGGCAACTTTATTTATTAACATACAATGAAAATCACATTTCAGTACAAATAAAATAACAAATAAAATAACACACACACACACACACACACACACACACACATATATATATATATATATATATACTCATACACATACAATAAAAACAAATCTTTAAAAGGCTAGTGAGAATAAATGGACTAAAAATATAACTCAGAGTGAGTACTTGCCTAGCATATGAAAGGATCTGTGTCCCCTTCCCAACACTAGAAGAATAAATAAATAAATTGATGAATAAATAAATAATATGAAAATTATATTAAATGCACTTTAACATGAGGCTAAAATTATTCAATTAAATTATTTTGATTTATGCTATAAACTTTTACTTTGTTAAAAAAAAAAACTGATTGGTCCCAGTGATAATAACACAGACAAAAGAAACTAAAAGATGTAAATCTAGAAAAATATCTTGAGCATAAGATTGGGCTTCATGTTTACTCTATAAAACTCCCAGATGTTAGTTTATATTATAATTAGAAAATAAAGTACTTAAGGTACTCCAGTGAATTTTTATACTGTTTACAATTTATTTAATATTTCATAAAACTATGCTCATGGTTAAATACCATTTCATTACTTATTTGTTATTCCAAATGTGAAAGATTCCAAAGCAATTGCTTTTCTTCCTTCTCTGTTCCTAATGTTTGATTTACAAGAGAAACATCAATAGAAAGTTTGAAGAAGTAGCTCCAGGGAATCTAGAATAATGAGAAAAATCTCATTATTTTGTGATATTTTTACTTAGAAGTTTAAAATGCTTTTTTTTATGCTGCCTGATAATAACCAAGTGCTCGACAAGATGTCTATGCCACTCACTGTAACTGTGGAAACCACCCAGCTTTACTTTGCACTCTAATCATCATTTAAAGATGTAGATTGCACCATCCTAACCTGACTACACAATTCCCAAAGTAGCTAAGAGATTGGAAGGCGTTATGATAGAGTAGGGAGAGGGTGAAAGAGGAAACCTATTATTAAGTAGCTTGATAGCAGAATAATGTATCAAACTGTCAGTTCGGATAAAGATATTCATCCGTTTTCTAGTATCAGATGTACCTGAGGACAAAATAGTTGAATTTTTTGTTTTTTATAACAACCTTTCAGAAAACACCCAATTTCATTGTTCATCTCTGCAGCAACTTCTCATAAGATAAGAGAAGAGTGTGCTTCTCTTCCAGTTTCTGCGGCTCAGTGAAAGGGGAATTGGAATTTACCAATAATTACACATACAGTGCATACACACAGAGACACACACATACACATACACACATACACACACACACTCCAATATTGCCTCATGCTCAGGTAGAATCATTATACTATAGAAAGTATCTAGTTGTGTATTTACTAACTATTGAAAATAACACAACTGACTTATTTTTGTGCCTAGTATCTTAAGATGTCAGCTCATAAGCTAATTTTTACCACAAGGTCCTTGGGTAGGTAAGTTATAGAAGAAAAGGTAGAATACATAGATATCATTTAAACTTTAAAGGTAAAATGCACAGATCTCACTTCTGTCCCATGGAAAGTGTTCTGTTGTTTGTTTGTCTGTCTGTCTCTCTGTCTTACATAGAGCTGCATAAAGTCAGCTGACACCGTACAGGAACTGAGAATAAGGAGCAGAGTAAATAGACAACCAAGAAAGTTGGTCGTGTGTAGTTGAGATCTCGTATTGTTAACGTACCCATGTTGTTTTGATATTTTCTCATAGTTATACAGTGAACTTAACGAGTGGATACATCCATACTGTATTCATTTTTTAAAGTAATTCTTTGAGATAATACTAGAAACTTCCACACAAAAATATCTATTTACAAAATGTACTTTGGACCATGCAGTTCCAATTCACTGTTGACAGAGCTTAGGAAACGTAATTCCCTAAATGTTTCCATGAGTGCTAAAATGAATTGTGGTCTACCTTCTAGCCAAAGTCACTGATGCTCTAATTTGCAAGCAAAATTTGGCCATTAATGAAAGATGGATTCCAGTTCCTCGAATCTTATTTTATTCAGAATTTATATTTTGTAATCTCAATCTTGCCAAATATAACTTGACACAATGTCATTGCTAATAAGTAAGAGTGTTTATATGATATAAAGAATTTGGATCTAATACAATATTTTCTGTTTAGCAAACACTGTTAAGTGTCTTTAATTGTCATGATACACTATTGTATTCAATAACAAACATAAAAGTTAATTTTAAAAAAGAGTGTTCTGGTGTTCTCGAGCTGGGGAAATGACTCAGTGGTTAAGTGCTTTCTATATAAGCATGAGGACCTAAGTTTGAATCCCCAGTACTCTGTAAACATCAGGTGAGTGTGGTTGCCCTCTTGCAATTCCAGCTTTGGAAGGTAGACACAGAGGATTTCCCATAGCAACCTGACCATTGAGTCTTGACAAATCTGGTAGCTCTGAGTTTGATCTAGTGATCTTCCCTTATACTGCAAAAGCTATGAAGGATGAAGGTTAACCTTGGGAGCCTAAATACATGTGCACCCACCCACCCACATACAAATGTGCATACACATGAATACCATGCCCACACACATGAAATCCAAGAAAAGAAAAAAATTAAACACAATACAACAGGTGTTATATATAGTGTTCAGCATCAAAGAGAACAGTGATTTGTTCAACTTCTTTCTATTATGTTAAGACAAATTACCTTTTATCCAAATCAGTCCCGAGGGCTCTGAAAATGCAATCGTCAGGTATGCATTTGTGTGGATGCCAGCAAGGTCAGAAAGCAGAACACTGAAATAAACTGATTTCACTCTGATTAAGAATAAGATCTCACAGTGAAGGGCTGTAATCATGTAAAGACATGGATGCAAGATTAACTAGAAAACAGAGGGGGGAAATACAGAAGAAAAGGCAAGATACGAGATAAAATAAGAAAGGAAAACGCATGCAGAAGAGAGGGGAAGACTTTTAAACTCCTGGGTTCACAGGTGATGGTAAGCAAATCAAGTTTCAACTTTAGCTTCTTGAGAAAGAAAACTAAGGTGATTTTTGTTAAGTACAGGAAAAAAAAAAAGAACAAAATGAATACAGTTCCTAGAGAAAACGGGAACACAGTATTCATTACTCATTCCAACTACACTACAGCAATTGTTTAACAAAAAGGCTGTATCTAAAGCTTTGTGTACCTAAAGATTTGTTTATTGGGAAAGTAATCACTTCCAAGTGAAATAGATACCTTCCACTGCAGAGGATCTCTTAGCAACTATAGCTTTTCATTTTGTAGCATAAATTGTTCTCTTGGATGCAGTAGGTTTGGCAAACACTTTTGAGCAGCTTCAGCCAGGATTTGTCCTTATATAAATGCATGATTTAAATTTTCAGTGTTGTCAAACTTGTCTGTGCATGATGCAGTTCGGTGTTGAGCCAAACCCCACACAGAAGAGATCACCCAGTGTTTGACAATAAGTACGAAGTGGAATATTTTCAACAGCGAAATGAGGAACTGTTTTGTTTCATTTGAACCAGTTCTTCAAGAGGTGAACCAATTAGTCTGCATCGAAGAAACATGGCAAGTTGTTGGCAAATCAAAGCAATGACATTGTCAAATGAGGACACATTAATTGTCATTTCTCATTAGAAACTTGCCAATTGGCAGGATCTCCTTTTATATCACAGTAGAAGTACAAAGCTCCATTGACCACTGATTTTTTTCATGTGGGTACAAATGCTTGGCTACTGATGTCGGCTTCAGACATAGCTTTTTCATATATCAAAAAGGCAATCAGCTGGTGTTTCACATGCATTTATTAGAATGTATTCTTAATAGTAAATTCACCAATGAATATCTCTAGGGAATGCTGACTTAGGGGCAGATATAGTTGTGTTTAGGGGTTGCATTCAAACTTTAGTTGGTCAAGCATAGGAATATGTCTCTTAAAGCAAGACATCTAGTCATTTCACTGAAAGGACTTCCAATTCCAAGAACTTCATTCTCTAATTTTTACATTTCATCACCAGAAATAAAACAGGAAGTGAAAACTCACAGTAATCAGGGATAATGAGAAAATAAGTGTATTTCAAATGTAGATGATGTTCCAGGAACTTCACTAAAACTGCAATGTACTTATATTCTCATTTAGATCTCACGAAAACTATATAGAGTGAGCACTACCAGGTTATAACTTTTGGAGTTCTTGATTTTAGGTTCTTCATTGTATCCTTCAGCTGATTGATGAAATGATGAAATATTTTAGATAACCCCTTACCGACTTGAATCTCTATGACTGCAAAGAAGATAACAAGAATATCAACTTGAAAAGAACCTATCACCTTGATATCATCTGCACTCAAAACAATTTAGATTGCATGTTTGTTCTATCTTTCCATCTCGATACTTACAAAATTTGTTGACACCGTCTGCCTAGCCAGAATAATTAAGATATATCCACAAATTAAAATATCCAGAATAATCAATGTAACACTGATAAGGGATTTTACTGTTAACTAACACATCCTTTTCTGCTTAACAGGTGACCTTATCAGACAGCTATGGTAAACATCAGGACACTGATTCTTTTCATACCTACCTGTGCTTTATCTCCATGTCTTGCGACATGTCCTCACTGCCCGCTGCTCAGCTAAGCTTCTTCTATCTTTTGGCGAGGCTGCTGGAATGCCAGTCCTCCTAACTAATGTCCTCTATGCACACTTGTTCCACTATAAATAATCCTGCAGATGGCATCCACAGGAATGGTTATGAAGTTTGAATCAGACTGTGTTATTGTTTGGCCAAATGATTTCTAATAACTGTATACAACAACAACAAAACCCACTTCTGAAATCTTTGAACAAAATCTGAGTGCTTATTTATTTCTCAGACTTTGACCCTTATCCAGCAGGGTACCAGATCTGTTGCTCCCTGGCTTGTGAGAACCATTATTAAATATTTATCAATTTTGCAAGACAGTGATACCATATCAGTAGCTTTGAGTAGGATGTGATAGGATAATTTTACACAACAGAAATCAGTGAGTACTAGATGTCAAGGCTGTTTTGGATTTTGCGTGTTTGTTCAGGAGAGCTAGTTGTTAATCATCAACCACTATGTAACTGTTGGAATTGCTCTCTGCCTCAATTGCAAATTTCTACTGATGCTGTGCTGGCTAGTTTTTGTAAGCTTGACACAAGGTCAAGACTTACCTGAGGAGAAGGACTCTCGATTAAGGAGTCATTACAGCAGATTCTCCTGTGGGCATGTCCATGAGTCATTTTCTTTATTAATGATCAATATGGAAGGGCCCAGTTCACTGTGGGTGGCGCCAACCCTGACTAGGTGGTCTTTAGTGGTATGAAAGACAGTCTGAACAACCCACGGGGAGCAAGCCAGTAAAAAAGTTCTCTGCTTCAGTTCCTGCCTTGGCTTCCGTCAATGATGGAGTGTGCCCTGAAGCTGTAATAAACCCTTTCCACCCTGATGTCAGTTCTGGTCAGTATTCTTTTTTTTTTTTTTTTTTTTTTTTTTGGTTTTTTGAGTCAGGGTTTCTCTGTGTAGCTTTGCGCCTTTCCTGGAACTCGATTTGGAGACCAGGCTGGCCTTGAACTCACAGAGATCCTCCTGCCTCTGCCTCCTGAGTGCTGGGATTAAAGGCGTGCGCCACCACCGCCGCTCTGGTCAGTATTCTATCTATAGCCACCAAAACCAAGTAGGGCATTGACTTTCTAGCATGTATGCTTTGCTCCTGTCACTTTAGGACCCTTACTTATATTGTTGTTTTCATGAGTCTCCTTTTTTGAATGTTCACATTGCCCGGAATCTAAACAAGCAAATCCAAACAAGATTTTCCTAAAGAGGCTTTGCATGGCTACCTTGATCAAAAGGGGACCACTGCATGCCACGCAACTATTTTTTTCTATAATCTTAGCCCTGCAACTTAGAACAATGCTGCTGAGGTCACGTTCCTCTGCCCCAGGTAGCTTGCTTGCATTTGGCTTCAAACCACAGAGGAACAAACAGTAAAGCATATAGTTCTCTAACAGACAAGGACCATAAGGTCAGACAGTCAGATTGCAACAGCTGGGTAAAGACATCAACAGCAAAGGCCCCTCCCTACCTCTCCTGTTTCTGCATCCTTAGTGCCTGAGAGCCATCTTCAGGATCACACAATGGTTGTTTCAACTCTCGTTGCATTAACACACTTAGATGTCAAGAGAAATGGGAAAGAAGAAAGAAGGGACGATCAGACTTCTGACAGCATACATGGGCAGTCTGGCCCTTTCAAGGGCCCTTTTTGCCCTTCGTACTGAAAATAACTTGCTCAAAATTAAAATAGATTCTGGAGGGAGAAATTTGTTCATTTTCTGCTTTCATTGTGGATGGTGGCAAGGGATAAGTGACTTTGGAGCACATACTTCATATCTCTGTCATTGTATTTAATACATTTTTGCTGTCCTAGTAGATATTAGCTTAAAAGGACGAAGTTCCAATTTCAGATGAATTATGGACCAAAATCTACACGCCAATTGAGTTAGCCAAAAGTCATCATTAAGGACTGAAAGGTGACTCCATGAGTACTCTGGATAACTGGAAGCTTGTTCTGCTTGAGTTTCACCATTTCTTAAACTCTATGATTTTGTTGATATTGCTATTTTGTTTATAGCATTCCACTATTTTTAATGAAGTGTTTCCAAAATTTTTCCTATTACTATTATCAGTACTCAAGAGAGACTTGACCATTTTTCTCTACAATTCATTGCTATTACTATGAACAAATGCATTCTGAGATCAAGATTACTCATTATACCCAATTTATTTCATAAATAAAATAATGCCATATACATCATTTTTAAATTCTACTATTTATGGAATAATGACAAAATGATCTGCATAGATTCAGGACACATTCATTCTTTAAACTTAACTCTATTTTGCATCTATGTTTAATTATACCACAGTAGAAGCTCTAGGTACAAACATCTGGCTCCATATGGGCTATAAAGTCACATTTCAAATGTAGCCCAGATTTTAGAACCCTATTATTGCTTGATTCAATTTTCTATTTTTTCATTACCAGCTCTTGCCTTGGAGAACAAGCTTTATTCTCTGGATCTGAGTTTCTGCCTTTATACAATGAGTTTAATTGTAATTAAAATGGCAAGGACACATTGAGAGTCTATGCCAATAGTTCCCAATATGATTTTACATTACAGTACCTGGGAAAGTCTAAAGATTCCCAGATCATACACACGATCAATGAAATCAGAAATATATGTGAGTAGAATCCAAGCATTGGTGATTTTCAGTGCTCTCAGGTAATTCCAGTGGGCTGCCTAGCCTAATAACCACTCTCTTCTGTCATTTGAAAGCCCTCCAGGCGATCCTGTTGATCAATAACTACCACCTGAGAGAGGTACACCGGTAAA
Source organism: Peromyscus maniculatus bairdii (assembly GCF_049852395.1). Taxonomy (NCBI): domain Eukaryota; kingdom Metazoa; phylum Chordata; class Mammalia; order Rodentia; family Cricetidae; genus Peromyscus; species Peromyscus maniculatus. Next base: position 31,765,974 of record NC_134869.1, read on the forward strand.
TGCATAAGGGTTAATCTTCATTGAAAGAGGAAAAATTAAGAGCTCAGAGTCTGACCAAGAAAACCTGCAGAGCACAGAGCTATTGTGAAAGTACTGAATGTCAAAGAAGAAAAGCTGCTGAAAGTAATGTCGTATTGGAAATGGGAATAAAAGGCACAGGATTTAGCGTTTAACGTTGCTCGGAACCATATTCCAAACTAAATTTCCCATTTGCTAGTGAGTTACTTAAACCTTCCAAAACCCTGATGAGAACATTTGTAACACAGATATTTACCCCATTTACAATTATGTGTAAAGATAAAATGAGTTAAAAGTTCTAAAGATATCAACATACAATGGCCTTGTACTGCAGTTTTAGTGCCCCCTCCCCAGATTCGTGCTGAATGAATTGAAGTCGCAATGCTAATCAGTAAAAGCCTGGAGAGGTGATTAGATAAATAGAGGCCGTGCTTATTATGGATCCATACCATTAAACAGAGATTTGGCTGTGAATTCTCAATAATGTTACTCTAAGGATGAATTCTGACTCGTATGTGCTTGCCTACCCTTCTCCTACATTATCATGTATACAGTGTTCCTTGTTATCTGCACCATGCTCATGGACTCCCCAGCCTTTTGGTCTGTGAGAAAGAGATTTATTTTCTTTATAAGTGACCCAGTCTGTGAATTCGTGTTATAGCCACCGAGACCAGACTGACACAGGTTGGTATCCAGATGAGGAGTGATAGCAAAAACCCATATCAGAAAATGGAGGACAGCTTTTAAAACGGGTACTCAAGCAGAGAGTCTAGGAGAGTCTGGAAGAGGTTAGCAACAGGTTGTGTTCCTGTGAACAAAGTATGATGGGTGATTCTAATGAAAGACCAGAAGCAGGAAAAAAAATAGGGAAAGTTTATAACTTCTCAGAATTGCTTACTGTGGTCATGGTGAGAATATTGACAGAAATGCAGACAGTAAAGGCCACGAGGTCTCAGATCGAAATGAGAAAGAAGATGATGGAGACTCAAGCCTTTGCTTACTCATTCTGCTTACATGGCAGCAAAGAAGTTGCTGGAATTGTGCCCATGTCCTAAGGCTTTGTGGGATGTAGAACTTCATCGCGATGGACTAAAATATCCAGCAGTAACAAAATATCTAAGCAGCAGCTAGCACTCAGGCAGCTGCATCGCTGCTTTAAACTATATACCTCGTGAGATAGCAGATAAGTCACTTAAAGGTGGAAGACAGAGTTAAAAGGAAATTGGAAATCGGGGGGGTGGGGGGGTGGGGGAGATTTGTACAATCTGAAATTTATATGTGTAAAAGAAAGAATTTTGTTTGGAAAAGAATACTAATGGGATGGCCATGGCACCATTTGTTAAAGTGATTAATCTTGGTAAAAAAAAAAAAAAAAAGAGCCAAGTACTGATCAACAGAACAATGGGAGAGTCAAGGAACGCATAAGCCTGTAGACATAGCATTCTAATTTCTATGCCTCTATGTCCACCTTGCAAAATACCGAATTAAATTAAGTCTCCAGTTTTAAGATCTAATGTGTTTTTTTCTTATTACATTTTAGCCTCATTTGTACTTTGTCCTAATTATAAAATTAGTTTGGAATTTTACCTGTTTTGCCTGCTTCTACTTTTTGGTGTTCTAGTGTCTATTTCACGCCTGTCTTATCACAGTATTTTGAAAGTAGATCACGTTTTGATTTCATACGTCTCACCAATAAAGGGGATTGTTTCAGCTTGAGTCGTGAATTGCATGTCACCCATATCTGATTTAGATGAAAGTTTGAACTTTAAACTTCAGGGTTGTTGCTGGGATGAATTTAAGTGTTTGAAGCTCTTGAGATGGAAGGAATACATTGTGTATATCAGAGGCATCTAAATAGGAGAGAGGAACAGAAACAAAAAAATCAAAAGTAGAAATCAAAGTAGAAATTTAATTGCCATTTTAAGAATAATAGCAACCAGGGCATTTTGAGAGGGGATGAATCATGAGATCTCTACCTTTGTGGATGGGTTAATCATCAGCATTTTCTCATTGTTGTAGATGTGTTCTAGTTCTCTTGAGAGTGGCTCTGTTTCAGAAGCTAGCTCTGTCTTATTTATTTCCCACGTGATAGCTTCTGCTGCATCATGATGTGGTAAGGAAGCCCTCACCAGGTTGCAGCCCTTTGATCTTGGACTTCTCAGCCCTTAGAAACTGTGAGAAATAAATTGTTCTTTATAAATTAACCAATCTATGTTGCACGAATCCTAAAAGATCTTATACTAAAACCCAGAGCCAGAGATCAGGGTGAAAGCTGAAAGATCAGAGACATGAAGGAACAAGCCACTGGAGAAAGTTCTCACCTCGCCAACTCCACAAATCCTCTGACTGAAAGACTCTGAGTCCTCAGCTGAGAAGCTCTCTAGTTCTTGTATCTTCATGCCTTATATGCCTTTCTCTGCCCAGTCATTTCACTTCCTATCTCAACTTTACTAGTGCTGGAAATAATGGCCTGTGTGCCTCCCAAATACTGGAGTTAAAGGTGTGTGCCACCACTGCCTGGCTCTGTTTCCATCCCAGACTGCATCAATCTCATGTAGCCCATTGTGGCCTTGAACTCACAGAGATTCAGATGGATCTGGAGTGCTAGGATTAAGGGTGTGTGCCATCACTGCCTGACCTTTATGTTTAATCTAGTGGCTGGCTCTGACCTCTGATCTTAAGGGGAATTTTATTAGAGTACAACAAAAATCACATCTGTAGCATTCTCACATACCATCTGAAAATGGACTAACACTCCCAAATTGCAGATGTTCATTTAAAGTTTGCCATAACTTTTAAGAAAAGGGTGAATAGAATTGAAGATAAAAATGGGTATACAAGTGTGATTCCCAAGTGTCCTCTTTTCATGGAGGTGTGGCAATGCTAAGAGTCATTAAGGTGAAGGTTTCAGGAAGAAGAAAAAAATAACTATTGGGGATCTTCTTTATCTTGTGGTTGTTTGACAGTCTTTCTAGCCCTTATCTAGTACCCATCCTAATCTAAGATACACTAGCAGATTCAAGCTTTTTTGTTAGTGAACAATTTAGGTTTCATAAAATAAATACAGGGGAGTTCTCAGCAAGAACTACAAGAGAGCTCTAATAAATAAGGCATACTCTTCATTGTAGCAGTTTTAATTATTGAGCTGACTCGAGAGCTTCTTTGTCTTCCCTCCAGGATCCTGGTCTTGAAGGCTGTTTTATATAGAACCAGAATTCTGTATACAGGTCCAGGTCTCATGTCCAGTTATCAGTCACACCAGGATGGCTTGCACTGGAGGTCCCGGTTGTTTTCCACGTTTGGTTTTTAGAGTCCCTTTATCTTGCATCACCTTCCGTGTTTCCCAGGATTCATACTGCAGGACTCAGATGAACTTCTATCAGCAAGAAGGCTCAAGGCCCCATAGCCATTTCCTCAGATAGACATAGAAGGCAGGGGGATTATGATCCCCACTGCCCATGCAGCCAAGAAAGGCATGCTAGTCTCCCTTCCTCCCAGAACTTCCGGTCTCTACAACTATTCTTCGGGGACCTTCCGCCCTTGGCTAATGGAGCAGAAGCAAATGTTTTGTGATTCTGTCAAAAAAATGTATAAAAAGCCTCCTTGAAAATATGCGGTCTTCACCGAGGTAACCCCATGTAAGACCTGGGAAAGACTCAATGGTGCAATATAACAGAACCAATTTAAAGTTCAGTAAGCCATACTGGAGATGTGTCTAGCTTCTTTCAGGAATCTTTCTTAAACAGTATTTTTCTCATTCCTGAACGGCCCTAGAAATCATCTGGAAACTTAAAAGCGAGGAAGGGTGGCTACCACTCAGAGATTGGGGGTTCATTCGTCAGGATTCATATGCCATTTTTAAGGTATTAAAATGAAATGGTACTCAACATAATCACTTTAAACTCTGGGCTTTTATCAGTAATTCTGAGATGCCTTGAAAAATCCAATTTAGCATCCTTTTTATACACTATCTCAAAAAAATAATAGAATGCAAGGCTTTCAGGAATGTTAGGGATGAGAGAAACTAAGATTACTTTGTCCAAATTTATTACTTAGGAAATAATGAACCAGTATTTTCAAAGTGACTTTGAGTATTTCTTATAAATAAAACACCCGGGCCTCATTTTCACACCTTCTTAATCAACATCTTTCAAACGGGGATGATGGCTAGAAGTCTGCATCTCAGTCAGCTCTCTTAGTGATCTCAGGAACAATTATATTTGGAGCTATTAATCTGTCACAGATATTTTTTTTTTACTGCCCTGGATGCACAATATAATCCCACAGGGACTTTGAAACAATCATGTTCACTGGAGCAGTGGTATCTACCCTGGATGCATTTGAACCTCATGTCCAGATACCATGCAGTGCCAGTCACACTGGAATCCCTTGCATGTGATTGCACCAGGCATCTGTGTTTTTAAAGCTCCCTGGATGATGATAGTATACAGCTGTGATGGTTAATCTTCCCTGTCAACTTGACTCAATCTACAATCATCATAGAAATAAGCCTGGGTGTGTTTGAGGGTATTATTTACAGACGGTTCCAAGTGAAAAAAAGAAAAAAAAAATACCTTCTGGATGTGATTGGAGCCATCAATAGAAGGATCCCGGATTGAATAAAAAGAAGGAAGAAAGCGAAATACCAACATTCATGTCTCTATTTCCTGAGACTGCAGACCAATGGGTCCAGCTGTCTTATACTCCTGCACACCAGCCCACACATGGATGCACGTATGAGCACAGACACATACCCCACAAACATGGGAACACATAAGTAAGAAATGTGTCAACTCCCAGGGACAAAGGAGGAAGACAGGTGTGCAAATTGAGATAGAGGGAGAGTATGAACAGATATAACACATGAGTGAACAAAGAGTACTAAAAGGAACACAGGTGTCAGTGAAGACATCCTTGGAAGAGATATTTTTTGAGTTAGGTCTCCCCTACATGTACTAAAACATCCTCCAAATTATGCCTTCTGTCTACTTCATCTCTGGGTACATTCTCTCCTGTTTCATCTATAACTGTATTTAACTCCTTTCAGTTCCTTAAATGACCCATTCCCCTTAATTCAGCCCTCCATCTTCACTGATGCTGTTTGCCTAAAATATTCTTCACCTTTTTTCTGTCTTCACCACCACTACCTCAGAGTTTGCTTGGATGTCACTCCTCTCTGGCCTCCCACAGGATGAAATATGCCTTTGCCAATACACGCCTGGACCCTCTGTTGTGCACTGTTTAAAGAATATGTATCTTTGTGGCATATCTGGGACCCTAAGACAGCACATCCCACAAAAGCAGGAGAAAGGACTATCTCTTCTGTCATGTGTTTCTGTTCGCATACACACAGAAAAAGGTAGCAATACTAAAAGAATGGATTGCATGCCAATGGACAGGAAATGCTATAATGGTGTGACACTCTGTGGCTTGTTTTAGAAAGGAGGGAAAAAAAAAAACGGATTTCCAAAATACAGCCTGGGGGTGGCGGGGTTTAGTAATGGAGGAAATGAATTTGATTGCTAAAGCCTTCAATAAACCCCCAAACGACCTGCACTTTCTCCAGTGGGTCATGGAATGCCAGTGAAGTTTTACGTACAAGGGCATAAGAACTAGATTTGTCATTCAGGAGAGCTACCCTGGGAAGCAATGCAGTGGGTGGTCTGAAAAGAGAAAGACTAATTTAAAGGAGATCAGTCAGGATATGTTCCAGTACCACAGGTGAGAAATGACGAAGGCTTCCCTGAAATAATGGAGTGGAGAATACCATTCAGAAGGCACTTTTTAGACCGAATCTATAGCACTCGCTGACTAACCACATGTGGGAGTGAGTGTGAAAGATGATGCCACAGTCTAGCTTGGGAGTCAGGCTGCTCGGGGTCCTATTAATGGAAAGATACAATGCAGGAAGAAAAGAGCTGGTTTCAAGGAAAAAAAAAAATAATGAGGTCGGTTTTAAACATACTGAGTTCTTTGTGCCCATGGGGTCTCTGGGTAGAGTATTTCATGTGCTGGAAATGCATAACATCTCCGCTGGCATTTTATCAATTGTGGATGTGCCTGGTGTTGTCCAATTGACCGTGCCGTCTTCCAGTTTATGTACTACCAGACAGACTTTGGAAACTGACAGTGCCGCATTGATTTCATGATTTGTTTTACTTTGGGCTACAATTGGCAATCAAAATAACTGCTTCAGGGGGAGATTCTAAAATCCCTTCCCAGTATTTTGCTTCAGTTAGATACACACACCCATGCTAAGTTTGCCCAAATTCAGAAGTGTAACAATTTTTCCCATAGGTAACTGTGCTGTCATATATATTTTTTTCTCATTTGATGGTAAATTCCATGATTTCAGAAAGGAAATAGATTATTCTGGATAAGCTTTGTACTACATATAACAGAAATTTAAATTGATAGATGCATGGACATGGACGGATGGATGAACAAATGGATGGATGAATGGATTTGTAATTTTACTACAGTAATATGTAATATTTTCTGTAGCCAGTTGCCTAGGAATTGAAAGCTTAATATCCTACTGTTTAATGCCTAAGTGACTTTTCAGTGGGGTGCTGACTGTAGCAACTGTGTGGGAAGGAATCACTATAAATATTTTTAAATAGGCTTCCATCACATTATTTTCTCTTGGCAACGTGAAATAACCCAAGGATTTAAGCTTTTTTGCTGGCTATGGAAGATAACCTAAGTCTTGATACATTAACCTTAGATATTAATATTTGAGAACTCTCTTGATTGCTGCTCTAGAAGCTCTCTGTAGAAAAGGCTATGATCAGATTTCTGATTAGAAGGCAACATCGTAGAACATACAAGGAAGTTGGAGAATAAACTACGTCAGGTGGGCAGAAAACAGATGAGGAGGACCTAGAACAATGCAACAATGAACAGTGGTGAAATGGAGAAAGTCAGTCAAATCATTTTCTCCATCAAATACTTATAATTAACATCGTACCAGACTACGGGAGCTTTGGCAAACAAACCAGTAAAGTTTCTTCCTTGAAGAGTTTATAAACAAGAAACAAGCTGTACACCAGCCAAATCATCCTGCTAATAACTATAACGTTGCATCTATGATAAATGTCATATAAAAAGAAAAGGCAAACTCAAAAAAAGTTGTAATGGGCACACAGTATTTGAGAAACTGAATTAGAAAGATCTGGAATCCTTAGTGAGCTTAATGCTAAGAAATGCCTTCAAAGATATAAGTAAAAGCTTAATGTTTGGCAAGTTAAAGTGACCTTTGACTAGAAGATGAAACCAATAAGCTCCAAGTTATAACTGATTATATTATATTCAGTTATATTTTGATTCTACAATTAATTCCACCTGATTATCAGTGGGAATGGCATCATCACTCATTTGAAATGATGGCATTTTGCTGATATGATAGTTTATTCTCTGTCTCATGTAAATTGTTTATTTGTTTGTTTTTTCCTCCACTCAGATGTGGCAAGAGCAATCGAACTACTGGAAAAGCTACAAGAATCAGGAGAAGTACCTGTGCACAAGCTACAGTCTCTCAAAAAGGTGCTTCAGAGTGAGTTTTGTACAGCAATCCGAGAGGTAGGACACCAGATTTTTGACAACTACACTTGGCCATATGTCTTCTGGGTAGAAAACACGTTTTGCCATATAAACAGTTGAAATTGTTAAGCTTGGAAGTACATCTTTGCTTGCTGTTTTTAGCTCCTTGGACAGATGATAAAACATAATTTAGTCTGCTGAACGCTTAAATTAGACCCAGGCAGAAATTATACATTTATATAAAACCAAATGTTGATTTTATGATACCAGCACAGGATCTGCTTCCACAGGTGACTGTAGTGTGCTTTCTAAACTACTTAGCAGTCTCATGAAGCAACCTGGAAATTCAAGTACAAATAATCATAATTAATGAGGTGATTTCTTTGGGGTATACCTGAGTAAAACTTTCATAGTTAAATCTGAAAGAGTAACTTCCTACCAGTTGAAGTTATGGTTACTTAAATACAACGTCTAGTGTGATCGTGGAAAAAAAAATCTCCAAATAGGCTGGCAGGCCTTTGTAGCAAATCTGCATAATGCTTCCTAGCTAATCACTGTTTTTGTTAAGTGAGGTTAAAAACAAGTGTGTTCATGTGACAATTTAAATCTCATAAATTGGATTGTGGTAAAATTGACTTACTCAACTGATTAATTTAATTAGTCACAAGAAAATTTCCTTCAGATATAGAAGCTAACTCATTTATTTAGTAACCTACTATACCCTATCTGTCACTCACTAGATAAAAATCCATTAATCAGAACCCAGAGCATATAAATATAGCATAGCTTTTATTTTAAGAGTCACAGCTGATGGATCTTCTATTGGTCTCCTCCTCAAGGCCATGTGAAACCACTGAATACTGGGCAGAATTTGTTTTACCATAGAGCCCATGCCTCTGAAGGACAGATGCACCAGGCTTCCATCTTCTTTTGTAACTCTGCAAGTGATGATGCTGATTTATGGGTCACTGATATAGGCACAAAAGACCTACCTAGTTCACTGCGTCAGAGATGCACATACTCTGTTGATTTAAACCGTAGCCTCTGCAATGCATTTAGGGTTTAGACTTGGTGAGGGCTTGACTTAGACGGTTTGTGCTCAGTGTTTCTCAGACGAAGTTGTTCACTATTTGCTTTTCGTTTAATACTAAACATAGCTTAAATAAATAACTACAATTACATTTCTGAATTTTCAACCTGTGAGTTGATCAAAAGCTGGAAGGACTAGTTCTATGGCTGCCTTCACCTTAGTACAAAATAGTCTACGGTGCGAGAAACTCATGGACGCCTCTCATATAAACTCCTCTAAACTCATAGAAGCAGCAGCTAAGCTCTCCAGGCTCTTTTTTCCCCCCTTTGGATTGTGTGATCTCTTGAGAATTTGTAGCCAACTTTTCCTTTTTTAGAGATTAAATCATCTCTTCTGTGTCACAGCATTCTGATTTCTGCAGAAGGGACTCAAGGACAAGGCACGTAAAACATTTATCTCTGCTCAGTAACTATCTGGCTCACGATCAATTCCAAGTCTCTGTGGTCACAAAACTTGCACTCTTCATGAAAGAATATGGTGATAAATCAGCTTACAATAGAAAGTCAGAGAGTGATGATGCCATAGACAGGAGAAAACTGGATCAAAACGGTTGGAGCAAGACTATACCAATTTAGGAATGTCAGGGAAAAAAAAAAACTAATTGTATATTGAAAAAAGTCACACGCATCCTGAGGAGGATGGCATTTCAGACACAGCAAACAATGAATGCAAAACCTCAAAGGCAAGAATGGTCTCAAGACAAGAATGACTGCCCCGGAAGGCAGCAAGTCTTCACGGAGTGAGCAAGATTCATTCCCTAGAAGCAGCTGGAGAGCAGGTTCATAGGCCTTTCATAGAGAAAGCTTCATAGGCTGTATGAAAACACCGGACTTTCTTCTCTGTGAGGCTGTCTGGGAGATGTTTGACCAGACCTACTTTGCACTGGGAAAGGTCTCTCCGACTACGGCAAAAGCACAGACACTGCTACAAATGTGAAAGCCGGAGACCAGAAACAAAGTAATAAGGACATTGAGTGAGAGATGGAACAACGTGGCAGCAGTCCAGTCGCAGGAAGTTGTCAAATGCTTCATATATTTCTGAGATGAAAATGAACCGAGATTGTTGATGAATTGAATACACAGCATCTGAGCGATGGAAGTACCCATTGGTTCTTAGTCTGGGTCTTGACAATTGGACAGACATGCATGAAAATGTTATGATGAAGTACATTATTTTATGTAATCAACACATGCTAACACTCAAGAATACAAAAAGATGTTCATAAAAAAGAGAATGCAACTACCTGCATTGTATAAACCTGGACTGGTAGAAGTAATTTTATGTTCACACTAATGTACTTAGTCATAATTTTGTTCTTGGAGTCAGTACTTATCTTGTCTGGCAGTGATGTAGACTCAGTTGCACATCTACAGTCTGCAGTTATCATCATTATTATCTCTGCATTACATTATATGAGCTGTAGGAAGCTATGGCGAAATTGTAACACAACTTTAAAGAGCATTCCAATGAAAATGCCTTCAATGACAATGCATCATGAAATATGAGTATATGCTGCCAGATAGGTGGATCAAAAGCCAATAAAGAAATTGACTCTAGGAAGTCTCACAACGAATATCCAAAAGTGAAATAAGTTTGGGCCAAGAATGCTTTCATTCCTGGCCTCTGTATGGCTGGCAAGGAATAAGGAAATTTTGTTTTTCATTTAAATGATCTTAGGATTTTTGTTGTTAAGTTAACTCATTTTTTCCATAAATATTTGTTACCTGCCATTTAAACTCCATTACATTATAGCTAAAAGTGCAAAACCAGATGTAGGTCATACAACTGCCAATAACATATGATCAAAACAAGAAGGTAGGGTCAGCTTTTATAAATATTGCCTTATATAAATGCAACAATTATTATTGTATGAGGTAATTTCATATTTTGCTATACATGAAATTACTGAATCAACTCTTGGCATATATACAATGCATCCAGGGAAAGAGTTAGATGAAATTTCATGTGTTTTAGGCTAAAAAAATCAATGATGAGAAAATATTGAAAGTTTTCTTAACTATATTTCTGTAATCTGTAATACTGATGTCTGAAAACAATGCATGTTGGGATCAGTACTGAGGGAGGACTACCACCATATACAGCCAGCAAAAGTGTTGTTCTATCAGTAGAACATACAAACTAACATGCCAAGCCACACACAACATTCAACTTAGCACACTAAACTTAGTTGGTTTTTGTTGTTGTTGACAGATCTTGAAAGAACATGATTGTTGGTTAAACTGTACCCATTCTGTGACTGTAACCTCAGAGCAGGTGACCAAGAAATGGGCTAACATGTGATACTATGTGTCTATAATGTTACATCTATACAGACAGATAAGAGAGTATTCACATAGGAGTTTGAAGGAAAGATGAAGTCAAGATTGTATAGCACCGGCTATTTTTGTGATTTTTTTTTTTTAAGTAGCTACAGTGTGTTTTAGCTCTACACTGAATAGTTTGATAAAAGACTAAATTTTAAACTTGAAGCTCAAATTTAATGATTTCAGAATGATAATATTGATGAAATTATTAAGGCCACTCTACATAGTTAAATGGGAGGTTTATTTAGTGGCGTAATTTACAAATGAAGGGATTGGTAGGTTGTAGGTCTAGGGTCTAGGAAAGGCGTAGTGCAGTCCAGCAGTGTTCTCTGGAGGTCTCTGCTCAGTCTACCTCCATTGTCCAGGGTCCAGGGTCCAGGAACCAAGAGAGATGGCACATCCTGATCTCGGGTCTTCAGGGTTCTCCTTTGGCCCCGTCTTGTAGGCGTGACAGTTACCGAAGTCTCAATGGGGGTTGGAACTTCCAGGTCAAGGTTGGAATGGCTACCCACTACATGGCAATGTTTGACTTCAATGTAGCAGGTGATTACAAAGACACAGGCTTTCTCCCCTAATATTGCATGTTCTGTGTGTCAGATAAAGAAAGAAGTGTGTGAATAACCATATTTAAGAGACCATCAATCCGTAGTTCTGGGAGGTACTATATAGGCTACTAGAGAAAAATAATCATCTGTCTCACCCAGCTACAAACCCTGCAAACTGTAATAATGATTTGTCTGCAACATATGCCCACTGGCACAATTGTGGCATGGATGCTAGAGGAGTGATGAACCCCTTTTTCATTGCATTTAAGGCCCACCAAAGCTAGAACTCATACCTTATATCGTTAATAAGATCAAGAACCTGAGACAAAATAGATCACAGGACCTAGGGGGAAACCCAGTACTATTATTCTGCTAAATGAAAACAATATGTCTGAATGACATATTGCTGTACTCACAGATCCGTGCACCCTACAACCCTGAGCAGAGAAGATTGTGCTCGAAGTGGATGGCAATTAACACAGAGACCCGCAGCTGTTTGATGTAGAAGGAAACCACAGTTTGGGGACATCGCAGGGTTAGTGTGGATAATAACTCACCGAGACTGTGAGAGCATGCACCACTCAAGCCAGACAAAATCCCAGTACCAAAGCAGTGAAGTGGGCACAATGTGCTACTCCTAGTCAAGAAGCTATTCACAAATGATAGCTACTGAGAATTGAAAAGAATCAGTTTTCTTCAGTGGAGTTGCACTAGGTGTACCAGTTGGTCTCCAGGGCAGGCTGGCACAAACAGAACTCCAGGAGTCTCAGCGGCCTTTTCTCTTTGTTTTTGATTTTGCTTTAAGAGAGAGAAAGAACACGAAGTTGGGAGAAGGTAATCTGGCAAAAAAAGAGTATGATAAAAAAAATATACTGTATTAAATTCTCAAATAAAAGAATAATAGAAACTAAACCATTAGCAGGGAGAGGGAGGAAACATTCAATTTCAGTAACTGAATATAAAGAAATTATTTTCATAGGAAAAGTAATCAAAAAACTTAACTAGTAATTTGGTCACTGTGACCATCTTCCAAGTGGTAAAGCATTCAAGCTTCCCACTCCCCAGGATCATGTACTCCTCCAGACCTGAGTGTGACACACTGCCAGGAATGGATGCTGGGAAAAATGGTCTCCAGTACTTACTACTGTAATACGCATGTTTGAACCAAAAATATAGAATAAAATTATATAGACACCCCAATTATTTTCTTCAGCCAATCACCATATATTGCATGTTAAAATTTTCTAATATAGTGAAATGGTGAGAAAATGTAGCACCTCCACATGCATAATATTCTGCCATAGTCTGTAAGGTTTGAACAAAAATATCCTAATTCTCATCTACTACTTATCACACCCCAGAGTTAGATTTCTCCATCCTCATTAAAGTTAGACATGGTTATCCCAACTGCTTTGCTCAGTGGTATGTGAATGGAAGCCTTATGCTCTGCATTCCTCTGGAAGCCACTGAGTTAATGAATGACTCACCATTCCTGTCCCTTTTCCTAGGCAGCTTGTAATACGATGTTATCAGTCTGCTAGGGTTTTAGAATGAGAAATGGGTGTTCTGGTCAACCTTAATGAACACATAGCCAGAGCAAGAATTCAATGTTTAAGTCCTAATAGACTTTAAGACTATTGTTCCATAGCATAGCCAAAGTTATCCTGACTGACCAACTACCATAATAAAACCAAATTTATTTTAATTGATATAATGCATACACACCTTTTTTTAATTAAGAAAAGGGGGGGCTTGAATGGTAGCTCAATTGTAGAATAAATAAGTGTGTGAAAGTAAGAGCCAATATAAAAACCCGTGGCTTCTATGTACCTTATAACTGTTTTGAGAAATATGAGTCATAGATTGCTCTTATATTGTTTCTTTGGTCTTTTCTTTTGTTCCTGGGGATATAATTCATTAGCCCTCCATTACCAATCTATTCTCAATCTAAATCATATACATTTCTCTATATGAAGTTTCCATACCATAGACTTAAAAGTATAGATAAGATAAAGGAAAACATTATGAGGTTATCAGACTACTGTCTAGTAAGACATGCTTTTTCCAGAGTCCAGTGCTTCCCAATGTGTGTGTGTGGAGGGGCACATTTGAGAAAAATCATATGATGAATATGTTGATAGTGTTCTATACAGCTCAGTCTACCATGTGAACCAAAATGTAGAAAATGGCCTCATGAGAGAATCAATGATTATTTAGAAGATAGAGCATAGAACCAGAATTTCCCAGAGAAACATGTACATGGATCAGTAGTAACAAGAGATTAGACAAGAATAACAGCAGAGAAAAGAACCGGGAAGAAGAGAGAGTGGAAGAGAATGGGGAAAAGTATGAGTAAGAGACAGGTGGAGAGAGGAAGGAAAGGAAGAGGAGAGGACACAGGCAGATAAGCAGAACTGTGGATTAATATAATCAACAGAAAACTGCAGAAAGGTTATTTACAATGCATTCAGGCAAACCTAAGTCCACTCCTTTGCTTGGTTACTTAACTATATAACCTTTAAATTATTTACATTCTATGTCTTGAATCTATCTTCTATTTCAAATTAAGATAAGACAATGATAGTTTCATGGGAAGACTAAATAAAGTGAAATATTTTGATTAATATGATGCCTATTTAAGAGCAAGTAGTCAGTAAATGGCAGGAAAAAAAAATGGGCATGTCTTTGGAGATGGGCCTGTCTTAGGGTTTTGAATGCTTTGATGAAACTCGTGGCCAAAAAGTAAGTTGGGGAGGAAAGGATTTATTCCACTTACACTTCCACAACACTCCCTTGAAGGAAGTCAGAGCAGGAACCCAGCGGCAGGAGCTGATGCAGAAACCATGGAGGGGTGCTTCTTACTGGCTTGCTTCCCATGGCTTGCTTAGAATGCTTTCTTATAGAACCCAGGACCTCCAGCCCAGGGATGGCCCCACCCACTGTGGGCTGGGCCCTCCCCTGTTGATTACTAATTGAGAAAATGCCAGACAGCTGGATCTCATGCAGGCATTCCTTCAACTTGGCTCCTTCCTCTCTGGTGACTCTAGGTTGTGTCAAGTTGACACAAACCCAGCCAGTGCAACTGACCCCTGTCAACCTGACACACAAACGCATCATTGTTAAGCCACAACCTTTCCTTTCTTATTTATCTCCAAGATCTCACATTAAAAACATAAATAACTTTAAAAGTCCCATATACTTTACATCCTCAAACACATTAAAATGTCAGTGTCCTTAAAATACCCAATCTTTCTAAAATTCCAAAATCTCTTTGAAAAGTTCAAAGTCCTTCAGCTATAGACTCCCTGTAAAAAATAAAATAAAATTAAGTTAAATACCTTCTTCCAGAGGGAAGAACCAGGGCACAGTCACAATCTGAACCAAGCAATACTCCAAACAGTATAAATAACTCAATGTCTAATTTATCTGGGATCACTCACAATTTTCTGGGCTCCTCCAAGGGTCTTGGGTCACTTCTCTGGCTCCACCCTCGGGCAGCACACACAGCTTGTCTTCTAGGCTCAAATGCACTTCACTCCACTGCTGCTGCTGTTCTTGGTGGTCTTCCCGTGGTACTGGCATCTCAAAAACTGCTGGAGTCTTCTGCTGCTCCTGGGCTGTACTTTCACCAATAGCCTCTCGTAGGCTCTCTTCATGATGCCAAACCTCAACTTCTCTAATCCTTTAATCCTGGGTTCAGCCGTTCAAAACTGCTACAGAGGCTGCACCTTCACCAGTGGCCACTCCTGACCTCTCCTAGTGCCAAGCCTCAGCTGCTCCCCATGATGACCCCTTCACGCATCCAAATCCGGTACCCCCTTGATTTGCTACTTACACTTACACATTACCAAATCTGGCTGTGACTAGGAGGTACAACCTTGGCAGCTTCTAGAACACAGCTTCTCTGTGCTCTCAGAAAACACTTCCCGGAAGATTTCACCTCAGCGATGCTGGTCTCTTCTTAATCATCACTAATTTCTTGGCTCCAGCTGACCAGCATCAATTGTCGTATTAACACGAAGGTTTCACTCCAGTGGTGCTGGTCTCTTGTTAATTGTGGATGACTCTTCAGCCCCAACTGCCCAGAATGACAGAATCTTAATTCAAAATAGCAAATGGCCCTGATAGAGTCTTTAAATTTTCCTCTGAAATTCACAAGCCAGACCTCCATCTTCTTTACTGCTCACAGCATTCTTATCTTCCTAAAGAATACCCCACTGAGCTCTCGATACTCAAAGGCTATTCTAGTCCAAAATTCCAAAGTCCTTCCACAATCTTCCTCAAAACATGGACAGTTCTATCACAGCAATACCCCATTCCAGGTTCCAACGAGGGGTCAGTTGTACTGGCTGGTTTTGTGTCAGCTTAATACAAGCTAGAGTTATCTGAGAGGAAGGAGCCAGATGAGGAAATGCCTGCATGAGATCCAAGCTGTAAGGCATTTTCTCAATTAGTAATCAATGTGTGTGTGTGTGTGTGTGTGTGTGTGTGTGTGTGTGTGTGTGTGTGTGTGTGACCATTGTGGGTGGTGCCATCCCTGGGCTGGTGGTCCTGAGGTCTATAAGACAGCAGTCTGAGCAAGCTAGGGAAGCAAGCCAGTAAGTACCATCCCTCCATGGCCTCTTCCATCAGCTCCGGCCTCCAGGTTCCTACTCTGTTTGAGTCCCTGTCCTGACTTTCTTCAAGGATGAACAGTGTTGTAGAAGTGTAAACAGAATAAACTTTTCCCTCGCCTACTTGTTTTTTGATCAAGGGGTCTTGTGTAAAAATTTAAATATTTGATATGTTTCATTAGAAACATTAGTTACGAAAAAAAGATTTTCTTGCATTTTTTAAAATCATGACAAAAAAATGAAGGTTTTTATAAGAGGCTCCACATATTGAGACACGTTGACACACAGTATTGCTTTTAGAATAACTCACCCAACATTGTAAGACACTTGAATACCTTGTCATATAATTAGAAGGCAAGGTTAACAGTGGAGTCAAAAGGAGAGAAATTGTGTGCAACATAAGACTTGTTAGTGGATTAGATTGGATAAGGGCAGAAACAAGAAACCATGCCAGAGAACCAGATAATATATGAAGGATGTAGATAACCAAAGCATGTGAGACTATTCACTGATGGGTTCTCTCAAAATGAAGGGGTCTTCTAAGAGCAACAGCAGAGGCAAGAGAATGTATTTCAAGCTCCGTTAGGGCAGAGAGATTTGCATCTCTGTTTAGATGATATGAGTTGATGTCTGATACATGATGTCTTTGTATATTGGTCAAACAGTATAGTTACAATCACCTACTGCCTTCATCCTTTATTTATTAGTGTTGACAGTATTCCAAAGTTCCTTAAATGTAAAAACAAACCTTCTGGTTGACTGTGAACATCGGACCTTATTTCTGCTGATTGTGATAACCCTCCCCTCCATCTCCAGATGTTGCTTTTCTCCTTCCACTCAAAGGAGCGGCTTTTAGAGTTCGCATCTGAGGGAGATTATGCAGTGTTTGCTGTGATGCTTAGCTTCCTACTTTCTCTAACAAAACACCTGAAAGAAGCACCCTCAGAGAGTGATTTGGGCTCATGGTTTCACAAGGCCAGTGGTCCAAACACAGCAGGTGAGGACAGAGTTGATAGCTTTGCATTCTCTATCAGGACACAGAGAGTGCTGGCACTACTCAGGTTTTCTTGCTTGTTTTTATTCGTTTGTTTTGCTTCATTTTTCCTTTTTTTATTCAGTCTGGCACCTAAATTAACAGTATAGCCCCGCCCACCTTCAGGACAGACATTCTTTTCTCAGTTAATGGGGGATGGGTGGACCCGCCCCCCAATATTCCCAGAGGTGTGTCTGCTATTAATTTCAAGTCCAATCGAACTGGCCACCAAGATTCACCATTGCATTTGTTCTTCTGTGCTTAGCTTTCTTCAATTAGCATAATGCCCTGAAAGTTCATCCATATTGTCTGAGATAATAGGATTTCTTCCATTTTTTTTATAATTAGATATTATTCCATTGTATATTTGCACCATGTCTTCTTTATTCTTTCCTCTTTTGTTACAGATTTTGGTTTGTTTTAATACTTTAAAAATCTCTATGTGTATCTGCAGGGAGGGTCATACCATGGCACTAGTGTGGAGGTCCCAGGGATTGAATTTGGATTATCAGGCTTGGTGGGAAGCATCTTCACCCACTCATGGGACTGTCTTGCTCCCTTTGTTTTAATGCTTAGTTCTTGTGAATAATCCGTCAATAAACATAGAAGCACAGCCATCTCTTTCACATTCCAACTTAATTTCCTTTGGGTATATTCCCAGACTGGAAATGCTGAATCATACATTAGTTCTATTTTTAATTTTCCAAAGAACTTCCATGACATTTTTCAAAGTAGTTTTAGAAATGTACGTTTCTATCAACAGTGTTCATGTATCCCCTCCTCTCCCCATCCTGGATAATTCTGGTTACCTTGTCTCTATCTGATAACAGCCAGGCAACTAGAGTGAGGTAGTAGCGAATTATGGTTTCCCATGTATTTCTCCAGGGAGGATGGCCTTTTGTATGCTTTAAGAAATGGATACTACACTCTCACCCATTTTTTTAAAAATGTATTCTTCTCTCATATATTACATCCTGACTGCAGTTTCCCCTCCCTCCACTCCTCCCAGTCTCTCCCTGGCACCTCCCCTCTCCCCCAGACCCCCTTCTCCTCCTTTCCCTTCGGAAAAGAGCAGGTCTCCCATCAACCCAACATGACAAACCCTCATATCAAGGCTGGACAAGGCAACCCAGTAGGAGGAAATGGGTCCCAAGAACAGGCAAAAGAATCAGAGATATCCCCACTCCCACCGGTAGGTCTTTTGTGTGCAAAAGACCAAGCTACACAACCATAACATATAAGCAAAGGGCCGAACTCAGATGCACACAGGCTCCCTAATTGTTGCTTCATTCCCTGTGAGTCCCTATGAGCCCTGCTTAGTTGATTCTGTGGGCCGTGTTCTGTGGTATCTTTGACCCCTCCTACAACCTTTCTTCTACAGAGTTCCCCAAGCTCTGTCTAGTGTCTGGCTGTGGGTCTCTGCATCTGCTCCCATCAGTTGCTGGATGAAGCCTCTCTGAGGATGATTGGTCTCGGCACCAATCTGTGAGTATAGCAGACTATCCTTAGGAAGCATTTCATTGACTTGTTTTGTTTTGGTTTTGTCCAGTAGTGGTCGGCTCTATCCTAGGTCTCTGGGCTATCCAGCCTCTGGTTCCTAGGCCATCTCGACAGTGACAGGTGTGGGTTCCCTCTTCCGGCATGGGCCTCACGTTGGACCCCTGATCGCTTGGCCACTCCACCAGTTCTGCACCCCCACAGCCCCAGCACATCTTTCAAGCAAGACAAACTGTAGGTTGAAAAGGCTTTGTGGCTGTGTTGAGGTCCCAGTCCCACCACTCGAGGCCTTGCCTGGTTACAGTAGATTGCTGGTTCAGGCTCCATATCCTCTGTTATTAGGAATCTTTGCTACAGTCACCTTCGAAGATTCCAGGGAGTTTCTGTCACACTAGGTTGCCACATCACCCCGGAAATGTCCCCCAGTTCCAGCCATCTCTCTCAGTACTTTCTCCCTCCACCCCCCTATCCTTCCTCTTTCCGTCTCCACCTGTCCTCAGTCCACCAGAGAAATCTATTTACCCTTCCCGGGAGGATTCACTGAACCCTCCTTGTCACTTAGCGTCCCTGCATTTGTGGATTGTAGCATGACTATCCTTTACTTTACAGCTAATGTTCACTTACGAGTGAGTACATACCACGTTTGTCTTTCTAGGTCTGGGTTACCTCACTCAGGATGATCTTTTCTAGTTCCATCCACTTGCCTGTAAATTACATAAAAATAAAAAAAATTAAAAAACAAGAAAAACTGCACTTAACTTCCTTAAACATTCTAGACATTAGCCCTTCAACAGAGGAAGACTTTGCTCATGTATTATTGTGCCATATGTACGTTCTCAGTAACAGGCAATCGTAAACTGAAAGTCACATATAAACATGGTAAAGTAAGAGCTAACACATAGGTCTATATATACATATATGACATTTTTTTATTTAACTTTCAGTTTTGTTTTCTTCCTTTATAATGCAAAAGCCACAGTTATTCATGGTAAAATGTATGTTTTTTTGTTTTGTTTTGTTTTGTTTTCTGCTAGTAAAATTTTAATGCTTTATATATGGATAGAGGAGCAGAACAACCATCATCCTTGGATGAAGACATCTAGGATAGCACTGCATTAAACAGAAGTAAAGAAAATGTATCTGACTTTTTAATTGTGCATATCTCTTTCTCTTCACATTAAACTAAAATTGGAAAGTGTCAACGAAAAGGAATGGCCCTCACATTTCCTTTGATTTTATTTGCATTGCTAAACGGAATGGGACACAAAAGCCAAATTGTTCTGTGCTGTGTTTCCTACCAATGAGCCCACTGTCCGGAGAGCTCATTTCTGAACCTCTTGAAACTACATCGCACAGCATAGATTACTTTTTCACTATAGAAAAGCCACACACTTTAAAAGGAAGTGCGTTACTAAGCTTACATTTGCCCATCATGAAAGCCCTGACACTTTTCCAAGGAAAAGAACCCCTAAGTAAGTAGAGAGAGCTTCATCAAGTCAAGTGGTCTAGAAATGCTTGAACTGGTGGGTAGGTCAGAAAAAGAAGAAAGCTCACGGAGAAGCTCTGCTCACTTGACATAACCTCCTCCTGAACTCTGACATTTGGCTCATATTTTGAAGCCAATTGTGGTGAGAATAACAGCTGTGTCCTTCCCATTTTGTGTGCAACTGGGTGGAAACTGTCACTGTTGCAGCAAAACACTGAATTTTATGTAGCATGTAAAGGCTAATGACCCATGGTGCACATGAATGATGCTTCCTGGGCACCGTTAAAGGCCAAGTTCTTCCAACAGCGAACTGTTTTTTAATCAAGCAGAAGTCCTAATGGAAGAAATGTCTTGGCAGAGCCTGTGTGTGTATATGTGGAGTAAATCTACAATTTCTCCATCCAAAATCTAGCTCTCTTAGTGAGGTGAACGAGACCAGAGGCATGTACTGCTTTCGCCATCAGCATTCATTAGTGTCAAAGCCTTGCATATCCCTAACAGACGCCTTGCCTGGGCCCTTGAAAGTGTGCTATTCATTCCATAGCCATATCTTTGAAACTATATTTTGAAAGATTTTTGTTTAGAACTTGAACTAAAGACGTCGTTTTAACTAGGTGAAATTTCATGGCTTTTCCGGAGGAAAACTCTTCATGTACTTTGTTGAACCAGGGTCAGAAGTTTCACTCTATTTTTTTTTTTTTTTTGAGTATAGAAGAATCTTAGAACAGTTTAACAAGAGAATTTTATTTTAGTGAGGAGACTTTCTTGTAAATGTGAGGCTTAAAGTTGAGGTGTAGCAGTTCCATATTCTTGCAATTACAGTCTCTTCTGTTGGTGGGAGACTGAATGCCTGCTGTTTTAGAAGGAAAAGATAGAGGTAGAAACAGGAGCGCCTTCCCTGCGACAAGAAGGGTCAAGAAAGTTAAAAGGAAGATGCCTGCTGTCAGCCATCCACAAGAGGCCCTACAGACACCTGGGAAGAGGGCAGAACTCTTTCAAAGGTTACTTCTGTTCAGATCATTCAAATTCAAAAGAAGGATTTAAATGCCTTCACTTGCTAACAAAGGCTGTTGATGAGGACTTTCCAAGATGATTTCATTTCCCTTGGAGACAAAGGATTGGTAAAGCTTGAGTTCAAGCCAAGTGTGTTAGAAAACTCAAGTGTAGCAATGAGAGTCCTGCGTATGATAGGTGGTTCATCCTCTTTGTTACTGAAACTCATCTAAGTTGCAACTTGGAGAGCCCACAGTTATTGAAATGGTCACAAAAACGATTGAATACTAAGAATAACATCAACATTTTCTTGTTAAAAAAAAAACAAACCTCTCTAATTTGAACGTCTGACTAAGCTGATGAAGGGTGCTACTCAATGAAATTATTTTTAAAAAAAATCAAGCCTTTTAAATAAGTGATTTGTTGGATTTAGTTTCATTACTCTCCAGGAAGCAGCCATCTATTTTTACTTAAAAAAAGTCATTTAATACTTTGTAGTATAGAACACAAATTAAGGATAAATGCAGAGGTTGGAATAAAAGAGCACTTAAATACATTTTGTTCCACTTTTTTAATGCTACCAAAAAAAAAAAAACCCAAAAAACAAAACAAAACAAACAAACAAACAAACAAAAAAAAAAAACCTGAGACTGCGTAGTTCATAAGGAACAAACACTAAAACACCTGAGCCAAAGCAACAGCATCTAGCACCTGTTGGGTTTTTTTTTTTACTTCACACTCACATGGCAGAAGCCTCTTTTGTAAGGACTTACTGTTAGTTATTTAGTGGTGCTCTTACCCTGCAAGCAAATGTCATGAAACAGGACAGAATCCACTAACAAGAGTTTTGTTAAGATAAGAGAGGCTGGGTGGTGGTGGCACACACCTTTAATCCCAGCACTCGGGAGGCAGAGGCAGGTGGATCTCTGTGAGTTCGAGGCCAGCCTGGTCTACAGAGTGAATTCCAGGAAAGGCACAAAGCTACACAGGGAAACCCTGTCTCGAAAAACTAAAAAAAAAAAAAAAAAAAAAAAAAAAAAAAAAAAAAAAAAAACTAAAAAAAAAAAAAAAAGATAAGAGAGAGAGACAGAGGTGCTCAGGCCTGAGGGAAAGACGCGTGAATAAAGATGGAGCCGGGAATATGGCGCCATATTCCCGGCTTATAAAGGCTGGGTCGCACCTGTGCACACAGGGCCATGTGGCTATTTCACACATGTGCGTAGATCACATGGTTGCGCTGCATGCTTTATGCAACCACAGGGGTCCTGGTCACGGAGAAGTTTCAACCCGGAAATGGCTAGGTGGAAGTGGCTAGGTCTGCCCGCATGCGCAAACATGCCCAACCTTGGGGGCGTGTTGTGAATCCCTATCACTTACTTCCACAAATGAATAAACAATGGCTTACCAGGTATGATAGTTGTCACTATCACCGTGACAACACTTGGATTTTGGAAAGGATACATTCAAACACTAGCAACACACAACAGTGATTTTGCTCAAGGTAGCCCCACAAGGCCATCAGATTATCAGAAACAATTATCACATACCTCCCCATTGTTCACCCTCAGAATAAAGATTGTCCCCCAGTGAGAGACTATGGGATCAATATGAGAATGTTGTTCTACTAGTCTCTTCTCTAAAGTCTTACCAATTTTGTAAATCTGTAGTTACACAGCCTTTATTTTCTTCATGTGGATTGTGTGTCATCGACGTGGAAAGAAGGCATCATATGCGGAAGGCAGAAATATGAGAACATTATGTGAGCGTATGAATAGAGTGGGGGGGTCATATGCAATGGGATATTTAACTGTATATGAGACATTTAAAATGCACCAATTGAAAGTGAAAACATTTGAACATTCACCACTAAAATGATATCTCATTGCAGCGGGAATTTGCATTTATTTGATCATTAAATTGTTGAACATCCCTTCTTATAATTACCGGCCATATGTGCTTCCTCTTCTGCTTTTGCATAAATGCTATGCATATTAAAATAATAATTATAATAACAACAAAGAATAGATGTACTCATTGTACTTGCTTTTGAGGATATGGTTCATAATTTCATCTGGGAAAATGCGGGAGGGAAATGATTACCTCATTCATTAGAAGAATTTATAAAATACAATTGTAGTTCTGTTTCTGCCGCTGTATCTGAGTAGATACATTTATTTTTATGGTGTGTAAAGTGTTTTCAACATGTCATTTTCTTGTAGCAAGAAGAAGGTCTGTGTGGCAGGAACCTTCTTAGACTGTAATTGCTCTAATGGGTCATTGATCTTCAAGTTTTCTAAATAGACCCTCACAGTAGTGTGCAATCCCACTGGAGGCTGTTAACGTCACTGTTGGGTAAATACTCAGTGCAAGCTTTTATTTGCTATTACAAATGATAAAATAAACAGCACATATTTCAAGAAGCTTGTAATTGCATGTACTCACACAGTAGTTCAAAATAATAGACTCCTTGGAGAAGCTGTATTTTCTATCAGTCAAATGGACTGAACATTCTGTCTTCTATTGAGATCACAGGAGTGGAAATCAGAACTTCTATTTTGGACACCATAGATGACAACTGTTTCCCCCCCCCCCCCATTGGATAAGTCACGTACCCTTTTCTTGCTTTAGTGTTGCCAATGTTGATAGAGACAAATCTATTTATAGACTCCCATTGAAATTGTTAGCTTACAAATTGTTACGTCTTCAACCAGCTTTCTGTTATTTCTAACAGTGATTCAAATGTATCAAAAAAAAATAAAATTGCTACCATATATAACACAAATGTATGGAAAACAACTATTTCCTTCTCTCTTTTCTTTCTTTCATCCTCCCATCCTGTCTTTTTCACTCAAAAGGACACATTCCAGATTTAAAGACATAAATATACA
Organism: Peromyscus maniculatus bairdii; assembly: GCF_049852395.1. Classification (NCBI taxonomy): domain Eukaryota; kingdom Metazoa; phylum Chordata; class Mammalia; order Rodentia; family Cricetidae; genus Peromyscus; species Peromyscus maniculatus. The sequence continues at coordinate 31,790,003 of NC_134869.1, forward strand.
TACATACATACATACATACATACATATATACATACATACATACATACATGCCCAAAATAGCTTGACCACACAACTGCCATGACAGGCTTAGAGCCCCAGACACAGCTTCTGTAACAGACTTACTGGCAGGTAACACCCAGATCCAGAAAAAGCCATAAGCTGACCCCACCCAGGGAGGGCCTACATCTAAGGGGAAATACCCAACATTTCAACTATTCCCTATACCCCTAAACAAATGTCAGTCAATCAAGGTCCTGAACTCTGGAAATCCCCTCATCCCAATCTCTACTATGATAAAAACCATACCCTGCCTGTGCTCAGGGCTCTCTGCTCTCACCTCTGAGTCAGACAGGGAGTCCAATTCCGAGCTTGAAAATAAAGGCTCTTTGCTTTTACATGTAGGATTCAGTCTCTGTGGTGGTCTTTTTGGGTGTGTCCCTGGGCATAACATATCATATATATATTATTATATTATATATTATTATTAACATATTATTATATATTATTATTAATATATTAATATATTATTAAAACATTATGTATATAATGTTTTTTAAAAATATATTTTAAAGATACTTAATTTATTTATTAAAAATGTAATAAAAGTTATATTAGTGAAATCATCAAGTTTTTAACAGTTACTACTAAGATTTACTCATATTTTTTGTGTTGTTATGATTCATTTGTTTTGACTGCTACCTAAATTTCTATTGTGAATGATAACCCACATAAAGCCAATGCTCTTACAATAAGATGAGAGCCAGAGATAATTCCTGGAAGCTCATTGGCCAGCTATCCTGGCATATTATAAAGCAAAACAAGAGGAGCTGGAGAGATGGTTCAGCAGTTAAGAGCACTGACTGCCCTTCCAGGGGTTCTGAGATCAATTTCCAACAATACATGGTGGCCTACATCTACCCATAATGAGATCTGGTGCCCTCTTCTGGTCTGCAAGCATATGCAGGCAGAATACTATATACATAATAAATAAATATTTTTTTTTAAAAAAGCAAAAAAAGAGATTCTTCCTTAAACAAGGTTAAAAGAAAGGACAGACATCTGCCTCCACTCACATACAAATACACCCACACATCAAGACAACAGTTTTTTTGTTGATTTGTTTCTAAGGTGCCTTTCATGAATATTCTTAGTTTTACATATTCACTTCTTAAAATAACCTCTGCTCTTCGGAAATCTTGTAATATTTCCCAACCCTAACATCCAAATACTTAACCTATATTTTCTACTAAAGTAAAAATTTTATTTTTCAAACATATGCACCTAGAGTTTACTTTTGTATATAGTATGAACATATATTCAAGTTCATATTTTGACCCCAGGATAAATCTTCAGTTTCAACTTTATGTACGGAGTGAGTAAGTCATAAAGCCCTTCAATCTATGACATGATTACATGTCATAACACACATACACACATGATTTTTTTCTGGGTTCTCTGTTTAACTAGTCAGTTTACTTATCCCTGCACTAAAACCCACTTATCTTTCTCAGAAGAATCACGGTTATGAGTGTGGTGAGACAGCATCTAATTTAGGTTCTAGCTATTTTCACTTTTTTTTCAATAAGAGGGTTGTGTGTATCTGTGTGTGTGTGTTTTTCTATGTGTGCATATTGCTGTGTGTGTGTGTGTGTCAGAGAGAAAGAAAGATATTAACTTAATAAATATAAGACATCCATGGATTGTTAGACAATGAGGAATTTGTGCTTTAAAAATTATGACTCCTGTTCTGTCTTTTGTATCTGAGGTCCGGTGGGGAAAGAAAGAAATGGAACACAGCCTAATCATTAAAAGACAGAAGTTTCAAGTTCATGGTTTCTTTCCTCTCCATTTCTTTTATTAAAGTTAATTAAGTTTTAGTAAGAGTCAGATAGCTCATGAGACAGGAGGTTAAAAAAAATTATCCTCCATTTTAATTACAGTAGAAAATTAGTATATAGGATGTCTGTCGGGAAATGAGCAGTCAACAAATATTTGTTCTATGTAAGACTAAATTATACGGATTTTCCTGTGGTAATCACATAATGTTGTGTTTGACACAAATGTTAGCAGTATATATGGGGTTAAAAGGAATTTGAGATACATGTAGTCATTCTGTTCTGTGCCTTCGAAGAATCGTTAGTTTCTTCAAGAATCTGATGAAATTATTGACCCCTTTTCCAGGAAAATAAATGTGCTCGAAATGTTTTTCTTTAAAATTCAGGGCTTGGTGATTTGAGACTGATCTATTATCATACTTTGGTATAATAATTTCACAGATGAAAAAAAATGAGATTGAGAAATTTTAAGCAGTCATCAAAGCTAGTTGGTGCTGAGTAGCATAAAATTAAAGTTGCTTTGGAACGTGTTTCTAGAACTTTATGCAAATAAACAAAAAAAGTTTAGTGAACATTAAAACCAAAGAGTAACCAAGTAAACAACAATCAAAGGCTATCTAGGCGTGTGGCTCATCACCATCAAAAAAGTCTTTGTCCCCTCTCCTCTAGTTTGCTTCTAGAAATGGGCCAATAAGCAGTAGCAGCATAATCATGAAGGTCTGGGTGACTGACCGCAGTCTAACCTTGATGATAAGGGACACACGTGTTTTTCATACTGAATGCAACAATAATGATTCTTATGCATGGGGCCCAAGCAAACAGGGAGGAGAATTGAGATTTGGGGAATACTCAATCATATCTTTTTTTGCTTTTCACTTTTATCACCTTTTAAATGTTTAAGAAATTTCTTCTCCTCTCATATAGTACATCCCTACTGCAGTTTCCCCTCCCAGCTTCACCCCATCCACTCCTTCTCCCTCTGTCTCCCTTGAGAAAAGGGCAGGCCTCCCAGGTCAACCAACCATAGCCTATCAAGATGCAAAAAGACTAGGTACTCCCCTTCCCAGTAAGAGAAAAGGGTCCCAGAAGCAGGCAAAGGAGTCAGAGACAGCCCCCACTCCCAGTGTTAGAAGTTCCACAAGAAGATCAAGCTACACAACCATAACATATATGCAGAGGGCCTAGGTCTGACCCATGTACGCTAGCTGATTTTTGTTTCAGTCTCTGTGTGGCCCTAAGAGCTCAAGTTAGTTGATTCTGTTTCCTGATCTCTTTGACATCATTTTCTTTAGTCTTTTCTTTTCTTTTCTTTTTTTCTTTTTTCTTTTTAAAACCCATCTCACTACGTAGCCTTAGTTGACCTGGAACTCATTCTGAAATCAAGCTAGTATCTAACTCACAGAGACCTTCCCACCTCTGCCTCCCCACTTGGTGCTGAGATTAAAAGGGGATGCTACCAATGACCAGCTCACATACTTTCTTTACAAATACAAAATCATCAGATCTCTCTAACCTGATATTGTTGGGGTCCGCAAGAAGTCCCATAAAAGACCACCAGTTACACATGCAATCAACAAGCACATTTAATAAAAAAAATTCCAGCATTCACAGGGTGGTGGTGGTGCATGTCTTTAATCCCAGCACTCAGGAGGCAGAACCAGGAGGATATCTGTGAGTCTGAGGCCAGCCTGGTCTAGAGAGTGAGATCCAGGACAGGCACCAAAACTACACAGAGAAATCCTGTCTCGAAAAAACAAACAAACAAACAAACAAAATTCCAGCACACAGGGGTCAACCATCTGACACAGTGGCAAATGTGGCTCTGAGAGAAACTCACAGGCTCCTTTGAAGCAGCATTAGGGGAATTCCAAGCTGTGGTTAAGTGTACTTTGAAGTGAGTGGGTATAGACTCTTACTGGTACAGGAATCACTTTTCGATTGGCTCATGACATCTGGTCAGCAATTGTGGTTGTGGTGTTCGGGGGTCTGTCTGCTGTGTCAGGGGTTTGTTTGACTGAAAAATAGCAAGAACAGTTCCTGCTTATGGCCGGGTAGGACCCTGATTGGCTACCAGACTGCATGTACTTCCTGATGGTCTGATTGAAGCCAGACATGAGTCAACATAGGATGGTGGGATAATATGGGGCAGAAGTCTTAGCAAACTGGCCCCTGGGAAAAAGGAAAAAAAAAAAAAAAAAAAAAAAAAAAAACAAAAAAAACCTGGCCCTGTTAGGGTCAGTCCTGTTATAAGAGGGGATGGCTGCTTCAGTATTTCAGCTGGCATATTATGATACAAAGACAACAGTGCCACATACATCTTTCTACAGAATTCTCAAGCTAACTTCTGAGGGGTATAAATCAATAGGAAAAGTGAGCAAGAGTACCATTGATCATTGATTCCTTGTTTGAGAAAGTAAATTGAAGTATTTTCAACTGAAATTTCTCTAATAGTATTCAGTTCCCATGTTCACGAGAAAGGTCTTACTTTTAGTGCAAGAGAATGTCTAGCCAACAACTGTGGTTCACTGAGAGAACGGGAATGGTGGGGATTAAGTGACAAACTTTCTTAAACAAGCTAGAAAGTCTTTTCTTCCTACAGCTGTGATAAAGATTTGTCAATTCATTAAAATTGAAATTAAAATAGCCAAGAGAAAGGAAGACTGGAAGAAATCTAAATGATGTAGAACAGTATGGACAGTTGAACTTGTCAATAGTAAATATTTAAAATATTTGAGGATAGTCCCATGAGAGGACCATAATTAATTCATTATTGTGGTTGAAAAGTTGTACTTAGGAGTGTGATCATTGCGCTGACATTTCATACAAAGTACCTTGTCAAGCAAAGGCAACTATTTAAATAATCATTAAGGGGAAGAGACCTATTCACAGTGTTCATTCACCTTAATTAATTTGGATACATTATGACAGCCAAGAGAGGCATTTTTCAAGATCTTTATGACATTAGAACTTCAAGTAATAAAGTCACTGAATCATACTTGATATTTAAATTTTTAGTCAAGGAAAGATAAACTTGGATAATAAAGAATTGCTTTAATATATTAATTTAATCACTGTGGCATAATCATGAAAATATATGCATTATTCATATTATGGCATTATAATCCTCCAAGTAATGAGTTCAATGGCAAAAAGGGAACTGTTTACAATCTGATCCTGTAACTATGCAAGTGAATTATCCCCAACTTGAATTGCCATAAAATAAATATTGGCCTCTGTTAAGTGATACCTTTAAAGGCAATTTCAGAGCATTTATCCTACCTTTACATTTATTAGTTAAATAATCAGAGTGAGTAGTGAAACATAATTTCAGTATAAATTATTATGCTTGTATTCTAGAAACTATTGCCATTTTATAAAAGAAAATAGAACCCATTTTCCCTTGACTCAGTATTCAGTGATGAAATGTTTACATTGTATTATAAGATCTAGAAGTTATTGTTTCTAATAATTCAATATTAACATTAGTTTTAAAAGTTATTTTATAATGCATACTTCCTTAAACATGATTCTATATGCAAAATATTTACAAAAGATGTAAAATTCTATACATCTGGATATTTTGATTATTGGTTTCCTTTCTATACTGATTAGAAAAAAATATTTATTGAATTCTATGTCAGTGTGCTTGGAATCAATGTTCATATTGACAACTAGAAAAAAAAAGAAAAACTGAGGTTCCTGATTACAATAACTAATTTAAATATACAAAACTATTTAATTGGATTTGAAAACAGCTGGATAATAACCAATCTTATTTTGCTTTGGTAATAGAAAAAATAATCTTTTAGAGATACTATTTCAGACACTGCCTTCCAATAAACATATTTTCATTTAGAAAATAAAGTCACCAAAGGATGTACACTAATTCCAAGGAACAATTCCTGTTCCCTTCTTTTCTCCATTGACCTTCCTTTGCCCTGGGCCTATAAGAACAAAGCTAGAAATGACTGGCAGACTTGCTTTACCTTCTCTCCTCTCACTTCCTCTGTCCTTCAGAAGGGCTGAAAGAGGGGAGCAGAAGCTACATGAGATGCTCACACAGTCCCTCAGTTCTTACTGTTCTTGACATAGGTTTCCTTACATTTGCCTATGACAGAGAGGCCTTCAAAACTCAAGTTGCTAGTTTTATAACCTTGGATATTTGACCCTTTCTTTGGAAATGGTCTTTACATTTATGATAGAACTTCGCGTTCTTTATAGTTTGCCCTGACAGAAAGAGGTGTAGTGACTCTGGTCAGTTTCAGGGACTTCCTGAAACTATTTTGAGTTGTTTAACTTCCCACTTAAGGAGCTTTCCTACAGTGTGGAATGTTTCAGTCTCAGAGGAAACTGTTTCACAACATATCATGACATGATTTTTTAACAATATTGAAAATTAGAACTCTGTCTGTTTGGGCTGGAGAGAGAGCTCAAGCAATTAAGAGCACTAGCTGCTTTTCCAGAGGACCTGGGTCCAATTCTCAGCACCCACATGGTAGCTGACAACGATATGTAACTCCAATCCCAAAGGATGAATGGGTACCATGCATGCATATGAAAAACAAGCATACATGTATGCAAAGTACTCATAAACATAGAGTTAAATTGTTAAAAGGGGGTATATTCTTCAAAAAGTACTATGGTTATTATACATACTCCTAAAATGTAACTGGAAAAATTCGACATCATGGTTTTCTTTCTAAGCCTTGGAGAATCTTTGCCACGTGTTTTTCATGGTGTTCAGGTGAAGTACAATGTAATCTACCTGCAGATGAGTCCACCCCAACCAACTAAGCAACCCAACTTAACATCTGGAATTATTTGGAAAAACGGAACATACCGAGATGTCTTTAGAACGCTTTCTTCAGAAAAACCCTCTAAGTGAGACTGAAATTATCTTGATCTTGTGAGCAGAAAACATGTGTTAGACTATCAAAGTGGGTTTCCACAGGCCTTAATATGAGCTGGAGAAGACTAGCCATGTGTCTCATGAACTACATTCCTTAAAAAATTAAGTTGACCTGTTCTTAGGTTTAATGGTCTATATGCCTCCTTTTTCTTTTCTATGCCTAAACTAAGACCTGGCCACCTTAACTTTATCTCCTGCTGGCTTCACACTCCAGCTCCTGGACACCAATTCTGACCTTGTTTAGAATGGGTATCTTACCCAACTTCCTTAAGTGTCAAGTGCTGGGCATTTTGAGGTATAGTATGTCTAATCTTTGACATTGAATACTAGTCTCTGTGCTACGATTTCCTCAAGGATGGACGTGAATGTAAGTTTCTGTGAAACCTGCTGCAAAAAAAAAAAAATCCTACCCTCCAGTGACCATATCCAAAGGTTATATATTCCCAATGTGTTAATTAAAGTAAGCAATGATCTCTGACGAACAGCTGGGCAGGCAGCATCTCACTGATCTCTCAGGTCAGAGACTGTTACATGAGATAGACACTAGTCACTCTCTGATTAGTAGATTAATTCCTGAGAACTTCTACTGAGAATATATCAAAAGGCAAGTAACATTATGTGGGCAATGTGGAACCCCCTGCAGTGTCTTTCATCGCTTAGCAGCAGGAAAAATGTCTCTTCATCCTTGCATATGCAAATACTGACATGTCAGAAGACCTTCATAAATGATTACCTTGGTACTAGGTAGGTGGCCTCTGATAATTACTGCTGAACTCTTGTGGGTGGTGACTGAAGCCTTATCAAAGAAAAGAAATGATAACAAAATTGAGTCAAGTTGTTACCTATTATTTTGATGACACAAGAAGCGAAAAACATCTGTTTCTAATCTTCAGTTTGTTTAGCTATAAGGGAACACTTAAGGGATAGACATTATATGGACTGAAATCTTAAAAATATTCTTCAAATGAAATTTGAAATGCTATCCTGTTAAACTGGCAACATAGAACACATCTCGGAACTCTTTCTCACGTGTTTGTGCATATGAAAGAGGTGGCTGGCAAATATAACAAAGTGTGAGTGGAAAGGCGTTGATATTTTAAGACACCAAGTTCTTACACAACACTAGGAACGGCAAAATGGAAGGGAAGTTGAGAGTAAAACCTTGGCACCCAGGAAAGCATGGTTTGGGGCAAATGGTTAAAGTTTCCAGCTGATACTGCTCTGAGCCTTGATATCTTCACGAGTTCTCCTTAATACAGAACACGTGTCTATATAAAAAGAGGAGTCGAAGAAAATTAACAGAATTCTTGTATGAGAGGCAGCCTGTCCAAGTACGTCTCAGGCTGTGGATTTAAATGTGAAAACATGAATGGCACTAATCGTCCCAGCTCCCGGGTGAGTGGAGCCCTGACTCTTCTCTGCAGCTGGCTGGAATATGATTGCTCTCAGGTGCCTGCACCCATCTCTTAAATCTCTGGCCTCGGTGTGCCTCAGCAAACAAGGAGGGTCACTCTAACTCCTGTAATCGGAGACAGCCATCTTGGTCTCATTCCCCTTGTTAAGTGTTAGGCCAAGAGGGAAGCATGCAGTCCTTACACAAACAGCGTGCTCTGACTGGAAGTTCAAGGGTGGTCATCTGCCGTCTAAAGGCAGATTTTGAGACTATGGCAGTTTTAGGACAATTACAAAAAACAAGTCTCTAAGCAAAGCTAGCATTCTCAGGCTTCCTTTGGGCAAAACATCTGGGACCTTTCTGGAAAGATGAAAAGCCCTAAACTACTAATACAGATTCACTTTATGCCGAACTTTCTTGTTATTATTGTCATTTCTTAGTGTTTGACCCACTGGTTCTTACCTTGTCATATATGAGAATCACCTAGAAAGCTTTCATATATCCTTTGCCTAGCTCCCACCCTACTTCAGTTTGGTCAGTATTTGGGGCTGGGAGCAAGAGGGCCACCAGGGTATTTTAAAGGTCTCCAAGTGATTTGATAATGCAGCTACATTTAGGGAACATCTGCCTTGAGCCACCCTGAATTGAAACTTTCATTCTGTCTGAGTTCTTCTGGACCCAAACAGAAATTTAAATGAAAACACATGGAAAGAGAAGACTTTATTTGTGTGAGTAACTAAACTGGATAAAAGAAAGAAACTGTGTTAAGAAGAGCCATATTGAAGAAGCAAAAAGCCACTTAACAGTTTTTCGAAAGGGACTCTTAGTTATTACTTAGCAGTCAAACTGAATAATATTCAAATGTAATCAAGAACCTGTTACTCTTGATAGACTAGCCTCACTGATTGCTTCCTTTTATAAAACCTTATGTCTATCAAATAACCTTTAATTTATGTAAAATAATTAAAAGTGAGAGACTCCTATCTTTATTAATGTTGGTCCTTGAAGAATCTGTTTATTGAATAGAAACAAATACTGATTTCTGTTTCAAAAAGGAGAAAGGGTTATCCTTGCCATTTGTGACAAAGTCCCCCAAGACAGACAAACAGACACACCACACACACACACACACACACACACACACACACACACACACACACACTATGTTAAGTTCCTCTAACATTGTATCTCCTTACCTAGTCCACAAATTCTTGTTTAAGAAACAAACCATCTCTGAAATGGCCCATAGTGGCTTATATTCCAACGGGAATGATATAGGCAAAACTACTCCCATGCTTCAGTGTGAATCCTGGCAACAATTCTGAGATCTAGCCAACTTAAAGAAGAAACACTTTGAACTCCCTGGAAGGATATGCCGCTTTCTGTTATCTCAAGAAAAGAGATGTCTCATCCTTCTCTCCAATAAACACCACACAGTGTCAATTCTTAACTCTTCTTTATTTCAGTCCCAGTTGCCTGTTCATCCTCACATTCACAAGACACCAGTGGGTATTAGATCCAAGATCTCCTGAGAGTTTCTGCATTAATATGCACAATGAGTTGATATGTGAGGTGCCCTAATGACCCTATCGCATGACTTTCAGTAATGAGACGCGAACAGATATCTGCTCACCCGAGACAGGGCACCAGCTGAAGAAGTGACTGTACCCATCTGGTTTGGTGACCTTTGGAGTTGCGTACAGGATTGTGGTTGAGGAAGCTTGCTTATAGAGGCTCAAATGACTCAAAGGCAGTTGTGTCAGTGAAAAGTCCACCTATGCATGGACAATAAGTCATGAAAGCTACATGCCTAGAGCTCGCTGCCCAACTTACAGGCAGCTCGGACAGATGCTCTTCTCTTCCTCAATAATCTAATGCTTATGTAACATCCAAGAGAGACTTTATCAGTCTCATAACTTTCTAAGATTTTTGAACCTTGTGACTTTCTTAAGCTTTCTGGATTTTCTTCCAGGAGAGCATGTTTCACTTTATAGGAAGCAGCCACACAACGCATGTGCTAGCCGTATGTGTGATCCCATAATCTAATTAGCCATCCTACTCAAATTTGACAACTGCCAGAGCAAAATCTCTCATTTTAAGTATTTTTTGATGGTTTTCCTGAGTTATTGATGCCAACTCTTTTCTCCATTACTCAATCATGGGATCCAGTCTGTCCCTTCCTTTTCTAGCAACATTAATATAGAAATGAAATTTACAGAACACAAGTAAGCACACATTCCCAGTCTTATCACCCAGCAGGACAGACCACTCAGTTTAAAAATACAGATGTTAAGTTTCACGTCTCTCATCTACATTAACACAGAATTTCTTTAATTTTATAGTAGGGAATTTGCCCCATAGATAATAAAAGTGATTAAATAATTATATGTGTCTGAATACAAGGTTGTAAAATGTGCATCCAAATGGGCAGTGAGAACATGGAGAAGGAACTGTAGACTGTGAAACAGGTGTATATCCAAGGATGTTTTCCGTTAACATTGAGTTATGCTAAAAATGATCTTGGATAAAAAAAGAATTGGGCAGTGTGACAGGAACCATCAGTGCCTGAAAGAGACTGAGTGTCCGTCTCAAATTGGTAATCCTCATCTGATGGGAAAAGGTGACTAATGAAACACATCAACCCAATTAAAACTTTCTGAGCTTATCTGCCCTCTACCTTTTCTAAACTAAACTCCAGTTTTTTAAATATGATTTAATCTGAAAGATATGAAAATACAAAGGCAGATTCTTGTCATCCCCAAAGGCAGATTAATAATGCATTCAGATTCAAATCATTATTCACATTGATAAAACTGACCTACTTTTCATCTTTCAGGAGAAAATGCCCTATGAAATATTTTTTTTTTCATATCAAAATGTTGCTTTTTCGTGCCTTTCTTCTTTCATACTATAATTAAAGCTGGCATATCACTTCAAAATGTTAAATGAAATTTGGTTCATTTTCAGGCCTGGGCTTTTTTAATGAGTTAGCATCTCTACTGACTGAGACAAGCACTGCTTTGCATGCCAGGGAATCTTTCTGACAGTTGTGGTCATGATGCAGATGTTTTGCTTCATGGGGATTTTCCAACAATGTCCCTAATGAAAATGCATGCCTACTTCCTGGCAAATAAAAGAAAAAAAATTTTCCAAACAAAAATTTCAAATGCCTTCACCCTATCATTGCAAATGTAAACAACCATTGTTTTCTCCACATCATTTTTGCTGAGTTCTGTTGCATCAATAAGTGATCTACTTCTTTGCTCTTACTCTTTTCCCTCTTTAGTTTTTACATGGAAGCAACTTTAACAAAATCTTATGCAGATCCAGAATGGAGTGGAGTTACAACTGTGTTCAAATCTTACAAGTTGTCTCCTAAAAGCAATTTACCACATCATCTCAATCCTTATGTCTTTGGGTCAATTGTTCCATTTTCAACATAGAAGTAAACAGAGGTGCAGTACTCTTGGAGTTATGGGTAGGGATGATTTTTGACATTTAAGTAGAGTAGATAGAATCAGTGAAAGGAGCTCTGAGTAAATAATGTATTAACAAGTAATTTTAAAAAGAAAAAGAAAAAATGCACAAAATTCAGTTGAGATTTTTTGTTTTGTTATTGTTTTTTGTTTTTTTTTGAGCTTTTATATTTGTGTTTATTCTTCATTTAACTTTTTTTCATTTTTCTTTATTAAGAAATTCGCTACTCACTCCACATGCTATCCACAGACCCCCCCTCCTCCCTCCTCCCCCCCTCCTCCTCTTTCCCAAGCCACCCCACATTCCCACATCCCGCAAATCGAGGTCTCCCATGGGGGGAGAGCACCCAGGCAGGGAGATCGGGATCTTCATTTAACTTTTACAACACTACACTATAGTTGACTATTAAAACAAAAACAATAGCCAAGTAGTAAGCATATTATGATTACAGTCCTTCCCACATTCACTACTACATATAGAATGACAGAGTAACTGGCCCATTAGGAGGACTGACACTCAATGCCACCTCTGGGGTGATGTTCATTGTCCTCATATGCTTCTCTGTTATAATGCCGCCATCTTTTCTTGTTTGGGTCAAAGTCCACCAGTTCCATCTGATCCATTTCATGAGTCTCTTCTACTTCTTTCCTTTCAGGAAGGAGTTTTTCCAGCAAAGAGAGTTTATCAGGAGAGAGAAAGCCATTTTCAGGAAAATTCACCTTAAACTCAATGATCAGACGTTCTTTTTTATATGGCATACCTTGGTTTAACACACATTTTGTATCTCCATGCTTGACCATCTGACCTGGGTGAGAGGTGATGACTATGGTTCGGTTGTCAAGAGTGGATATTGGCTTTTGGAAGCCGCACAATGCTTCAACCAGCTGTATGTCCATACACATGAAAAGGTCTTCTCCACATCGTGTAAAAACAGCATGGTCCTTCTGGTCTAACACAATGATAATATCCCCTGGCTCCGGTCCTGGTTCATGGTCTCCTTCACCATGGAATGTTATCTTCTGACCATCTTTCACGCCTTTATCAATATGAACTTCTAAAATCTCCTCTCGAACGATCTTTCTTTCGTTGCAGCTTTTACATCTGTCTTTAGGACTGACAGGTTCTCCATGACCCTGGCACTCCATGCACACTGACTGAATTTGCTGAATTGGTCCTGGTCCGATCTGATGAATCCTTACTTGTATGCCAGTCCCTGTCAGTTGGGGCAGCACTTCACATTTGTCACAAATCACATTCTTCTGAAGAGCCAGTTTTCTTGTTGCACCGTTATAGAAGTCTTCTAAGGTCACGGAGAGTTGATGCACAACATTTTTACCTCTCCTTCCTCTTTGTATCCTTCCTCCTCCTCAAAGAACTTATCAAAGGTATTCATGGGCGAGCCAAAAACCACCACCTGCTCTGCCCTTTTTAATCGCCTGTTCACTGCCTTTATCATAGAATTACCTTTTTTTTTTTTTTTTGAATCAGCAAGAACTTCTGTCTAAATGCTTCGCCTTCATTTGGATTCTTATCAGGGTGGTACTTCAAGGCCAATTTTCTGTATGCCTTTTTCAATTCTTCCTGGGTGGCATTGGTTTTGACCCCCAAAACATCATAGTAAGTGGTTTCTTTCACCATTTTTCACAGCCAGTGAGCGGGCCAGCACTGGAGAGCAGAAAAAGGAGAGTAGCTTCCAGCTGAGGTTTTTGTAAAATGAAAATTCCAGATACATTTTAAGGCATACAATTTCATAGCAAATCCTCAATCCTCTGGCTCTTAAAGTCTTTCTATACCCTCCTAAATGCTACGTAAGCCTTAGGTACAGGAGTTGTGTTGTAGATATATCCATTGGAACTGGACTCCATAACTCTGTATTTTGACTGGTTGTGGTTTCAACTATTGCAAGAGACATTCCCCAGATGAGGGGTGAGGGCTACAATTATTTGTGGATATAAGGACCATATTTATAATGTAGTTAGTAATTATACTGGTTTAGTCCTCTCTCTCTCTCTCTCTCTCTCTCTCTCTCTCTCTCTCTCTCTCTCTCTCTCTCTCTCTCCTCCCCCCCTCATAGAAGTCCTGCCTACCCTCTCCTGCCTATCTGTTGACTGTTCAGTTCTTTATTAGAACAATCAGAAGGTGCCTAGGCATGTAAGGTAAAACAACAACACATTTTCACATTTTCAAATACCCTACAATGAAGTCGAGCTTCACCCACCCACTGTAGCATTGGCAAAAAATTCCTTGGTCATAGTGAACACAGTTATAACCTCAACCATTGGATAACTTCCCTGGAAAAGGACTAAAATTAGAGAGGTCTCAGTCCGTAAAGTGTTTGTCTTCCAAGATTTTAGTTTGATTCCCTGTATGCCACAGAATAAAACTATGTGTGATGGCACACACTTACAATCCCAGAACTAGGGATATAAAGATAGATGGAGACTGGTGGACCTCTGGAACTGGCTGAGAAGCCAGCCTAGCCCAGTGGAAAAGTTCCAGACCAAGGGGAGGCCTTGTCTCAAAAAGCAAGATAATAATCTGGGGACTAATGCCATCGATTGTCCTCTGGTCTTCACACACACACACACACACACACACACACACACACACACACACACACACACGGGAGTCTGTGGGAGTCCAGCGCTGATCTGCTCTGGCCACTGAGGTCTGAAGTTTCTGCTGCACTCTAAGCCTCTGTCTGCCATTTGCACATAGCCTCAAGCCATGTCAAGCTGGCTGACTGCATTCTCCTCACTGAGGCTCAGCCATGGCAGAAAACATGCAGGACCTCGATATTTGTGTTGGCTCTTAGTGTCCACTGCCTGTGAACTTGATGATAATCCACAGGTCTCAGCTGCTGATCCCTGACTGCCACTGCTTGTGGTAGGGGCTTCGGAAGCTGGCAATCTCTAAAGTGGCTATTTGTACTGGGACTGCCAGGTTCTCAGTGTCTGCTCAGTCCTAGACCTGCTTTCTGCATCTCAGGTCCTGTCTGTGCTTGGGAGAAAAACTACTCTACCCTAAGTTAAACCTTCACCAAAACTTTTTTACAACTTTAGAGAGATACTTGCTGCAGCCTAATTTTAACTCCTCTGCTTTATATTTACACTTTTATTCCTGAAGATTAGAATATCACCACCTCCTTCAATTAATTACCGGTCATGTTCCCTGCTCTGTGGTGTTCCTTCTAAGCCCCATGTTGGGTACCATCTGTGGAGTTTGGCTCCCACCTTTTGAAGGGTTCCTAGGTAGAGTAGAGAGGAATTAGGAAATGATAGAAAGAGAGACCTAGCTGACAAGAAGAAAGACAGAGACACAGGATAGCTTCAGGAGGGCCTGGGTCAATACCCAACACTTGTCTTTTATTGCAAAGGGCTTTTATAACATGTCAAGGGGAAGAGCAAAGGACCTCCCCATTGCAAGATCAAAGCACACAGTACAGCCAAGTGTAGACTCTTCCAAACACCTGGTAAACACACCCATGGTCATCTTATTCAGCCCTTCTGGGTAAAGCAAGCTCAGATTCTCTGACCCTGAGTAAGTTCTCACTAGGAAGCCTCTGTGGGCTCCCACACAAGTGTGCTTTTCCAGACATGAAAAAACACAAGTAAGTATGCACATGCACACAAAGAAAAGAGAAAAAAATGAATGGATGAAGAAAGGAGGGGGGAAAGGGAAGAAGGAAGAAAGGGAAGGAGGAAGGAAAGAAAGAACCAAATCTTTCATTTCTCTATGTTGAGATCTATTTTGAAAGCTACTATTACCATCCAATCAGTCTTTAGTAAGCCTAATATAATCAGTGATAAAGTTTCAGCATATGAATTTTGGAAGGGGGCACAAACATTCAGCATTCACAAACAGAGCATTCAGTAAATAAACAGTGGCTTTTCATCTTTCACTTACCTGTCCATATGCATATGATGGTACATTTATAAATTAAATATGGTACCATCTTTAAAATAACATGAAAAGTATTAAATTCATAGGAAACCTTTTCTTTATTTAAATTTATTTATATCAGACTATACACATCATCTAGATAAAATCAGAAGCAACCCTTGCAAATGTTATCATAGACCTATCGAATAACTATCTGCTCTGGGCACGTTTGAGTTGGATATGCTTTCTGACCAGAACTACTTATCTAGGCTTGATATCCTGGTCTTCCAGAGATAACTTATCACCTGACTAATGGACAAATCATGCCAGATTGTAAGTGGAGCTCCTCTGGGTACCACCCTCTGTAACTGAGAACAAAGGGTCCCCCCAAATGTTAAGCTGTCCAGTTAAAGCAAGAAAATAGCACAGAGTAGTACAGTGAGATCCAAGGATGTATCTTCTTCTCACTGCAGATCAATCAGAGCTAAGCCTTCCAGAAGGAAACTTACCTTAGACCAGACACAGTGGCCCAGCTGGCAGTTCTGGTAGGAGTCCAGGAAAAAGCCATTTTGCCACCTGTCTAGGTTTCCTGAGTGACCTCATCATCATCAAATATGGGCACAACTTCTGTCACTCTTTTGAGAGACATTTATAGATGTAGAGAACAATTTTTTTCTTGCTTGTTTGCCATCATGGGTCTCAGGAGGGGCACTTTAAAAACATCCAGCTGGACGGGAGGACAGAAATGACTGAAGTTCCTCCACTTTATCAAGAGCAGGAATAAGGAATATGATTATGCAAGAGCACAATCAGATCTTCATCTGTTCTACGAGTGGACCACAGCTACTCTAAATCATTCTCTGGGCCACATAGAGCACAGTACAAGGAACACAAACCTTAGACATCAGAAGTAGTGTGGAAAACCAGACACAGTAATTATTATTAGACTTTGAGTTCTGGAACATGTTTTCAGGCATGGGAAGACTCAGTTCTTTCAAGGTTAGCTGATGAAGACTAGGAAATGCCACAGCAGTTCAGGACATACCTAACAGCCTTTTCTATCTGAATGGCCACACTCAGAGGTCTGCTGAAGGTGGCCGAGGAGAGTTTATACTTCTTCCGGGATTGCAATCTCTGATGGGTGTCAGGAAGACCCAGGGTAGGATGAAATCTTGGTGACATTAGCTTTGTAATTATCCCAGTTAGGGAAGAAAGGGTGTTAGGTTCCTCCACAACATCCACTCTGCAGAAACCATTCCCAAACTTCAAGATGTGGCTCTGGACCTCCAAACAGCACATCCTAATCTACCTCTTTCAAAGGATAAAAATCTGCATGCCATTTGTGAAGAATAAGCCAATTAGTTCATCCAAATTCAAAGATATTTATAGCTTATTCAGCTGTTCTGGTTTCTGAAGGAATCAGCCCCTGCCAACATTGCCGGGAATGGACCATTCATAAACTCAAATGTACCCTAAGGATTTGCAAAAACTCTCTTTCAGGACTGGAAAGTAAATCCCATCAGGACAAAACAGCCACCAGACAATCAGCTGCAGAATGGTCATTGCGTTGTTTAAGATCCCGTCCCAGCAATTATTTTGCTAAAGAAAAAGCCCAGAGATTAGTATGAACCCCAGACTGTGAATTGGAAAGAATTTGTTTTACAATTTGAATAACATTACTTGCATTCATTCTTTCAATGATATTTTTTCTGAAATAGCCTTACTTCTAATATTCAATAGTATTATAAAGCTCTGACAATCTGAAAATGAATAAATTATTAATTGTGAACTGTGATATTGTTTGACTTTCCTCTTATAATTTAAGGACAGTCAGTGAATCTAGCACTAAATTCTGATAAATGATCTTTTGCAAATTAGGCATAAATAAATTATATAGTGTTTGTTCTTTCTCTGTCCAATTTCTTTCACTCAGAATAAAGATTATACATACTGTCACATGAATCAATGATTCATCCCTTTTATATTGTTGAGTAGTAATTCATTCTAGAATTATACTTCTCTTTATTGATTCACCCATTGATGGACATCTGAATCACTCCATCAGGAGTGGACTTGCTTTTTAGGGTCATCTGTAGACAGACTAGACTAGATTTTTTAATGCTGCTGCAGTTTGTAAAACTTTACAGAATGGACAATATATTGGGAATGCATATACTTTTGGCTCTTCAATACGTATTAATATTCTTTCAACTTAAAGCTTAATGTTATACTTTCTAAGATCATTCTAAAAGATAAAAAATGGGTTATAAAAGAATATAATAGCAAGTGATACTTTAAATTGTTAACTGAAATGGATAAGGAGTAAATACCAAAAACTGTTGCCAGTTGTTCTTTTGGGGTGAGTTACAGATTATTTCAATTTCTTGCTTGTATAGTTCTATATTTTGCAGTTTCTGTGGTGTGGGTAAACTATTTTTACTTTAAAAGTCACTTCTTAAGAGTTTACTTCTTTGTGGTTGATATATTGTGCACCCCAGTAAATTTATCTGGGGGTCAGAGAACAGAACAGCCACTATATTAAACATAGAGGTTAGGCAAGGGTAGCTCATGCTTTTAATCCTAGCATTCTGGGATAAAGATCCCAGATCTCTGTGAGTTCAAAGCCACACTGGAAACAGCCAGGCATGGTAATACACACTTTTAATCCCAAGAAGTGATGGCAGGAAACAGAAAGGTATATAAGGCATAAAAACCAGGAACTAGAGGCTTTTAAACTTTTAGGCTTTTTAGCAGCAGTTCAGCTGAGATCCATTCTGATAAGGACTGAGAGGCTTCCAGTCTGAGGGAAAAAGATCAACTGAGAAGTTGGCAAGGTGAGACTGGATGTGGCTTGTTCTGTCTCTGTGATCTTTCAGAATTTACCCCAATAGCTGGCACTGAGTTTTGTTTTGTTTTTTTTTTAAATTAATAAGACTATTTAAGATTTGTGTTACACTTCTTTCTATTTTCTTCTCCTGAGATATAATTGAACTGAAAATGAACATGTATAAGTTTTAAAAAATTTAAAAATTTTTAAAAAATAATTTGCTTGTTTCAATGGTTTCAATATAGGACGAAGGCTAGGCTTATTTAAAAGAAAGTAGGTGTTGAATTTGACTCAATTTCTTGTTGTGTGTTTCTCTGAGAGGACCACATAGACACAGAGGTTTGTAAGACAAATAGAAGATTCACAATTATATTCTATAACCTACAGTTTCCTCTGAGTACCACACCTACATATTTAGCTGTCTGTAAAATTATCTCTTAAAGATCAGAAATCAGATGACATTGTCCAAGTTAACTTCATTATTTCACACCATTCACCATGACCCTACTGAACCTCTCTTCACCTTCTCTTCTCTAGAGCCAAACATAACCAAATTCTGTTTCCCCCTTAACTGCATGACTAACAGCCTCCTGATAAGACTATAATCTCCTTTTTAACCTTAATGGATTTGTGATGGAGTATTAGCTATGAAATATACATACATCAAATAGTATATATGGCATAACATGAACTAGAAATTTTTTTATCACCTATCTAATATTCCAATTTAATTGATTATCCAGAATTTTTATTGCCACATCCAACAGCCTTACTGGCTATAATTTTAATTCCAATCAACTGAATCATCAGGCTAGTTTTAAGTAACTGGAGTTGTTTTCTTTGGCCTTCATGTGATTAGCTGATATGGCTTCTATAACAATGACATCAGACACCTAAAGGTTCCAAAACTAAAGGTTCCAAAAACAGTTGACTCATTTTCCTGACAAAGTCATTTTTTAAATGGAACAGATTTTACAAATTTTACAAACTTTTTCTGGCAAATTTCAAAACTTCGGAACCAACATCTTCGTTTCTTAGGGGTCTTGGTGAGATTTCTAGTCATCTAATCCAATTGAATTTTTAAACGAAAACCAACCAACCAACCAACAATCTTAAAACAAAGCGTCTTTTAATCTCGCCCAAAATAAGCAAGTGGAGATAATCCACTCACTTTAAATACTGCGACACTAATTGGAAATGACATGTTCCCAAATTTTTGCTCAGGCATTTCCTGTCACAGGAGAGTCTGGCTGTGTGACAAGAACAGGACAGGAATATCTGCCTCAAGGGAATATTCTGTTTGAACTGCAAGGAAAGATATTTCTCCCTGGTGGCTTGGCCACCTGCCATCTGGACCCTGCAGAAATATACTGTTATTTGTACTCTCTAGTTCTTCCTTGAAGTTATTAACTTATCCATACGCATTAGTGTGTGCTACCTTATGAAAGTGATATGTTCTAACTACCCACTGGAATTATAAACCAATTATAAAAATAAGCAGTGAAATAAAGGTTAATGGCACAGTTTCTTAAAATTAGAGTCATTCTTCAGTTTTATAGTTCTACAACTAATTATTTTGCTTTTATATAACAGAATAATTAGTTGTGAAGCCATAAAACCGAACAAGTATTTTCTGTTCCCTTTGGAAAATTAAGTATATTGCCTAGTCATTTTAATTCACTTAAAACAAGTGTTAAAAATAACTTCCAGAATTTTCCAAATTAGTAGAGATTTTAAGGAATGTGTTATGTAACATACCTGCAGTTCTCATACATCCTTCTGAATTTTCACGCTAAAAACAAAGGGAAAGCCACTTACTGTCAGGCTAGAGGGAACATTTAATCTTCTTTTTCTCAAATACCATCCCAAAGAATCCTTGTATCTTTTCCATATCATTTAGGTGGTAGAACATTCGAGAAGTTTCTCAATGTGCTTTTCTCAATAACCTTTATCTGTAAATAGTAATTCAGAAAAGCGCCTTTGTTTCTTTTCAAATTGAGTAGGCAAATGATCATATATTTTGCCCCAAATTTTCCTAATCTACATCTATATCCCAACATTGGAGATCACTTACAATTTGAGACTACATTTTCCTTCAATCTGGTAATGCCATCTTCATCTCTCACATGTAAGATTGGCAGCAAATTATGGACGATTTCCATTCAGCTTTTTCTACAGCTGTAGTCCAGATAATGTCCTTGAAAGCAAACTGGAAATGGCATGGATCTCTTTGCAGCAGAGTGCCCGAGATAAGGAGCTGAGCTTAGACGTACACGTGTGGACTGTAAGAACTAGGCTTGAGGTTTTAGTATTCAGAGCTTAGTGTAGCTGAAGTTTAGGTGAGTCTGCGTTCTCTTCTGCAGGCTCTTTCTGTTTGACATCACCAGCCCAACGAAGCACAAAGAGAGCACCACCGGAAATGAAAGATATAGTCAGATCTTCCCTAATGCACCTTTTCTTGTTTTCTTTGTTTGTTTTGTTTTGTTTTTTGACACAGGGTTTCTCTGTGTAGCTTTGGTGCCTGTTCTGGATCTCGCTCACTCTGTAGACCAGGCTGGCCTCAATCTCACAGAGATCTGCCTGGCTCTGCCTCCTGAGTGCTGGTATTAAAGGTGTGTGCCACCACCACCCAGCTAGCCCCTAATGCACCTCTTTCTGGAAAGACAGAGATTAGAAGATGCCACTTGGGCCCAGACACTCGAGGCAAGCCTCTCTTTTCTTCTAGTCTGAATCAAACCTGACAGTACAACATAAAATAAGAGCACTGTGCACACCTGCCTCTCTGAGCCTGTCTCATGGCTATACACTTTTTAGGGACATTATCACCACCACTAGTTAAGCCAGTGACTAATACAGTTGCTGGGTGCTGAACAATCACATGAGCGGGTCTTCCTTCATAGCAGGGTGGGGCAGCAAATTAAACTAGGTGCAAAAGCTAAGAAGTGTGAGGCAAGTCAGAAGGTTTCAGTTCCAAAGCATCGTGCTTTTCTTCGGTTTTTAAATTCAGTATATTTTATTTTGTCTTTAATTGTAAGTGATACTATGATATTATTTCCAATACAATTCATGAGTTCAGAGAAACATTAAAAAGGATACTGTGGGATTTTATTGCCTTGGACCTTTCTCTAGATTGATTTGAATGCTGTCGCCTGACTCAAATAGTCATGATTTGTAAACAGTGTGTGCCACTTAATAATAACTGGCACCAGATATCAAAGTTTATAATCTAAATTCCTTAGTTTATAAGAATTCTAAAACTGTCCTTTAAAATATTGTTTTCCACAACTACAAAACAATTTATGAAAATAAATATAAAAGATAAATTGGCAGTTACAGCTTTAAGCCAAACTTAAACCTATGCCCTTGTTTCAAATGGTAGATTGAATGTCTTTCTCTACCTTGGGGTTATCTCCTCCTTACTAGAGGAATCAATTTTCAATTCATCTGAAGTTATTTCTACATTCCATAAATGTGGCTGGGGAAGTTGCTCAGTGGTCAGAGTGCTTGCCTTTTATGTACAGAGTCCTGAGTGTAGTTCACTGTATCTGTAATCCTAGTGCTTGGAGGCGGAAGCAAAATAATCAGAAACCCAACGTCATAGTCATGCTTGGCCATATAGAAGATTTGAGACCAACCAAGGGTATGTGAGACCCTGTTGATGTATGTACACATATATCTATGCATCTAGACATACATATGCATACCCTAAATTGAGCTTTTGTGTGTTTCATTTAAGTTGCCATTTTATACTCTATTATCGTCTAGTCATATCAAATTAGTATGCACATTCATATCAAGGCCTTAATTTCATAGATACAGACTCTACCCTCCTGAGTGGGATTAAATTTAGAGGCATAAGTAAGCCAGTGACTCATGTTTCCTTTGTTCCCCACGCTAAAATACAGTCTCAGAAAATCTGCTGTGCTTTTACATATTGTGATTAATACCTCAAGGCTCAGTTTTGTGAATGCTGTGTGATTATTCAGCTGGCCAATAGCTCTAAAAGAATACATAGAGCCCAGTTTTAATTTTTGTTTGTTTTTTCGAGACAGGGTTTCTCTGTATCATTTTGGTGCCTGTCCTGGATCTCACTCTGTAGACCAGGCTGGCCTCGAACTCACAGAGGTCCACCTGGCCCTGCCTCCCTAGTGCTGGGATTAAAGTCGCGTGCCACCACCGCCTGGCATCCAGTTTTAATTTTTAATGAGATAGAAATATTTAAATATCTTAAAGTAAGGTGCCATATTAAATACCCTCTCTTAATTTGATGATGAGCCTTCAAAGCTGAAAAATCAAGAACTCCATTCAAAACTCCTGATGCTCCTAATTAAAAGCCATGTATCTACCCAGTGGCAGTGCACACTCCAGTGTGATGAACACTGGGCCACCTCACTGTTCACATGCGCTTTCCTTCTCCTCCGTTTGTTCCTATTAGGCTGAATGCTTATCGCTTCCCTCTCCTCCCGCTCACGAGTCAGCTGCGTCTAATGCCATTTTCATTTCCCACGAAGTGGCTGAAAGCTATTCTGATGGTTCCCCCGTTTAAGCCGATTGCAAACAAAGAAGTTATTTGGCACTCACATCTCATTTTTATGTGAATACAACTTTTATTTGTCTTGAACAAATAGGTAGGAGTAGATGAATGGATTTCTGGAGCACATGTGGGTTTAGCTTTATAGAAAACTGTTATCTTCCTTCCTCAAGTGGCTGTACCATTCTGTATTCCCACTGGGATTGCTTCAAAGTTTCCATTGTTCCAAGTTCTTGCCTGCATTTTATATTGTTCATATTTTTAAACTTCGCATTCTAGTAAGTATGCAGATTGATATAGTTATTATCATAATTGTAATTTCCCTCATGACTATCTTTTCGTATTTTCCACACATGCATGTGTATCTTCCTTGATGACATGCCTGCTCAAATATTTTAGTGATATTTAAAATTATCATATTTTAATATGATTTTTCTTAATAAACCACCTCAAGAGTTCTTTACACGTTTTGGATAGGAAGG
Organism: Peromyscus maniculatus bairdii; assembly: GCF_049852395.1. Taxonomy (NCBI): domain Eukaryota; kingdom Metazoa; phylum Chordata; class Mammalia; order Rodentia; family Cricetidae; genus Peromyscus; species Peromyscus maniculatus. The sequence goes on from NC_134869.1 coordinate 31,813,339, forward strand.
TTTTCTCTGATAAGCTAGTTTCTTGCAAGCATTTTTGTCCCAGTCACTTTGTCTTTTCACTTCCCTAACAGTGTTGGCAAAGAGTTCATTTTGGCTTCTTTCAAACTGTGTTTTAGTTTGTTCTCTATCTCTTGTTCTTTATATTAGAAAATTCTAATTTCTAATGAACAAAATCATAACTTCCAGCACTGGAAGAAATACAAGAAAAGCAACTAAAGATAGCATGGTTCTATACAAAATTTACTTGGAAAATATAGCAACTGGGAATGCTTGGCCAAGAGCAGCAGGAAGATCTAATTTTGATGGCTTGACTAAAAAATGATATTTTTTAATTTTTATTTATTTTAATTTTTATTTGGTGTTTGAGGTACATGGGTGTTTTGCCCACTTGTATATGCCTGGTATGTGCCTGGTGCCAGTGGAGGCTAGAAGGGGACATCAGATCCCCTGGAACTGGAGTCACAGACCATTGTAGGGTGACAAGTGGGTGCTGAGTAGCAAATCTGGGTCCTCTGGAAGAGCCTATGCTCTCAATCACTGAGATATTTCTCCAGCCTCCTAAAAATACAATTTTTTCATTATTGCAGCAAGCAGAGAAATGAGCGGCCATATATGCCATAGACTCAGGGCCCTCAATTAATCATATCTGATGATGATACATTTCCATGGCCCTTCTCTGGAAGTTGATGTCTGCACCTACAGTGGACATATACACCCTAGGGAAGAAAATGGAGAAAGAACAGAGCTTCCTGGAGGCATCCCACTTAATCCTAATTTAATTCTCCCTGAACGCAACTGAGTCGTATAGCCAGGCAAAACTGTGATGGGGAGATTAAATGCTGATTACATTAGGTGAGCACAGAAATATTTAAATAACCTCAAAATACAAAAGACAATAAAACTATTCTTCTATTATAGTAGAAGACAGAAAAAATCGAAGTCTAGATTTAAATGCAAAGAAAAAACTTTCAACTTGCAGCCAACTAAGCATCAACCTATTAAAGATATCATTATAAAGACCTTTGTTAGGCAGGAGCTAGTAATAATAGAAATACAAGCAATTGTAACTACTACAACCAGAGCATATGAATAATGGGTTGTGCCAAAAAGTCATGTGTTTTATCTTTCTTTGACTGCCTGTTTGATACATTGTGGAAAATACAGTTCACAAATGTAGACTGTTAAGGTCTCCTAGAAAAGGGACTTGGGGTGAGAAATTCATAGCCTAGGCTTGACCACGCTTTCCTACCTCTGTGTATTGTTGAGAATTTTCAAGGTTGGGAAATGTACACTGAAAGCTTTTATTGTGGTGTTTAGCTTCTGTATAAGTGAAAGTCCAAATCTAAAATCTCTTCTCATACTAGACTCTTAGCTGTTTGGTTTCACTCTGTCTAAATGGCAATGCTACTGAGGGCTTCATTGATAAACTGAAGTCAAAGTGAAGGTTTTACTTTATGTGTACCAGCTAGCTTCTCATTGATAAAATTCTACACAGAAAAGTAAAATAGACCCTCTGCATACGGCAGACAGTTGTGTAGCTGGGTCTGTTTGAGGGGCCCCTGGCAGTGGGATCAGGATCTATCCCTGGTGCATGAGCTGGCTTTCTGGATCCCATTATCTATGGTCAGACACTTTGCTCACCCTTGATGCAGTGGGGAGGGTCTTGGTCCTGCCTCAACTGAGTGTACCAAGCTTAGCTGTCCTCCCATGGGAGAACTTATCCTGTTGGAAGAGGGGATGAAGGGGAGAGGTGGGGGGGAGAGGGATGAGGAATGAAAGGGGGATCTGTGGTTGATATGTAAATTTAATAAAAATATAAAAATTAATAAAAATTAAAATTAAAAAATAAAAATAACAAAAAATTTTGAAGAACCAATCAGTAATGAAAATAATGTTCTTTCAGTTTTGGAAGTAGACTTTGTCCTTTAATAACTTAGTACAACTGGCTAACCCAGAATAACTCAGAAAGAACTGTTAGCCAAACACATGATTCAGTGCACTTTCTGAACCAACATGCCACCGTCTTGTTCTTTGTATCTAGTTGATGTACCTTTCTAAATTTTCAGCATCTTAGATGAAGTTATAAATATTCAAAATATTCTAAATATTATGGAACCTGTGAGAGTATTTAAAGTTAAGAAATCGCTAATGTTGTAAAAGAAGGTAAAACTGCATTAACCTTCTAGCAATGATTTCACTTGCCTAGAAATGAAACCTATCCTGCCTAGTGGAATTTGCCTACAAATGCAGTAGCACAGATTTATCAGACATCTGAGCTGAGGGCTTCATTGAGTTATGGATAATTGTCAATGTTTAGGATGGATGGTTACAAGTTGTTAATTGATAATGATCAGGAAAAAAAGCTTAACAAAGGAGATTAGATTCAGGGCTCTTGTTTGTAAAAAAAAAAGAAAATATAGGTATGATAAGATAAACAGGTAGATTATTGAATCTACTTTTAAAAAGCAACTACTAGTTTTAAATATTTTGCGTTGGATTGGAATTTTTGTATATTGTATACAAATTTTGTATATTGATACAAATTTGAGATTATTTTTGTTAGAACATGTTGTACATACATTTCTAATCTTGTTCAGAGGATTGTACCTATACAGCTCATTTAACAATATAATGCAAATTGCTAGTCCTTAAAAGTTATTATTACCAACTAATTAGGATACAAAGAAATGAAAGTTAGTAGTTAGTTATTGCAGTCCAACTTGTATGTATTAGGTATGTTTTCAAGGTCAAACATATATTTTAGATAGACAGGTCATCTTCAAACATTTCAGAGATCTACAGAATATGGCATTTAAGATGTTTTAATAACACAGATTATTTTTTTATGGCAATGAAACATGTCTGTTCCTGGCAGTACCAATATATTTCAGAGAATATGATGGGCACTGAAGAAACTCCATATGGAGTTTACTTTCTTTGTAGCAAATGTTTACCACTGGGCTAGAAAGTACCCTTGCCTTGACTGCTGACAGTATGCTGTCCAAAATGGACAAGCAGGACACAAAAGAAAGGACTACCGCACCATGCCAAGACAAGGTAGGAAGGCCCTTCAGAAAATCCTGCTTTGCAGATGAGTCTGTCAGATATACTAGGCCTGTAGGCTGAAGATGGATGCCCCATCATTGTAGGGGAATCTTGGGTGATTGTCCAGGCAGCCAGCTGTTTTTTTCATTTCTCACATTTTTGGAAGTTGCTTATCTACACTTCCAGCTTACTTAGGTAATATTATTTCCTTCTTGGATGTCTGATGGAGTTGAAGACTAGATAGTTATAGTTATAATTTTCCTTGTTAACAAATTCAGAAAAGAAACTCACTAAAGAAATGTAAAGTGTGTAATTTCAAAAAATATCAAAAGATAGTTTTGAGTTGGTAATACAAGTTAGGATAGAACATGAATTAGGTACATCATTTTGGACTCACCAAAATCAGATAAATAATGGAGTATTTTCTCTGAATTTGTCAAATGTTAATGGGCTGGACATTGTTAATGTAATTATTAACCGTATAGACTCTATATACTTATTGTAGTTATTGTATATAGTTTTTCTTATATTACTTATAACCTAATATTATTTTAGACAAAAAAGGGGACTGTGGTGACATATTGTGTCACAGAGCCTGTGGAATATCAAAGTGCAGATGACTATCATGGGTTCATAACAAAGCTAAAATGCAAGTGTGGTGATATATTGTGTACCCTAATAAAAATTACCTGAAGATCAGAGAACAAAACAAGCCACAAAATTAAACCTAGCAGCCAGGCAGTGGTAACACACAGCTTTAATCCTAGCACTAGGGATTCAGAGATCCGTCTAGATCTCTGTGAGTTCAAAGCCACCCTGGACTACATGAGATTGACTCGGTCTAGGAGAGAAACAGAACACCATTAATCCCAGCACTAGGAAGTGATGCCTCGGTGGAGAAGGGTATATAAGGCGTGAAGAGACAGGAACTAAAGGCTTTTTCGCCTGGAGCCTTTTGGGTGGGGACTCAGGATTTCAATGACAGGATTTGTGGAATTGGTAAGATGAGACATGGCAGTGGCTTGTTCCTTTGTCTCTCTGATCTTTCAGCATTTACCCCCATATCTGGTTCCAGGGTTTTTTTTTTTTTGTTTGTTTGTTTGTTTTGTTTTGTTTTATTAATAAGACCTTTTAGCATTCAAGCAACAGGTAATAAGCCCCACTTTCCTTTGCCGAATCATACACAACTATTTTCTCTTTTGCCTTTAAGAACCCTCTGCGGGTAGCTGGCAAAATGACTGTCTTTCCCTGATAACTTCCTTCAAAATATACAAACACACTTCTAGTTGTCTTTGACATGGAAGATGTGCAAGGATACATTTTTTCTCTTGGGAAGTGAGTGGAGGCTCCTTAGGTGAAACAGCTCATGTGAACAGGAACGAACATCTCAAAACTTTGGCCTGACTGAATCCCAAGACTGTATGTTCCTTATTTCACTTCTGAAGACCAAGCATTCAGAATCTACTGTGCATTACAGAAATAAAAAGATAGGTGATAATATTGGATGGATTTCATTTAGTGTGCTAGCATTATTTAAAAAAAAAGATTAATACGTTATCTCACTCACTTTTGTTTGGAGTGGTGAATTTTTTTGGATACAGAGTTGCTACCATGTACATTTGCAGCTACCACTTGTTTAATGGCAGCAGACATTGTCAAATGTCTTCTCCTGGAGGGCGAATTTGTCCCCAGTGGAGAGCTACAGCTGTTCATAGACTGTTTATCCTGGGAGATTTTCCCCTAGAGATCCCAGGGTCAAATAAGATGAGCAACACCAAAAAGACAGCAACAGTGAAAACGCTGTTATTAGCAAACTGTTGGTTATCTGACTACATGTGGCAAACTGTTATGCTCTTACCCAGTCCTCACAAAAAGCTTGGAAGTTACCATTGTAAGGCACATTTTTCGATTGAGAACATTGAGCCCCAGGGAAATCAAGCACTTAACTGACCAGCATCATACAATTGGAAAGCTGCACGCGCAGCTAGATTTTGTTTCCCAGCCGTCTCCAGAGCCTGAGCAATTATCTAGACAGTTCTAACCCTTTGGAACCCAGTTTTTAATTGAAAATTCTTAATTTGCCATATTTATTCAGTATTTACATTTTCCCACTGACAAAACGATGACCTTTCGTCTTAATCAGTTGATGACAATCTTTTCATTACTTGCTAAGTGACGCTTCTTATAAACATCTGTGAATGCCAGCAAAGACATCACATTCCCTGGAAAAGGTAATCAGCATGAGGCACAGACAATTTGGAAGTCCTAGAAGTGAAAAGGGAGAAATGTAACTCTGCATGAGGGAAGGGATTTAACAAAGGAGATAAATCTTGAAATGGGTCTTGAGACACCCTGTTAAAGTTGGGTAAATAAATGCCTGCCAGGTGGAGAGGTATTTTAATGAGAGTTATAAGGGTGCTCAAAGATCTGGACAAGTGGAAGGGTTTGTTATGTTTGGAGAACTGCAGGAGCCAAGAACACAAGAAAGGCTTAAAAAAAAAATGAAGAAAAGGTTGGGTTCGGCGTGGTGATCTCTGGCCTGGCTTTGTCACTTGAGGTCAGGAGACAAGCCAAAATCACACTAGACACATGGTCAAGTGGGTACCTGACCAGGCAGCTGGAGAGAAGGGTGTTTGATGGTGGTGAGATTACGTACATGAGCAAGGGCCATTCAGAAAGAGTTGATATTGGTGAAATTATTAAGGCCACTCCACGTAGTTAAAAGGAGATTTATTTAATGGCGTAATTTACAAATGAAGGAATAGGTAGGTTAAGGGTTCTGGGAAAGACGCAGCAGTAGTTCGGCAGTATTCTCTGGAGAGAACTCTTCTCTGTCCACCTCTAGAGTCTGGGCTCCCAACAGCAAGAGAGCTAGGCACTCCTGATCTCAGGTCTTCAGGCCCTCCCTTGGCCCCGCCTTGTGGGCATGATAGTTACCAAAACCTCAAAGGGGGTTGGAACTTCCAGACCAAAGCTGGAATGGCTACCCACTACAAGTTGAGGTGGACAGAATGGTCAGGTGAGAAAGTTTATTAACAAGAGAAGAAAGCAGACAGTAGGGGGTGGGGCTTCTCTTAATGAGATCTAAGAACAAGTAAGTAGAACACTTGTGTGGAAGAACTATGAAGGAAGCAAAATAACGCACTTTCAGGGATAATATGGTAATATGTTTAACCGCCATTTCAGTAACCTGCAGAATATGGAGTAACATACTTCTGGATCTTCTTACCCCTTCCAGATTTCCCACAGAAGCTGAACACCCAAATTAACATGAATTAGTTAGGCAGGTTCCAAGCTATAAGATAGGTTTGAAGTTGCATTTCTCTCCAAGCTAGACCATTGCACCAGTTTACCTCTGAAAACATCAGCTGGTTAATCTGAGTCAATACTGGCAGAGACTCCACCAAATATATTTGATAAATGAGGAGCCAGCTAAATATGTTAAAAGACTAGCCTCAAATCTTAGTAAATGATTGTTGAATGGTAATTAATCAAATTTGGGTTCTTTTTAATAATCTTTGACTCATGCATTTAACATAAGAATAGTTAAAGGGAAGAAATACTCCTTTAGACCTTCAGTGGAATTTTTTTTTTTTTTTTTTTGGTTTTTTTGAGACAGGGTTTCTCTGTGTAGCTTTGCGCCTTTCCTGGAACTCACTTGGTAGCCCAGGCTGGCCTCGAACTCACAGAGATCTGCCTGGCTCTGCCTACCGAGTGCTGGGACTAAAGGCGTGTGCCACCGCCGCCCGGCTTTGGAATTTTTTTTTCTACTTATTCTTTCAGAAAATAATTAATGGTTCATCCTTCTCTCCAAAATAAAATTCTGCAGTATTATGCCAAATGGGCTTTTTATCTCTATGCATTATGTGATAGATTCTATAACTTCATTATTTAAATTCAAAATAAGCATGCAGCATACAGTCCAACATTTTTAACCTTTTCTTTTTTTTTCTTCAAGTATCTTGTTTAAGCTATATCATTAAGAGCCACTTATTACACTTCAGCTCTTGGAAGATGAAGCAGTTTTTTGTTTTGTTTTGTTTTAATCACTGATGTAAAGATTTTATGATCTCCTCACTAGACTTGGGGAAAGAAAACTGTTTTTATTTACTATATTCCAACAATTTCTTCTATCATTGTGTCTGAAACACTAATTAGTTGTGTTATCTGCTGTTTAAAGAGTGCCATTAGGAGCCAGACCCAGAAACCTACTCAGTAAACATTCCTTACCCATTTTCCAGATCGACAGAAAGGTGGAAAGCATAAGGAAACAGGGCCTCAGGGTTCCTCAATTGTATTATAAGGTGCAAACTTAAACCCATCCACTGCCTGCTTTCAACAGCCTCCTGACTCCAGGCTTACCTCTTCCTCTCTGTTTGCCCTCAGTTTTATCATGTATAAAGGTATCAACGCATCATGACAGCTGATACCGTAATTCTACAAATCTCTTACCTTACTTGTTTCTCTAGAATACCAGTTTTACCTCCGTGCTTAAGGGAGTAACTGAGTATCCTGTTTGCTTACCACAACGTTTAGCTCTGAGCATTCAAATTTATAAATGTGTATCATCAATAACAACACACCTCCCAACATGTTGGAATTAAAGCAAAAGTAAAAACACTGTGATCTGGACAGACAGATTAACAACTTCTGAATAAATGCAACTGTTTTCCCTGGCCCAACACACACACACACACACACACACACACACACACACACACACACACCCCACACACACACACACACACACACACACACACACACAAGCATGCACACATAGAAAGTAGGAGGTATATATGGTCCAAATCATCAAGATAATTGATTCACCCATTGTGATAGAGAGCACCCATCATCCTACAAAGAAAATTTGTTGTCCTATCTGTAATGAATGAAGTGGTGTTCTTAATATATTCTTACACTTTCTTTTTTTTACATGACTATTTTAGGTGTATCAATACATGCATGAAACGATTACTGTTAATGGCTGCCCTGAATTCCGTGCGAGGGCCACGGCAAAGGTAAGACTTGAGCAACTTTAAAAGTATACTCGACCCCAGTGACGTAGTAATTGATTGTGCGCGTGTGTGTTTCAGGTATTCTCGTGTGTACACTGTAAGAGAATTTAGACCTCAGTGGCAGCCCAGAGTCTAGAACCAGTACTACTTACCAGGTAAAAAAATCCTAATGGAAAAATTGACCTTTTCTGCTGCTTCTGTAGCTTAAGGAAGGAGAATGATTTCATTAAACTCACTAAATGTCCATTTGGCACAAGCAAATCTGCTGCTTCACTGTATCAAGTTCTACATGGTTTCTGGTACATCCCGCGGATGAAAAAAAAACAAAAAACCTGTGTCGGATGTAGAGCATGAAAGCTCATTTGCACAGGCTGAAAGCCCTGATGTAACTTAGACACGAAAGGCTTCACCTGACACCCCCTGATCCAGCACTCTTCTTTGTATTCAGCTGGGCAGTGGGTAATTTGCTGAACGTGGCATTGACCATACAGGAAGGCCTGGCACCTTGATGGCAGGGGACCGCTTTTGTTCCTTAAAGGATCAAACCCAGAGATTACAGAGGTCCCATTGAAAAGGATACAGAAAGAGGATCATGACATGTTCTGGAAGGTGGATCACTGGGAAACAATGGGGGTAATCTGAAGTTGCTCCAGCAGCAATGCAGCTTTTTTTTTTTTTTTTTTTTTTTTTAACAAATACAGAGATCTTTTAACAGAATACAACTTTCTTCACGAAGAGCTTGTAACTTCCTAATAATACCAACAAGTGAGAACCACTGAGAATATTGAGAATTTTTCATCCGATCTCTTTGTGTTACATCACCTGTTCTTTGATTTCTCTCCTGATATTTTCAGTTTTCATTCTGTAACTAAATATCGTGGATTATTTTTTTAAGTTTCTCTCTTTTTTTTTTCCTCCCTCACCCCGACAAATAGAGGGTATGATTACCATTACATCATGCTTTGCTTGTTCTGAAGTGGAACACACACAGAAAAATGATCCCTCCATGGTTTAATTAAGGGGAAAGTGAATTATGTCGTGTTTTACCATTCTCATTTCTTATTCAATGTAGAACAGCAGGATAGCAGCATAATGTTGCAATAGCACACGATATTTTCTGGTTGTTTCTGGGCTGTCTGAATTGCATCCATGTCAGCCATTAAAACCTCTGCATGACAGCAGGGTTTGCATGAGCAAATGCATGTAGCTAAAAACCAAGCCATTATTTCCATGTCATTCACTATCTTTCATTAAATGCAGGCCGTAGCATAATGCTAAATTGATGTGATAATGCGGTGTGTGGAAAAAGAATGTACAGTAGTTGGAAATCAATGTTTTCACAGTGTTGAGAGTAAATCACTTTATGCTAGGCAGCTAATCAACTGTGGTTAAGGCAAGCTAATGGAAGTGGAATACAAGGAGCAGGTAGAGAATCTTTTCCTGATTGAAATGACTATTTTATTTCTATTGGGTGGGAACTAATGGTAAGTTGATTTCTTGAATGTAAAGAAACTAATATGTTAATTTTAAAATAGAACTATGACCATATTAAATAACATTTTGTATACCTAGGTATAAAGCCCCAAGCTGTTTAGTTTGCCTGTGCCATTCATTATACTAGCTGAAATGTTAGTGTAGAATTAAAAGAGATATAATCAATGACCTATTAAGACATCATTCTTAGTAATAGGGAATAATGGTAGAACAAAAATATATTTTGATCTAGTACTCAATTTTAATTTTAATTTTCTTTTAGACACTCTGAATTTGAAAAATAAAAACCTTTATATTTACTAAACCAGTGGTTCAGCAATAGCAAGGTGACATGTATTTTCATGAACATACACATACAAAGAGCTCATCAGTTTACTGAGCAGTATTTATGAACATGTGTGTGCTGGTAACAACATAGACTGTGTGCCATAGCAAAAGCACGGTAAAGGCTGCCCATGAAATGCTTGTGGTCAATATGCATTCAACACTTACATGGGCGGTATGTATATTAAATGTATTTGGAGTCCTCAATCAGGATTTGCATGTCGCTGACAGGAGTCTGAAAGATTTTACACTGGTTTTTGTTTTCGGTTTTGCTTTTCTTAGTAGATAAGCCTTACAAAGATGGATATAACTAGCTGAGAGTTTACCAAAGAAAAGAGTCCTATACAGCATCTAAAAAGAAGACATTCTGTGTTCTTCCTTCTACAGGAGAATGCTAGAGCGATGTCTAAGAAGTTGTTCCCTGAAGATCATGTACTTAGCCATATTTCCCTTGTTTTATTACCAAAAGGCCATCTTTTCTTTCAGGCAACAGTTGCAGCTTTTGCAGCCAGCGAAGGTCACTCCCACCCTCGGGTAGTCGAACTGCCAAAGACCGATGAAGGCCTGGGTTTTAACGTGATGGGAGGAAAGGAACAAAATTCCCCAATTTATATCTCCCGCATCATCCCTGGAGGGGTAGCTGAAAGACACGGAGGCCTCAAAAGAGGAGACCAGCTGCTGTCAGTGAATGGAGTGGTATGTTGATAAAAACAGAGATTTTTTTCCCTCTAAGTACATTTGCCCTCCTGCTCCCATTACTGAAGCCAGTCTTGAAATCCTAGTACAGACAATAATTTTATACCTGCATCCAACCAGTTTCCTGGGGTTGGATGTGTACAAACCTATAAAGGCAGTAATTTTTATATTTTTATGTCTCATTTCATCTTGCACATGTACAGTAAATATCAATAGATGGAAAATCATTCCAAGAAGTTATTGCCAAGAATTTCCCCCTCAGAATACTGCTATTAAACTAGTCTTCAGAAGAATATAAAGTCAGTGCATTTTCTTTCTTTTTTTAAAAAAAGATTTATTTATTATGTATACGGCATGTATGACCAGAAGAGGGCACCAGATCTCATTACAGATGGTTGTGAGCCACCATGTGGTTGCTAGGAATTGCACTCAGGACCTCTGGAAGAGCAGTCAGTACTCTTAACCTCTAAGCCATTAAGCAGTTGGGTTTGAGGTTTTGTTTTGTTTTAGTTTGAGTGTTTGTTCATTTGTTTCGATGGCATTGTACCACCAAACCACAACCCCACCCCAAGAAACAGCTTCCTGTGAAACAAATAAGTATTTCTCCTTATCTCTTCCACTTTGTATCAAACATAACCAATCTAAGATCACAAATTACAGAAATATAAACAGGAATTTACCAAAATATACTTACCCCTTGACCTAAAAACATTTACTATAAGAACTTAAGATTTAATACATAAGCTAGATTTTAATTCTTTGTGGCTACATTGATTTACGCTCAAAAACCAATATCTAACACATTGTATTTGAAATGGGATATTCTATTGGTAACTATGGTAAAAAATTTTTGTTTATATCTTTAATCTTGTTTGCATTTGTTTATATTTAGGAAAATAAAAGCTTATTTCATACACCAGAAATAGTTATTTTATATTAGCAAAAGCTATTCACTGAACTCTGCTGTTCTCTAGTGAACATCAAAACTAGTGGTCCATGAATATTTTATATCATCATTCCAACCCCCAAATTACCATTCCCTCTACTTTCTGTAGGCGATAGTGCTTTGAGATAAGTGTTTTATTGACCTTTCAATAGCTATCACTTTTCAAAGCTTGTATCCAATGATAATTGTAGACCCCAGCTTTCTGATAGAGGATCCCGAGCAGGGTCAAACATTATTATCCACAGTAAGCTATGCTTTGGGTTATTAATTTATCATTTCTCTGAGTATACTTTGCAGACCTAAAGAATGTATAGGTTTAAAAATAGGGAAAAGGGCAGCAAAAAAAAAATCACTCAAATGTGTGCATAGTCATTGTAGGTGTAGAAAGCAATCGTAACCGTATAATGACATCAATCATCAACTTAATAGGTAAATTAACTTTGAACTCTCTATCAAGGAAGCAAACAGCCTGTGCTTAGCCCACGCATTTGTAAGGAGCCGGGCTCCAAGCCTTTCACAATCTGGTGTCTATTCCTGCCGTGACCTTGTGATGAACCCGGGAAGCAGCAGGGAGTATTGCAACAATGAAATCAAACAGACCTAGTTTTACCATATTGTTACAGACTAATTGTGTCTGATCCCCAGCTTTGCTATCTAAAAGGCAAGCAGGCAGAGGAGTTGCTAATTATAAGAGCACTAGTGGAAATTAGAGAGGCCACGCGTCTACCTGAAATCATCCTGTGATCCTTTGGTCACAGGCACCTTCGAGAAGGAATGGTGACCACCAAAGAAGGTTGAAATGACTGAGATTTTTAAAGCTCTGGGAATATTGCTTTTATTAATGTGGTGAGAAGTAAACCTTAAGGAAAATTCTGTTGGACGTAAAGCCATATGCCAATTAGCAAATAGTTATCAATAGTAAAGCTGCCATCGCCTCTCTTCGGGGAAGCTGGTGAGGTCGTACCTCTCTGTCCATTCGGGTGTTCCAGCCATAAACTTGGAAGAAAGATCAACTTGAGTCAGATAGGAGTATTGCAGGGTCAAATTTTTTAGCCTTATATTCAGCCTCGGAGAACCATAAATTCTATTAAGCATACAGTTTAACTTTTATCCTATGTTCACATTCTTATTAACTCCATGTACAGGATTCTTACACCCCATTTATGTTTCCAACAACCGTAGAGTTTACATTTACTTAAAAGCTACAATTTATTAGTAGTTTCCATTTAGTAACCATATCATGTTTGTGAACAAGGCACTAATTTCAACAAAGACAATTTCCGACAAAGTTTCTTCAAGAGAACAAAACGTTTGTTGACTGCAGTAAGTCTAACAAATGCTCACCCTTCCTTGTCTTGGCTAGAGTGTTGCTTCAGACATAGTGCTAGATTACTACCCTTACAGTAGCCTGTTTTATCAAGCTCCAAGAGTTGCAACTTAAAATATTGCACCTCCATATAACACATGGTAACAATTACCTATTTTAACATGTTTAAGAGTAAATCATATATACACATATCTATGGAACAACAATTAGTGAAATCAAAAAGGACCATGAATTGAAAGAGAGCAAGGGGAGGTATAAAGAATATTTGGGAGAGAGGAAATGAAAGGAGGAAATGATTAACCTCAAAAAAAGAAAGATGTCTTGTAAGTAAATCAGAAAGAAAGCTATGTCCATTTTTTTTTCAGATACTCATCTCAAGGTATTTTTCTATAATGAGAAATTACATGGCTCACTGCCCTGCTCCTAGTCACAGAAATAGTAGCTAATGCAATTCCAGGGGCCCAGGCCTTTAGCTCTGGGTCCAAAGGTCCTTTCAGTAGAAATGATTTCACACAGGTCATGGTATTTAGGGAAAATAAAAATATTTTACAGTAAAATGGGGTTGGAGGCCCTGCAATTGAAAGACCAAAAGCAAACCAAAGACAAGGTTAACAAATAATCAAGTGATTGCTATGTATGCTTTGAAACAAGGTACCATTTGGAAGATTCTCAGAACATAGCATTCTAAGCTCTAAACTTTAGAGAGAAGTGATTTGAAAGGTTGAGGCAAATCTTACTTTAGTAAGCATTCTGACAACAATTCCCTACTGATATAATTAAGTGTTAAATTATCCTATGGACCCAAGAATCTTAAATGATGTTTCTAATGGCACCATTTTTTTTTATTATTTTTATATCTTGGTTACATTTAGGAAGGGTGTGCCATGATATCTGCCAAAATTTATCATGTATTAACACAAAGATGATAACATGAAATGCTAGATAATATAGGGAGGGAGAAGGGAGATCAATAAATAGAAATAAAGAAAAGATACAGCAATTGAGCAATTGATTTTTTTTTCTTCTTATAAGTCAAAACAGAAGGAAACTCATAACAGCTCAACTCTCACTGAAGGATTTTTTTTTTTTATCATTTCTGGCTAGAAAAAGAAATTTCCCATGGGGTTCTTATAAATGAGACATTGAATCACCTAATATAACTTCATTGAAAATACAGAGTCCTTTTATGTGTGGCTACTTCGTGTGTCAAATGTTAGCAAAAACTAATAACTGTATTAAAATTTAACATTAGTAGGAGGTCAAAATGTTGCAGTTAGAATCTATAGCTCTCTGTTGGTCTCCTTTTCACCCTCTTATGTGCAAGTGTTTTCCCAAGGACTATTTCTAAAGATTATAGCCATTGTGGCTCCAAAAGGGACAGTAAATATAATTAGTGGTGGAGCCCAGATATGAGAAAATCTCAATAGATGGCACAATAGGCTTCACTGAAGAAGGTTCTTCATGAAGTCCTGATCTTATGCCAGAGAGTGTATATATACAGGACCAGGGAGACATCGCTAAATATCAAAGCTTGAAAAATACACCCAGGGGGGTAGTGATTGATTTTAAAAGCAATATAAAGTAAATTAGGTTGAGAAGTAAAAGATAAAAATGAAACCGTGCTAATGTGTTTGTAGGAACATTAATTCAAACATCTTTGACAGACACAAAGATCGTGGTGCAGCCCTTGAGTGTGGTGTGTGGTGGTCAGTCTGTATATTACTGGACTCTGATCAAGTGAACTCAACCATAATTTAGTATGTTCCCCTGAAGCACACATTATTAAAGGACGTAAGTCATTTGGCCAGAGAAGAGAAAGTTTAGAAAAATGATGACATCTCCAGGTGACCTCCATTGTCCCAGGTCCCAAATGACAGAACCAAGACCAATGCATGAATGTTGCAGGGAAAGAGTCCAGCTTTCATAATAAAGACCTTGTATATGTGTAAAGCTATCTAAACAGAAGGGGACTCACCCATAAAGAGTGCATGCCCATTGTCTGGCATTTTAATCAGAGGTTAGAAGACCATCTGCATTCAGTCTTTCAAAATACAGGTAATGTGTTCATAGCTGCATTAGGGTTCAAAGGTCCTTGCCATCTCTGTGACTCTGATTTTATAGCTTGGATGCAATTTTTGTTGATTCCACTGCATACACCAGTTCCCCAACACATACCACCTTATATTCTAAAGCAGGAAGGTAGATACAACCTACTGTCTATGGATCCTGTTCTTGAAATATTGTCCTTAAATGAGAGAATTAGAAGTTTGTGACACTACACCCTATTATGTTTAATAATCTTGTAGTGACTAAGCTTGCTTACATATTATTTTCCCATTGGTTGCTCAAATCAGTCTCACAAAATGGGACAGACATTCTGCACTAAACACACATACACACACACACACACACACACACACACACACAGTAGTGACCACACACAGACCCACAATAAACACATGAAATGAATTTCAGTCTTTACTGTGGTGTTAACTGATTACCAAGTATAAAAAAAAAAATGATTGTTCAAAAATCAATCCCAGAAAAATCTGAATGAACTCTGCAGCCACATCAATGTCAATTTCCTGGGGGTCTTGTTATTTTTCAGTTTTGTAAGATGTTAATATGGAACAAAGCTGGATAAAAGGTACAAGAGAGGCCCCTGTACAATTCTTCATCCTTTTATAAAGCTATAATTAGTTCATGATATTTTTGTTTTATTACAAGGAGAAGCTCCTGAACAGTCACCCCCAAATACAATAGCCTACCAGTACTATTGGGACAAGGGAAAGTGGTAAATATAACAAAGGACAGGAAGAAAAATGAAACAGAAGCAAGAGAACTTTAATCACACGCCCTGTTGAAAAGAGGCCTGGCTAGCTTTGGATATCCAGAGGTTGCCTCAGAGCCCCACTGGCAGGACAATTGCAGTTACATCTGCTTCTCTGTAGTTAAACCTAAATCATGTTGTTAGTACAGTGCATGCACATCGCTAATTACTTTTTAAGCATAACAGATGAATGAATAAAGATGTGGGAAAGGAAGAGAATAAACAGTCATCTTGGTACCTGGCCTTTTTCCCATTTTATAAATGCCTATGCCAAGTTAAGGGTGAGATTCACAGCTGAAATTAACTACCCGGAGAGCTGTCAGGTGGGTAGTAAAGATTAATCAAGAATTAGAGCTGCAATTGGGATTGTAGCTCTGTGGTAAAGAGCTTGCCTAGCATATACAAGGCCTAAAATTTGATACCCTGCACTAACAAAGCAAAACAAGAGTTAGATTTGAGACTGTGTGAAGCCTTAATATCCCAGAAGAGAAACTTGAACTCAAATCTTATTCCTCTGTTCTTGGCATGAAGATTACAAAATAACCAAAGGGGATTTTAATTCCTCTGAAATATATCACAAGATATTTCTGTGAACTAAAGTTCTACAATGAAACGCATTCACCATGGGCAGCAATAATTTTTCTCCATTGTCTAGGGTCCAGTCCAAGAACAGGCCCAGTACGTAGTCGAATGATGCGCCATAAATATTTTTGGATGCCAGGCACCGCTGTAAGGACTTTACATAGTGAATGTATTATTTTCCTCTTAATGATCTTTTGTGGCAAGCGCTGTTAATATCATTTCCATGTTATCTATGAGGAAACAGAGAGATCCAGGACCTTGGGCAAGCTCCTAACAACTACTGAATGGTAGAGCTGGACTTCTGACTCAGGCCCCCTTTATAATTTAAAAGTAAATAAATATTACAGCCACAAATAACTTGTGCTTTCATGCACGATATAGAAAAGATCAAGACCTCTTAACCTTTATGGGCTTCCACTTTCGGCGAGGAGAAGGTGAAGTGCTTTTCTCAACCACTCACTTTTGACCTTTCAGAAGTTGAGAACCACAATGAAGCTCGTCATATTTTGAAAAACAAGTGCACTTTAATTCAAAGTCTCGGAGTAGTGAGGAGTGGGGAACAAACCCTCAGCCTCGTTGTGTCTGAAGCTGTTTCATCCCTGCCTGGCCGGCCCATCCGTGCAGTTTTTACTGGGTACCTCAGTGTGGCCCAAACAGCCAACCACCTGCCCTCAGCGAGGTGAGCGACCCTGGTTCACAACCACTGTGCAGATCCATTGGGGTCTTAGATGGATTCGCAGTGACTGGCAAGGGGAGTGAAGGGCTTCGACCCTCAGTTTCCCTCTAGGCTCAGCATGAGGATCTCCCACTTAACTCTAGGCTTCCAGGTCTGAAATAAAGCTATTATCACATCCTGCCTCTGCCTATGAGCCATTTGCAGGTTTCTACCCGCTCTTGGCAGCCAAGCGTGGGAGATTGCTTGGGTTAGAATGAAGCAGGAGTGGCAAGCTGGAATCTCGGTTATGTATGGAACGTTTCTGTTCTCGGGATGACGTCATGTGACACTTCACTCACAGTTGGGAAGAAGCCAGGAGATGAACGCTTTTGCTTTATCACAGTCACCTTCAGAACGACAGAGGCGCTGTAGTTTGAGCCTCTGTGTGCTGGCAACCTTGAGCAGGCTTTACACTGCCCCCTTCAGTCCCAGCCGCCTCATGACAGAGATCTTTAGTTTTGAAAAAAACAAGAGAAGGAAATACTGCTCCATCTCAATAGAACAGGAAACTGCAAGTCACAGGCTAAAACTGCCGTATCTCCCCGGTGACTTCAGTCTACAAAACTAGTATCAGGAAAACCACCTATTACCTCTTAAGAAACCACTTGGGATTGTGCCGACAAAACTCACCAAGGCAGACAGTGACAGGTCATGCTTCCAGGTAGGCAGTGCCACAGGACCAGCCGCCAGATGAAGGAAGCATTCCCACCCATGGATCATACTGACTAAATATCAACTTACTTTGATCATGATATATGTGTGACTATTCAGATTTGTGTCTGGTATTAAACACACACACCCCATAGTTATTTTTTTTTTAACCATTTATTGTTTGTGGTTTTCTTCACTACTGTCATTTTAGCAATGCTTTTCATCCATTCAGTTATTTGTAGAACAATTATTGTGTGCCAGCTGCCAGACTAAGCCGTGGATCCAGAGCAGCAAGGAACCCCAGCATCCTATAGCCCTCATGGGGCTTTGTCTGACAGGCAGTAAGAAGACATAGGTGACGATAGCATGTATCTACATGCAAATGTATATGTAAGCATGAGGAGCTACCTGGTACTTTCTCAACCTACGGAAAGAAACCCCCCAAAGATTCATACAGCTCTGCATTGGTTAGAGTAATTCGGTTTTTACTTCATGTGTATATTACTTCCCTACGGCACCTGTAAAAAAAAAAAAATCGCCATGTACTTGGTGGTTTAAATGACAGGGATTGATTCTGCCACAGTTCTGAGCTCCAGAAATCCCAAATTAGTTTTTGCTGGCCCCAAACCAACCAGCCAGGAGACCTGTGCTCCACCTAGATTCTCAAAAAAAGAATCTGGTTGTTTTTTCTTCCAGTTTCTGGGGGGGATGCCTTTATTATTCCATTTGTAGTTGCCCAGTTCTGGTCTTTTTCCTTGTGGTAACATTGCCTTCTTTTCCATACCAAATCTCCCTCTACTTGCACACTCATAACTGCAGTTGGGATACACTGAGATAATATGGTACCATCTCAAGATTACTTATCTCAAGATCTTCAGCATTTTGGGGGGGGGTTCTAATAGGCTATGGTATCTTTAAGACCTTACTGACTCGTCTATTTCATGTAAACATCACACACCCAGAATGCTCTCCCAAGCTAAGGGATAAGACTAGTTTTCTACCATCCAGGGGGATGTTGGTTTTCCACTCTCAGACACCATGTACTGAGTCTTTTCTATTGCACCCTGGGTAAGTTCCTTCTTCCCTTCCCTCTTTGGCTGCTCTACTGCTTCTACTTCTATCCGATATTCAGTGATGCCCACAAGTCTCCTCTTCTTCCTCCCCATGGCCCCAATGCAATATGAAAAGATGAAGCCATCATTTTACCTTGTCAAATGCTTTAGGTATCTGGGGTCTTGGGGTCCTTTGTCCTTCTTAGGCCTAGGATGAAGGACGAGGGATGACACACAAAGAACACAAGTTGATACTTTAGGGTGTAGCACTGCATTGTAATTAAACACTCTGACTGATGTTGCATAGGAAAGGGAAAAAAACCAATTCATTGCCAGAGTATGGGAGAGTTTGAATGGAGTTACCAAGGTAAGAATGTCCATGGTCCCAAGGTTTTTTCCATGTAACTAAAAGAAGATCAGGAAGACGTGGGCACAGTCTGTGAGATAGAATGAGGCAGAAGATTGAGATTCAACCAACAGACCCTTACCAGCTGTTCACAAAAGCCTTACTTTTGTTTTAGGTATACTAAGAATCTCAACCCAGTACATCAACTCTTAAGTCCCTTGATGTTCTTAGAGTTTCTGGTATTTTCTGAAGCTGTTCATGAAGAAATAAATTCCATTAGTTTTAATCTCTGCTCAATTTTTTTCCTTAATAAAATTTCTTTTTATGCATCATTAAATCACTTGACTAGGATCTAGCATCTGATAATTGTGGTATAACTTTATTTTTTATTGTTACTATTAATGGAAACTGGAAATTTTTATACTTAATTGATATTTTCAATCTCTTGGAAGGGACGTATTAATTTTCAGGTTCTTTAAGTTTCTTGGGAGCTTAAGAATGTCCCAGCCACAGCATATTCATTTATCTTGTGACTTTCTTTTATCATCCATTAAGCAAAAAATAGCAATGCCTTTCCTGCAAGAGTAATCTGAAGGTTACATGAAGGACAGTGTGTCAGTCTATTATTATGCTGGATACATTTGCAATACCCAGTGACTGGGCCTATCTTAAAATTTTGCCCACAGAAGAACTTAACCTCTCAGCTCAGTTTACATCCTTCACTATGTATTTGTCTCAGTTGGGGTTTTCATTGCTGTGAAGAGACACCATGACCACAGCGACTCTTATAAAGGAAAACATTTCACTGGGGTGTCTCGCTTACAGTTTCAGAGGTTCAGTCCATTGTCATCATGGCAGGGAGCATGACAGTGTGCAGGCAGACATGGTGCTAGAGCTGAGAGTGCTACATCTTGAATGTGACAGAAATTCTACTGTGTAACTGGATGGTATGGCATTCTGAGAATAGGAAACCTCAAAGCCCGTGCCCACAGTGACACACCTCCTTCAACAAGGCCATACTCACTCCAACAAAGCCACACCTCCTAATAGTGCCACTCCCTATGAGATTATGAGGGCCAATTACATTCAAACTACTACAGCATTCTATCAGGAGACAGTAAAAAATACCTCATCAAAGGCAGTTGTATACTAGTTTTTGGCAGGATGATGATGGGAAAGTCACTGGATATTCCAGTGCCCTTGCACCTTCAGAACCAATGTAACAACATCTGTTCTACAATGCTCTGCTGATGACAATCCAGATAAAAAAGAGGAGTGATAAAGCATTGTAATAATATGCCTTAATTATTTTCCCCAAAGACAGCACCACTGCTATGTCTTTAAATTTCTAAACAGCCTTTTCATCCAACTCCCAGATGAGTTTGTCTGTGTTTCCTCTCATGAAAAACTCTGAATTTGTAAAAAGCAAACATTGTCTTCAAATTTTGCCTGGTCAAGTGTTTCAACATCCATTCTTCAACTCCAAATTCTTTAAGCATTCATGAGCTTTAAGATTTAAGAATTCATGAACTATCAGAGTGATAAGGTTGATGGGATGTCTTCCATTGAAGGGACAACATAGTATAACAACAGCATGGGAGTCTATAGCTAAAAAGTAGGATTGGAAGAATACACAAAAGGCCCTACAAAATCCTTTTTGGGAGCCTGCATTTATCATTTCAAGGTAGAAAAAAATTGATTCACAATGGCTTTATTTATACTTCGATGATTCTGACAAGAATTTTCTGGAAGAAAACATGGAGTTAGTGAGAGCCACAAGGAAACTGTTAAGATTCTGGAGAGAGATAGTGGAGATCTTTCATGGGAGAATAATGACTAGTGTGAAAAGTTAAAAAAAAAAAGATTTGAAAATTATTTTGGAGATAATGATACCAAGAGTAAGACCCACAGTTGACTGAGGGTAATAGGTGAAGAGCAGGAATTTGCCAAAGATGGGTTCCCCAAACCTGAATCTTGCCATTTTTTTTTGTTACAAGAAAAAATGATAGCGAAGGGGGAAAGGCAAGAAACTGGCTGCCCAGCCATGTGTAGTATTTGCAGGCCAATCTATGGGAGATGGCATGGGGATAGAGTGGAAATTTAACATTCGCTTTTGTAAGAGCAAAATGAAAAATTGATTGAGTTCCACCCAACTAACGGCAATTCAATGTAAAAATCTTTATCATTATTATATTTTTACAGTTTTGACTATGAAAGCCTTTCAGTAAGTTACATGTGTCTTAATAAGGATTTCTTACCCTTCAAATAGTTTATATTTTCAACTGGATAATTATTTGTTGGAAACGCTTTTCTATACTTTGGAGAATGTTCTCCCTGACAACGTGACACCCCAGCCCTCAGACATGTCAATCAAAAAGTGTCTTCAGGGGCAGAGGAGGTGGCTCAGTATGTAAAGTAGATGCTGCACAATTAGGAGCATCCTGTGTTCAGATCCCTGTGTAAAAGATTGGTGCAACCTTGGGAATCTATAAGCCTGACAGTGAGAAGATGGACATAGGAGGGATCTGCATCTCACCCGCCAGCCAGTCTAGTCAGTTCTATGTGTGGTGAGACACTCTATCTTCAAAAATGTTATGGAAAGTGATGGAAGAAGACACGTAACATCTTGCTTTGGCCTTCTTAAGCAAACACACACACATGCTCATACACATGCACTACACACCCACACCTTACCGCCCCCCCCCACACACCCATAAATAAAGTGTCTTCAGACATGCCACTCTGAAAGGCAAAAATTATGTCTAGTCGAGAACGATGATCTTCAACTAAATCAGCAAACTAAGAAAAAAAATGATGCAAACCACATAGCAACTGAATTATTAAGCCCTAATTGCACAGAATGTATATCGTATAGTACATGAAAATGGGGTTTCTATGAGATGGTGGCAGATGGGAATCCACAAATGGGAACCATTCTGGAAGATACTTCACCCAAAGCTTGTCTCAGACAGGACTCTATGGGCACAAGCACCCCGACTGACGCTAATTACCTGGGTGACAAAGGCGAAGTCATTGGCAGCTCCCCATAATTAGCTTTGTCATTGGCGTCATCTCTAGAGGAAAACACTATTGTGAGAATATCACTTTAAAGTCCTCAATTAGACTGCTGGCAAGATCTGTCAGCCGTGTCCTGTGCCTGACACTGGGAGAGGAACAGTTCAAAGAAAACACAGCTTGTCCCCAAAAGGAGCTTGTTTTACTTGGGAGCCCTAGAAGCTTGTAGTTACGTTTTTTCATGGCTGCAGTACTCAGCACTGGCTTTCCCTTCAGCTTTTTATGATTTGAAGAAATATCGTGCCAACACATCACAAAAAAGAAATACACCGAAAGTTTGCCATTTTGCCCTTCTGCTCAGGTCTAGAAAATTCAATAAAGTCTATAACTAAACTCCACAGGGAACCTCTCGGCTCTCCAGTTTTATAATGAGTCTGAAAGGAGACTGGCATTCAGGCTATAGGGCAGGCTGCTGTTTTTCCTGAAGTGCGTCTTGTTTCTGTGGCCAGGCTCTTTTTAGTTTTTCAAAGTCCAAACCAAATGGTAGTTGTTCTACTAGTCACTCTTAAGCGATGTGAAGGTGCTTTCCAATAGTGCTGCCATGCTTTGGCAATTTAGATGCAGCTAGTCACCCATGACTGGTGATATTTATTATGTGACATTGATGGGGGGGGATGATATGTTGCTGTATGATGTTGACTGTCAAACATACATTGTAAATGGAGGTGGAGCCTTTCTGTGTTAAATAAACACAGAGACATTTAATTAATATATTATTATATTAATAACTTATAAATGTTTGGCCAATGACTCAGGCTTATTATTAGCTAGCTCTTACATTTAAATTAACCCATATTTCTTACTTATGCTTTGCCACGGAGTTTCGTGACTTGTTACCTTATTTTTTACATGTCTTGCTTTTTCAGTGGCTGGCTGGTGTCTGCTTGACCTGCCCTTTTTTCTCCCTGTGTCTCCATTTGGCTTTCCTGCCCAGCCTTATTCTGCCTGGCTATAAACCAAAACAACTGTATTGTCAACCAATGAGAGAAACACATATTCACAGCATACAGAAGGACATTCCACAGCATTACATCATCTTATGGCATCAATATTTCAAATATATTTCTTTTCAGTTGTGTTGGATAAAGTTTTATGCATATTTAGTATACTCCACAAAGAAGTCAAATCAATTTCATTCTTATTGGTTTCTAATTATCTTTAACGTGTGTGTTGTATGTGTGTATCATGTGTGGTGTATGTGCATATATGTACATGTGTATATGTGCATGTGATTGCACACGTGAAGGCCAGAGAAGTACACGGGTATCTTCCTGTATCACTTTTTCCCCCTAGTCTCTGAAAGAGTCTCTCATCGAACCCAGAGCTTGATGTTTTAGGGATAGGCCTTCTGGCCAACAAGCCCCAGTAATTCTATGGTGTATGTCCCTGCCTCTAACATTGTGGTTACAGGTGCTCACAGTCATGCCCAGCTTTTACCATGGGTGCTAGAGATCTGAGCTCGGATCCTCCTGATGTGGGCAAGTACCCTTACCCACTGAGCCATCCATCCAACTCCCTAATTCTTTATATATATATATATATATATATATATATATATATATATATATATATATAATCAAACAAGAATTTGGGGGATGATAGGAATTCCAGAGGAAGAAACATCTTGCAGCAGGGAAGAACAGCTTTGGTGAAAAGAAACCATTATAAAAGCAGATCCAAAAAGTGTGAAGTAAGCCACATGAGTGTGCCAGGAAGACTATCCCATCCCCAGGCAAAGTGCAGCAAGATGTCTGTGGTGGAGGGACACCTGTGTGCTACAGAGGCAAGAATGGAGCCAGCAAAACTGACATGAAGACAGATCAAAGACAGAATATAGTAAGTTTCACCAACAGGAACTCACCACTAACTCACTAGCTAACTAGTTCGCTAACTAGTTAATTAGTATAGACAAGGTCTCTAACCAAGGATGACTGTGAACTTCTAACCTGTCTGCTTCCACCTCACAAATCCTGGAATGATAGACACACACCATCATTCTCAGTTTTACAGGATGTGGGGGATTGAGCTAAGAGCCTCATGCAAGCCAGACAAACACTCTACCAGTAAGCCTAATTCCACTGACATTTGTTTTAAATAACTTTTTATTCCTTATTCATTATTTTAAGTAAAATAAAGTAATAGAACATGCCAGCAATAACCAATGACTTTCAGCAAAAAAAATTCTCAGTAGAGCTTCTTTTTGAGATCTTCATGCATTAGTGCAATGGATTTTTATCATATTCACCCCTTCCTCCCAACCCCAATTCCTCCTATGTCCATACATAGCTCCCTCAAATTCATGGCCTCTACTTCAATTATTATTGAGATAGAGATAGATAGACAGATAGACAGATAGAATATATAATCTACTTAATCCAGTTAGTTTGCCTATATGTACATATTTAATTTAAAAATTAGCTTAAAGGATATATATTTTACTCCACACAGATGCCACTACGTTAAGTTGTTACTGATAACAACCCTAACAATAGGTTTAGAAACAAAGTAAGCAGTGTAGTAACCCAAGAGTAGTAACCACATTGACCAAAAGGTAAGAGAAAGAAAGGTCTTCACTTTCTCAGAGATCAACCAGGCCAGGCACTTGGGAAACACTCTAGATACACCAGGCTATTTAATTAACCCAGTTGCCATAAGACACTAACTTACTCTATGTAACTCATGGAGTTTGGTGACTCATTTGTTAATCACTCTTGAATCTTAGTGTCTTCGTTGCTAGGAGATGATAATAATAGTAGTTACTTAGTTTCTATACTTTTAGTATTTACATGGCATAATCCAACTTATGAATATACTCTAAGTACTAAGCAAAATTGTGGGGTGGGGTTGCTGTTATTTTCTAATGAAGGTTGAAGTCATGGTTTTAAGAACAAATAAGAATCTTTAAAAAATAATCACACATTTCAGTTTCAAAGTCATTGATAAACATTAACTAAACCATAAAGTTTAGATAGTATTTGCCTAAATGTTATTGGGTAACCCTGACATTGTTTTAGTCACTAAATGAAATAAAAAATTAAAGTCATTTCTCTCTGATTTCACCTAAAGATACTGGGAAGAAATGGATAGCAAAATAGGTAACTTCGTAACACAGATTAGTTTGTGACCAATAAGATCACAGTTTGGTAACCAAAGCATGGGAAGTGAGGTTGAGCTAGGCAGACAGTTCTCCACAGAGTAGTAAATGATGAACCACCCTGGTCAAAACATGGAGATTCCAGCATTAGAGAAAATCCGGAATCCTTTTGTTTAGAGTCTCAAGGATTCACAAATGAGTGTACAAAATACAAGTACTGGCACACCTAGAAAGGTGCACTACCCTGAGCTGTAGATTTTGGACTCAGAGACACTAGAGCAATTTTAAGCAAGAATAACACATAATCCAATTTGAATCTTTGAGGCATTCCTAAGATTACAGGGTTTAAAGAGTAGCCTCGAAGGAGACAGAATTGGAGGCAAGACAACAAAGCTTAGAAATAATTCAATGCTAAGAGAACAAACATATCTCAGTATGAATCTGTCATAGAGGAAATAATAGTATTTCTTTGTTACAACAGAATGCTATTTGGAGGTGGGGGAGAAGAAAGGATCAATATTAGTTTTTCCGTAGAAATACAAAGCTGACTCATTTCACTTTCAGAAAAATTCCTGCGTGGATTGATTTGTAACTCCCTCTGCAGTCTCACATCTGTCAAGGTTGAAAGCACTCCAGCTTTTCATCTCAGGAGCCATTAAACGAAAAGCAAAAATTAAACATTAAGTGTTTTGCAGTCTCTCCTCACCATTTCTCCGTCAAACATTATTCCCTAAAAATATGGATTTATAGCCAATAGACACGAGTATGAATTATTTCCCAGGCATGTTATTGACACACAGGCAGCAAAAAAATAAACCGCGAAGAGGACGTAGGTAGGAAAGAAAGTCCTCACATTCCAGTTCACTAGCGATACCAGAGGAAGCAGACCTGGTTGAGACTTGAAACAGCGTCACAGAGTCAGGGTATTTCAACACCCCACAGACCACACACTTCTGAACCCATGATCACTGACGGAATTCAGTTAAAATCCCTGCCTTTCACTTAAGTTGCCTAGACAATTACAGTTGTAATTTTTTTTTTTACTTCAAATTAGTTCAAAGCACTATTTAAGCAACATTTTCATTTGCTCTACCTTCTTTTGTTTATTCTAGGATGTTATAGATCTACCAGGTAATTTTCCTCAACATACACAAACACACACACACAGAGAGAGAGAGAGAGAGAGAGAGAGAGAGAGAGAGAGAGAGAGAGAGAGAGAGAGGAGAGAGAGACTAAATTTAGACAAAAATAAAGTTCTTTATTCTCTTATTTCATTTCAGTTTATTCCCTCTTCCCTCAAGAAAATACTTTCATGATGGATATTTATCCAATCTTCTTTTTTCATTGAAGTACACACACACACACACACACACACACACACACGCACGCACGCACGCACGCACGCACGCACGCACGCACACACGGGCACACACAGGCACACACAGGCACACATGCTTACATTTTTCTTTTTTAGTGTTTCTCTCTCATTCTCTCTCTTTCTCACTTTTAGTATAAAAAGTAGACAGTATGAGCACTGACTACTGAAAGGTCAGGCTCTAGCAATAAACTTGGGATTCATTAAAGTTGTGTGAGGCCCTAGAAATTTTCCTAACCTTTACATAATCTCAGTTTCTATATAAAACAGTGCTGTTTAGACTTTTTGACATATCTAAAGCATCAAAAAAGTGCCTGATCATGAATATCCAGTGAATGATGAATGATATTATTACTAAGGTTTTTTTAATGGATAGTTTTGTGTATATTCATTATTCTTTAATTGGCTTTCTTGATCAGAAATGTGTCTTGGAGAGCTAGTTTTATCAGTATGCACACTTTTTTTTAACCTAGTGTATAATATTCTGGGACACATGGGTTCCATAATTGATGCAACCATCCTCAGTTGTTGGATATTTACTTTATTGCTCAATTGCTTGTTTGTTTGCATTTAAAAAAAAACAGTGCTTTAAGTTGAGCAGGAAAGTTAAATGGTGGAGACTGAGTGCTACTTGAAAGGGGATTTGAACAATGGATGGGGATTTATTGAAACAAGGAAATGCATAAAGATTATCGTAGACTTAATGAATAAGACTGAAAGATTATGGAATCTTACAAATCTATGAAAAATCAACATGATGTTATATCTGTGAGGAAGATGAATATTAGGAAGTAGAATTTATGGCACGTGTTATATGCTTAAGATATTTCAATGTTTATTTCTAGAAATGAGCACTACTTTTAGTGTACCATGTATATTGCTATATTCTTTAAGCTTATGCTTCAAAGTCAGCATACTGTGCATTAGGCAGGCAAATGCCAGGTGAGTACTGTATGCTACACTTGATTTGAGGGGGAAAAGAGTGATACAGATAAATCCCTGTAATCAGGGACAGTATCTGCCAGGGCCATGTTGTTCTTACTTACCAATAGGTTTTAAACAAAAGCATGCAAAGACAAGATGACTCAGTTCTGAACCTGGAGGACATAAGAAATAAAGAGCAGACTATTTCTCCCTCCCTCCATCTTTCTTGGTTACCTATATTCTTTGTGTAGGGTTGTGGCCTTAGCCTAGGTCTCCCAAATCTCATCCATTAGCTTGTCTACTGTTGTCCTTGTTCAGCTCACCGTTAGGCAGCTCAAGTCACCTTGGTAAAACTTTATGAGTGTGGCTTCTGACAGTCCTAGGAGACACAATCTCACAGCAAATGCCCTAATCCTCTGGCTCTTACAATCTTTCTGCCCCCCCAACTCCCTTCCGAAATGATCCCTGAGTCTTAGGTGTGGGATTTGTATTGTAGATGTATCCTGAAGAGTATACCAACTAGTTGTCCAGTCCTGAAAATATGCATACAAGTATCATTATATAGACTAAGCAGATTGTATTTATATGTATGTAACAATTAACAAAAAAAGGGTGACATGAATTTGAAAGAGAGCAAGGAGGGGTGTATGGGAGGGTACAGGGGGTGAAAATGGAAGGGGAAATGATGTAATTATATTATCTCCAAAAAATGAAAGAAATAATTGAAACAAAAGGGGAGCAGAAAGACTGATGTGTACTGGTAAATGGATATCTGCCAAGACTGGTAGATAATTGGATATGGGTTGAGGAAGGATTAAAGATGCTTCCAATGTATAGTTCTGGCTACTTACATGATCAGTTAAAGTAGGAGGAATGAAGGAGAGTTGAAAGAATTTTTGAAAGTTTGAGCAAGTTAGAACATTTAAAATAACTGAAAATTCTTAGTATAAATCCATGACAACAAATGCAAAGAATCATTTGTGGCTACTCATTTAATTGGAAAAGACATTTGCATCTAGAGCCAAGAGATATTAGACAGTAAAACTGATATATTCTCTAAATTTTTACTTCTGAAGAAGGCAGCTGCAATGTTGAATCTCCGCAATTAAATTAAATGTTATTACATTCTACTATTTGTGCTACACAGCAGCAGAAATGTCCATCCATTATACATTTCACCAGAAATATATTTGACAACTCCAGGCTCAGAGAGCTGGTGCCTAAACTTACACTATATTTCTCCCTTATGCCCCATGCCAATTGTCTGGGCATCCAGGATTCCAAAACAATTAGATATTAAAATGGATCTTTTGAAGAGAATGGTTGAAATATTGCAGCCATCCATTGTTCTTACAATACCCTTTAGAAAACTATTAACTCAGTGAGATTGCTAGGGTACAATTCTATTAGACAAAAATAATAAATTCTTTCTTTTTTCTTTTTTTTTTTGGTTTTCCGAGACAGGGTTTCTCTTGTGTAGCTTTGCGCCTTTCCTGGATCTCACTTGGTAGCCCAGGCTGGCCTCGAACTCACAGAGATCCGCCTGCCTCTGCCTCCCGAGTGCTGGGATTAAAGGCGTGCGCCACCACCGCCCGGCAAAAATAATAAATTCTAATTGAATGAATACTAGATGTCATTGCCACATAATAGATGCTGTGGTCTGGGAGAGAACACAAAGTGGCCTATGTTCTGTTTAGGATAGCGGGATTTCATTTTTTTTTTTTTTTTTAAAAAGTCCTAAAGGTTCCATCTCGTTTCTAAGTTGTAGAATCTCTCACAGGACCTTACACAGCTGTACCAGTTATATTGGCAAACCACTGGCCATAAAAACCAGCAGGGAAGATTGGAAGCAGGGGCTTTTAATTTGGCCTTGTGGCAGTCAGCCAGCGTCTGGTACATAGAACTGCTTCATAGCATTCCAAATCTCTCACCTGTCTGGCTCATCCTTGAGATTAAAAAAAAAAAGGAGATAATGTCCCTTAATATTATATCTGCCTTTGTTGTCTTGGCAGAGAGGGTAAAAATGACTTGGGTGTGCTCAAAGCTACTCTTTCCAACCCTTCTCTGCTGTTTGTGCATCTTGTTTGTGCCCAATGACTCTTCTTTCCTAAACAATCACTTCCCCTCTTCTCCTCTGGAAATTCCAGCTCCATGAGGGATATTCATTATTTTTCCCATTATTGAACAATGAATACATTGTTCCAACCCTGCCACATCTCCCCAAGTCTAAATTAGTGATCAATTATTTTAGTCTCCCTGGAATTAAAGCCTTCCCTGGATCCTTGAGTGCTAAAACCAAGACAACAGGAACCTGGGAAATGGGACAGAGGAAAGGACACTTTCTAAAGATGGCAGTTAATCAGGTCTATCTTCATAATACAACACCGACCATCTCGATGCCAATCTCCAGCCTTTCTGACTGTCACACAGGCTCTGCTAGGTGTCTGTGATCTCACTGAGGAATGACACTAAATTTTTGTCTCTAAATGTATTTGGGCTTTTTATCTAGAGCTACGGTAGTGTTTGGTACAGGAAGAAAGTTTTGGGGTGAATGTGGAGAGAGGTCCACGACTGCCACAACCCCTCTCCAGTGTTCATCCAGACCTGGAAGCCAAAGTGGAGAATCAGGAATCAGGACACTTGAGTTTCTATGGGGGATTTTCAGAGTATTTTGTTTTTGTTTTTGTTTTTGTTTTTGTTTTTGTTTTTGTTTTTGTTTTGTTTTTATTTTTGTTTTTACTTGAGCAGAGAAAGAGAAAGAGAAAACATAAAGTTGGGTGGGTAGGGTGATGGGGAAGACCTGGGAGGAGTTGGGGAAGGGGAAAAAAACATAAAAGTACGTGGTATGGAAAAAAGTTAAAAACACAAAAAAGGAAGAAGACGTCTGTGGATCTGGTGTCTGAGTGGCATGCACCTGGAGCACATAAGTATGTAGCTGGAAATTTCTCCAGTCCTGCCCAGCCCCGCAGTTGGGATGAATCTCTCCCATCCACAGTCCCACAGCCATTTAGAAAATAATTACGTAGAGGCTTATATTAACTACCAACAGGATGGCCTGTGACTCAAGCTTCTGGCTAGCTAGCTCTTATAACTTAACCCATTTCTATTAATACATATGTTGTCAAGTGGCCATGACGTTACTGGTCTGTTGGCGTCTTGATGCTCCTTGGTCGTCAGTGGGTGGTGTCTCTCCCAACTCCGCCCGTCTTCTCTCTGTATCCCTACTTGGATTTCCTGCCTGGCAGTAAGCTTTCTTGCCACAGGTCAAAACACCTTTGTTTACTAACCAAAGGGAACAGTATATATTCACAGTGTACAGAAAGACATCCCACAGCACAGGTGGGCACAAAAACCCCCGTGCAACCCCATTGCAAATAGGTCCCGGCAATCTCAAGTTTTGCCATGTAACCTGCAAGGCCAGTGATAAAAAAATAAATAAATAAATGACTCTACAACAGCACAGGATTAATCTCAGAGCAGAAAACACTTATAGTAGGGGGGCATTCTCTAAGTCAAGTCACCTGGTAAATCTAGAAAAATAGGGGAAGGTGACTGACAAGTTTCCTGTTTTGGAATGAGGTTGGCCAGCTATCGCTGGGAATAATCAGGTAGTGATAAGTAAAAGTGTATCAGGTAATTGATAAGCATCTTCCAGGGTCAACCTTTGCTGGAGGTTGATTGAACAGAGAGGGCAAGAATCTACAGAAAGAACAGATCTATTTCTGGAAATCAAATTACTGTAGTTTCAGGAACTGTCACAGAGCAACCAAAATGAATGTTACAAAGTGGCATGATACTATCAAAACCTACCACTCAATATTAGCATATCAATTCTCTCTCTCTCTCTCTCTCTCTCTCTCTCTCTCTCTCTCTCTCTCTCTCTCTGTGTGTGTGTGTGTGTGTGTGTGTGTGTGTGTACAGATACCTGTATGAGGTAGAGTTCAGTCTTTAGCCCAACTTTTATTGGAAATTTCCCCCTACTCCATGAATGATAGTCATAGAGTTACTATGATATGTTACTATAGGGAGGGATGAGAGTTACTAGGAAGCATCACCATTGGGATGCAGTAGAGTTAGTATGAAGCATCACTACTGAGGTCCAGTTACTATGAAGTATTACTACTGAGATGACATAGAGTTACTATGAAGCATCACTACTGAGATACTGCTAAGATGAAGAAGCTGAATACATTTCCAATTTTAATCCCCAGATCTGAAAGACAAGCTGAGATCAACTAAATGTTAGATTTCTGAATCTCTTATTTCTGGCAGAATTTTTTTTTGAAGCACTTAATTTAGATTTTCTGCCCCCTAGGCCTAGTGCTAATAATATATTGCATTCTCCACTTTCATGGTTCAAAACTTTTTATATTTGTAACTCCTCTCATAGGATAAAAATATGTACAGTTAGGTGCACTTTCCTTCCCATTAACCTCCATGCTCTTTTCTAGTGTTCAATTATTTGATTTTTTTTCCTCTCAAGGTCTCTCACATTGTGCATGCTCCTATCAAGTGAATCTCCTACACAGTAGTCTTGTCCTTAGCTAAGCATGACACCAGAGAGGAACTGAAAGAAACAGTTTTTTTCCCAATAATTAATTATCACTTGTAATTAGCACATCACTGTATGTATGGAAATGTTGCAGCTAATTTACATGAGGGTAAGTAAGGCTGTGGATTCATTTTAGTGGTTTCAAGCACATTTCTAACAAGTCCCACACTCTATTAATTTACGCAGTAAACCTTTGCTTCCCAGAAAATATAAAGCAAACTTTTACCAAGTCAAAAATACAATTACATTTTTTCCCTGATCTTCTTTTTTTCTTAAGTATTTGAAGCTATACAAGAAGACCAACAAATAAATAACAATAAAACAAGGAGTTAATATTTGTTGAAACCTTGCAAAACCAGACATTCTTCCAAATGTTTGTGATGATTTTGCATAGTTGTATACTCAGTTTGCAAATAAGAAAATTGAGACCCAGAGATATGAAGTAGATCCTCTACATTCACAGACCTGGTAAGTGAAAAAGCTCAAATTCAGTCCCAAGGAGTACTGGTTCCTTAGTTTAGTAGAATATAGACAGGAGACAGACAAAATATACAGACATATACAGACAGAGAGACAGACACATAGATACAAAGATAGATATATAGATAGATAGATGCATAGATAGGTAGATCGATATATCAATAATTGGATGCATGGATAATAGATTGCTAAATAAATAGATAGTAGATTAAGGAAAGAGGTATATGGTGGATGAACGGATAGATAGACTTATTGACCGAATACTTATTGGGTCCATAATCGAAGCTGGCACTGAGATTGCTAAACAAGGCTCATCTCTCCTTGGAGAATCGAGTAGCAGCGTGTGATTGTGAACTGACAAATTATAGTACACAGAGATGGATATTAGCATGTAGGCAGGAACAAAAGTACTCTGAGAGAACATTAGCATATTGTTTCCAAGGGATAAATGTGACACTTTTCATACACTTGCCACTTTTCTTAAGCAGAAGATAATACATTTAAAACAGGGAAATTAGCATATTTGAGAAAAGGGAAGGATCAAAGAACCATAGAGTTCTTTTCTGAACACAGCCTTTAAATGTTCAAAGATATTCCTGTTCTAATTAAATACCAACTCAGCAGAGCTCTACACCAAGCTCAAGATGATTAGATTTCTCACATCTGGCCACACTAAAATAACAACATTAAAAAACCCTTCAGAGAATATAAGCTTAGAACATGGCATCCAAACACAAGCTGTCCATTGGTGATTGGCTAGCCAGATCCAAGAGTTGCACATGGTCATGAATACTTAGGTCAAAGTGCAATGGCTCTTGATGGAACACATGATGGAATCTCCAAGTCATCTCTCTTCACAAAGTTCCTCAGCCATGGTTTAGAAACCACTGGTCTAAACATTTCCTAAAAAAAGAAAGAAACACTTCCATATTTACTTTTTATTATTTTGTTTTAGAATGTCAGTTCACAAGGAAGCGCTTAGATTCTCAGAAGAGCTAAATGTCAGCTTGTGACAGTGTGCTTTTCTGACTACCAGAACTAGGACAAATTTCTTAGCTTTTCCAAGACCTGTCTCATATACTTATTGTAAGACGTGCATCCAACACACATTAAAAAAAAGAAGAAAAGAAAATGAGCCTTTCACTAAGAAGGTATATTAGAATATACATATACATACATACATATATATATGCATATACTCATATGCATAAATGCAAATTCAAATTTAACAAGATTAAAGCAACAAGGATACATAAAAACCATCATAAGACTATAAAGTGATCCGTTCTCATTGCAACAATACAATTTTGTACTCTCAAGAATTTAGTCTTCCATCATTATGTAGAAATTGTTCAAAGGTTTGGATTACGATGATGCTTGTAAATATCTTATCCTATGTTTGCCTTTGCACTAAGGATTAAACAGTCATGTTTGGTAAATGCAGGTAAACCTTCCGTTACTCTGACATATTCAAGGGCCTTCCTGATACCATTAAGTGTGCAGCTTAACCCCTGAAAGACAGCAGGCCGGATGCTACTTAGAATATTTAACATTTTATCAACTTCAATATATTTCTGAAAAAAGAATAAAAAGTAAAATATAATCCCCATCATCTTTGATGGAAAGGAATTTGTTTCTGTGTGACACAGGGTCTTTCCAAACCTGAGAACCAGAACTCAAAACAGAGGCCCCTTCAGGTAATTCCCACTGCCCTCTCACCAGTCAGCTCACACAGCTAGCTAGGAGTTGACCGATCCTTCGTCTGCCATTAGTCCCCATTCTTTCACCTCAGAGAAAAATAGACCAGCCATGTGCTTCATTTCTGGAGTAGTTAGAATAGTAGGATGTGGTTGTTTTAAAAATCACTCATCAGTAATAAATCCTGGAACAAATAGCTTTATGCAGTGAGCTGGGTTCCAGCTGATTTGGTCCCTATTTACTTATTATGAATAAACAAGGAGATAGATGAGAATAAGGACCCTTTCAGAGATAACGTGCTGAGCTACTTAATATACTAAGGTATTATAATCTCATACCTGTTGTATCTTTTCCTTCTTGATAACATCATCCAGCCCCCAATTCAAATGACAGAGGTCACTTGGAAACCTAAGCATGCCAGGAACAACCCATGAGACATACTATCTCTTGGTTACCTGGATAGTGTTTCTCGAAGGCATTCAACAACAAACTTCATCAAGTTAAGACCCAAATGTTCTCCAAAAGAAAAGCCTGGCTGGACAGAGGAAATGGGAGGGGGGAGTGATGTAATTATGTTTTAGTTTCAAAGAAGAAAAGCGTTAGGCATGGGCACTTCACAGTTGATAGTGCATACTTATCATGTATAGTACTCTTTCCCAGGACAGGGGTGTCCTCTCTCTGCTCTCTAGGCAAGGTCAAAATGTAACTGTGTCGAAAAGGGAGGCACATACAGTGAGCAAGTTCATGTAGGTAGCACAATCCAAACTCTTTTTAAGAGGATTCTCAATCATCTAGGAAATAGACCATACTAGAAATAGTATTTTGATATCTCTCTGTGTGAAATTGCTAAGGTATTCAAAGGTCAGAATGTACCCAAGTTTAAAGGTTGGTTCATTTAGCAGACACAACTTTGCTAAAGTTTCCAAAAATCAACAAACTTTAAAGTGCCCTAGCACTTTCTACTGCACAAGATTGTTAACAAAACAAATGGATAGTGGGTTATTCATTGAGCTCATTTCTTTTCCAGATTCCTGAATGGAAATATTCCTTTATACATTTACTTGACAGGAAACCCGGCACTTAGGGGTTTGCATATTTTATTGCCCCATCCTTATGAATTTCAAAAGTAGTTATAAAATGGTTTGAATTTTTCCATATTTATTTTTATAAGTGTTAAATATTTGAAGTCAGACGGACGTGAATATTTTCAGGACTGAGATGTCCACTCTTCCTGGTGCACTTGATTTACTTCTGTGAACATTCACAGCCCTTGAGGAATAACTGTGGTTCATAAAGTTGCTTTTTAGTGTTTTTCTGTTTTAGGACTACACTATGTTCAAACCTTTCCTGGGTGCCGAGTATACTCACATGCCTTCTTCATTGCTATTCACATTTATAAAACCTCTTCCTAGATATCCATTGGGAAGACTTACGTTGAACTAGATTTTTCTAAGCACCCTTTCAAATCGCAACAGATACAATAAAACCCATAAAGCAAAGAGATGAAAACCGAAAGTATAGAATTCTGGTTTTAAAAGGGAAGAGGTATTTCATTTCAACATTGGAAGCCTTTCTAGCTCTCCTCAATGTACATAAGAACCACAGTCCGCATCTGTGTAGAAAGCTCTTGTCATTAGTTTACAGCATTAGTCAAATTTTGGGTAAATGTTGTAAAGAAATATCCTTAAATTAGAAGAGATTTATATATACAATTTTGTTTTCAATAAAATAATCTCTATAATGTATCCCAGTTTAAAACATATTTTAAATAGTTAATAAGGAAGGAGGGGATACTTTCAGCAAGAATAAGAAATAAAGTCCAAAACAGGAAAGATGCTATACTTTCAGGGCTTAAGACATACCTTGTTCTGGCCTCTTTTAACTCACAAAACTAGAATTCTGTAGGATGGTGATCCATTTCTTTGCTCTAACGCTAAAAAGGAAAAGAAGGAGAGAGGAGGGTTGTCAATCTATCTTTTCCTATTTAAAGGTTTACTGAAGAGCTAAAAGCATTTGAGGGATAGACACATGGTAAGTCAAGACAAGCATATGTCTGCCAAAGCACACAATGGATACAAACAGAGGGAAAAGTGTGGTGTTCTGAGTGATCCTTAAGACAAACATGAAGACATTTGGTGAAAACAACATCCGAGTATTTGAAACGAACTGCAAGCATGCTTATATTCCTTCACCTCTGTAGTCCATCTTTGTTTCCATGATACTACTGAGTTGCATAACTTGCGGCCATGTAAGTGTTTTTCATGTAGCAGAAATAAAGAAAAGAGTGCAGGTTCATTTAGTGGCTTTGTGCTCTGGTGTGGAAACCAAAGGCAAGGACTCACTGGTGCTGGTAAGCCCCTGAGAGAGAATCACTGTCACAATCTAGGCCGGGTTACTAGATTGGAAGAGCATGGGAGTTGTTCTTTGTGAGCTGTTCCTGAAAGATGGCAGAGCCGGGGGTTGGAGAAGGCAACAGTGGTTCCCAGGGCCAAAGTATGGGGCATGGGACTCAGCTTTCTCTCTGCCATCTCCCCTTTCACGAGTGCCTGGAGGCCCCTGCATTAGTGCCAGGGCCCTCTGGTGACACTCTGAATGAGCACAATAGTGCTTAAAGGCGAATGATGAGCCAGCCCCTCCAGGTCTGGCCCAGAATCTTCCACTCAACTAAGTGAGAGCAACTAGCACAAAAATGCAAAAGCAAGTTCGGGAGGTTGACCAGCTGGCCTCAGAAGTGGATGAACCACTGTTATTAAACAGGAAAATCTGGTGCTGTGGCACACACCTTTGATTCTGCCACTTGGCAGTAGAGACAGAAGGACCAAAGTTGACTGTCCTCCTCTACTGCATATGGTGCTCTAGACCAGCCTGTGCTACGTAAGACCTCTGTAAAACCAAACAATAACAAAAATCTCATGTAAGTTTTAATGTGGAAAAATAAAAGTGTTTGGATAAACAAACCAAGCTTTCATTTGAAAGCAACAGTCCACACAGTAATAAATCATCTTGGGACAAGTTACAAAGTAACTAATAAGCAAACTTGAAAAGAGGTTTCTATTGTCAATATTTTCTGTTGTCTTTTATTTACTTGAAAATTTTGTGGACTATAACAGCTAAGATTAATGCTTAATAAAAGTCTGATTAGTGACTATCAATGATTGAATGAATAACCAAAAGAATGAAGCCATCAATGAACATGTTTATATTCCTGGGCTTTAGACATGTAAGAAGGTCCAATGTGAAAAACTTGATAAATTCACTGATATTTTGTCAACATTCTCCCAATGTATTACTTTCCTTGTGCAGTGTTTGAAACAGAGAAACTTAAATTTTGGACATCCGATTGTGAGATTCCACTCCTCCCTGCCTTTCATTTATGAATCCCCTTTCCATTGCAAGATGATAAAGGTCCCTCTAGGCTAGTTTAAGCCTTTGCAATTCAAAGCATTAAGCTTTTGAATGAAGACATTAAATTTAGAGTATGGGAATGGAATATCAATTAGCTTTTATTATTTATTTGTTTTGGCATCGTTATCTAATAATCTTTTCCTTATGTCTGAATTCTAGTACTTCAATCACTGTAGATGCTTAGTGGGGGTTATTATCTGATCAAGAAAACGTCCCTTCATTATAATTTTTAACTTTTTTTTTTCAAAATTTTTTTTTGATTCCATCATTTACCCTTCCAGGTGAAATTTAGAAATTCCAAATTGAATATTTGACTTATTATTAGGTCTTTCCTATCTTTCACCCTCCTGACTCAAACCATGTAATCTACCCTGTACGTCCTCATACCACTTAACCAACTTGTAGTTCAGTTATAAACATAGGTAATAAAGGTAATGATACTGTCTTATTTGCCGTGTCTTCTGGAAGTTGCAAACTTCAGATGTTTTGTCCAGGGTTTTATAGGATTTTGTTGTAGGTTAGTGTTCTTCATTATTATTATTATTGTTGTTGTTGTTGTTGTTGTTTTGTTCTGTTTTGTTTTAAATATGATATCCTGTACCTTAGGATGATCTTGAACTTACTATATAGCCAAGAATGAGTTGAGCTTCTGATGATTTTGTTTGGGGAGTAGCATGTCCCACCAACTATGGTTGTATGTGATACCGATAGACTCCAGGGCATCATCCTGCTAGGCAAGTACCCTACAAACTGAGATACAACACCAGCTCCTCGGTTTTGGTTTTTGAAATAGGGTTTTCACATTGTCAGTCAGGCTGACCTGAAGCTTATAATGCAGCCCAGATTCACTTTGAACTCCCAAGCAACCCTCCTATCTCAGCCTTGTGAGTTCTCTCCTTATCTGTTTTAGAGTGTGGAAGGGGAGCATCATGAGAAAGCCGTGGAACTTCTCAAGGCTGCGAAGGACAGCGTGAAGCTGGTGGTCCGATACACCCCGAAAGTCCTGGAGGAGATGGAGGCTCGCTTCGAAAAGCTTCGGACAGCTCGGCGTCGGCAGCAGCAGCAATTGCTCATTCAACAGCAGCAGCAGCAGCAGCAACAGCAGCCACAACAAAACCACATGTCATAGGTGAGACTCACCCTCCTCCTCCTGGTGCGCAAGCACCTCACTCCTGAAAGACAGCTCCTGGGCCAACTGAAATAAAACTGTCAGGTGTAATAGACACTCCAGGGAAAATTAATCAAATGAAAGGTGATGGTGTCCGAAAATATAAACGGGTTATTCCATTTCTATGTGTCATTCAGC
Source organism: Peromyscus maniculatus bairdii (assembly GCF_049852395.1). Classification (NCBI taxonomy): domain Eukaryota; kingdom Metazoa; phylum Chordata; class Mammalia; order Rodentia; family Cricetidae; genus Peromyscus; species Peromyscus maniculatus. The sequence continues at coordinate 31,852,271 of NC_134869.1, forward strand.
TACAGCCTCTGCTTAGGCAAGATATTTTGGAAAATAATGTGCTCTGGCATGGGTAGCTACTGAATCCATGATGCGTTTTTATAAACTAGGGTGATGTATCCTCTTTGCCAACTCAGATGAATGCAGGAATGGGAGTTGATTCTAGTCCCCTTGACTAGCAGTTTTTACCCAGTATACAAGCTCCACAATACTCTAGTGCTATACCTGGCTACATATACTTTAGATCAGAGAGATATAGTGCATTGGAAACGTGTTCCACATTAAGAATGAAGTAGCACAATGATAGTCAACACAATCTGACATACTTAAGGGTTTCAAATATATCTGACTCTTCTACCTTCTCCCAAATTCCACTTCACAACAAGAAACGATAAATCAAGGTTTGCATATATTTTCAAGAAAATTGAAGAAAAAAATTATTCATAGTAAAAGTTGCCACCTTTGAAGTGTGTACTATGTGTCAGGGACACCTTTATCACATATCCCTAAGCCTCTGAAGGACCTTTCAAGGAAATTATCATTAAAGCCACGTTTTAGTCAGTGTTCTATTGCTGTGAAGAGACACCATGACCATGGTAACTCTTATGAAGGAAAAACATTTAATTGTGGTGACTTACAGTTTCAGAGGTTTAGTCCATTATCATCAGGGTGGGACATGGTGGCATGCTGGCAGACATGGTGCTGGAGAAGAAGCTGAGAGTTCTATATCTGGATCCACAGACAGAAGGCAGAAACTGGCACTTTAGGCCTAGCCTGAGCATATAAGACCTCAAAGTCTGTCCCCATGGTGACGCATTTCCTCCAACAAGGTCACACCTACTTCAGGGCCATACCTCCTAATAGTCCACTCCCTATGAGCCAAACATTTAAAGATATCAGTCTATGGGGGCCATTCCTATTCAAACCACCACAACATTGCGATGAGCAGTCTGAAGCTGTGATCAGCCACCACTAATAAGTAGATTGGAATTTAGGCTCCTTTTCTGGCAGTGTAAGATGCTCTGAAGTTATTTTTATATTTTCCAAGCTGCTCACTGGAAAAGAGCAATTTTATCATTAGGCATTTGTGTACCACAATGTCTTTCAATGTGCCTTGGTAAGGACATTCAAATGTTCTTAGAAAAGTGACAACAGGTGATGATGGTTTTTCATTTTTCCATATTGGTTTGCTGTTTGCTTAAGAGAAATATTGATTGAGACATGAAACATGCCTTTTAAAAAAAAAATGACACTTGTGAAAAAGAAAATTGTAGTTGGAGTTTTCTCCAGTCCTGCTCAGACCCGCAGCCACTCAGACCTATATTATTTAAACTGTTTGGCCTAATGGCTCAGGCTTCTTGCTATCTAGTTCTTATATCTCAAATTAACCCATTTCTAATTAATCTATAAGTTGCCACATGGCTTGTGGCTTACTGGTACCTTACATCTTGCTTTTCATGGTGGTGGTGGTGGCAGCTGGCAGCGTCTCCTGACTCAGCCTTCTACCTCCCAGAATTCTCTTTTCTCCTTATCCTGCCTACACCATACTTCCTGCCTGGCTACTTACCAATCAGCATTTTATTTATCAATCAATCAGAGCAGCACATTCACAGCAGAAAATCTACATAGCAAGTTTTCTTTGTAAGTATATTTTAGGGATTGTAGAAATGAGTTAGTAGTTAAGAGCACTTACTGATTTTACAGTGGACCTGGGTTTGATTCCCAATACCTACATCACAGAGCTCATACCAATTGTAGTTCTAGCTCCAAGGTTTCTGATCCTCTCCTCTGGCTTCTGAGAGTACACCACATACAGAGTACATATACAGACAGTAACACACACACACACACACACACACACACACACACACACACACACACACAAATAAATAAATAATGAAATACATGCACATGTACATACATTTTTTAAAATTATATTCCTTGCCCCAAAAGTATTTTGCTCCAACACCAGATGTCTTTTGACACAACTGTGGCCAGGCCATCTACAGTGAGATCCAGAGGTAACACCTTATCTTCCTGAGGCTACATTCTGCTAAGAGGGGATAATTAATATATAAGCAAGAAAATAAGTCAACATCCTTTGGAGAACAATCTTTTGAAAAGTTAACTAAGGCTGTTTAGACTATGGCTAAGAGGTTACTCTAGACACAGACCCCTCAAAAGAGATAGCATCTGAGATTAAACTAAATGCCAAGGAGCAACCCCGAGGAGATTATAAGAGAGAAAATGGGCAGTGTGCTTGTGTATGAGTGGTTTGCTATTTGAAGAACAGAAAGAAGACCTTGAGAGTTGAGAACAATGAGTGATAATGACAGTGGTGGATTGTGATGTCAAAGGATACACGGGGACTGGGTACAGAAAGCCTCTCTACCCCCTGAGAGAAATTAGATTTTATTGCAATGGGAGACTATGAAGGTTTTTAAGCAAAAAGGTGGCATAACTTGATTTATGCTCCATAAAGGTAATTTGACTTCTGTGACAATAGAGCTTTACCAGGTTATAATGGGAAGAGACAAGTTGGAAGGTTAAAATATAGTGATCCAAGCAAGAGATGGATTAAATTAGACTATGTGGTTGGGATAGATACCATGAATAGACATGGACTAGTCATTTTGCCTAAAGTCTTCTCCTCAGTTACCCATTCTCTGTTCTCAGAATTCTATCAAAAAGTCTTTTTGGTAATAGAGGAAATTCATGATTCTCTAATCAACCACTAGCATGCTTTCTACTAATGCTAGTGTTTCTTATATTCCTGGTAATACAAGCTCATACCTATTCTCCTGAGTGATTTATGATGTTAACCCCGAGTAAAATTGTCCGGGGGTGTTTTGAAAGCAATATGTGTCAATCAGACTTCTGAGCTCTTACTGAAAGCTGCTCATGTTTTGCTACTTCAATTATCTTTGGAAATACACAATTTGACATAGACAACCATTTGGATTTCTATTCCCTATTCAGTCTTCATTAAGTCACCTCAAGATTTCCTATGGCTCATTAGAAATTCACTTACATATTTAACCAGAAAAAAAAGCACAGGTTGTCTTTTGTTGTTTACATAGGATGTAGAAGAGTTCTGTTTGCTTGAGCATGAATTTTGTATTTATGCCCGTCAAGAGAGATATTGTAGTAAACAGTGTCTGCCCCTTGAAATTAAATGGTAGTGACCATTTCAAGAACAATGAGAATACACCCAATTTGTGGCACCCGTGGATTTATAGTGAATTCAGTCAAAACGACCCATATTAGCTCTTGCTTAATTTTTAATTAACTTGATCTTGAGGGAGTCAGAAAAGATTTACAACACTTACTAAGTTATACTACAGTTGTTTTTAAGAATTTTCAAGCTTATTAAATCTATTTAACTGGAAACAGATCTTGGATTTTTTTGTTTTTGTTGTCATTCAAACCAAGACCAGATAATCAAATTAGAATATTTGTCAGATACAGTCTCACAGCTTATTGGATGAAATATAACTTGATATTGTCAAAATCAGAAGTAATGTATGTTATCTGAGAAGGTAGAAATCATGGAGTCACTATGAATGGGAAGTGGATAAAAAAGAAAACCAGATGGAATGTAAGCTGTGCGGGACTTGTCTTTCATACCTACTTGAATTTTAGATTCTGCCAAACTAAAATTGTCTTTCGCCCTCACTTCTGTGTTTGTTAAGTGAGAAGATTAGATCCCATGTCCAAAAATGTAAAAATAGGAATACTCCACAGTTACATGAAAGGAATCTAAACAGAAAATATGATTATAGGATTTGTCATGTCATGGCACTTTTTGAGAAAGTGCTATGTTTATTCATCTTATATGGATTTTTAGTTTTTTTTTTTTTTATTTATTTTTTTGGTTTTTCGAGACAGGGTTTCTCTGTGTAGCTTTGCGCCTTTCCTGGGACTCACTTGGTAGTCCAGGCTGGCCTCGAACTCACAGAGATCCACCTGGCTCTGCCTCCCGAGTGCTGGGATTAAAGGCGTGCGCCACCACCGCCCGGCGGATTTTTAGTTTTAAAACATGATTTCATGTACACATTTGGATTTTCACAGAACAAAAAGAAGAGGAACACTAACAATATTTCAGATATTAATATTCCAAGAAACATCCCAAGACCAAAGCCTGTTCCTTCCCTCCATTGTTGGGCAAGGATAGGATGAAGAATTCACCAGCTACGAAACCACCACAAATTCCCACAGATGAACACAGTGGCTGGCATAGTGGCTGACCCTACCTTCTGCTCTTTAGATCTGTTTCTTTTACTTTGCCCTTTCTGAAATGTTCCTCTGCCCCCTGTTAATACCAAGGAATAGTTGCCAAAACCACTGACCCAGCCACTGGAAGCAGTAAATCCCATAAGGCAACCTGATAAAGGTTAAAAAAAAAAAAAAAAAGGAGTCCAGAGTCCATCAAGCAGAAATTGGGAGCAGGCATAATGAGAATGCTAATGTTTATGAAACGATACAAGCAAAGAACCCCTCTGAGTGATTCAGACATATTAAATGATGCTTCACAGTAGCCCCATAATGCCTAACTACATCTCAGTTGTTTTTTAAGTCATGAAAGCGACATGTAATGATTTTTAAATATATGGAACATTTTACAACTAGAAAATGACAGAGCAGAATTTAAACTGAAAAAAAAAAATATGGGCTTCCACACCTCTTATTCCTCACTACCCTGAAACACTGTGTTACTGCTCAAAGGTACTCAAACTTAGTATTTGCTGTTTCTACCTCATATTCATGAACTTCCTGGAGATGCAATTTTACATTGCTTACAGTTAGCCATGTCCAAACCATCTAGCACGGACAGGAAGAAATGTTAAGAAGTTCTAGGACAGCCAGGGCTACAAAGAGAAACCCTGTCTTGAAAAACAAAACAAAAAAATTAAAAAAATAAAAAATCTCTAGCTCTGTCACTGTAGAGAGCCGTCAGTCTAACCTTCAGTAAAATACACTCTTGTAGAGATTAAATATGAAAAGGGAAATATGTAAACTCAATAAAACAATAAAAAACGTTAATGTGTGACCATTTAATACATTTCAGTCATGATAATACTGTTGTTACCGATGCTGCAGTGGGTAAAAATGTCAGTCATGGCACTCATGCTTTACACAACGCAGGAAGGCAATTTGCTTCTGCACGGTGGCCCCTTACATGTCTGTTGTCTGTTCTGTAGCCCACGGGGTTGCTGGCACATCACTAGACGACTTTCAGCCGGTGGGTCGGTCAGAAATAGGCAGAATAATTTTTTTGAAAATCTGTTTTGCGCGATTAATTAAATTTTTTTTTTTTTGGCATTACTAGAAGTAAAAATAGCAGCGTCTTTTAAAGCAAGGATTGGGAGAAGTGAGTCTGTAGTAGCGGAAGAGCGGCAGTTCTGAGGGCGGGGTTCAGGGAAGCAGCACACTCAAATCTGGTCAGACAAACCGCACTGCCTGTTCTATGTAGTGTCAGGCTGACCCTGAAGGAGGACTTAATTTCTGCCTCAGAAAAGGGATATTGGTGCTTCCAACTGGTCAGTCATGGGCTTTGCAGGCTTGTATCTCGGAAAAGGCATTACTAAATGCTCTTGTACTAATTATAGCCACACTATGAACGTGGCTTGTATCTTTTGCCTGCGTGGAGAGAATTAGAATCATCTAGCACCGACAGGAAGAAATGTTAAGTATTTGAAACGTTACCAAGCTGAAATTCTTTGTTTCATTTTGAGGAAATGCTGTGGCGTTTCCTGTCATGTTCATCAGTTACTTCCTTCATAACAGGTTGATGGTTGGTGGTGTTTTGTTTTGCTTTTTCATGTTGGAAGACCGTGAATGAACAATGATGACCCAAATAATCCAAGCCATTCCCACTCTGGTGGTTTGAATGAGAACGGCCCACTGTCTTAGTTAGGGTTATTGCTGTGATGAAGCAAAATGACCAAAAGCCACTTGAGGGGAGGAAAGGGTTTATTTGGCCTACATATCCCGAATCCACTAAAAGAAGCCAAGTCAGGAACTCAAACTGGGCAAGAACCTGGAGACAGGAGGTGATGCAGAGGCCATGGAGGAGTGCTGCTTACTGGCTAGCTTTTCATAGCTTGCTCCTCCTACTTTCGTATAGCCCCCGGGACTGTACCAGGCTTTTTCTTTTGAGCCACCAACTAGCTCCCAAATCATAACACAGAGACTTCTTATTGGTTATGAATGCTCAGCCTAGCTGGGGCTCCCTTCTGGCTAGCTCTTTTAACTTAAATTAATTTGCTTCTCTTTATCTACCTTTTGCCTTAGGGCTTTTTAATTTTCTTTCCTTCTGTCTGTCTTACTTTCTCTTGCTTCCTCCAGTGTCTGGCTGTCTGATGGCTGCCTGGATTCTTGCCCCGGGCATGTCCCTCTCTTTCTGCCTCATTCTCTCCTTCTCTCGCTCATTCTTCTCCTGAGCCTAGATTTCTCCTCCTATTTATTGTCTCTGCCTGCCAGCCTCACCTATCCTTTCTCTGCCTAGCTATTGCCCATTCAACTCTTTAACAGACCAATCAGGTGCCTTAAGCAGGCAAGATGAAACAAATGCAACACATTTACATAATTAATCATGCATCCTTACATCGTTAAACAAATGCAGCATAAACAAATGTAACACACCTTTACATAGTTAAATATTCCACAACACAGTACCAGCAGCTCAGGGGTGACATCACCCACAATGGGCTGGCACCTCCCCATCAATCACTAAAATGCCCCACACAGCCTTGTCTACAGCCTGATTTTATGGAGGCATTTTCTCAATTGAGGTTCCCTCCTCTCAAATGAATCGAGCCTATATCAAATACACAAAACCGTCCAGCATACCCCCATAGTCTCGTATGTTTGAATGTTAGGTTCCCAGATGGTAGAACTATTTTTGGAAGGTTTAAGGGGGTGTGTCCTTGTTGGTGGAGGTATGTCATACAGGGTGGGCTTTGAGGTTTCAAAAGATTACTACCAGACCTAGCCCTCCACCCCCTGCTTCCTGATATGGAGAAAATGTAAGCTCTCAGCTACTGCTCCTCTGTCATTTCCACCTGCTTGATGCAATACTGTCCCCAAAGACGGTCATGAACTCATCCTCTAACACTATAAACAATCCCCCAATTAAAAGATTTCTTTTATAAGGTGCCTTGGTGATGGAATAGAACAGTAACTAAGACATTTGTACCATGTATACTCTTGATGTTTTTAGTGATTTATTGTCTTAAAAGATACAGTGCATACTCTTGATGATTTTAGTGATTTATAGTTTAAAAATGAATCCTAATCACTGATTTCTCTCCACTGTCTCTCCACCCTCCTCCCCATTTTAGGCCCTGAAGAAAAGCTACCGGGTCAGTCATCAAACAGTCACAAATTTGGAATTGTGCTCCAGAATCCCAGCACATAGGAAAAGGGAAAGGGCAACACCAATAACCGCACCCATCACAAAGCTGTGAACACCTGGTGTATCCATTCTTTACCAAGGCAATTCAACATCTTCCTCCTCTGGGCACCAGCCCCCTGTTCATTGCTTTTTACCTACTCAGACCTTCCATTCATGGCAGTGGAAACTCTCGGTGTGTTGAGGGAGAGAACTTTCCAGTCTTCAGACTAAAGCGGTGTAAGAATAAAGTCTGTGACTTTTGAACAAATCACCAGAGGGCTAGGATGATGTGAATCTTTAGTCTAAGGCTCTTCCAGAGATTAGCAAACCCTTCATTAGGCTATAGTTCAAACTGCATCAGTTCAAGGTTGTGGCCACTTGAAAGGAACCTGCACATTGTCCCTTGCCCTCACCTGTTCCATAGTCTATATTGCTGAGCTGTCAGGATTGGAATTGGATTTAGTTACAAACTCAACCTCTGCTGTCCTCTTGAAAATGGCAAGTTCTTATCCTACGTAATCTCTGCAGAACCTAGAAACAATTGGCTCTCTATTTTCTGTTTTTATCAATTTCTGGCTGTATTAACAGAGTAGGATATTTTACCTGGACTTTTAATTTTTAGAAACAAGGGTTGTAACTCAATGTTGTCCTTTTTAAAAATTTAAGCATTGCCTATATCAATTATTTATTTCAACAGAGTATAATGTACATTTATTCCACAAAATACATAAGATTAGAGTACATTTGTTCTATATTTACCAAAGGTTACTATCCTGCTAAGAGATTATCTCCACTTTATGAACTCATCCTCACTTGATATATAACCTGCCCTCCATATTTTCTTGTGAAATTTTATTTATTTATTTTTATTCATAAACTTTGGAGAAGTCTAAACCCATCCTGCACACATTGATGTGCTTTCATAGATATCTATTTGATATTTTAAATCTTGGAGATTTATAACACTGAATTATAAAAGGTACACATAGATATATGTCCAAGGGGATATATCACACAAAGTTTCCATCAGTTTCCCTAAATGCAAACTGCATATTTTTGACAGTCTAATATCAAAGGTATTGGCCCTCTTACATCGAGGTATGTGGAACTCAGCGATACCAGTATTGTGAATGATAGACATTGCTTCCTCCAAAGGCAAATGTGTTTCATTTTGCATATTTCCATTTGCAAATATGTAATCAGATTTTTCAGCTTTCACAAAGCGCTATTAGTGCTTCCTGTACACACGATACTTTTTAATTTAGGGCAAATCTGGGCTCCTAATCTGGTTTTTCCATAATGTAAAGGAAGGAAGCTATAACTATCTGGGCACTTAAACACCTTAAGCACAAAAATGTACATGCACACACACACACACACACACACACACACACACACACACACACACACACACACAAGATTAACTGCCAAGTTAAACCATTGAAATAGAGCCAGGTATTTTAACATGTCCGTTTTTTTCAAATGCAGAAAATGGTCTGTCCCGCTCCAAAGATACAACAAACTTGATATTTCAGATAGTCCTCCAGCATAGAAATTTGTGAAGCTTGGTTTGCAGGCTGTCTTCTTGAAACTAAACAAAACCAATTAGATTTTCCCAGCACGTTTTATTTCACGCCGTTGGGTGGTACTACTGTCAATAGCAATTTCTTCCTGCTCTAGATAGTGCATCACCCACCAGGTGACAAAGAGTGAGAAACCCGAGAGCTACACCAATTTATTTCAACACTATCCTGTTGTGGTAACAGGTTCCCATCCTGGAAAACATCATTTTTTACTAGAGAGAGGTTGGGGGAGGGGTCAGCAAGGACCCACAACGTTATATAAAATAGGTCAATAAAAGGGACAAGCATGGCAAAAAAGAACTAAGTGGAGACTATATGAATATTATTCAGTTTGAAAGATAGTTCTCATTTTTATAAGAAAAAATGTAATAAACATATATTTTAGTTATCATTTAACAAAGAAATATTAAAGCTATTCAGGAGATGCCACAAATTCTCATAAAAGGAAACCATCTCACCCTTATAATGAGAAAATGGTCATTTCAACGAGTTTCAGTACATTGTATAAATTTGGAGCTTAAGATGAGTATGTTTTCCCTTAGCTGTTATGTGTTTAGTGAATATCGAAGTTAATATATGATTTCACATCAATACAAGTATTGTCAGAAACAACTCTGAAATCACCAGATACTTTACACTGGTGTTTTCTAGAAGTCTTTGTATTTTATGCTTCATTTGCACAATGTGTAGTGCTGATAAATGTATGCCAAGTTGTTTGTTGAAATGAAGCAATTCATCATACCTACAGAAGCCAAGGATAGGTTATGCATCTTAGTGGTCTTACATACAAATGACTGGTTCACTTCAGCGACGTTTACCTTGTTGAAATGTAAGCATTTCCCTAAAATTGTAATCAAAGGGACACCCTTGAAGACTTAGCATGTCACTGATGAGTCTCTGAAGTTTCCCTGAAGCAAGATGGAAAAGGAAAAACAAATCCACCACAATTTGTCCCGAGCTTCTTTATTCCTAAGAATCCCACATAGAGCCACGGACATGGCTGATGTCATTCATTTTTTTTTTTAAAAAAAAAGGCATAATAGACTACTCTTCCATTCAATTCAATATAAATATAATAAACCGGTTGTTAAAAGTTAGGGAGAGATGGTTGTGACTTCTCAGCAGGGGCCTGATGAAGCGAATCTCAGTTCTCTCCCTTGGTCAAGATGGTAGGCAGTGCATCAAATCTCTTTTGCGTTTTTTTCCCTGCCGCAATTTCTGAAGCAAGCACAGAAGGTAAAAGAATCCCTGAACGTTTTCATTGGAGCATTTACATTTTGATTCTGTCACCATTTGCAACGGGAACATCTGCAGGGAGATAATGAGCCTAAATTACAATCGACTTCAGAAGAATAACAGACTTTTGTGTTCCTCAATCATGTAATCAATAGGGAACTCTCTAGCGGTGAGAGTCATCCCTATCTTTTAAGACAATGCAAGATCTAAATGAAAACTCTAGCATTCAGGGGCTTGTTAAGAATTGGAGCTTATCTCGAAAGAACTTAGAGACGAATTACACCCATTTACAAATGCGGTTCCCAAACATGACATCAAGTTGATCTTATTTCTTTTTACGCAGATGCACATTCAGGGCTCCAAATGTGGTACATTGCTTTCAACATCTATGACTATCTGTGGGTTTGTGAATGAGTGCCTGGATTTTTCACCTTTTAGTGGGGCTTTGCTTATAAGCACTCATAGCCTATATTTAAGAGTAGCTTCAGACAAAATTATGACATAAATATAAATCATTCTCTGAGGATTCAAGGAGCCCTACAAGGAAGACCTTCCCCACCATCCTGTCCTTCTTTAGATCCCAAACTCCAAATGACCAAGGGATGCGATTACATTCCTGGGGATGGGCTGGCATACTGTGGGGTACTCAATGAATATTTGTTGAATAAATGAATGATTGAAGAGGGGGATAAATGTATTGATTTTGACTTCTGACTGACATACCTTATTAATTGGCACTAGAATTTCACATGTCATAGAAGAGCCAGGATTTTCTCTAAGACATGATGTGGAATCAAATTACATGAAATATCTCAAAGATTTAAGGACCTTTACATCAGGGGCAATGCTTGGGAATTCAGGTATACATATATATTTCCATGTATTTAGTTATTTAAATTCCTGTGTTGCTGGTGCATGCTAGATTCTGGAAATGCAGTATGAAACAAGTCAAATGTAATGCCATCCTAAGGTGTAGTCCTTAGTGCTTATTCTGGCTACACTCTTTTATCACCCACCTCCTGGGAACCATGAAATATTTCCTGCATAACTTATGTGAGCTTGCTAATTTCTGAACATACCACTCAAATATGCCACATAGTTTAGCCATAAAGCAACGTTACAACCCAGTGACGTAGGCAATTGTAACAGTCTTAACAATTGCATCAGTTCCTACCAGGTTGCAGCTTCTGTACTGAATGCTTTCACAAACTCCTCCCCTCAACAGCTCTACTTACTAGGCTCTATTTACACACAGGAATAGGAAAGCAAAGATTTCATGACTTTTCCAAGGTCATCTGATTAGCTGGTGGAGTTGGGGCTTGAACCTATGAAGTCCAACAAAATAGTTCATATGCCTAACCATGATATATGGGCTTGGGGAGCACTATTACATTTCAATGGATGAGTCGTTGTATATAGAAATACCTTGAATTTGTAAAGTAGTAAAAGATATTAGTAAATTATAACTCATGATAGTCAACAAATCACATCAGAAACACAAAACAGGGTTAGAACTGAATCTTACTTTATAGCATACTCTCATGAACAGTGCTTCAAGCCAGGGACATGCATACAAGTTCAGATCTGGAAAATTTCTATTTGTGAAAATGTTTCAATGACTTCAGAATTATTTATTGTCAGCCACTGTGTCTATCTGGTGCTACAAAAACTGAAAGAACAAAAACCCCTGCTCTAAGGGCTTATAAATACACAGTGTAGAGATGAACCAAGGATATTTCATATGTATAGGGAAGGATTGGCCAATTGTACCATTTTTTTTTCACCATTGCATGTACATCGTGTCTTTCCAATTGTTTTCATTGTTTTTATGAAAGAGCTGCAAAATTGTGCAGTGGTTAAACCTGACCAAAGTGGTATTATGCTGCTGGGAAGTAAACGTATTAGAAACCAGACCGGAAGTCTTGTTTTTATTAACATCATGGGGATCGTCAGATGCTAATACATATGTGTATTTGGATGTGAAGCCGCATATGTTTCTCTATACCTAACACATACTGAGATCTTTCTGTGTAGGGATGAGGTTCTCTTAAGAAAGAGAGGACATAGTTCCTTCTTTCCCCCGTCACATCCCACGTAAGAACATCAGAGACTGGATTAAAAAGTGGGAATGTTTAAGTCATTCTACAAGTGGATACCAGTTTGGTTTTTGAAATCTCATCATCTTCTTTGGATGTTATCTGCCACACCTTTCTAAGACTTCCTGTAGAGAAGTTATACTGAGTTTCAGGATCCTGCACATGCAACCACACCTAGCTTTTTAAAATTTTTTTCTAACATGAATGCTGGGCATTTGAAACTCAGGTTCTCTTGCTGATATAGTACTTTAACTGCTGGGTCCCCAGATAGAACTTTATCTCTTATTCTCTCAGGTTTCCTGATCTGATTTTTATCCTCAGAATAAGCATGGAGGTTTGTATCAATATTTTTCATGACACCCTCACCATCTCCCATTTTCCCCACATACAGTACTCCATGGGAGAAATTCTGAAAAGCAAAAGTGGGCTTCAGTTTATCAACTCAGCTATAAGATGCTTCTCCTATCCTGCTCTAGTTGTGAGGCTTGTGAGCCTTATAATCATCTTCATAACTGCTTTGATTATGTAAGTTAATGGAAGCTACCAATAAAATCAAAACACATAGTCAGCCTTAGCCTTTTTATCATGTTGTCAATGTAGCTGAAGTTTTCTCCAGTCCTGTCTGGCCCACAGTCAGGATAAATTTCACCCGCCAGTCCCACGGCCACTCAGACCCAACCGAGTAAACACACAGAGACTTATGTTACTTATAAACTGCATGGCCAAGGCAGGCTTCTTGCTATCTAGTTCTTACATCTTAAATTAACCCATTTCTATAAATCTATACCTTGCCACATGGCTCGTGGCTTACCAGTATCTTACATGTTGGTACTCTTGATGGTGCCTGGCAGTATCTCCTGACTCAGTCTTCCTGTTCCCAAAATTCTCCTCTCTGCTTGTCCCATCTATACTTCCTGCCTGGCTACTAGCCAATCAGCATTTTATTTATACAGAGCGATATCCACAGCATGTCAATGTCATGTTTTATCTGAGATTAATATTTATACTCTGCTATCATTTAGACAAGTGTCCCTAGAGGATGAAGTGGAAAGAGCTTAGTAGCCAGAATAGTCTATTGAGAGGTGGCAAAGGTTAATGGAGGTTGGTAAAGTTCCCTTTAATGTGGGTCCTGGGTCTCCAGCCCCTTTCTTTTCTCTCACATTTCAGCCACATAGTTGTATGTTTCCCCCTACACACCACAGGCCCAAAGCAACAGGGCCAACCTGTCACAAAATGACACCTCTGAAACTGTGAGCAAAGCAAACTTTGCCTCTTTATTGGTTTCTCTCTGGTATTTATTCATAGGTACAAAAAAACTGACTGTCACGTGCACATATTTCCCCCCACTGAGCCTTCCCAAGGTGTCATTTGGTTTTTTTGCTCACTTGAAGGATGAAAATCTACAATACCCTGAAGGAAATACACAACAGACCTAAAACCTACCTTTTTTTTTTTTTTCATTAAATCAGATTACAAAAAGGAGAAACACATCACATGAGTATAGTTTCAAAGAATTTCATTGTTACCTGGAAGCTTCCTGTGAACATTTGTTTATTAACTGCACCGTAATATCTTTAAAAAGATAGTGGAAGAGCTGGAAGAGTGAGAGGCAGACTGGCTGCCACAGGGATGGAGACGTGTGGAGGAGCTGTGCATGGATGTGCCTTGTAACACAGTGATTCAGAATCTAGTGCTCACCTTTGAAGATCCTAGATCATGTATTTTCTCTGAGAAAACTAGAGAGAGAGGGGGAGAGTTCCACTTAAAACGTGTATTTCAGATCAATATTACTGGTCCTCTTCATTTGCCAGGAGTGTCTCATTGCAGAGAACACAATGTGTGTGTGGTCAACCCACAAAGAAGAGAGAACAGTGTGACTAAGAACCAGCTTAACCTTCCTTGATCCACAACATGATTGAAGGGATTCTCTTTTTCTGTTGCAAGAAACCAAAACCAACAACTGAACACACGTTTTAAAGAGAGAAAATGAAGCAACTCGAAAGCAGATGATAATCTAGGCCTCAATGATGATTAAAATTTTGGCTTTTTCCTCTTCCCTCTTCCTTGGATCTGCTTATCTCTCCTCTTTCTGTTTCTTTTCTCCTGCTACTGTCCTTTTCTTTCCTTGTAAGTCATTCTCCCCCGGCCCTGAAGCTATGAATCTAAGAGTAAATCTGAAGAGGGGAGAAATGGCCTCAGTGGCTAAGAAAGATCAGTTCCTAGCACCCATTCTGAGCAGTTCACAACTGCCTATAACTCTAGCTCCAGGGATCTGATGCTCCATGCCTCCTTGGGTACTTACACACACATTCACAGAGGCTTGTACATACATGTAATTAAAAATAATGCATGAACAAATAAATAGAAAAGCAAATTCTCTTTTCTTTGGTGTCAATATCGTATAGGAAGATTCTGAATAACTCTTCTTGGTCTGGTTCCTTAATGAAGCAAATCACTATAAGTTAAATGACGGACCAGGCCTAGGCTAGATTGTCATATCCATTGGGTCTTTATGTAGTTGCTGCACAGAAACCAGGATGAGAGGAACATCATGGCTCTTGTATAAAGCAAGCCAAGAACTGTCCTTGAATACAGATATTCAAAAGCAGATTGAGTTATTTTGATGACATTGGGTTACTGAGATATCATTCAACCTGAAAAATTAGAAGTACCTTGTTGGAACAGAAGGCACACAAGTGCTGCAAACTATAATGAGACCTGTCATGTGAAGGAAGATGAATTAGCACTGGGCAGACATTGATTGCAAGAGGCTCAGTACCTCAAACCTTGCCTCATAACAAGGGAGGTCACCTATCTCAGTATCAGCTGGGGAGTTATTCTGGGTTTAAGTGGCTAATCTCTGTTTCTATAGCTTCTACAGAGCACAGCAGTTAAATGACCAATGAAGCTCTTATACCATGCAGATATCGAAATACACTGCCTTCATAAAGTCAGAGGAGACAGTGAACTGAAAATTGCATCAATGGGAACAAACTTGTTTGCACGTCATCACAACATAAAATTGATGATGTATGAGTGTTTACTGAGTATCAAGTACCTTACTCAGTACCAAGTACTTTCATATCTCAAGTCTTTCTTATCTCTTAGTTGTCACGTCCCAAAGAAACCCAGGACAAGTCTCAGTACCCCTGGCTCCTTCCAGCGCTTCTTACCTCACTCCCTACCCTACACCTCTCCCTCCCAGGGGATGGACTTCTATTTTGCTTGCCCCAGCTTCTGATCCCTACATAACCTCAGGCATTTTGGCTAGGTGGTCTCTTGCTCTCTCTTTGCTCCTGGCTGGCTCCACTCCTGGATCAAACATGATCCACTTACCTGGCCCTCCTGTCTTGCTCTCTCTTTCTCTCTTTAGTCTCATGCCCTGGTTCATTATGATGGTCATGTTCAGTATGGACCCTTTCATTCTCCACTAGTTATACTCTCCCTTATATCCACAATAAACCTCCTCAACCTTACCTAGGAGCATCATGTCCTCATTTACTCATTCATCTGGTGCCAAAACCTTGGGAGTAGCATATATGAGCTTCTTTGCAAGGGCCTTGGCCTCTCTGAATCAGGCTGCTGATTTGACCCTCATAATGTATGTATGTGCAGATCATATATTTCTGCTGGCTTCTTCTACCCACCACATTTGACTCCAATGCCTAGAGTCTGCCTCTTCAGCTGCTTCTTCCCTTCACCTGCTCTGACTATCCACCTCTCCTCTCCTACTCAATAGGTGGTCTTTCTCTTGCTCATGGAGCTTCCTATGTCCTTCAGAGAACTCATCATGTGGACATCTCAAGCTGACTATGCCCTCTGGGGCCCCCAACCATGTGGGCAATTCTCTACTTATTAAGACACTCTTTGGACTCCACTGGAACCAGCCCTTTTTCCAAAAGCCTCTCCCCCTCTACTAGATAAGTGTCACCCCAGAGCTGCCTGCTCTATCTGCTAGTACAGAAGTCATACCAGTGTACCAGGATGCTCCTCTGCCCCTATAACATGAGAAGGGATGCCTCTCCTCTGTGATTGGGATATTTCTCTCAGACAAGTCATTCAGTCCATTTGGGGATGCTCCGGATTGAAATCCTTGTTCTACAACACCTAACCCTCCTCTACTCCCTTTGTTCTCAGTTTCTCCGTGGAGTTTCCTTGTCTTCTCCCAGGAGGTGCAGTCCTCCTTCCTTAAGCCCTTCTGGACCTGTAACCCTTTCCTTGCCTCTCCCTTGGTGCTGCCTGCTCTATCTCTTCCCTGTGCCTCTAGCTTCCTTACATCATTCTGGGCCTTCTATGATCTTTTCTCTTTCCTTCGTTGGACTCAGAGATTATATTAAACCTTCCTTTCTTACTGCAAATGGCTTGGACTCAATACAGCTCAATCAATGGCCAAAAACTGACATACTTGATTTTTAAATTCTCCTAAATAATAAAAACTTCTGCCACCACACAAACAAGTGACCCCCAAAATCTCCTCTATCTAAGTTTTCTCTGCTCTATGCTCCCCAAAATTTTCTTAACTGCTGTGACTTCTCAGTGTTGTGCTCACAAGAAATCTTCTAGGACCATTATGTAAATACTCTTCATCTCAGGACTTATAAATTCACTGGATGTGGTTTAAAAAAAATCTGTAATAAAAAGTCAGCTTAAAGCCGGGTGGTGGTGGCGCACGCCTTTAATCCCAGCACTCGGGAGGCAGAGCCAGGCGGATCTCTGTGAGTTCGAGGCCAGCCTGGTCTCCAAAGCGAGTTCCAGGAAAGGCGCAAAGCTACACAGAGAAACCCTGTCTCAAAAAAACCAAAAAAAAAAAAAAAAAAAAAAAAAGTCAGCTTAAAACCTTAACAAAAAGTTGATAGTTAAAAAAAAACTATACATAGGCAATTTTAATTTGCTACAGCATATTATATGTGGTTTAACTTTTGTTTAGGGTATACATACATACATACATACACATATACATACATACATACATACACACACATATATACATGTATATACACACATATATATGTATATACATACATATATATACATGTAAATTGTGTGTGTAACAGATTTAACTCTCATTTTAAAGATCTCATTTAATAGATCTATTAGAAAAATAGATACCATTAAGTAGCAACCATGTAACTTGCCTCTGTCTTGATTGATGACCTAATTAGGATGGAAGCAAACATGTGGCTGAAAACTATCTTTACTAAGGTTAAAGAGTACATGCCATGTAACTTCACCACCGTGCTAAGTAAGATGCCCATGTGGTACAAAGCAACCAAAGCAATAATCATAAAACTTCTTAGTCTTGTTGAGCTCTCTGCTTATCACTGTATCTCATTTTAAAACTAAGGAAGCAAAATATTTTGGATTAGGATGGATTTCTATGTGGAGATAAATTCCTAAGGTTATAAAAGTATAATCAGGTTAAGAAATATTGACTTGGGGATGTATGTCTAACTACTATATTTTTGCTGCTTTCAACACCAGGCTTCTAGAAAGGTTTAGGTAAGTAACAACGTATGTTTAATAAATAATGTGTATGTGATAAATAAGGTTTATAAATTCCTAAGGTCTACTCAGGTTAACAGTAACTGACTTGAAAATAATATTCTGTAATGGTACACTACAAAAAGGATCAAAAACAGTAGAGTTCACAGTCTCTATGGACTGTAATTATTGTCCAGTAAAGTTCCAAGTTTCTCTATGGACTGCATTTATGATTTACTGTTCACTGCATTTATAGATTAAAGTTCTATTTTGATACTAAAAGATCTTTAACTAAATCTTCAACTCAAGATTTTAAGGCTCAAGCTGAAGAGGAATAAAGCTGTAAAATCCTAATTTTATAAAAGCTACTACTTTGTTGCAAACTCCTAAAGATAATTAAGACATCCAAGCCAATGCTCAGTCACCTTATATATGATCAAATTCTTTAATGTGCTCAAAACTACAAATGTAATTAATTCATTTCCAGGGACATGCTTTATTTAGCCTCTTGTATATGTTTTCAAGGTTAAGCCTAAAACTAGTAACTAGAAATAAGTACATTGTGTTTAAAATCAGCTATACTTAATAGATAATGGTCATCAAATTCTTCAGAGATCTGCTGACTGTGTTATTTAAAATGTTTAGTGAAAAAGCTTCCCATGATAGACAGAAAGGCCAGCTCCTAGAGGCAACCATAAGGTCTCCAAAGAAGATGGGGCACAGATGACTCCACCTGAATTGTTTTAGCTCTAACCACTGGGTGGAACTGCTCCTAGCCTCACCAGCTACCAGGTCTCTGCTCACATCATGGACACTATTGGGTTGACTGTTTGACTCTGCCTTGCCACAACAGGTCAGTTTTCCCAGGTTCCCTCTCCACAGGAAAATCTCTCAGACCTTCTGGATCTGGCCGCCAAAGGCCTATGCTGTCCTGTGCAGCATCTGAAGATGTACTGCTGCTCTATTTGACAGCCAGAGACCTATGTCCACTGTTCCCAGTGAAGCCATTGAGACCACAGAAACCAAGGGTAACCATCTAGGTAGTGGGTAAGTCTCTGTGATTTTAATTGATATATAACTCATTTGGATTATACTTCTTGCTATAATTTATCTTTTTCAGATCTCTGATGATACTGACAGCTAACTGTAACTTTATGCTAAAAGCAGCAAGTAAAACCAGCTCTTTCCCCAAGACTTCATCTACCTTCTTAGTTCATTTCATATGTAAAACTCAGGCAGGCCTTGCTTTTCTAGAGCTGGTAGATCTCCTGCTGAGAAAGATTTACAATTTACCTTGCTGGCTGACTCTGAAAGAGTTAAACTCACAAAACAAGTTCCAATATAACTTTTTACTATCCTTTTATTCAAAGGAACTTGCTTTGTGATGACTACTCACAATAATTAACCCTTGTGTCTCACGGTAAATGACTGGATAGAAAGAAAAAGGTTTGAAGCTTATCCAAGTTATGATAATCTAACAAAGTAAATGCAAGTTGTGAAGGTCTAAAGAAAAAATGTTTGAGAATTCTTTCCCTCTTTATGCTATTGTTATACTAAGATTTCAAAAGTCCAATTTTAAAATTAATCAATCGAGTTCTGATAAGGTATTAATCTTGCCCTGGCAAACCACTGCTATCATAGTCAACAAGTTCAAAATCTTAAATTGGAATTTTAAAATTTCTTTTGATTGTTTTCTGCATATAGACAAAAAGTGTTTCTCATTGTGCTGAAAACATTTGTCTAATATCTATCTACATATCCAGCCCTCTGGACAGAGGAAACAGTGTTAGTGTTTTTAACCCAAAATAATTTCTTTGGGTCCTCAAGTTTTTACTATGACTCAAATGCACGAATCTACTGCTTTTTCCACAATGTGAATTTTAGTACAGACTACAAACAGTGGTAATGCTACTATATCTAAAACTCGTATCTCTTTTTTGTGAACTTAAATAAAATATTTAAGTAAGCTTCATAGAGTCCACTTGGATACACCTCTCACAGGTCAAACCTTCTCCAGATAAGTACTCTGTCAATGAATAGCTTAAGCTTCCCTGCCTACTGCCAATTCCTAATGGTAAGATCTCTCTTTCTCCCCCCGAATCTTGACTCTCCTGCCCAACTACCAGGCGGTGGAACATGGACTTAGACATTTCAAATATACACCCAAAATAAAAATTGTCCCCTAAACTCCTTAACTTTACCTTCTGTCCCTAGTCTATATCTGTCCCAGCAGATTTCCAGTCAACTGAAGACTGCAAACTGCTCCAAATGAGCCAGCCCCAGATGCTTCTGATGGATTTCAACCAGACTGAGCCTCTGCATCCCAGATGGCTCCAAAGCTGCCTGCATTCTCTCAACCCCAGGCTCCAAAACTGCCTGCACTTCACCAGCCCCAGGTGGTCCCCCAGACCCTGGGCAGCAAGCAGCTAGGGAAGCAGATGTCCCCCAGCCTACAATCCTTCCTTCCTGCTGTTCTTCAACCAGCATTCCAGCCTTCCTGGGCCCCTACAAAAAATACCCACATTTCAGCAGGAAGTAGTTATAGAAGAGATTACTTAGCTCTTTTCTCATCAACAAAAAAGCTGAAATGTCAGGTCCCAAAGAATCCCAAGACAAGTCCCACTCAGTACTTGTGGCTTTTCCCAGCAATTCTCACCCTCCCACACCTTAAACCTCCCTCTTCCAAGGGTTGGGCTTCTGTTTCTCTTCCCTCAGCTTCTGATCCCTACTCAACTCAGCCGTTTGGACATATGCTTTCTTGCCTTCTTGCTCTTTTTACTCCTGGCTGGCTCTGCTCCTGGACCTCTCTTGGTCTGCTTGCCCTGTCCTCTTCCTCTCCCATTCCTCCATCCCTCCTTTTTAGTCTGTTGCTCATGTTCAGTCTGACTTCCAAACGCCTCTGGCTGTACTGTCCCTCATATCTACAATAAACTTTCTTCTCAACCATACCTTGGAATAGTCATGTCCTCATTTTTTTTCTTCCAGTAGTATGTGTGCTTTTCTATAATCATTCATACATCTTTATGATAGTTTAGAGTTTGTATATTTTTTATTTTGTTTTGTGTGGTGATATATTGGATACCCTAATAAAATTTGCCTGAAGACCAGAGAACAGAACAAGCCACTAGATTAAACATAGAGGCCAGGCAGTGGTGGCACACATCTTTAATCTTATCACTTGGGAGGCAGAGCTGTGTCTGGATCTCTGCGAGTTCAAAGCCACCCTAGACTATATGAGACTGACTCAGTCTAGGAGAGAAACAGAGCCAGATAATGGTGGCACACACCTTTAAACCCAACACTTGAGATCTCATGCCTTTTCTTAGGAAAGCACACATGCCTTTAAGCCCAGGAAGTAATATGGCAGGGTGGAGAAATGTATATAAGGCGCGATGAAAAAGAAACTAAAGCCTTTTTTGGCTGAGGAAGCTCATTTGGCTAGAGGCCTATTGGCTGAGGCTTTTCAGGCTGATGAGTCCTAGAGGTAAGAAGTGGCTTGTTCCTTTGTCTCTCTGATCTTTCAGCATTTACTCCAATATCTGGCTCTGGGATTTTTATTAAAAGACCATTTATCAATTTGTGTTACAATTTTGTTTTCTTTTAGACATGGTCTCACAGTGTAGTGCAGACCGGTTTGGAATTCACTATATATCCCAGGAGGCCTTACACTTACAGTAATCTTCTTGACTCAGGCTCCCAAGTGCTTGGATTGTAAAGTGTGAGCCTCCATATCAGCTATGGGAGTTTATCTCAAAGCCCCCCTTATTCACATAGCTTGGGCAGGATCTCTTGTGTCATGCTTGATGGCAGAGTCTGAAGTAGATGGGCACAATGCAGCCTCCTTACTGAGAGTCTAATTCTCTATTTAGATTATGAAAATATGTGGTTCACTTTGATTTCAATTTTGCTTCCTAGCTGTAATTCTGGGCTAATGAAAAGAGAAAACTCCCTTCAGCATTTTATCGTAATTGCCTTTCTAGATTGCATTAGGAGAAAAAAAAATGTTGAATCCGTTCTAGTAATTGTCGATTTTAATGTACACAGTTGCAAAACCAAGCAGTGACTTTGCAAAGTATTCTGATGTCTGATAAAGAACAGAGCTCAAAAAATACAAGGGATTCCTGATCTTGAACTTGGTTGTGTTTCTTTTACTAATAAGCTCCATCTAGACTGTCCTAGTCGACTGTTTCTCTAAAATTAAGGATGTTGAAATTGCTAAAAACATGCCAGTGAATGAAAAAAAAAAAAACAAGGACATGGACTGCTACAGGGTATGGTTGCAAAGACAGTTATTGTAGACATGAGGGAGAGAACAGCCAGAGGCATGTGGCAGGGTCCAGACTGAGCATGGCCAACAGACTGAACTGGGCTGTGAGGGAAGGGGGAGGAGAGACAGAGAGAAAGAGGAGGGGAAAAGCAAATTAACCCAGAGAGATGCAGGAGCAGAGCTGACTGAGAGCCAAGTAGCAAGAGATCAGGGCTCAGGTGATGTAGGAAAGAGAAGCTGGGGGAAGGGAAACAGGAGCCCATCCCTGGGGAGGGAGAAGGTAGGGGAAAGGCTGAGAACAGCTGGGAGGAGCCATAGGTACTGAGTGAGACTTGCCCCAGGTTTCTTTGAGACCTAATAAATGCAAGTAACTTTATACAGACTGATCAGGTCATAGATTAGGAATATATAACATACATATATGTACATAACAATTAATGGAAAAAGAGACCATAAATTTTAAAGAGAACAAGAAAGGGTATATGGACTGGAGGGTTTGGACAGAGGAAAGCGAAGTGAGCAATGATGTAATTATAACATTATAATCTCTAAAAGAAAAAAAAATTTTACCATAAGTGTTAGAATTCCTAGCCACTCCCCCATGACTGCACACGTGCTGGCAAGATGCTTAGTCATCCCAGGGCCTTACATCCTACATAATCCATGTGCTGCAGTGATCACATAATCTATGCATATGTGTGGCATAGCCTCATAAACCCATATGTGCATGTTCGGGGGAATCTATAAAAGTGGGTTCCACATATCCCTCCCTCTCTTCCTGCATGATCTTTCCATAGGCCTAAGCACCCCTTCTGTTCCCTTCCTTTAATAAACTCTTATAGTGGGTTTTGTTGTACCTCATGGCTTTTCTCAAACAGTAAACAGAGTCACTTGATGAATTGCACCACTTAATAAATAACAATAAGAAACTCACCTCCTCTGGGTCACACTTGTGTAGGCCCTGTACAGGCTGCCACGCACTTAGTGAATTCATATGGGCATCAATCCTGTTGTGTTTAGAAGGCCATGTTTTCTTGGTATCCTCTATCCCTTCTGGCTCTTACAGTCTTTCTGCCTCCTCTTCCAGAGTTCCTGGAGCCCTGAGAGAAGAGGTTTGATGCAGACATCCCTTTTTGACTCGAATGTTCCCAGGTTTCTCACTCTGCACATTGCCTAGTTGTGGGTCTCTGAATTGGTTCCCGTCTGCTGCAGGAAGAAGCGCCTCTAATGACGGCTGAGCAAGGCACTGTGGTCCCAGTATTGAGAGTGGGAGTAGAAACAAGCTCCCATCTCTAACCCGGAAAGCTATCTCCAACTGACAGCTGCTGGCAAAGGAGTCTCACTGGCGAAACAAACCACACTTAAGGGCAGGCCCTACACCTAGGCCTGGATGCTACATAAAGTTTAATTCTAGCCATGTATGGTGGTGCCTGCTTTTCATCTCAGCACTCCAGAGGCAGAAGCAGGCAGATCTCAGTGAGCTCAAGGATACCTTGGTCTACATAGAGAGTTACAGGTGAGCCAGAACTAACAGTGAGACCCTGCTTCAAAACAAACCAAACAGAAAGCTTAATTACATACAGATTTCTAAATGTTTGTTAGTTCTTAGTCTCTGGCCTATTTCAAACCATTCCTGAGCCATACTTTATGGAACACTGTGTCCCAGCTGGATTCTTTATTGCTATGATAAAAACCATGATAAAAAGCAACTTAGGGCGGGGGAGGCCCCCCACCTCCGAGGGTTTATTTCGACATATAGGTTCAGTCCATGTAAAGAGAAGCCAGGAAGGGAGCTCAAGTAGGAACCTGGAGGCAGGAACTGGAAACAGACTATGGGGGAAAACTGCTTACTGGCTTGCTTCCATGTTTACAGTGACCTCTCCTCAACCTCGTAGTACCACCTACCCAGGAGCAGGATGCGCCACAGTGGGCTGGACCCTTCCACAGCAACTTCAACAAGAAAATGCCCTACAGACTTGCCAAAGACCACTCTGGCCTCAGTGGAGATACCTCTTCCTGGATGATGTCTAGGTTTATGTCAAGTGACCAAAAATTAACCAGCACAACAGCAAAGTATACTTGCTTTTGGATTTAAAGGACTTTAGGTCATATAAGTAAAGGATTTGCAGTTTATAATAGAGCAAGTTTTAATTTCTGTAAAACATTAAGTGCCAGAAAGTTGCAGACTCTGCCTATGATACAGCCTAATGGATATGCAAGAAGGAATTCCAGAAATTATTGCTAAAAACAAGGTCAAGAAGTGGAAACAACAAGAACAGAAGGATTTTCAAACTCCAACGTACAGGAAGGAGCCTTGAATAAATCCATTCCACAGTCTGATTCCAATATATTCTCATTATCTTACCATTTTGCAAATACTTATGTTTCAATAAAATCAAACCATAGCAGTGGACTTGCCTCCTCTAAAATTTAAGTGTGGTAAAGGGTTTGCTTATTATGTACTTTGGCAGGTACACAAAGGCAAGCAAGAAAAAAAAGTGTTTTTCCCCCAGAAGGTATAGCCCCTTGTTCTATTACTGGATTCGTCTGAGTTTCTTCGGTCTAAACTAGTTATTTAAAAATCTAATGGAATTCAGAATCCTGCCAAAATGGCAAAATAAGCCAGACAGCTAGGTTTGAACATTCCCTACACCCTTACAAAAGCAAATCTGGAAAATAATAGCGGAATAATCCTTGTGAGAAAGAAGGCCCTCTTGAGCTAGCCAGTTGAGGAAAAGTGAAGACTAGCCCAGGGCAAAACACAAGGAGGGGCCAGGGAAAGGATACTCAGGAGATGAGCCATTTACATTCATTTCCTTCTTGCTTTTCCCACTCCCTAACAGTGCCCGAGGGCTGCCTCCTCAGTGCTGATACCTGCAGAAAGACTCAGGCCTTATCCTATATCCACAGAGTGAAATTAGGTGAGCTGCAGGCCAGCCCTGCCTGGGGCACTCACTCTGTGTTACTATTCTCTGCCTGCCAAACCTGAGGATTGGCAGATCAGGACGGACAGTCGCTCCGCTCCTTCCCTCTTGGGCTCAGTCTCCTTGTCAGTGAAGAAAGGTAAAGGCAGAAGAGGGAGGTTGGCCTTCTATGGAGAAACAAATGAGAGTGATTACACCTGTTTTGATCGCACCTGGGGCTCTTCCAGGTCCCTCCTCCTAGATGACTTCAGTAGTGTCTAACTTAAAAAAGGACCTGACTTTCAGCCTTTCAGAGAGGTGCATTTGTAAACTCAAAGACTTTTCCCTAGTTAAAGCAGATGAAAAATTTATAAAGGAGAATTTATAAAGGGCTGTTTTTCAGATTCCACATCTCTGAAAAGCAGAAATGTCATTATATCTTTATTCTCTATACTCACTCTCACCCCAGTGTGCCTGATCCTTTAATTTCTTTGCTTGGTGCGTGCGTGCGTGAGTGTGTGTGTGTGTGTGTGCGTGTACGTGTGTGCACGCACACGCACTAAGCATACCACCCACATGGTGTATCCCGAGCTCACCTTTTCTCTCAGTACCTACTGCCCTGTTTTCAGGAAATAGCTCTAACCCACATTAGGTCCAGAACCAATGAACTATGGCCAAGAGGACTGAGTTATACAGTTCATTACAGCTGCTGGGAGATAGCACATAACAAAATCAATGGGTTTATTGTGAGTTTCATAGACAGAGCTCTAAATAGAATCCAATATTTAATTAAACATTTAGAAAAGTTTGGATAACTCTCCAGGACCAAGGATTGCTTCTGCAGATGTACCCTGTCAAAATCACTAGTTAAGAAGGTGATGAGGACTTTGCTGCTTATTAGCTTAAAAGAGTGTTTTGATTTTTTAGGTTTTTCACCACTTATTTAACCAAACAGAATAATTCATTTTATAGATTTATAGACTGAGATTTGTTTGTTTGTTTGTTTGGTTGGTGGGTTGAAAAAAAATAACTATAATGTTATGCCCAGATCTCAGGAACCTCTCAAAGACTGCCACAGAGATGGAATCCATATGCAAAAACAAAGAGCCTTTATTCAAGGTTGAGCTTGGACTCTCTGTCTGTCTAAAGCAGTGGTGAGAGCAGAGAGCCCTGAGCATGGTCGAGCATGATCAGTGTAGGGTTTTTGTCATAGCAGAGGTTGGGATATGGGGATTTCCAGGGTTCAGGACCCTGATTGACTGACATTTGTCTAAGGATGTCTTGGTGTAAGGGGATAAGTGTATGTTGGGCTAAGGAGAATCTGGCGATCTTATCTATAATGACTGGAACATTAGGTATTTTTCCCCTGGATGAGAACATTAAATATTTACCCCTTGGGTGCCGATTGGCCTATTCCAGGGCTGTGCCAGTTTATGGCTTTTCCTGGAACTGGGTACAGCCTTAGGGTAAACCAAAACCTAGGCCTACTCTCTAGCTGGTTTTTATTGAGCCTGTCATGGTAGCAGTGTAGCCAAGCTGCCCTGAGCCCTGTGGAACCAAAATAAGACCAAAATGCTCTCACCCCAAAACTAAAGGCCTAAGACTGCTCCTTTTAGCTACAGGCCATAAGTTACTGGAACAGGCCAGAAGTTACTGAGACCAGTCAGTTCAGATTCCAGAAACCAGGAAGTGTAAAAGTACAGAGCCACAAGATAGTCACGAGGTAATGCCTGCCAGACTATGGAATGTCCTCTCCCTGGTTTCCAGGGTAACTGACCACAGAAATGCCCCCACCTGAGGGCAGCCAATGAGAAATGGTGGCGGGCAACCACTCCCTTAGAAGTAATTTCTAGAAGTCCCTAGAAGCGAGCCAATCAGAATTGTACCTGTACTAGCACCCCTAAATGATGTAACCTTGTGACTTTTCCCTTTAAAAACTGAGCTTGCAGACAGGTGGGCGCTTCCTCCAGACTCCACTGTGTTGGATGTATTGGACAAAGTCCCTGCCTAGGCTTGTATTGCTTTTGGATATCCAGAATTAAACCTTGCTTTTGCATTCCGGCATGCTCGTCTTTGGTGGTCTCTCTGGGGGTCACGATCTGGGCACAACAAGCCCCACATATAAGTGACCTGCATGTGGTAATCCCACCCAGACAAGAATAAGACCACTACCACAATTTTTGAGCCAATTGAAGCAATGATTTCTTACTTGGGTGCACCAGAGAGCTGACCAGCAACTGCCTCCTCCTAAGTTGGGTTAAAGAGAGCAGCCTCAAGTCCGTTTCTTAAGACCCCTTTAAGAAGTAAAATCTCAAGTATTTGCAAACTAGGTTTACTGCAAGACAAGGGAGCAGTAAGAAAATGAAGATAAATCTCAAACAAAAGAAAATAAAACAAAACCCAGCCACCGCCATGTGGTCATCATGTGATTTGGGATGGGGTAGGGTTAGTGTGACTAAAGAGGGCTTGGGTGTTCTCGAAAACAAGTCAAGGTCATGGATTGAGGCAGGTTAGGCTCCAGGCAACAGGGACTTAAAAACAGAAACCCAGCTCTTACAGTAAATGGAAACTTACTTTTAACAATACAGCATAATGACCCCTGCCTTCAAAACAGAGTCAAGCAGGTTCCTCACATGAAGGCTTTTTTTTTTTTTTTTCAGTTCAAACAAATGTGACACAGATGGCCTGATAACTTTACAGACATGTTTGATAAATACTAGGTACTGTGCAAATTGAATCTCTAAAATATGAAAAATCTCTCCTTCAGAGTTCAAAATACAGATGAACTCTTTATCTTTGAATCTCGTTGGTCCATTTGGAGAGAGATTCCATCTACCTTCCCCTTCCAGTCCCCTGGGATGGTCACAAAGTACTGAGTCAATCCAGCAATTCACACTGGATCACATATGGTCACAAGTCTTCACTAATTCGGTCTCTAAGATTGATTCTCATAGCCACTCAATATATGATTCTTCATGAATTATTAATGAAATCTCAATTCTTAAAGCAATTACATTATGCAGGGCAAATCATTTAATCTCGCTAGTTAGCCAAAAGACTGAAAATCAAAGATTGAACCTACAGGTAAAGTCCAATCAATTCAGGATAAATTATTAGTGACTGACCACTGTTTAAAGTCCACACACATGAGAATCTGAAATGTTTCCTCTTGTAACCATTCCTACAATTCTTAAAGGAAGGAGTTGAGTTTATTAGAATAAGGGGACAAAGAATTACACAGAAAATCCAATTACTAAGGAAATTAGGAGACTGGATAATTCTGTCCTTCTACAAATTTAAATTTTGTTTTTCTTCAATACCAGCACCAAATCTTAGGTTATTAGTGTATATATGTATCTCATTCATTAAGCATTGATGAAGCCAATGTGCTAGTCTATCTCATTGCCTCTGCAAGGAAGAAATTAATCAATAGTGTGGTCTATTGCTGGAATCCATACAAGTGCAGAATCCCTAGTGAAGATCATCCAGCATATAGAAGTTCATGCAGGATTTCCTGTGTCTAAGACAGAACCTCTGGTTAGTCTCTTAGAACACTACCTTACCTCCTGAGTATAGGCATTCATTTAACATTAGGTAAATGCCCAGCTTAGATCATACAGACTCCAAGCAAGAGAAAGGGGTCCAGGCTGCTAAAGAAATTAGGTGGGCCAGTAGCTGTAGGGAGGCCTGTTCCTATGTTATGTTCAAGTGAAATGGATAAGCAATGACACAGAGAAGTCACTGAACTAAACTGCTCTATGGGTAGAAAGAAAGGTTTATTGGGGATCAAACTGCCAAGACCGTCTGGGGTAGGGCAGGGCATGTGTGTGTGTGTGTGTGTGTGTGTGTGTGTGTGTGTGTGTGTGTGTGTGTGTATAAGAACAGGATATGACTTTGGACCTGACAAAATGAAACTTTTGGAGGGGGCCATTGGTATTTTCTTGGGAAAGATATGTTCATTGTAGGCTTAACCAAAATTAACACTTTTTTCCCCCTATTTCTTATGGGATGAAAATACATCACAGCATTCTTACATTATTGCCATGTATACCCACCCACATGGAGAACTGCTGAGCAAAGAAATAGTAACATGCCTTTTTCTTCAACATGACGCAAGAGCAAGGCAAAAAGGAGAACCCCATGCGGGAGCTTCGTGTCCGCAAGCTCTGCCTCAATATCTGTGTTGGGGACAGTGGAGACAGACTGACCCGGACGGCCAAGGTGTTGGAGCAGTTCACAAGCCAGACACCTGTGTTTTCCAAAGCTAGATACACCATCAGGTCCTTTGGTATCCGAAGAAATGAGAAAATTTCTGTTCACTGCACTGTCCGTGGAGCCAAGGCAGAGGAGATTCTGGAGAAAGGCCTGAAGGTGCGGGAGTATGAGCTACGGAAAAATAACTTCTCAGATACTGGAAACTTTCTTTGGCTTTGGGATTCAAGAACACATTAATCTGGGCATCAAATATGACCCAAGCATTGGGATCTACAGCCTGGACTTCTGTGTGGTGCTGGGTAGGCCAGGTTTCAGCATCGCAGACAAGAAGCACAGGACAGGCTGCATTGGGGCCAAGCACAGAATGAGCAAAAAGGAGGCCATGCACTGGTTCCAGCAGAAGTATGATGGGATCATCCTTCCTGGCAAATAAAATTTATCCAAAAGGCCAAAGAAATTTTTTCAGGAATGCAAAAAGAAAAAAAAAAGAAATAGTAACACATATTTCATTTCTCAGAGAACTACAAAATCACCATGATTAATTCAGGAGTTGTTAGACATCACTTACAATAATAACATATTTTTCTTTTTTTTTTTTTTTGGTTTTTCGAGACAGGGTTTCTCTATGTAGCTTTGTGCCTTTCCTGGAGCTCACTTGGTAGCCCAAGCTGGCCTCAAACTCACAGAGATCCGCCTGGCTCTGCCTCCCGAATGCTGGGATTAAAGGCGTGCGCCACCACCGCCCGGCTAAAGGATTTATTTATTTATTATGTATACAGCATATGTGACTGCAGGCCAGAAGAGGGCACCAGGTCTCATTACAGATGGTTGTGAGCCACCATGTGGTTGCTGGGAACTGAACTCATGACCTCTGGAAGAGCAGTCAGTGCTCTTAACCTCTGAGCCATCTCTCCAGCCCCATATTTTTCTTAAAAACAACAACAACAACAAATATATCCCTAGTGCCGGTTCCAGACATGAAAAGCACAGAGGCACTTAGTTACAAAATATAAGAAAGGGTGTTGGGCACAGTGGTCCACACCGATTAACCCAGCGTTTAGGTGAAGGCAAGATGATCTAACTTTCAAGGACAGCCTGGACTATAATAATTAGTTCAAGGCCAACCTGGGCTAAAGGAGATCCCATTTCAAAAAGGATGCCAAGATGTGAAATGCAAATGAAGTAAAAGTTCTAAAGTAGTTTGGATTTTGTTGTGTCTGTTTTATGATAAATATCTAAGAAGCAGCGTGTTTTAAGGGTATAAGTAGTTTTTTTTTTTTCCTTTTTCATCCCCAGGGACATAGTATAAGTAGTCTTTCACCCACATCCTGCAGGGACAGAGACTTCTCAGTACTGTAGGGAATGTGAAAGTTTATATGGTTATTCAGATGTTAAACCACTGCCATTATCCAGGCTTTATTCTTTGAGAAAATTGAGTCTCCTTTGGGAGAGAGAGAGAGAGAAGGTGTTGAGGACATTTAAAATCTGCTCCTTGTAGATTTCTACTAAACAAAATATCATGATCTCTCTTCTTGGCGGTATTGGGGTGTCTAGGGATAGCTCATTTCAATTAGTGCATTAAAATACCTTACACTTTGCAAACTGTGTAGAAATGTAAGATGGCCATGAAAGCCCAATGAGGATCCTGTAGGCAACCTGGAGGAAGCAGATGCAGGGAGGCTGTAGACATTGTCTCATCGGTTTCCCATCCCTCTCTCCTGGAAGTAGATGTTTTAGTAACTTGCACTTGGGTTGGGAATCCTGGGTTTCCACATAGATGACTTTGTTCAGGAAATGAAAACAGAGGAAAAGTAGACAGAAGAAGCTCAAGCAAGTGGTCAGACTCTGAGCAGCACCCACACAGTGTCGAGACTGGGCATCACAATGGAAAAACATGGACCAGCAAAATGGGTTCGGTATAAAGGTGCTCACTGTCAATTCTGACCTCTTGAGTTCAGTTCTTAGGGCCTACATGATAGAAGGGGAGCACAGACTCTAGCAAACTGTCTTCTGCTATCCACATGCTTGGCACAAGCGTACATGTGCACACACACACACACACTCACACACTCACAACCTCACATATGTGTAATATATACATCAATGTAACAATTTTGAATGGAAAATTACGAAAAGGTAACAATCATTACAGGAAGCCCATTCCTTTCTTGTGATGTGGTGCGTGCGTGCGTGCGTGCGTGTAAGAAAAAAAAAAGAAACCAGAAAATATTGTTCCCACAAGTACAGACTTAGGCAATTTACCTTTACAGTTCCAGAAATAAGTATCAATTTTCCTTTTCTACTTTATTATTTCTTATAATTAGATAAACTGTTTAGATTATACTAGAAATTATGTGAATAGAAGTTGTTCTGTATAAGTTATTGTCAAAGGAATATTTACAGCCTCAAAACATAAATAAAACAATGATTTAATTTAAGGCAAGACCTACTCTTTGATAAAATTTGAAGGAATGCATTCTGAATGTAAATTTTAAATCATTTTTAATGTAGCCTTGAACGTTGAGCTTCAGGGTGCAATATCTTCTCTGACCACCAGGTAGCAGACAAATGCCTTGAAAGAAAGGCTTGTCAATCTCTACTAAGTGACAAGAAAAATAAATAATAGGCATGGGTAATCTAATGCCTGTTTCATTTAGAAATAAAGATTTCTTTGACAAAATCCAACATCCTTTCATGATAAAAGTCCTGGAGAGATTATGGATACAAGGGACATACCTCAATATAATAAAGGCGGTTTACAGCAAGCCCATAGCCAACATAACTGAAATGAAGAGAAACTCAAAGCATTCACACTAAAATCAGGAACAAAACAAGGTTGTCCACTCTCTCCATACCTATTCAATATAGGACTTGAAGCCTTAGCTAGAGCAATAAGTCAAGTGAAGGAGACCAAAGGGATACAAATGGTAAGAGAAGATGCCAAATTGTCTTTATTTATTTGCAGATGATATTATAGTATATATTAGTGACCCTAAAATTTTCATTGGGAAACTCCTACAGCTGATTAACACTATTACCAAAGTAGCTGTGGACAAAGTAAACTCAAAGAAAAAATTAACCTTTTTATATACAAATGACAAAGGACTGAAAATGAAATCAGGGAAACAATATCTTTCACAACAGCTCAAATAATATAAAATATCTTGCAGTCACTCTAACCAAGCAAGTGAAAGACCTGTGTTATAAAAATCTTAAAAATACTGAAGAAATGAATTGAAGAAGATAACAGAAGATGGAAAGATTCCCATGCTCATGGATTAGTAAGATTAACGTAGGAAAAATGACCATCTAACCAAAAGCAATCTACAGATTCAATGCAATCCCTATCAACATCCCAACACAATTCTTCAAAGATCTTGAAAAGAAAATTTTCAACTTCATATGGAAATACAAAAATACCCAAGATAGCTAAAACAATCCTGCTTGATGTATCATCATCCCTGATCTCAATTGTACTATAGAGCCATAGTAACAAAATCAGCATGGTATTGGCACAAAACAGACACATTGATCAATGGGACCCAACTGAAGACCCAGAAAACAAGTCCACACACCTATGGTGACTTGACTTTTTTTTTATAAAGAACCCAGAAATGCACACTGAAAAAAGACAGCAACTTATACAAATGGTGCTTGTCATACTGGACGTCTGCATAGAGAATGCAAATAGATTTATACTTATCACCATATTGCACAAAACAACAACTCCAACTGTATCAAAGACCTTAACATAACACCAGATACATTCAATCCAATAAAGCGAAAGTGAGAAAATTACATCAAACTCATTGGCACAGGAAAATAATTTCTGAATAAAACACCTTTAGCACGGGTACTTTCACCGATAATTAACAAACAGGGCCTCATGAAACTGAAAAGATTCTTTATGGCAAAGAACACCATCATTTGAACAGAACAGCAGCCTACAGGATTTGCAGCCAACTGCACATCCTATAGAGGACTATAACCAAAATGTATAAAGAACTAAAATAAAAAATAAAACTGGACATCAAGAAAACAAATAACCCAATTAAAAGTGGGGGTAAGATCTGAACAAAATTCTCAAAACATGTTACACAAATGGGTGAGAAGCACTTAAAGAAATGTTTGACATTCTTAGTCATCAGGGAAATGCAAACGAAAACTACTTTGAGATTTCATCTTACACCCATCAGAATGGCCAAGATCAGTAAAACAAATGACAGCTTATGCTGGTGAGGATGTGGAGCAAGGGGAACACCCTTCTATTGCTGGTGGGAGTGCAAACTTATACAGTGTCTCAGTTAGGGTTTCTATTGCTGTGAAGAGACACCATGACCATGGCAACTCTTCTAAAGGAAAACATTTCATTGTGGCTGGCTTACAATTTCAGAGTTTTAGTCTATTATTGTCATGGTGAGAAGCATGACACCATGCAAGCCAACATGATGCTGGAGAAGGAGCTGAGAGTTCTACATCTTGATCCACAGACAGCAGAAGGAGAGACTGTACCACACTGGGCATAGATTAAGCAGGTATGACCTCAAAGCCCACCTCCACAGTGATACATTTCCTCCATCAAGGCCACATCTGCTCCAACAGACATACCTCCTAATAGTGCCACTACATATTGGCCACACATTCAAACACACGAGTCTATTGGGGCCCTACCTATTCAAAACACCACATACAGTCACTATGGAGATCAGTATATCAGCTCCTCAGGAAGACGGACATTGATATACCTCAAGATCCAGCTTAATATCTTTTGGGTACATATCCAAAGGATGTTCCACCCTGCTACAGAGAGACATACTCAACCATATTTATTTCTGCTATAGTCATAATAGTCCACAGAAATTGGATCCAGTCTAGATGCCCATCAATAGATGAATGGATGAAGAAAATGTGGCACATTATATAACAGAGTATTATTCCTCAATTAAAAAGTGAAATTATGAAATTCATAGATAAACGGATGGAGCTTGAAGAAAATCATCCTGAGTAAGGTAATGCAGAGCCAGAAACATATGTATTTGCTTACATGTGGATGCTAGCTGTTAAGTCAATAATAAGCAACCTACAATCAGTAGAACCAAAAAGAGTATTCTTAAGGGACTAAGTGAAAGGTTTAGATTTCCCTTGGAAGATGAATAGAATAGATAGTTATAGATGGATGGGGAGGGAGCCTGGAATGGGATGATTCAATTGGGAGACAGAGGGAGGAGAAGGGTGAGGGAGGGTCAACTAAAATGAGGACCATTTGAGGGGTTTCCTCTGTGTGTGTGTGTGTGTGTGTGTGTGTGTGTGTGTGTGTGTGTACATATATCTATATATGTATATTCCAGTACTGGAAATGGGTTCAATCTAATTGAGTTGTTGGTCAAAGGGGTCCCATGGGAATCCCCCCAAACAACCCAGGCTGTTGCCAATGCTATAGGTTGTTCTGTACAAACTGACAGCAAGTCTCCATTATTGCAAACAACACTTACACAACTCATTGACTATGGAGAACTTGAGCTGGTACCTACCTGGAGCCTTCATTCCTATCAGCCAATGCTTTTGGTACTGGAAGGATCTCTGCATGCTACCGAAGGAGAAATGTAAATACCAACCCTTTGATCTACGATGGTGTCCCATTGGCAAGATAAGCTAGTGTGATGGTGGCACAAAGCTTATGGGAATGACCAACCAATATCTGACTTGATTTATGGCCCACTCCCTGAAATATAACCCATATTGAATATTGCTTAGGTGACCACAAACCTGACACTAGATAGCCTAGGGATCTAGGGTAAAACCAAATACTACAGTTCTACTAAGGAACATGGTGATAAAATGACACCTAATGACATTCTGCCTCATTCAGTCACTATCAGAGAAGCTTTGTCCTGCAGCAGATGGGAACAAATACAAAGACCCACAGCCAGACATCATGCAAAGAGTAAGAGACCTTGGAATATTCAGCCCTAAACAGGATGCCTCCATCAACTTCCTTCACTCAGGGTACAAGGAACCCTGCAGAAAAGGAGACAGAAAGAGTGTGAGAGCCAGAGGAGATTGGAGGACACCAAGGCCTCTAAACACAGCAGGAATGACACACTTAAGAATTCATAGAAACTGTGGCAACATGTACAAGACCTGCATAGGTCTGCACCAGGTGGGGTTCAGGAGCTGAAAGAACAAATGGACACATGCCTCCATCTATAACCCAGCAGCCATCTCCAATAGATAACCATTTACAAATGCAAAAATTACTTTTCTACAAGGCAATCTCACTGCGAAACAAGCTACTTGTAATAGTATGGCCCATGCCCAGCAATAGATGGCCAATAGAAAAGAAGCTCAAGGGATTCCTTGGAGGTTCTTTGTCTCATGATAGGTCAGGACCTGGTTTTTTGTTTGTTTGTTTGTTTGTTTTCTGTTTTTTGTTTGTTGTTTTTGTTTTTTTAACTTCACAAGTCCTTCTCATATATATTATGATTTCTTCTTTTTTGTTTTTATGAGACTCCTGCGGATGCAAACATGTGTATCTCTGCATCTATATGTGTTTCTTAAGCATTTTCTTTGGACCTTTTCCTTTGTTTTGTCCTGTTCAAATAGTTTTGTTTTATCTTATTTTATTATGTTATATTATTATGCCTTTGCCATCTGTTTTCTAAGGAAAGGCAGAAAGGAGGTGGATCTAGAACAGAGGGAGGAACTGGGAGGAGTCAAGGAAGGGGAAACCACAATTAGAATGTATTCTATGAGAAAAATTTATTTTCGATAAAATAAAACTAAATTAAAAAAGAAATAAAGAATTCTGAAGATACATATTCAAAACAAAAATCACTCTAGCTCAATATTTTGAAAGAACTTATCATCACTGTATTTTTAAGGGAATCTTCTCTCAAGGTGGGTGAATATTTATTTATTAAAGGGCATATGTCTATATATACTCTGCCTATTCCCTGATGTTGTCTGATGCATCTACAGACAACAAACACTGTAAACTACTGTAGCCTTTCTATTGACACAGACCTTCTTCCCAGGCATCTCTTGTTATCACAAAGCTTGCTTGAGTTAAAAAAAATTCAATATATGACTTAGTGTGGAAATGTCAGCCTCATTTTATTCTTTGGTCAGTTTCAAGTTAAACTCCAACCCGTTAATTATGAAAATCAACTAAATTGAGGCAAAACCTTAATTGAAAACAAATTTAAGCAAATTATTCTTAGATATGTATGCCCACCACATTATGTACCTTTAATTTACTGGTGTTAATTAGTAAATGTTATGAGAACATCCCCAGGTTTTACCCTAATAGTCCTTCCTCAATCTTAGGAAGAGTTCAGCTGGAAAGCAGGTCTTTGCCTTCTGGCTGTTGGAACCTCCTCATCCTTGAGCTCTCACACATTCCTGCTAGCCCATCCCCTGACTTCATTAGGCACAGAATCTGCACCTGCTGGCTTCTCCCTCCCTCTCTCACCAGCTCTTGTTGCAAATGTCATGGAAGATATAGTGGCCAGCCAGTGGTTTCTTTCAGTACTCTCAGAGACTTTAGACATCCATTTGAGTTTTGATCCATTTTTTAATTGATATTTGTTCATAAGAGACAGGAGTCTAGCTTCACAAGGGGGGATTTAAAGCCACGTGTCCTTAAGGTTTTTCTCTTGAGTAGGCTAGAGGATTCTGAAGGTAGAGTGACTTCACCAGATTCTAATTTGAAAGAGCATTTATTCACACCAACTATTGTCATATCAAATGTAGCCATGTGCAGTTCATTGAATTGTTTCTACAGATGAGTTTCTTAGTTTGCATTTAACACTACATTGATTAGGTAAGAAAATATGTTCACTGTGGTGTAAAGCTCTTTCTCAACTAAGGCATTAATGCATGACTGCAGATAATAATGCATGGCTGTAGATAATAATGCATGGTTGTAGATGATAATAATGCATGGCTGCAGACAATAATGCATGGCTGTAGATAATAATGCATGGTTGTAGATAATAATGCATGGCTGAAGACAATAATGCATGGCTGTAGATAATAATGCATGGTTGTAGATATTAATGCATGGCTGCAGACAATAATGCATGGCTGTAGATAATAATACATGCTTGTAGATAATAACTCAGGCTATAGATAATAATGCATGGTTGTAGATAATAAGCAGACATTCAAATCCTAGGACATCTGAACTCAATTCCTGACCACCCTGCCCTATACTCAGGATTCCCGACTGCTTTTGTTTGGTTTGGAAACTACTCTGCGTGTGTTTAAGACACATTCAGTGAGAGTATCTCAATCCCACGTTTTCTCTCTCATGTCTCACATAGGTGTGTGAAGAAATTCTACCAACTCAGCCATGCAGTGTTTTTCAGACCCTTGTTGCCATCATCCCACCCTGGCCAACATCTCTAACCTGGATACCTGTTAATGCCCTGCTGGACTCCGATCACGTTCCCTGCCATTCTACCTATTCTCAGAAGGAACCGTTTCCATTACAGACAGGAGACAGATTGTACTGCTGCACCTAGAGCAAATCCTTCGACCCTTACAGCACTCCAGTTTTGCTGTGGTCCAGCCTGCTTCACTTCTCGGCTTCTGCTGTCTTCTCTAGCTCACGTCCACAATCCGCATTGTCCTCTATGGTGTTGCTGCAGAACACCAGGCATGTCTCTCTTGAGCTAGCTCCTCTCTCTGCCTAAATTCCTCTTCCAGGGGAAAACTGTTAGCTACTGCAGGAAGGTCTTTCAAGCCTGTGTTCAGGTCTGGCTTTCTTAATGTGGACTGCATCAATGGATTTATTTGATATAACAGCCTACCTGCCTACATGCCTCACACCCTTGGCCCCCGTTACTTTGTTTCATGTATTCCTTTGTTTCTTAGCACATGTTGTTCTGCTTCTTTTCAATTCTTATTTTCAATTATGATGAGAAGTGTTTCAGATTTTGAACATTCTTTTCTGTCTTTGAAATATTTGCCTCTGCATAATAAGATATTTTAGACTAGGACCCAAGTTGCAAGTGCAAATACAAAATTCACATTTTATAAACATGATAATAATAAAAGCAAACAAAACAGACAAATATCCATACCCCTTAATATTTATTTTTTTATGGAGAGAAGGTTTTGCTATGTAGTCTTGGCTGGCTTTGAACTTTCAGAGATCTATTTGCCTCCTCTGTGCTAGGATTAAAGGACTGTGCCACTACACCAGCCCCTTAGGAATTTACGTTCTAGTGGCAAAACAAATAAAATGCAAAGTAAAATTTAAATGATGCTAGATGTTTAGTGAGGGGAGGAAAAAAAACTCTAGAATGAGATGCAAAAGTTGTATAGGAGTTAGAGATGATGAAGAAACACATCTGTGCTCCAAGAAAGTAATATTTTTGTCAAGAAATAAAGGGGGGCACTGATGAGATGGCTAAGTGGCTAAGGACATTAGCTGCTTTTGCAGAAGGCCAAGGCTTGATTCCCAGCACCCACACAGCAGCTCACAGCCACCTATAATTGCAGGTCCCAAGGATCCCATGCCCTCTTCCAGCTTCTGTGGGTACCAGGCACACAAGTGGCACCCAGGTGTACACCCAGGCAAAACGTATGCACATAAAATAAATGATGAGTACATCTTCAAAAGGTCAGAAGTGAAAAGAAAGTGTTTGTAAATGCAGAAAAGGTAAATTCAAGCCAGAAACAGTAGGGAGGCTCATAGGGCTGCCACAGAGTGAACTGGAAAGGACAATAGGGAAAATTAGAGAAGTGAATAGAAGCACATTATCTTAGCTTTTGTGTGTCGAGTGAAACAATACAGCTTTTGTGTTGACTTCGATGAAAAAGCACTGGATCAGAGGCAGAGCACAATGGATGCGTGTTTCACATTGATAATGGTTCCAATTAGCATGCTGAACATTGTCTGAAAGGCATACCTTAGGTGGAGGAAGAACAGTAAGAGTCTTACAATAAAACAGACCCTAGAACAAATGCATGCTGCAGACGATAGAAAGCTATTGGATCTTAGGTGTCTTCAGAAGATGAAGACACCAGAATGCTTTGATAAATCATAATAATATGAAATAAGCTTTAAAATCATAATAATACGAAATAAAGTCAGGAAAAGTGATGATTTAGAGGTGTGTGTCCTAAACAATTGAAATGATTAAATGTTACTTATGAGAGAAGAAGACAGAAAAGGAACAGGCTTTGGAGCTAAGTTAAATAATTTTTTTCCACAAGTAGTTTGAGGTGCTTTTTAAATACCTAAGTAAAATGGTTGTGTTCCATATTGTACTTAGTAGTTTATTGCTTGAAACAAGAATTCTAAAGCCATAGATATAAATTTAAGGATGTATATGAAAATATTTTCCAGGTTTTTAATTAGTGTTTATTACTTGTAAAGAAATATGGTGTTCATTATGAAAATTAAAAAAGTGGATATAAAGCACTTAACATTCTCCCAAAGTATCCTCTTTTGAAGATATTTAAAGCTGTGAGATTAAATGAATTAATTCAGAGAAAAAAATATAGCAAAGTGCAGGAAGCCACCATGACTGATGCCTGTGTCATACTAATATCCCCAGATTAGACAGATGAGGAAAAACCAGCCCAAATCTAGGAAAGCTACATAGAGACAGTTTCCCATCTGCCTTAACAGGGATTTTCAGAAGCATGCATGCTATAGCTTACAGTATTTTTTAATGAAACTAGGAATTGGTTTGGGGCACTGATGAGTTGGCAAGACATAGCACATGAGAACACCTGAGCTTACGCTGTTTTTTTGTTTTTTGTTTTTTTGTTTTTTTTTCATTTCCTCAACACACTAAGTGGGATGCAAGGAGGGCCCGAGCACAGGAGCTAACAGTGCCTGCTGTACTAATGACATCCACACTCACATGGGGTTGTCTCTGCCAGTCTTCATCAAGACTCAGAGTTGCCCAATGGTCTACATGTGGTATTTCGCAACTGATCTTTACATTATTGATTACATAATTTTTTATTTTTATTTTTAATTTATTTACTTTATTTTTTTAATTTATTTATTATTACCAGGTGGTAATCTCCTAGGAATGACATTCCCATGCTTATCCAAAATTTAATTGAGAATATTTTTTTTGTTTCTTTGTTCAAGACAGAGTCTCTCTATGTAGACCAAGCTATACTGGAACCTCAGCCTCCCATATGCTGGAATTAAAGGTGTGAGCCAAGTTAAGCATATTTATAACATTAACAGCTCTTGAGAAAAAATATAAATCGAATCAAAGAACAATGTAGTAGGAAAAAATTTTGGTCCTTTTGACATAGTGAAACAAATGATTATTTATTGTTATTAAAATATAGACTAAGGCATTCTTATTTTTTTTTTTTTATTTAAAACATGACATGTGCCTGACTATGTCATTACCCCTCCAACCTAAATTCTTCAATGGCTTCCTATTCGTCTTTATTTTATTATTTTTATGTGTGTGGGTGTTTCATCTCTATATATATATGTCTGCACCAAGTATGTCAGGTGCTGTTGGAAGTCAGAAGAGAGTGTCAGATTCTCTGGGACTGGAGTTACAAATGGTTGTAAGCTGCCACGTGGGCGCTATGAAATCGAACCCAGAGCCTCTGAAGAGCAGCCAGTATTCTTCACCAATAAGCCATTCTCATCTCTCCGGTCCCTGACAGTTCTTCTTAATCAAAATGCTAATACATCGCCTCCTGGATCCTATGAGGCCCCACCCTAAATTTTGTTGAGACTTACCTCAGAACAATCCTTCTCGATTCACAGTTGTTCTTTGATTGAACCCTATTCTTTGCAGGCCTTTATATGCAGTTTTCTCTGCTGGGAACTCTTCTTCATTTACACATTCCAGCTATGCTCTGTTGTCCAAAGAACTCCCTAAAAAAATCTCAAGTCCTTTATTTCTTTCTCAGTGAACATTTCCTGATTTTTTTTTCCAGCCTATACCAGGGTCCTCTCATAGACTTGCAAAATACTTGACCATCGTATCATTTGTAATTTTATTTCTCTTCTTATTGTTATTTTTTTTTTTCCGAGACAGGGTTTCTCTGTGTAGCTTTGCGCCTTTTCCTGGAACTCACTTGGTAGTGCAGGCTGGCCTCGAACTCACAGAGATCCGCCTGGCTCTGCCTCCCAAGTGCTGGGATTAAAGGCGTGAGCCACCACTGCCAGGCCTTATTGTTATTTTATAAATTAGATAGTAGATTACATTGTATCCCAACAATATTACTATGGTGATTGATAATGTCAGTTCGACAGGGTCTAGAATCATGCCTATGGGGGATTACCTTGATTTTTATTATCTGATATGGGAAGCTACATCTTAATGGTGGGTGTGACCATTCCCTAGGCAGGAAATTCTGGACTCTATAAAATGGAGAGAGCATGCTTAGTACTAGCATGCATTTGTTGTTTCTTGACTGTGGACATTGTTTTAAGCAGAGGTTTTAAAGTCTTGCTGCCTTGACTTACCCATCAGGATGGACTCTGACTTGAACTGTGAACGCAAACAAACCCACTCACACAAAGCTACCTTTAATCACAGTGTCAGGAAAAAAACTAACTTAAATACATTGTTGGTGTTTATTTATCTACGTTGAATGAATTAATACCTAGAATGGACTAATCACTGAGTGCTACTTAGAGAACACAACTTCCTTAATGCTAATATCTGTTATTTTTTTTTTTAAAAGAAAGCAAGTCAGAAGAACTAAATTATTTTGAGCAGTTTTGCATATGATTCTGCTGTGGGATGTTCTGTATGTCCTGTGGGAGCCCTTCTTGGGTTCTTTGTGGCGTTACCCAGCAGGTCCGCATAGAGGATGATTAGGACCATGGGCCTGAGTGCAGGTGTCGGAGATGGTCTGCACTTGGCTGTGCTGGGGGATGGTCTGTATGTCAAGTTGTTCTGATTGATCAATAAATAAAACCTGATCGGCTGTGGCTAGGCAGGAAGGATAGGCGGGACTAACAGAGAGGAGAAATAAAAGGACAGGAAGGCAGAAGGACTGACTGCAGCCGCCGCCATGACCAGCAGCATGTGAAGTTGCCGGTAAGCCACCAGCCACGTGGCAAGGTATAGATTTATGGAAATGGATTAATTTAAGATAAAAGAACAGTTAGCAAGAAGCCTGCCACGGCCATACAGTTTGTAAGCAATATAAGTCTCTGTGTTTACTTGGTTGGGTCTGAGCGGCTGTGGGACTGGCGGGTGACAGAGATTTGTCCTGACTGTGGGCAAAGCAGGAAAACTCTAGCAACATGATTCAGTCATCTTAAATTTACCATGAAACTAGGAGAAAGTTTTAACCTTAGTAATGCAGAGGTTAGAATAATGGACATCT
Source organism: Peromyscus maniculatus bairdii (assembly GCF_049852395.1). Classification (NCBI taxonomy): domain Eukaryota; kingdom Metazoa; phylum Chordata; class Mammalia; order Rodentia; family Cricetidae; genus Peromyscus; species Peromyscus maniculatus. The sequence continues at coordinate 31,894,765 of NC_134869.1, forward strand.
TAATTCATGTTTAGTGATGCTTTGGACAACATATATGACTCATTATTAGTCGAGCTAAAACCTAATGCATTAGAATTGGGAATGTATACCTTACTAAGCAATAAATGTGAGTGGAACTTGGCTTATTAAACATCATAGTTCCAATGAATTTGAATTTGAGAATCTTTATAGAACGTAGCTTCACATCTATGGTACAAGTCACACAGCGATTGAATTGAACCTACTCATATTAAAAACAAGAACTTTGCTGTTTTATCAGCACTTCAGTATTCCCACTAGAAATTCTGGGCTAAATGTGTATTCTGGGTTGAGGACTATTCTGACTTTTAGATTATTAGTTGAACAAGTCTACAAGAAAAAATGTAAAAGACTAAATTCATCTCAGTCTGGGCAAGATTTATTACAAGCATGTACAAAAAGTACAGTGAAATGCAGTTGTTCCCTGATGTCATTCTCATCTCACAGAAAGACTATTTTGCCTCTCTGCTGATCGCTCATTACCCCATCATGTTGGCTAATGTTTATCATGAACTTGATGGGGATCTAGGATCACCATGGAAACAAATCCCTGAACATACCTGTGAGGGAGTTTACAGATGAAAATTAATTTAGGTTGGCAGCCCACCCTAAATGTTGGTGGCAGTATTCCATGGTGGGAGTCCTAGGTTAAATAAAACGGAGAAAGTGAACTGAATACCAACATTAATCTCTCTCATTAGTCTCTTGCCTGTGGACATAGCATGGCCAGCTGTCTCTTTCTCCTTCCACCATACTTCCCTACCATCATAGACTGCACACCCTGAAATTACAGGTTAAAGAAAACTCTTCCTTCCTTAAGCTGTCCTTGTCATGCATTTGCCACAGCCATGAAGAAATTAACTAATATATCATCTACAATCCATTTATTTTAATTAAGCCCCATCAGAACACACCCCTTTGGTTCTTTATGTCTTTGAATAATCGTTAGATCACTTGTCTAAGAAAAAAAAAAAAGATGGTATGAGTGTTTGCTGAGAGATTCAGGCTAAAATCATGAGAAAGAGGATTTGGTCAAGTATGAAAAAAAAAGTCCAAAGCAGGAAGAAGAAACAGCCTCAAATATTAAGGATATCAAATATCTTCCTGAACTGGAGTGATAGGATTTTTCTAAGATAGCTTCAAGTAGGCAAGAAGCTCGGGACCTTACCAGAATTTGTGAATAAGATTATAGACTTTTGGTTTAGTTAATCCCTGGAAAAAATGAGTACATTTTTATCCTCCCTCATGCCCTTTCATATAATACCATTGTATTTTAGCTACAGCACTAATCATTACCATGAAAGTATGTATGTGTGTTTATAGTTGCACATTATACAGGTGGGTATGTAAAAGTTTTCCTTCCCTTGTCCTTGCCTCTAAGCACTGAGAACAGAGGGTTCTCTGTATCTATTTTGAAAAGATGCTTGCTCTTAACACCTACAGGTTAAGTGGGTCACTCTCCATGTTCTCTCTCTTCTAAATCATATCTTATTATTTGTTCACTCACCTACCCACCCACTCATCCATCCACAATTTATTTTGTAGGTCAGCTACCTATTTATTATTTCAACCTTTCAAGTTTTTATACAAGTATGTATGGTATGCTAACAGTAAATGGAATTCTGCTCTTACATTTGTCTCACAAGAAAACAGAAATTCAAGGCTATGACATAACTAAAAGGACTTTAATGAGACTGAATAGGCAAGGCATTTAATCCAACCTTGTTTTCTAAAAGAATCCCATAAGCCAAGATCCCAAATAAGAGTATAATGAAATCATATTTTAGAAAGAAAAATGTTTAAAAAATCACATTTCCAGGCTGCAAGGCTAAAATAGCATGGTATATGTGTAGAACCTCTTTATCCTCCCAGTGAATCCCAGCTGGTAGATAATAGAAAGTACTTGTACATACTGAATATTTAATAAATGTTTGCTCCAATGGTTGTATGGTTCTCCATTGATAATTATGGCAATTATCCACAAGCTACTGTGACTTCTGGAGAAGTGGAGATTTTTCCTTTTGTTATAGCAATATATAGCTAAAGTAGCATCAATTCTTAAGCATATAGTATTTTAAGTACTTTAAAAGATAGAACTTTGGTTTTCACTGCAGTGCTGTGACCACATGCACCTTTGACTTGGGTGGTACATTGAGCTTAGTAAGAGAGCAAGAGTTTTGTACACATTATGACTGAAAAGAAACCATCCTCTATCTCTGTGAGAAGAGAAGGAAAGCAGGTGCTTATAATCCATCAAAAATATCAAAAAGTGTTCACTACTCTTTGAAGAAAACAATAAACTTTATTATTACAGCATTCTGGGCCCCAGTATATTCCATGCTATTTAATACAGAATATCGTTGGAGAATTTCTTGGCAATCGTAATTCATGGTTGATCTCTCTCTGTTTCTTATGATGTCTAGCCAACTCCCATCTGTTGTGTAGTTTCAGAACAAGGCTGTCACAAAAAAAGATTCACTGCCCATCGGAGGGGTAGACCAGAAGCTGCAGCAATCTTCACATCTCAATCTGTAAAAGTAGTGCAAATTCCCGGGTGTGCTTGTGGAACCTGCGAGAGTCAGAGAATGGGCCAGTTACTGAGATAATGAGATGATATGAAACATAAATACCTCATTAAATCATACAGAAACAACATCAAACAAACATCGATGTGGATACACTAAGGAGAGGGCATATGAGACAAGAGCACATGCAAACTTTCAAGATGTTCAGCCCCAAAGGCATTTATCATTATCCTAGTCTATTCCTTTATTCTTTTTCTTCGTTTTCTCATAACACATGTACAAAATTAAAAGTTTTTAAGTAGAAAGGACTATTTTTACATAAGCCCTGAGATTCTTAGTTTATCTTGGAGCAACTGGACCTGCATCATTGCTGGTTAGGTCCAGGGATAACAATCTACATGCTCCAAATGTTCTTGGTTTCCCAATTCTCACTAATTCATTTCAGTCACGCAGCCTCTATGTCCATCTCTGTTACCATATAGTTTCTATAAAAGGTTGGCTTTGTATTTTCTTTTTCTTAGTTCACCATGTGTATCAGTTTGCTCTTCAAATTAGCACTGTGAAAGCCTTTCCTTATATTTAGCTGTTAACTCCAGAAAAGTTTTGTTTTTAATTCATTTTTGAATTTCCAGAGTCTATAATGGATGAGTAGAGTTAATGAAAGGATGATGCAAGAGATATAACAAAGTCTCTGAGCAGGAAAGAAGTTGGCCTACTATGCTATGTGAGCCTTACTAAGGAATATCTCCACTTGCAGGGCATCACTTTCTATGTTTCGAAAAAATGTGGCAGTTTGGATGATCATAATTTTCCTTTCATTTCAGAAATTTTTTTTGAATTGGATTGTTCTCAATTTCTACAAATTTGCCACCTCGGTCATGAGATTCCCACCCTCTTCTCCACCAAGTATGAGTGGGAAGTTATTCTAATTATAATTTTCAAAAGGCAGTCAAGAAAGGATGTCAAGTAATATAATACTTGGAATGGTGTGAATGAGATTTCAAACCAAATATTTTTAGCCTGTGTTCTTTCTTTGATGTGTTTTTTTGCAGGGCTCCCATTTCAGATGTGACTTAGAGTTAATAATATGGTAAGAGCCAAGCAACTCTGTTTTCCCCCTTATGCTGCACAAAAGGAGGAGGAAACAAGCATCAACAAACTCATGGCTAAGAACATGAAGAGTTGCATGTTCTGTAATATTTGGCAGAGCAGAGAAATTCTGTGACCTCATTAAAGATAACTAATATTAGCTGTAATATGTTCTTTTCTAGTCCCAGGAGGGTGATCAGAATTTGATAGTTGTCTTAGATAATCTGTTGCTGTGTAGAGATTCCCATGACCATAGCAACTCCTATCAAAGAAAATATTGAATTGTGGTGGCTTGCTTAGAGTTCAGAGGTTTAGTCCATTATCATCATAGCAGGAAGCAAGGCAGCACACAGGCAGACATGGTGCTGGAGAAGGAGCTGAGAGTTCTTACATTTTGACTCACAGGCAACAGGAAGTGGCCTGAGACACTGGATGTGGCTTGAACATATATGAGACCTCAAAGCCCATCTCCACAGTGACACACTTTGTCCAACAAGGCCACACCCACTCCAACAAAGCCACACCTCTTAATAGTGCCACTCTCTTTGGGGGCCATTTTCTTTCAAACTACCACAATAATACATTTTTGTAATATTCACAACTGGAGCATATACTCCCTGCTGTGTTTGGAATACTCTGAATAATTTCATAACATAAATTTTCTTTACCTTGACTTAGGTCAAGAAGTCTTAAGTAGTGGATTTCCTTCTTAAAATGTACCACTAAAGAAATGTGAATTGCACAGGAACTGTTACCATGTGAGTACAGAAGCAAACATTTGATTAAGGTCATCTAAAATGATGACCCTGGACAACTGCTCTTAATGAGTCCATTCAGCTCATATATGCACAAACTTTTGAAGAGGCATTTTCCATTCTGCCCCATAGCATCTTTCCCTTTTTTTTACTTATACTTTAATAATCCTACACCACATCATTAGTACAATATGTTTGTGATATGATAAATCGAGGGTTAGGGAGAAATACTATTTTTCACACTTCTCTTTGGGGGATATGTGATTATTTATTTTTAGTTTATCTCTAGTTGGAAATAGATTATTCTCTCATACAATATATCCTGACCACAGTTTCTTCTCCATTCACTCCTCCCAGCTCCTCTGCCACTCCTCTGTCCCCCAGATCCACTCCCAGCCTGTTTCCTCTGCAGGAAAGAATAGGCCTCCAAAAGACAACAACCAAACAGAAAAAAAAAACAAAAACAAGAAACAGTATGACAAGACAAGGCAAAAGCTCTCATGCCCTCATATCTAGGCTGGACAAAGCAGCCCAAATGGAGGAAAAGAGTCCCAAGAGCAGGTAAAAGAGTAAGAGATACACCACTCCCACTGTTAGGAGTTCTACAAAAACACCAAGCTAGTAGCTGTAACATATGCAGGGGACCTGGCACAGATCTATGGGGGTCCTGTGCTTGCAGCTTTAGTGTCTGTGAGCTGATGTGAACCCTGCTTAGTTGATTTGATGGGCCTTGGTGCTACTGATATATTAACCCCTGTAATTCTTTGTTCTCATAGAAGCCCTAGACATTGATGGACATTTAGCAACATTCTTACAATTTGTCCACTAGATGCCACTAACATCCCTTCAGTTATGACAATCTCAAATTTCTCTATAAATTTCCCCTCCCTCCAGGCTGTGAGGCATAATAACCACTTTCATTGAAATCTAGTAGAATGGTTGAACTGCCCTATAAAGAAATTCCAAGTGTGGCTTCATAAGGCAGTAGAAACTGAGCATTCATGGCTCAGTGACTACTGGGTTCCCTTGCAAAATTGTTTCTCTTCAGAAATTACATTATGCTCTGTTCATACACATCCAGGGATAGTGAAGGGAAAAGTGTCAGCTCAGGACCCTCAAGACAAAGTTCTCAGCACAAAGGAGACTTATTTGCCCAAGAAGGACAGAGGGCAGGGAATAAGAGATAATGACAGGAGGTAGAGGATAGGGAGAAGGGGAAGGGAATAAAAAAAGGGGGGGCAGAGATATTTGTTCCAGAGGGACAAAGGATTGACCCTGGATAGAAAGGAGACAGATGTGGTTCATAGGGAAATGGGGGTTTATAAAAAATAAAAGGGGAACCCCCGTGTTAGGTTGAGGTCTTTAATTTTAACTGGGCATGTTAATTAGGTAAGCCAAAGGGGGCTTTTGATTGCTGGACTTCAATACTTTAATACCTGGACATTGGTACTCAGCCTCTAGAGGAGGAAATGGCCAAATAAGGGAACAGATCTTGGTGGCTAGCTTTAGGAATGTAATCTAATGGTTTTCTAGCAAGGCAGGAAGAGTGGGGGAGAAGGGAAGAGCCTGCCAGAGCCATGCTTGCCACATTTCAGCTCACCACCAGAGTCCCTTCAGAGAGTTTCTAACAAGTGTTCATTTTTGTAAAAACTCTATTGTAGTCAACACTGTACTTTAGTTTAACCTGGCACCATTTATATGGGTGGCTTTAGGAGTTGAAATTTTGTTAAGTGCAACTTGGCATGTTATCACTTTCGGGGAAACTCCATTCTCAGGAAATTAATTCTACCTCAGCAAAATTGTCCCATAAAGAACTTAGCAGATAAAAGCTACTTTGACTGTAGAGGTGAAATATTTATAGTTTGATAGTAAATTGCTTCAGCTTGGTACCAATGGATTCTTTCTGTAGAACATTGTTAGACAGGAAAATAATTGACTTCTTATATTTTCCAGCCAAGCTTCACAAACTGAGTCTTTGGCTAATATTTTTTTACTGTGAGCCTAGCCTTCAATGTCTGGCACATCTCTCCAACCCCAGTCTGAGTCTTTGAACCACAGAGTGTTGAGTTCTAAATGGATTTCACCAGAGAATTTTAACTTTAAAATATTAGCTCCAGTCCCAAGCAATAAGTACTAAGTCTCTGCCTGAAATTCCAACCTTCTTTCTGATATCTTGAAGAAATGCATTCTTGGCAAAATAAGAACTGATGTCTCTGATCCAAACACCTCGTCCACCTTGCTGAATAAAAATTTCATAAGCTCAATCTATACTGTAACTCAGAAGGCTGAATTTGTTAACTGCAGTGTGTGTCTCTGTGTGTATGTACATTTATATAGTGTGTGTATGCTTATGTGTATGTGTGTATCTATGTGTATGAATGTATGTGTGTTTATGTGTGTGTGTGTATGTATACGTGTATATGTATGTGTGTGTAATATAAAGAAGATAAATTATCTTTTTGTCTAGAGGTAAAAGAACAAAAAACAAAAAACATTTTATTTGCAACATTTTGAGAAAATTTTAATGATCAAGAAAAAAAAAGTGTTCTATGCCTGGAAAAGTATTTTTCATAGACTCACAATTACCAAAACCATCAAGAAAAACTTTAACACAGCAGGTTTGGGCCATATATTCAGACAGGAGCAAATAAATAACAAAAACAAACAGAAGAAAGCAAGCAATTAAATTTGATAAAGATAAGAGTCATTTAATTTTAAAATCATAGAAGATTCTTTAGAGAGATATGAAATGAAACTTATTTAGTACCTCGAGGACACAATGTCTGGATGTGGAAAAAGGCAGAGGTGATTCCTCTAGTCTCCTTTATTTTAAAGAGATGTAAGAAAGACAGGAATTACATCAGTTCGAACAAAATAGCTACAGTTCAATGGCTTCTAATAGGCGAAAGGAACAAAGATTTTGAAAGAGATAAAAATGACTCTTTTGACTCTTTTATAAAGGGAAGAAAATACTGTCCTTGAACCCCTCAATTGTAGTCCAAGTAGAATTTGTACAAAGTCAAAGCAAGCGTCCTGGGAAAACCTCTGGAAGCACAGAACGATTAGAGTCAACCTTTAATATGGGAAAATTGATCTATTTGAAACACAGAAGGCAGGACAAGGAATAACAATATAAAAAACTCAAGAATCTCTTGGTGAATGGTTAAAGTGGAAGTGATTGATAACAGGTTTCCAAGCTGACCTAGGCCTTAAGGGATTCGTGATCCTAGAAGAGGTGACATGATGTGTGCATGGAGAGGTAAGGGTACCTGACGTACAAAGTTGGCTGGGAAGCACAATTCCATGGGCCCACCTGATCTGTGCACCTGATCTGTATATATTCCTGATAGAAGAATATCTCCTGCATGTGATTATCTGACCTAGCGAAATAGAGGTATGCAAAGCTCTTTGAATACTACAAGCTTCTAGCAGTCTTTCAAATCTCCTATTTGTATGTGTGACACAAAATCTGAAGGAATAAACTTTGAGTCAATAAAGACAAAAGTACTTAGCACTCTGATCCAGCAAATCCTCCTAGCTCTACCTGGATCAGTAGAAAGGGGAACAATTTAAGAATTGAGTCAAATGTTAACACTAAACTGAGTTTTTCCCAAAGGAGCGGGGAAATATTAAAAGGAAATTAGAATATGACAAATAGGAAGCCAGAACATCTCAAAGCCATGGAAATCTTCAGGATGACCATAACTTAGGGTACAGGGTTAGTATTAGTCTTTATAGGGTTCTCCAGCATAATTTTCAAATATTTCAGTTGCAAGATAAATCCATCGAATGAGGTGAGTCTTCAGCTGAATAAATGTAGATGAAGTGAAAGTTTCATTAGCAAGCCAACTTCCAGAAGTCTGAAAAATAATAAACCTAAGCAAATGACAGAGACCATTATGTTGTGCCCAGGGAAAATAGGGACAGCACCTATTAGTGTAGAAGCACAGTAGCAAACGAATTTTATTGGGGGTGGGGGAAGTTGAAGCAAAAGAGCTTGAATTTGCTGAATAAAAAATAATGAAACCTGTTCACTGGGGACTCCGTGTTGCAAACTTTAGACATTGCAAGGAAATGACATTATGATAAGACGGAGAAGGATGATTACTCCAGTGAGAAGGAATATTATCTCCAGCACTAAAAGGCATAGGACAAATGTCACAATGGAGAAGGCAATTAAGGATGGAATGGGATGGTAGTGAAGCCAGAGACCACATCTTATATAGAAACTGTTAAATCCACATCCAACATTAAGTTTATATCAGAAGAGAGTGTGAAACCACACAAACAGGAAGCAGATTTGATGATGGGCATGTTTAGGTCAGCAGCTAGTAACATTTGCAGTAAGGTTGATTACACTAGCCTGAGGAAGAAAGGAATGCATACTGCAGAAAGAGACAAACGGCTATACATAACATCAATTATTTATTAATGCACACCTGTGCCTCAAATTTTTAGTGTTGTAAAATAGCAGTTTAACTTGCTCAATTCTGCAGGTTGGATGGGCATGTTTTCTGTGTGTGCCCCTAGTGAAGACTGGTTTCAGTTCATTGCTTGCTAGGGCCCTAGCTCAGCTGGGAGCGCTCATATTGTTGTCCTGTTCTCTCTTTCTAGTCATTTATCCTCACCCGAACCTGAATTGATCCTCACCAAAATCGTCTTTCCAGCATGATAGGCTCAGGGCTCTGAGTAGGAAAACATGACAATTGTTAGACTTTTGAGTCCCAGATACAAAATCTCACTCAAAAGTGGAGCTGGCATTTTCTTTGGGCCACCAACCAGCTCCCAAATAAAGATACAGAGATTTATTATTAATTATGAATACTCAGCCTTAGCTTAGGCTTATCCCACTAGCTGTTTTAACTTAATTTAGCCTGTTTCTATTCATCTACATTTTGCCTTGAGGCTTTTTATCTTTCTTTTATTCTGTATGCCCTATGTCCCTGCTTTCTCAGTGTCTGTCTGTCTGGCCCCTGGTGTCATTTTTTTTCTTTCTCCCTCCCTTGCCCAAGTCTAAATTCCTCCTTGTACTTACTCTCCCTGCCCAGAAGTCCTGCCTATACCTCCTCCCTTGCTATTTGCTGTTCATCTTTTTAGTAGACCAATCAGGTGCCTTACTCAGGCGAGGTAAAGCTGCAACACATCTTTACACAGTTAAACAAATGCAACACATCTTTGCATAATTAAACAAATGTTCCTCAACACAGTAGCATTCACACCACATTTTCTTGTTCAATGAAAACCACAGTCAACTCTGATACAGTCAATTCATGAAGAGCAAGGATTGACCACACAAATCTGATCCAAGACCAGGTGGTCCATCTATATAGTCATCCTTTGCCCCAGACCACTTTTGTTTTTATGGCTTTTTGAGTTCTATCCCCAATCACCTTGAGATTGATTGGATTATTTTTCCTTTCCTGGATAAGTTTTCCTTTTTTCCATTGATAGTTTTATTTTCTTGGTTGAAATTTAATTCATCTTCTAACTCTCCAATATCTTATTCATCTCTGTGATCACATTTAGAAATAGAGGTACTCTTCAACTTTAACATCCTGAAGCTACCCTTGGTAGCAATTTCTGTCTGGGTCCAGTCCTTCTGATAATCGAGATCTAGTGTTAGCATTTCCCGTGACTGATGTCCTTCATCACAACTTTTATGTATTGTTCTTTGTGAACAAAGCACGTCCTCTAGTAACAGAAGGTAATATTTTAAAAATCATGTAAAACATTAAAAACTGTCCTCATTCTACTTATAGTTATTTGAAAAAAAAGAGTCTAGATACAACATAATTTTCACACAGAATCGAAGAAGTGTTTCTCCACTACCTCCCTTTTGTATTGCTCTTAAGATTAATGAGTTCTGATTGCTGTTCATATTAGAGACTTCTAGAGTTTTTCTTTGCCTAAAGCTTCTAAAAACACAAGCTGGTTCAATTGTCTAAGACAATGTTTATTTATCACATTAGGCATTCAATAGACTGAATCAGTTTGAAATTTTATCTTTTTTATTTATAAGATTAAGAAAAATTTCCACAGGATTTTTTAGGCACAACAGGAATGATCCACATATGAACTTACAGAGACTTTGGCAATATAGACAGGGCATTCACAGGTCTCAGCCAGATGGGGTCCCAGAGCTGAGAGAAGTAGACATGAGTTTCCATCTCAAACTCAGAAGTGATCTCTACCTAATAACTGTTCCCAAAAGAAAAAATGGTTTTCTCCAATGAGCTTTCACTGAGTATACAAACCACACTTAAGGCCAGGCCCCATATCTAGCAGTAGATGACTAAATCAATAGTATTTTTGGAGGTCGTTTGTCTCATAATGTGCTGTGGGATGTTCTCTATGCTGTGAATGTGTTGCTCTGATTGGTTAATAAATAAAGTGCTGATTGGCCAGTAGCCAGGAAGTATAGGTGGGACAAAGAGACCGGATAATTCTGGGAACAGAAAGGCTGAGGGAGGAGACACTGCCAGCCACTGCCATGAGAAGCAGATGTTAAGATACTGGTAAACCATGAACCAAGTGGCAAGGTATAGCTTTATAGAAAGGAGTTAATTTAAGATGTAAGATTTAGATAGCAAGAAGCCTGAACCATTAAGCCAAACAATTTTAATTAATATAACTTCTGAGTGATTATTTTATCAATGCACTGCAGGACTGTGGGGCCTTGGTGGAGAGAAACTCCAGCTACAAAAATGCTTTATCTGAGCATTTTTTTTAACCTTACAGATCTTTTGTTTATATATTATGGTGTTTCTTTTTTTTTATTTTGACTCTTTTTTCTGTTTGTTTGTTTTGTCCTATTCTTGTTTGTTTTTGTTTTATCTTATTATTGTTACTGCTATTTTTATTGTTCTAATTGTTATTTTAGACACCAGTTTATATTTTAATGAGAGTGAGAAGGAAAGGGTGCAGATTTGGGTGGGTGAGGAAGTGGGAAGGAGCTGGGGGAGGGGAAACCATAATCTATTTTCAATTAAAGCAAAAAGAACATGCCGAAAGTCAATCAACATAAGAACTGTGGAATGTGGGGGCTAGAGAGGCAGCCCAATGGTCCATGGCATTTGCTGCTCTTCCAGAGTGGACCCCAGTTGGGCTTCCAACACCCATGTCATCTGTCTCACAACCTCCTATAAGTCCTGTTTGAGGGTATCTGACACCTGTTTCTGGCCTCTGTGGCCACCTGTATACATGTGTACACGCCCCCCACACACACACATCATGCATGCATGCATGAACAAATGAAAAGTAAAAATTAATCTTTTAAAAAAGGAAAATGATTTAATTTTGTTTCCTTGTTCTTTCTCTCCTTTTGTCTGTCCTTCTTTTAGCAATCTCACTGCCTGGCTTGGCCAGTGAAAGTATGGAAACTGACTCTGTGTGTCTCTGTTTTCCTGTTTTGTAGGACGTAGTTTGAACTTTTTTTCTAATCCAGTCCTTATTTTAACAATTTCATTATTATCATATTATTATGATATCCCCTCGTTTTTCCAAGCATCCCCTTTTCTGAGAATTCGCTTTAATCTTGTGATGCAATCATTCCCATGCATCATAAGGCAGCTTTGACCTGTTCTTGCTCATGTTTTAGTTCTGGGTAGGCCTCAATGAAATGCTCTGGTGATAGTTTATTCATTATCACTGGTGTCTTCTTTTTCTCTGTATACTCTCCTCCTCCTCAAGCATTTTATTTTGTGTTTCAGTTCCTCTCTGTTGTATGTCCATTCACTCTTGCCTGTAGAGGTGACTGAAAGCACCGCTGTGGACAGAGGCAGAGCTTATCAGCTATGGGCTGCTGTTTGTGTGGGATCGGCCAAGTGGAGTTTAGAACAGCCCATACTAGTTTTTCACGTGTTTAATGAGATTCAAGCACAGGTGTTCTACATCATGTGGGATATATTAAAATAATTAATTTCAGAGCTATCCTTTCTCATGAGCCTTTCTTCATAATTACTTTAGGGAGGTCTACACTGAATAATGCCATATCAAACATTATTGCTCAGTTTTACCATCTGAATGTATTCATAGAAATATCCAAACATCCATAATCAGTAGAATTCATTGTAGTATTCATAATAAATAACCTATGTGCTCATCAATGTGAGATGACTATATAGACAAAGGATGGAATATATATTATAATAGTTTTTGAAAGCATAAAGGACCACCTAAATAGGCTCACATGGACAGAAACCCGAATTTCCTTTTAATTAAGATATGAGACAAAAAGAAAATATCTGATGTTATGTTTAATAAAATTTAACTGAGCAAAATATAACTTATCCTCTGCTACAAACAAATCTTCAATTGCTATGGAGAAAAACAGTCTCTACTCCAGTAATTTTTTTCTGTATTTAACTTGGTATTATTTCCTGTTTAACAAAAATTCATGACAGTAAAAATATTCTTGTGTCTTCCTTCTAAAATTCAAAGCATATTTTAAGCAATTTAATTATACATTACTGTACTCAGGTATTCTTTTACGTGCAGGCACAGTTCACTTGCTTTACATATATTAACTCTGCTTTAACCCAGCACTTTAGGTGAGTGTACTGAGATATTAAATGATAATCTGAAGTTTAATAGGTTCATTAATCCCTTTTTCATTACTGTGACAAAAATATTTGAAAAGGGCACCTTAAGGAAAATAAGAGGCTTTTTTTTTTTTTTTTTTTTTTTGCTTATGGTTTGAGGAGACACCATCCATCACAATAAAGAAAGCATGGCACATGGCAGGGGTATGAAGCAGCTGGCCACACTGCGTCTTCATTCAGGAAGCAGAGATAAGTGCTTCTGCTCAATGTGATTTCTCCTTTAAAAAAAAAAATCCTTTTTATTCCATCCACATCCTTGGCCCAGGAAATGGTGCTGCCCGTAGTCAAGACAGGTTATTCCTCCTGTGCTAAACCACTTTGGAAGGTCCTTCACAGATATCCCAAAGATATTTCTCTTATGTGATTCTAAATCTAGTTAATAATGGAAGTTAGTCATCCCTAGCAAAGACCTAAAATCTACACAATCTTTCTCCAGAAGCTATACTTCAACTAGTGTGCCATCCTATTTAACACTGAGGTTTCTGCTACTTTCAGGCAAAATACAATTGGGAAGACCAGCTTTTATTACTAATATTATAGTTAGCCATTCTAATAAAAAAAAAGGAGCCCTCAGCTTTCCAGTCAAGTTTTTATTTATTCCAGTGTACAACATACCTCACATCTTTTAAAGTTAATTTTAGCTCTTATTGGTATTTCATTTTTATGCCTGGATTCCTGGACTTTCTCTAACCTGATGTTGACAATAGCCAAGCAATACCTATACCTAGACAGTTTCTGGAAGTCTTTCCTTCAGTAAACTGGCTGGATCATCTAAGCATGGGGTTGGTATTGACTTGATTAATTCACCCATTTGATGACGTCTCTGTGACCTCTGCAGTAAGTCAAATAGGTCCTCCCCTTAAAGCTTATAAAGCACAATGGAGTTAAATCACATCCGTGCAATACTACTAGCATGTCAAAGTTACTTCCTTCTCTAACATTCTAACTCCTGTTTTAGGTCACATGTTTTTAAAATTATGTTTTTGGCAGGGGTTTATATTTTTAGCTTTCCAGGAGGAACTGGAAAGATGATGTGAGTTCAGATCTCTGACATCCACTGAAAGAGCCAGGCTTGGTGGCACCCTCACATATATAAGCACAACACACACAGAGACACATGCAAGCACTCATGCTAATAATTTTCCCAGGTGCTCCTGGCTACTTTCTTATCTACTGTCCTTTATCTGATGAAACTGTCTCCTGATTCTTGCTTCTTAACCTGACTGTAAAGCCTGTGAAAGACTACAATGGCCAGTGAAAGAAGAGATACCTAAGTGTTATACCTTTGGAATAACCAACAGCCACCTAATTAGACTTAAGGCCTGCTTGACAAGAAGAAAATCACATGTGATGCTGTAAACCTAGCTAACTACTTGTGGCTGGTGAGGTCATGGACCCTAGAGGAGAGCTTTCTACTGCCATTTTCCTAAGCTAATATTGTTACCAATTACATTTTCAATACCTCACCTTACATCTGCAGATTGGTGTAACTCCCACCCTTTATCAAAGAAGCTGGTTTTTAGAGTAGACAGAGACAAAAATTTACAACTGGGTCACAGTTCAGACAACAACTGACCCTAGGGTGCCCATCACCAGTTGATACATCTACAACATAACGCCTACTCCTAAAGCTCAGGAAAAGATCGTGGGAAAGGGGGTAAGTTAAGAGCAGAAGAGAGTACTCATGTGTTAAATTCTCAAAAAAAAAATACTAAATAGGAAAACAGAGTTTAACGTTTTATTATTAGTTGTATGTGTGAGTGAGTATATGTTTGTGTGTGTGTGAGAGAGAGAGACAGAGAGGAGAGAGAGAGACAGACAGACACAGAGAGAGACAGAGAGACAGAGACAGATGAGAGAGAGAGAGGAGAAAGAGACAGAGAGACAGGCAGAGATGAGAAGAGATATTTGAGCCATGCGTGCTGTGGCGCATCAGTGGAGATGAGAGGACAGCGGGCGACAGCTTTGTGGCATTCATCCCTTCTGCCCATCTCTACATGGATTTTGGGTGACCAAACTCAGGTCATCAGGCTTGTGCTACGGGTGCCTTAACCTTCTGAGCCACTTGGCTGGCTCTGAGAAAAGCATTTCAAACAACAGTGGATGCTGCTACTCTGCTGCCCACAACACAAAACCCTTCTAGGTGAGCTGTGCAGCCGTTTCCAGGATCTGTGTCTTCTTTCTACTTAGAGGAAGCTGACCTTAGTCAGACCTGGTTGACCTGCAAGTGCAGAACAAGACGTTTCTGGAAAGGCCACTGCTCTCTAGCAGGCTCTTACTCAGTGACTAACTTGATGCTCAAATGCAAAAGTCAGCTCCTTTTCCTTAGTAATGACGAATTCAGATCTGCAATGCAATGACATGATTGCTCTCCCTCTTTTCTATTTGGATTTATTGACTCTGGCACCAGGTTTCTATGGGAACCCTTCTTTAATAAACAACTTATCCTATATACACAAATCTCTGGGATCTACCTAAAGGGAGTGGCAAGTTCTTAGTCTAAGAAATGAAGGGTGGGATCTCTGTCAGTTGTGTGCGGCATGAATGTTGACCCTTCACTTCTCTCTGTTCTTTTGTATGGGCTGGTCTTTTGGGCTGAGTGGGTTTGCCTTTGTCTACAACCAGGTTCACACAGTTGTGATGCCTCTGTGCATTTTCTTTACTTGTTTTCTGGTCATTTCTCATTTGTTTTTCCTTACCTAGCTTCTACAAATAGAATATTAAATTCAGAAATTAACAAAAGCAGGGACAGCAGATAAGCTCCTGTTGTAATCTAGAATGGCATGCCTGTACTATTTTATGATTAAGTTAGAAGTTTGTTCTTAGGATTTTGTGGACATGTTATCAGGATAATGACAGCACTTTTTATCCTGCTTCTCTATTTTTTTTTTAATTATAAGTGACTGTCAATCATGTAAAGTGCTTTGCTGTGGCTAATTATAAAATGGTGATTTGAGGTTTTTCTCCCTTAATTACAAAGCATTCACTCACATTAACAGATTTCCAAAGCATAGGAACATTGCTTACTTGAAACAAATCCAGCTAACAACTAGTTTGCCAATATCTATTTAAGGTTTATCTCTGTATTTATAAATAAAAATGATCTTTGTGGTGGTTTGAAAGAAAGTGGCCCCCTAAGGGAGTGGCACTATTAGGAGCTGTGGCCTTACTGGAGTAGGTATGGTCTTGTTGGAGGAAGTGTGTCACTGTGTGTATGGGGGGCGGCTTTGAGGTCTCTTTTGCTCAAGCTCCCCTCAGTGTACACTGAGACTGCTTCCTGTTGCTTGCAAGATGTAGGACTCTCAGCTACTTCTCCAGCACCATGATTGCCTGCACAGCATCATGTCTCCACCATAATGGTGATAGATTGAGCCTCTGAAGCTGTAAGCAAGACACTTCAATTAAATGTTTTTCTTATAAGAGTTGCCGTGGTCATGGTGTCTTCTCACATGAATAGAAACCCTAAGACAATCTTTTTCCCCGCTCTGATACTACTATCCCTTAATTATATAGTACAAATTAAGAGTGCTAAACTTTGTGCTATTAAATAAATGGAAGACTATGTAACACTGTAAGTTTGACAGAATTTGTCTTTCAATGCTAATTGGTCATGATGCCTTCTTCATTAGAAGATATGCAATTATATATTTAGTTTTATGAAAAATAAGGCTATTCATGATTTCTATTCTCTTTCATCTATTTTGAGAAATAATGCTCTAGGAAGTTACCGATATCATACATGACATTTGCTGGGACACTTTCTGAAAAGTAAACTCATATTTTTTAAATTACGATGTCATTTGAAACGTGTCCTCATTTCTAAATCCTGTGACATCTATCATTATATTGTGATTAATAAATGTCTATCTATTCTGCATTTCTATTTCATCATCTGCTCTAAATTATAAGTTGAATTTTGAGGGTTTGAAGCCTTTCTACCTTTTTATAATTTCTTAATTGTATAAATAGCTAATTAAATTTATTTCTAATGTAGTATGTTGAAATTTTATGTGTCCTACAAGTTTAGCATCATATTAAATGTTTGGCTACAATATTTCTCCAAATCAATTTTAACCTTTGTTTTACTCTCCAATTATTTAAAAGTATAGTTTTGGAATCCTGTAATATGTGGTTTTATAAATATATAGTATTTATTTAAAATCTAAATCAATTGTAATATGGTCAAACAATATGATCTGTTATTATTTCTTTCAAATTGGCCAAAATCCTTTAATTTATCCTAGCCATCATTTTAATATGTGTAAAATAATGCATATAAAGGTCCATTACAGTGACTATCTGATAATAGACACTCCATAAATAATTGTTCCTAAGGTAAAGCACTACACTTAAAGTCCTGGCTATAGGTTTATAAATGTGTGTGAGGACTGAGGGGCAACACGTCTTCAACTATCAGTCTAGAGTGACAGTTAGAGTGATTCAATCAGATATCTACTTTATGGTGAGTGCCTTTTAAACATTTTCTTACTGACTTCTTAAGGGAGGGGGACACTACCTAGTATTTTTTTTTATGATGCAAAACCCAAAGAGGTTAAAGACATGACAGTTCTTTAGTACCCAAGGCTTTCTCACCAGGTTGACATATCCTTAGCTTTTGATTTTGTGAATCCTTTGCTGAGTTAATCTATGTGCTGCTGAAAAGAGAAAAACAAATACTCAAATGCAAACACCTAAAGACAAAGATCTGCTTTTAGCATCTTCTGCCCCAGACAGACATGGCAGACATAGCAACTGTGGAATCCATTACTCTCAAATGATGTGCTAGTCAATAGCATTTCGTCAAGTAGTTATAGATCCAGGTAATTCCCATTACCCCCAGAATATTTTATCCTTAGAAAGTGTCACACAGTGACTAAATGTATTCAGATGTAGGCAACATTAGAAAGGATAAGAGACAGGCAAGAGTAAGACTTCATGGGATGGATTTTGCTTACTAGTCCTCCCGGATTCAGCCAGTAGGTTTATTCCTTTTCCTACAAAATCCCAAGTTCCTCAAGGGCAGCCTGCTTTGCTTGATTTTTTTTTTTTAAATCCCTCAACATGACTCCTGGAAAGTTCTATGCCACTGACGACTCAATAAAGGCATGACAAGTGGTTGTATTTTAAATCCACATATTCCAAAGGGACACATAAGCAGATGAACTCTGACTAAACCTAGTGCAGGCTTCTACAAAGGAACGTTTAAGAACATATTTGTTAAAGAGCACTCAGGAGGACTTCATTCTAAAAGGGTGCAGGAAAACCCTGCATCCAATTGCATATCAGGAACGGCATCCATTTATCTTTTGCCAAGCAGCGTAAAGTAAGGATGCCTTTGAAAGGAATTGCCCTTAGAATGGAGTCATGGTTTAATGTGCTTTGTTTAGAATATTTTTCCTTTTAGGAACCAGCACCTGCAGCCGACTGACAGCCTTTGCTTCTGGGCATGGAGTGGAGTGGGTAATGATACCGATGACATTTACGGTCCAGTGTTTTAAGAATTAATTTACAATGGAGATGGTTCTTAGTACAGTGAATATATCACCGCAATGAAAGGTTGACGCCTACTTTATCAGCTATAAACCATGCAGGCTAGCTTAAGCCCTTCAGAAGGCACTGCAGACATTACTCACCATTATTTGTGGTTCAATAATTCACTGGGAAGATACTTGAAATATGAAAGTTATGTCACTGTAATGAAAACAAGAGCAAAAGCCTACATGTGGAGAGAAGAGAGAGAGAGAGAGAGAGAGAGAGAGAGAGAGAGAGAGAGAGAGAGAGAGAGAGAGAGAGAGAGAAGAGAGGAAAACAATGGAAGGAGATGTTCCTGGTCTTTTCCTTCCCTGGCCACACTTCCTATTATTCCTGATATTTCTCTATATTCTACTTCAGCTACATGAAGCATCAAAGCATTTTCAGTCATTGAACTGCTCTTCATCATAACCTACAGACAGGCCATGTATTTTACTTGTTAACCACTTATGGTTGGACACATACTTAATAATCTTTTCTTTCAACTCCTGGAATATTCCCTAAAATGACTCTAAGGATATATTCTCTCAAAAGAAGTGGGTTTCCACCCTAAAGTTACTAAAGTGTATAGTAAATAAACCCAGATGTAAGTCTTGACCATATTTTTGAAGATATGAAAGAGACATAATTACAAAATTAATGACAAAAGAGAAAAAAGGAACTAAAATGAGTGGTTACATTGCAGTAAGTGAAAACTGATAATTAAGTGAAAGGCTGGTCAGTGGGAAACAGAGGAATTGTGTCAAAAGTACCAGTGTCTATTCTTAGTCAAGAAACAGACAGTGAATAAATCCTTTTCATTGAAATTAATATTTCTATGTCTTTAAAACAGTATGGTATATCTCACAGAATACCTGATTGTAAACAGTATGTTTGGGGAGGAGGTGGTCAAAATGAAGAGCAAATGGGAAATAGATTCACTACAATTAGCTTTTACAAAGCCTTTTTTATTAGGGTTTTATTTGAGCTTAATGGGTTTTTAATATGTCTTGTATGTAAACCAGTGACACCTATATATACATCTTCTCTCACAATGCAGCCTTCATCCTTAAGGTCAAATATAAAGATATTTCATACATCCACCTACAATAAATAAGCAATAGATCTGCTTTAGAGAGTTAACGACCCTCAAAGAGAAACTTCACATGGACAGTGTTGTTACTGGATGGGCTATGAGTTGCTGTACCCTATCTATTATTATTCTGTTGCTGCTGCTGTTTGTTGACAATGTCTTCCTATGTGGCCCTGGCTGGCCTTGAACTCAGAGTCCTCCTGCCTTCACACACACACACACACACACACACACACACACACACACACACACACACACACCCGTGTTGGTGTTACAGTAATGTGCCAGCACAGCTGGCTTTGTTTATATTCCTTAGGTGTTCATTTAGAAGCTATGTGAAAAAAAATTAAACACTATGGGGTAATTATATTCATAGTTTCCTTGTCTGAACAGACTGGCACTCTGCTCAGAGCTATCTTTACACAGGACAAAGTCCCATGTGTAAGATTTTGTGACTTTCTGGGGAATTACCTTTGACTGAACATTTAGTGGGAGCTAATCTATCAGATCATTGGAAAATAGTACATTGGAAAAATACATTCTGGAGGAGTGTCTCAGCAGTCAAGAGCATGGACCATTCTTAGAATAGACCAGAATTGGGTTCCTGGTACCCATGTCAGGCTGTTCATAACTGCCTCTCCAAATCAGCTTCATAGGATCACACGCCCTCTTCTGGCTGCTGAGACCATTGCACACATGTAATGTATGTATATACCTGCAGACAAAACACTCATACACATAAAATAAAAATGAATAAGTAAAATATATTTGTAAATCAATCACATATTAAAATGTAAGTCTTTTATATAACTTACCAGCAAGTGAACAGCCTCATCAAGTAAAGCCTGGATCAAACAGAGGTACTCAATTTCTTTTCAATGTTTCAAGGACAAGAGTAAATATAGCACAGGAAACCCAGTAGCCACAGTTTTAGCAATCAACCTCCGGAGAGGAAAAGACCCAACAATTATAATCCCATGTACTTGAATTTCAAGCTGTGAGCTTTGGCACAGCCATTTTCTTTTGTTATACAAAACATTTGAAATGAATGACTTCACCAGTATACTCTAGTAAGAATTAGGAAGGATAATCTCATTTATGTCTCAATATCCGTAGCATCTGGATATATCAAATGACATTGTAATAGCAATATGGATACAATTCATTTGTGCCCAACACTGGTAAATGATTTCAAATTATAATCCATATACTTTTCCTCTAAAGATGATAGGAAAATAGTTTTGTAATGCTTTAATATTATATACAATTATACAGTTATTGGTATTTTAGAATGTTTTATTGTAGAAGTGTTTTAAATTCTAGCATCTTCAATTTTTAATTCAAAGAGTTGAGGCCACAGTTCACATAAAACAGTCTTTCGTGTTGAAATAAAATTTCATCAAAACTTTTAAGCTAACTAAATAAAAAATAATGATTTTTTGGGTAATTTTTTAAGTTTAATAAGAGAGCATGCTGTGACTTCTATAAGCATTCCCATTTGGCTGGAGATTACAGAGTTTGTTAGGCAGTTTCAAACCACTCATCTTTTAATTTTGATCATATATGTGTTACTAATAGAGACAAGGAAAAGAAAACATTGGAGTCCTATGTTCCTCTTGATCCACATGACTTCTGGCTACAGTATTTATCATTATTGTGCGAACATCTAAAACCACATTATGGCTTGGGCTTATCAGACTTATCAGAATCCTAGGTTAAAGAATAATCTAAACTTACTCCTAAAGCCCTTAGTGTGAAATCATATATATATATATTCACACACACACACACACACACACACACACACACACACACACACACTGTCTCCACCTATGTTATACGTGCGAGGAACCGGTTTCAGAGCTCAATACACATGATAACTAATCTCAAAATAAACAGGATGTGAGTATTGAGACCAGGATGTGATGACTGAGGAAGACACCATGCAAATGGGGAAAGCAGTTTGATTAATTTACAGAAGGGGACCTAGTAATTTGACCAGGGTCACTCTGACACCAAAGGTCATCCCATTAGTTATCATACCCAGTGCTTCCCCCATTATTAGAGTTGGCCCAGAAGACCACAAAGCTCCTAGTGTGATATTAAGAAAGTCTCAGGTTGTGAAAGCATACCTTGAACTTGATTGGCACTATTAACTTGAAACTTGAAAATCACCGAGGATGCTGGCAACAGAGAATATTTAAGTTTCGTTTTGGCCAGGACTCTCATTTGAACAATCTTCCTTTGAGGCTCTATTTTTGATTAGTTAAGCCAGTCATCCTGTTTGGCGCAGTTGTGCCGCGTTGCTTTGCTTACTCCAGCCGGCTGTTACGTTCCCCACCCCCCACCTCCCAGAGGTGGGTGGAATGACTCTTATTTATATGTAATTCTAAAAGGATACTTAGATGACTTGAGTTGGCAATATATCAATGCAAGACATTTCTCTCTCACACACAGCCAGCCTGAAGGACTTTGAAATTCTTCGTTTGACTTTATAAAAAATTCTTTTCATCCCTCACAAGTTCATAAACTATTTTCATGTAACTATTTCTAACTCTGTGGTTCGAAAATGATTTCTCTGAGGTAGATACTTGAATTTTCAGATGAGTAGATTCTAAATTTATATGAGGCAATTGATATAGTATGTCCTGTCTTTCTGAAAGAGATTATAGCATTTCAAACAGGATGAACTTTTGATCCACCATCAGATATAAAAAGAAATGTAAATTCCTTGAGCAGAGGTACTACTCATGTGTACACAATAATATAAGAAAATAGAGACTGATTCAATGAGCATTTATTTCATATTCTTGTGTGCCTGATAGAAAATTCGGTGGAAAAATTTCAACTTTGTTCTCATTTATGGAATGTTCAACACCTCAGCAATGATTCTTTTATGGTCACACATGGATCCATTTGTTTATCTAAACTTCCACTTCTCATCAGCTCATATTACCATTTGCACATGTGATTTAATTAACTTAAAGAAACTATCATTTTAATATTTATTTTTCTTTATTGTTGAGAATTTTATGTATATGTAATGAAACCACCTTATTTCTCCCCTACAATTTCTGACAAACGTGTTCCCCATGTGTTCTCTCTCTTTCTCTTTCTCTACACACACACACACACACACACACACACACACACAATGTATGTGTATATTGTATATGTGTATATATACACATATATTGTGTATAGCATATAATATATATATATATATATATATATATATATTATATGTCTTCCTTTAAATAACCACTAAGTCCAATTAGTGCTGCATATGAGGCCATTCACTGGAGGATGAAAAGTTATGAATTACCTTTGATAAAAACTCATGTATTCAAGTTTTATATTTTTTCTCAAAGGAAAATACACTTATATCACTATCAGTTTAGTTTTAGCAATATGGTTTTGTTAAATCTAAAACTCTTAAAACATATGATTGTTTTAGTCACTGCGGAAGATGATACTCACTTTTAGTGAGTGGCAGGTGGGATTTCAGTGCTCTGTTTTTATATCACCTTTTAACTGAGTACACATCTTAACAGAAGGAAAGTGTTAACATTTAATTATCTGTGAAATATTTTCAGAGTCAGCTTTGATGTGAAAAAAAAATACTCTGAGAATGGTAAGCCTATAAGCTTGAGGCACAAACCCAATGCAAATTCTTTGAATTAGAAGGCAACAAACTACAATAAATAATCCTTAAAATAACACTTTGATAGTATTACTTTCCCCATTTTCTTCCTTATTGACTAGCTCTCTTATTTGATCTGTCTGCTGTACCCCCATTCTCGTCCTAGTGGTTGTCAGCAATGGCAACCTGATTAAGCATTTGCAAGGGATTGTAACAGGGATTGGCTTAAGCCAAACTCAACTGTACTCATCCGGGTGGAAAGCAAAACAATAGTTACCCAATTCTTAAGGTGTGATGGTGACATATCACCTAGCTGTGACATCTGGATGATGGTACATCACCCTCTATTTCCAGATGTCTAGAATCGTGCACAATCAACCTCAGTGGTTCGGTCAACATCTTTCAGTGAGAAGCACCTAGTACTAGACACTCAGTGAGGGTTAAGGGAGAGCATCACCTCATACATGGGTTATTACCAAATCCCCCCCATTCACCCACTCCCCACCCCACCACATCAAAATACTGAAATACCATCAGCAAAGTCTGTGTTCTTGCTTCCAGTACTTGACCTTGTCTCACATTTCCGATGAGTGCCCCCACTGCTGAGTAACATTATAATAGGAGAACTTGCAATATCCCCACTTGCAAATTGATCTTGTTACATACTTTCTAAGTCCTTCCTCGGTAATAAATAAAGTGGGTGACACCCAATTCCTTGAGTAGTCTTCATTCTTAGTTGAATGTAATGTATATCTGACCCCATGGTAGTTCCAAGTAATAGTAATAGCTCTATGAATAGAGGTGATTATTATTTGCGGCTATATGAATGCATGTAAATCATACTGTATAGTGGAAAAAATGGGTCTAATAAAAATGCTTTTCCTTTGCTTGTGTGCCTCATTTCCTTCATTATAAACTTCCATTGACTGTAAGATGCCAAATTTGAATTAAAAAATGTTACTCCATAATGTGAACAAACAGAAAAATGCTCAGGCTGATAAATCAGGCATGCTAAATCAGGCATGGCGGTTCTTTAATCCTAGCACTCAGTAGGCAGAGGCAGGCAGATATCAGATCTCTGTGATTTCGAGTCCAGCCTGGTCTACATAGCAATCTTTTTGTCTTATGCTTCAAATCAAATCACTGAACTGATTGTCTTTAAAAAGCAGGAAATTAAAAAACTGACTGCAAATACTGTCAGTTATATTCTTGTTGCCAATTTCCACCAGACGAGAAATATGTACTTGACAGCTGAAAGTATGAATGGTCTAATGAAGAAAAACTTGTAGATCAGCATCTGGAAGATGTCAAATGTGACTCAGTTCACTGAGAAACTTCTGGAGCCACGTCCTATGCAGAATTTATGAGTGCACCAAGAGCAATCCCTGGGCCCATGGCACTAAAGAGATGGATGTGTATACTGAGAAAAAAGAACAAGGGGGATTCGAGCCAGTGAGAGAAACTCAGAGAAAAGTCCTTATAATTGATGTCTAAGATATGTGAGGTGGTGCACATCTGCAATCCTAACTATACTAGCTAGACAGGAAAATTACTTGAGTTCAGGTCTTCTGGGCCACAGAGTGCCCACACTAAATTTGCCATCAATGTGGTGCCCTCCAGAAGAAGTCTGTGAAGTTGCTTAAAGAGGTGTGGCCGAAGTCAGAGAAGGAGTAGTCCAGACGAATGCCTAGAGCTGAGATCCACAAGAGTGTGGCTTATACAGGTGAAGTAGGAAAGAGCTCTGTGGAGTTTTCAGACAGAAGAGAAGATGTAAAGGAATCATGATGATTGAGAAACTCCCCTTCCATTGCTGGGGTGGAAGTAACAGGGACTCATCTAGAAAGAGGTAGCTCAAGAGAGGTAGACAGGAGACTGAAATAAACATTTCTAGACCTTTGTTACCAAATTTTCTTTGTTGTTACCCTATGTGTATTAAGCTAGGGGAAAAAAATTAAATATGATTGGATAAATATTCTGAGACAATTGATGAGTATTCAGACAATGGAATTATGTAAATCTGTGTCTCTTTCAGTTAACAATGTCCACACATCTATTGGTTTAAGAAAAAAGAATAATATGTTGGCTCTGAAGGTATAAAATACGGGAAAGAGCAGATATTCAGACTCTTTAGGATCTGTTGGCCCAATGATCATTTTCGGGAATATATCTATCTATACACTAGCTTTATCATTAGGAAGAATCTGCTCTCATGGGTGTAAGAGGACAGATGACTGCTTCAAAGAAAATAAAGCCCTCATATATTACTACTCCAGCAGAAAGAGAATTGCTTTTTCCTTATAGTGCCAGCAAGGGCTAAGGCTATAGCTCAGTGGAAGAGCACTTACCTAGCATCCATGATACCCTAGGCTCTATCCACAATATTGTCAGCAGAAAAGAAAGGAAAGAAGAATAGAAGCAGAAGTCATAGAATGAATTGGGTAGGGGGCTGGAGAGATGGCTCAGAGGTTAAGAGCACTGACTGCTCTTCCAGAGATCCTGAGTTCAATTCCCAACAACCACATGGTGGCTCACAGCCATCTGTAATGAGATCTGGCGCCCTCTACTGGCATGCAGTCCTTCATGCTGTATACATAATAAATACATCTTTAAAAAAGAAGAATGAATTGGATAAAAAAATAAAGAATGGAGAATTCCAGTCACCTCTGAAAAAAGAGGGCTAATTTACTTCTCTTTCATTCTTACCTGGCTTTTATAACTTGTTTCACTAAAAGAGTTATGGTTGGATTGTGAGATGGACCCCAGTTTGTTTGATCACTAGAATTTCAGAAGGTAGTGGCACTGTTTGGGAAGATTGTGTGCAATCTTTAAGAGCTGGGTCTTACTTGGAGGAAGTGTGCTTCTGGAGGCAGTCCTTGTGGTTTGTAATCCAGGCCCATTTCCTGTTCATTCTCAGCTTCCTGAGATGGAATAAGAGCAGCTACCTCCTTCACTTGCCACCATATCTACCTAGCCGCGATGGAGTATAAACCAAACTAAACACTTCCTTGCTTATGTTCCTTCTTGTCCAATTTTTTGTTGCTTCTGCTACAGCAATAAGAAAAGTAAGTAGTTGAGAAAATATAGCAGAAATATTGATTTTTTTTTTGTTACATCATAAGAAGCCTTACAACGTTTACCTGAGTCTCCTGGAACGTGTGATGTAAAGAAATTCTCCTGGGACAGGTATGTGTTCTCAGGAATTATTACTCTTCATGTTTCAAATTTCTTATTTGTACAATGACAAAAATTTAATATTTGTTAATCGTTTCTTCATCACTTCCTGCTTAAACTATATTGATGTGTATCAGCTGGTATATAGTTGAGATTTGTCTTATTTTCTGGTTACAAACGATAACTTTTATAAGGTTTTATGGCTATAATAACTTTAGTAGTCAATTTTTATAATCTTATTACAAAGTAAATCACTAACCAAATAAAAATGCCTATAATTACAATTCTTTAAGTAAATAAATTTGATATTCTGTACTTTATGGGCAACATGGGTAAATTCAGTGCTAATATTTTCAGAAGTACTTTGTTATTCACACAGGTCTTTTCTGGGGGTTACAAATAGTTGCACATTGATGTTATTCCCAGAAACACTGCCTCCATAAGACAGAGAATTAAATTACTTCTTTAATCTAGCAACCCCAATGGGAGAATTGCAGAAAATACAACTCTCAGATTAAATAATAGTAAGAAAACTATTCTAAAGAGGAATGTATGGGAATCAAGTAGCCACCAACTTCATCAAATTGCATTTCTCAAATGAACGGAAACTTAAGGCAATCAGGAGCTTGAGTATAGCAACTAGCTTCCACACAGTGGCTGGCAATCTCTACAAAGTTCTAGATTCATTTTTCATACAGAGCTCAGAGACTCTACATCCTGGGCATGAGAAAAGGGAAGCTCTCTAGGCTCTTTCCTTGGAAACTCCTCCCAAGTAGGTTTTATTTTAAGGAACAATACTGTTTGTCACTGCTAGAAATTTGTCTCAGTGTTAGTCCCTCAGCTGAGGTGAAGTGGTCTCATACAAATGCAGAGGCAGGCCAGCTAGCTGTTCACTTCCTAAGATTTACAGATGACAAAGTCCTTGACTGCACATTTGTATGCTACGTCACCCACCCTGTTGCTTCCTAGGGATCAAGAAGATGTCTCTGGGTCTGAATCATCAGGAGGGCAATTTCCAAAGGCCTTTGTGCAAGAAGAAATCAAAGACTGCAGAAAACGTGTTGTGGGTTATTGGCTAAACAGACCCCAGCCTTCCATGCAATAATGTTAGAAACAGGATTCAGTGAACAATCTGGCACTGAGAGTTTTGTCCCTAATTATCTGCTGAATTAAATCTAGATCCCAGGGAAAATTCTAAATACTTTAAGTACTTTATAAAGTAATACTTATATTAAAGAAATTATATATTTTTAAAGTAATACTTTCTAGTACATTGAACATATTAAATGCACTTGCACAGTAACGAAAATAGTTAGATTTTGTAGGCAGAGTCAGTGTTACTACTTTTGAATGAGAAATTTTATTACATTTTCTACAGCATTGTATTTTAATTTTGTAAGGAATTACAAAACTTTACCTTCCTTGTCTTTTAAAATATTTCATATTTTAATTATTAAATATTTAAATAATATTAATATTTTTGAGATTATAATAAATTCTATCATTTTCCTCCTTCCCTTTTCTTCTTCCAAACCCTACTATACACTCCTCTTCTTGATCTTTTTCAAATACATGGTCTCTTTATATATATACATATATATATATATATATATATATATATATATATATATATTCCTAAATACATAACTGCAACATTCTCAATCCATAGTCCATATGTTACCTGTATGTATATGCTTGTTAAGATGACCATTGGTATTGGACAACTAATTGGTCTGCTCTTCCCTGAAGAGACTATTTCTTTCTTTCTCAGCAACAAGTTTAATGGAGCAGATATGGTTACATTTATAACTGTGCCTTATAAAAGCAGCACTTGAGTAAGTCCGTCCTTCCTTATTTTGCCAAGAACAATGAACTTCTATATTCTCTGTAGAAATAGCAAGTGGAGAAAATATGCCTAATACAAGTTAATAAGACAAATTTATATTAAATCACGTAGGACTCTTTATCTTGTTTCTTGGAGCTTCTTCAACTAGAATCCTTATGATCTCAGGTCAGGGAAAAGAAAGACTTTTCCATACTGTGGTATCATCATGCTAACTAATATAGTGACAGTGGCCACAATCAGTTTGTAGCTCAGGCCTTCTCCCCCATTTATATTCCTTTGAGCCTCATGACTGGACACAAGCACAGAAAACCAAAGAGAGACATGGCAAAGCCTTCTGGAGAACAGGAGTACTTGCTAACCTGCTATGGTGCGTCTACATGCATTGGTTAGAAATGCAGTCTTAAACGTTAATCAGTTTCACACTAATAGCCAAATTAGAGATTGGGTTGGGTGGCACGCACTGTAATCCCAGCACAGGCAGAGAGATCACAGCAGGCTCACAGCTAGCCTGCGAGTTTGAGACCAGCAGGCACTATACAGCAAAATCTGCCTCAAGAAATAAAATAAAACAAACAACTCAGAGGATGAAGGTATTATCTATATTTGGCCTCTATTAACAGCTATTTCCTATGCTTCAGGGGTGGGTTCTTTTTACCCCTCTCAGTAGAATACTTATAAAAAATTGTTCCAATGACTGTCTGAATTTGATTTTCTGTTTAATCATCCACTTTTCATTTCAATTTCTTCCAGAAGAGCTTTAAGGGAATAATAAAAGATACCTGTCCATTTCCCAGACACATATGCATACACATTTATAATGTGGTTACTGAAACTTCTAAAGTACTATAAAAATGAGGGAGAACACCATATATTTCACTTTGCTACATAGTTGTGAAGATTCCTTATGCTGGCTTTCTAATAATATGAGACAATTATCCACTTCCTTTAAATATTTTATTGGTAACAATAGTATGTTTATCAAGCTATTTTCAGGCATATAGAAAAAGTTAATAAAGCCTAGATCATGATTGGCCAAGTATTATAGATAGAAAAATGATATAATATTGTTCAGTCGTTTTGCTTGAACAAATGATATTATCTTGAAAAAAATTATTTTCCTTTCCCATATACAACTAGACATTGTATGGAGTTTCAGCAAAGACGGCGGGGGGGGGGCTTTATTTAGCAGGCATTCTTGAAATATTTTTAAAATAAAAATATGATATTTTCCTAGGTGACATAACATGATCTAAAAGAAATTCGTAAATTATATCCACATTTATCTATAAGGTCAACTGTGAGATTATCTCTAACCTCAACTTAAAGGCTTCATGTTCATGATTTGTTAATTGCATTAAAGATGTTCTTTTTAAAAGCCAAGAAACAAAATATTTGTTTCAGTAAACAATTTTATTTATAGTGGAATTCACAAAATTTTTATATTTTGAAATTATCCACAATGTACTATTTATTGTTTACATTGAAAAGAAGTATTCATTACAAGAAAAGATGAAAATATATACTTTTAGGCAGCATTGTTATATTTTCATTTGATACAATATGAACAAGAGATTAAAGAGAAGAGTAAAAGTTAAATATATTTTTAATTCCCTGTAATGGATTCCAAGCTACTAAAATGTTTTTGAAGACAAAAATAGAGATCCAAATACCAAAGTTATTTTTGATGAGCAATATTTACATTATATATGTATAAGTTAAGAATTGCTATAAGCAACTGTCAATTAATCGTCCCCATCAGAAAAATATTTTTGGAACCATGAATCTAAAACAAAAGGAAGCTAAAAATGAAGACAAAGAGAAAAACAGGAAGAGGAAAAGTCATCATTGCAAATATGACTTTCAGTTAAATACATTTTCTTATAAAGTGGCAAGATAATATTTACAACTGAAAAGCATATGTTATCTGTAACTTGTCTTCCCTTCTGACATGTGGGGCATCATTCCTCAGGTGTGATAGTTCATAATACATGATAGATAAGTCTGGAACTGGAGGGTCCTGGGGTTGCAGGCTGTGAATTCGTACTGGCTGCTGGAGAGAGAGAAGCTGTGTCCTGGAGAGACAACTCGGTTCTCTCCGCAGACGCGATCCGATCCACGATGCTGGACAAACAATCCAAGCTGGATAAGGAGCTTTTATCTGCAGCATATGGTAACAGTACAAGGAGAAAAAAAATGGTTTAAAAAAAAAAATCCCCACACAGACGGGCTTGCTTACGCTGCCCTTTAAACTGTAGGTCAGCACCTTTGACAGCCTAGGTCAGGTGATCACAGAGAGCCTGGTGTAAAAATTTGCAGCAAATATCTAGCAATTCCTGGGGGTAAGGGTGTGGAGGGAAGACCCCCGGCAATATTTCAAGCAAAAGTGAGTGTGTTCATGTGGGTGTGCGTGAGTGCGTGCGTGTGCATGCATGTAGTGTGTCTCTCTGTCTGCCTGTTAGGGTAATCTGTAGCAGAAAACGTATGTTTACTCTGCCAAAGCCTCCCCGTGAGAGCCTTTCATTCCTTTTCCCAGGACGGCTTGGAAGGACAGACTCTACCATGACAGACTGAACTGTGAGACTCAACAGATCTTTCAATGTCTCAAAAGTTATCCGTTCTTACCATTTGATACGTCGGGACAGTAGACGCTGTCAAAGCTGCTGTTCTTTCGGGACCAGACAGGACTGCTGCATTCCGGCTGTAGCACAAAACACACAGAAATGTATTTTTAAGCCTTTGGCAAAAGACGCATAGACCTGGGGTGCGATAGTACCGGCCCCTAGCTCCATCAACTGACTGCTCTTAGTTGCCTCCACAGCACTGATTTAGGAAGGGGCTGCTGTCTCCACATCGCCAGGGCACCAAGGTCAGTCTCTGTACTGGAAGAAGAGAAAAGCAGAGGGAAGACCATGGAATCTCGCAGTCATGTGCACTGGGTTAACCATGCAAAATGGATTGCAGTACAAGGAAGCCGTACTAATCCTGGGAGAGAACACTTTCCCAGGGCAAAAACACGTTAAAAGGTGGCCACACTGGAGCAGATAACCCTCGGGGGAAAAAATGAACCAACATTTTCTTCCTGCTTGACCTCAGAGCAGGGATTGGGACCAGGCTGGGGAGTCTAATTCTTCACTGAGTTATAAACTTGGGGATAGCTGTATGTTAGGTTCCACAGTGATGTATTTTGGAAAAAGCAGAGAAAACAATCATTTAAATTAACCTGGGATACATGACAGTCTTTTACTACCATGTACATACATACAGACCCCGCTGGGAAGTTAAAGTAGAATCCTGTACAGCAGTTTTTCTTTGCATCGTTCTGTGAACACATCTCTTAAAGCAACGGTCCCTCTGTACCTGGTTTAGAGGCGATACGAGGACTTTCCCCATAGACCAAGGTAAGAGAGAGAGCCGGTCTTGGAGTTGTGGCTTACCATTCCATCCGAGCAGTTGGAGGTGGGGCTGGTGGGCTCTGAGCAGCTCTGTCCGGGCAAGCTGTAATAGTTCTCCACCTGCTCCCTCAGCAGCTCCTGCAGGCTCTCGATGTAGCGGATGGCATTCCTGAGGATCTCCACTTTGGGGAGCCTCTGGTTGGGGTTGGTCGTGGTGCACCTCTTGAGCGTTTCGAAGGCTTGGTTGACCTTCTTCAGGCGTCTGCGCTCGCGCATGGTGGCGGCCTTGCGCCGATCCATGGTGGTGGACTTCCTCTTGCAGGCTTTGCAGGCCCACACGAGGCAGTGGCCAGCCTGGTGGTGGCCAGTAGGTGCCCGCACGTGCTCATCATCATCGGAGCCCTGCAGCTCAGCTTGGTGCGCTCCGAAGGCAGCCACTCTTGGCTCAAACTGGTCCCCAAACTCACCCTCAGGGGAAGGGATACAGGAGCTTTCATAGAAGTACTCAGAAGGTGAGAACTGGCAGGCATCCATCATGTCCATTCTTCAGAGAGGCAGGTGGGATACCTAGATTCAGCAGAGAGGGGAGAAACCGGACGCCTTGGCTGCTGCGGGCAAGCAAATCCCAGGCGGAGCTCAGGGTTTGGGATCGTGTCTCTGTAATTAACAAGGACAGACGCCTGTTGGCCAGGGTCGGTCGGTCGGTGGCTGAGGTTGGGGCTCTTTATATATTCTTGGGGGATGGGAAGGGAGGCTGGTCCCTGTAGCTGGGCATTATTAGCATATCCCACCACAACCCCCACGGGGTTGTCTGGGCAAACCTCTGCCTTGCTTCTAGAGACAATTTGGTGTTTACTGGGCCCTTTGACACTAATGATTTTACTACAGCCCAACCTGCTCAGTGGCCTTCTGGATATTCTAAACCTAGGGATCATGGGGTGGTGGGGGTGGCTTCTTGAAATCGATCGCATTTTAACACAATCAGCAGCAGCATCGTAATAAGGCATTAAACTCCGGCATTTCCATCTGACGCCAAAAGGGAACCTAGTGTCTGGAAGAATCGCCTCTTTACTCTTAGGGGCTGAGGGGGAGCTTGTTTCCCAGTTTCTTGAACTTTACCTGAAGAGATTTTTGTCAGTTTGTACCCTGGTAATAGCGTAAAAAAAATTAAAGTGGCATTTTCATTTATGGAGTGTCCTGTTTCAAAATCTGTTTGATTAAAGGACTCAAGGAGCTCTGATGAGTTTCATGGGTTTGACCTTCGCTGGAGCTTCCTTTTCAGGCCTGGCTCCGTTAGAGGTCATATTTTTTTTTTTCTGCTGCTGTAAAAAGGAAATGCCCTCAGGTGGACCAGGTGACCCTCCAGCATCCCTCCCCTCCTAGCTTCCTTCCTTCCTTCCTTCCTTCCTCACACACTGGCCTGTTCCCTCTCCCTCTGTGCCAGACCTAAGTACCAGCACAGAAAGATTCCCACGCCTGTGGCTGGGCTAGGCAGAAGTTCACTTTCTCACAGTTACACTCCCTTTCCAGCGTGGAGTGGAGTTTCCTTTCTCCGGAGTTTTCTGCTCCGCCCTATCCATTCTACAGACTAAACAGCGAGCCAGGCTTCAGGGTCGCTAATTTTCTGCTTTCAGGCCAGCTAACACCGTTACAGATGCATCCCAGCTGCCGGCACAGAGATCCTGGGCTAGTGTAAAATTTCCAGCTCCTGTAACAGAGTGACTTCACACACTTTGGCGACAAAAGCCTTTCAGAAATGCAATTTGCAGACAGGTCTTTTTTGAAACTTTGGTGGACCAAAGAAGACAAAAGGGGGGAGGTACCATTAAAAAAAAAAAAAAAAGAGCTGATTCCTCCGTTTTTTACAATGTCTCCTCCACTGTTAACTCACTTTCAGATCACTTGCGAGGGAGATGCTGTTCATATTCAAGAAACACCATTACTTAAGGTCGACACAAGTTCTTTGGGGCTTTGGACCTCGATTTGTAGCCCCATTGTAAAAAATACGGACTGTTCACTGTTCAGAGTGTCATCCAATTAAGTAAGTGCTGTGGCTCCAAAGTGTCTCTCTCTCTCTCTCTCTCTCTCTCTCTCTCTCTCTCTCTCTCTCTCTCTCTCTCTCTCTCTCTCTCTCCTCTCTCCTCTCTCTCTCTCTTTTGGCCTTTCTATTCTGATGATGATGATGGTGATGATGATGAAGGTGATGATGGTCATTGATGATGATGATGTTGACTCAAAGTAATTTTTCTAAAGCAACCATAACTGACTGATCTGGTATCTATAGGCCAGAGAAATTGTAACTGTCTGTGGAAGCAAGCACTCCTAGGAATGACCTGAAAGCCAGAGTTACAGTGTCACTCACTGCGCTTGCTAGCTCTATCTGTCTCTGTTCCCTCTGCCCTGTACTGTCACCTTGAAGACAGATTTCTTCTGAAAACCAGACCCTGTCTCACATCCAGGGACTACTTAATCATCTAGCCAATGGGAAACCCAACTATACCGTACTGGGGCCTAGTTACAAATGTATGCCTTTGAAATGAATGCAGTATTAGGACAATATGAGAGAAAAAAAAAGTCACACTCCTGAAAGCAAGGCTCCTGCCTCATTTATGTGGATGCATATGAATGCACACAGAACAAACATGGAGCCTCTGGGACTGACATTGTTTTGGAAAGGAAGATATTGTCACCCTCAAATTCACAGCAAGAGCTATAGAGAGGCTCTGCTCACCAACCACACAACCCAGAACCATGAACCTTCTCCTCTTCCTCTTCTTTCTCCCCTTCTTCCTTCTCCCCCTCTTCTTTCCTCCCTTCCCCTTCCTCCTTCCCTTCCCTGTCTCATATTTAAGATAACTAAAACAACTTAGTGATTTGGATGCAAATTTGGTCCTTACAGTTGAAGTGGAAGACAGGGATTCTGCCCTGCCTGTCTTAGGACTGCCTCCCAGGCTGGCCTCTCCGTGTTCCATGGATGTACCTACTAGCTACTGCCTTGAATCTGCCAGACATGGCTGGTTTACTAATCTTCACCATTTCCACATAGTCACCCAGTACCAGAAAGGATTCTGTCTCTCTCTCTCACTTTTTTTTTTTTGTCTTCATTTTTTAAAGTTAAACTTTAACTCTGGGGCTGGCTAATTTTCCCTTGTCCACACGGGGATTTCAAACAGTCTCCTTGTCCTCAGAAATGTCACCAAGCCCCGGGAGGTGATCCTGTTTGCTTCATACAGTCACTCTCTCTCAGTCTTCAGGGGCTTCCTCAGCTACTGCAAGCAGAAACTCATGCAAACTGGAGTCTTTCTCTGGGCTCCTGTCCTGGGAAGACGCTGTCACTCAGGGGCCCCTGTCAGTAGCAGAAGTTCTCAGAGGTTACGGCTGTCTTTGGTAAGGTGATCTCCAAACAAATTTACCCGAGTGCAGCAGGCAGAGTGGAACTAAAGAAGCAGGGGGAAACACAAGCGGCTGGATGCTTAATGAGTCCTGCTGAGGGGAGACAGGGTCCGGGTTGAGGGCCCAGGGGACTCAAGTGCTGAAAATAGGATCTCAGAGCACAAGAATAAAAAATGAGTCAAAACTTTCAAGCCATAGCCACAGCTTAAAAAAAAAAAAAAAGAGGGAGATCAAAAACTTGAGGTAGTCTGTAAAGAAAGAAGAAAGTCTACTCCTGAGAGATGAGAAAGGCTCCCTCCCCACTCAGAAAGCATGGCTGTTCTCTTCCAGGACAGACCATGTGGGATTTGGGTGAATCTTATAGCAAAAGACAAAACAAAATTGGAGAAATTGAAAAGGGAAGTATAGGAAATGTATATTTGGTATATATATATATATATATATATATATATATATATATATATATATATATTACAGAGAGACACAAAGACACATGTATACACATAAGACACTTGTATACACACACATACACACACACAACTGTTTCTCCTCACTTCTGCCTCTACCTGCAGAACTCTGCTTTTGCTTCTTGTAGATGACTTCCCAATGTGCTAAACAATTTTCAGTTGTTATCAGCTCCGGGAGGGAGCTGGGCACACCTATGTAAACACATTAGTACCTGCCAGAGTTGTAAGAGGAATCTGTGGACAAGACAGCTGAGGAAGACATTGGCCTCTGCTTGAATTCGAAGGCTCCCAGGAGAGATCAAAGGACTATATAAGGGCATTTAGCAGCCTTGAGAGGAGAGAGAATAGCATGTCCCCTCAGCACTGCCATTGTTGCCCCCTGCACATGGCAGGGGCATTTCATCCCACAGAATGACTCAGAACTTAGGCTTGCAAAATAACTTTCTTTTTGCAGACAGGATCCTCTAGTACTGAGGATCATCTAGGAAAGATGTGATTAGTTTTTGGAACTGAATGGAGAATTCTGTGGAAGGGACTACCATGCTATTGCCTCTAGTAATGATCAGACAGTGAGATATATAATGTTTAAAATCATATGTAGATGTAAAAGCATTTTTTAAACCTATACATGGGGATATGAGAGAAAAAGTCTCTCAATGAAGAAAGGGGACATTTCCAAAAGGAGAGTATGAACAGTAGAGGAATGTCTTCATAATTTTAAAAGGGATTTTCTGCATCCTGATTTCCCCTGCCTCTCTTAATAGTTGTTAAGAGCTCCAAATTTCTATCCCCCTCACAAAAAAACCTCATGAAAGAGTTTGGCAGAAAATTGAGATCATTTGACATAAGCAAATTTCCCCAATGTCAAGGTTTAGAATTCCACGATACTGTAGGATGATGAAAGTTAGCTCTTGAGAGACTTATTGACATTTGATATCTATGAATTATTTCAATAATAGCATAACAGAAAATGACTCATTACTTAATATTTGACATTATATGAATCTCTGGAAAGAGATTTAGGTTCAATCCCAAAGTCCTTATCTTTACCAAGTTATTATGTCTTAATTTTCTGCTCCCATAGCCTTGTTTATTTTGGCTTTGGCTTCGGTTAAAGATAATCATCATTAATATCAAACAAAAACAGTTTAATCACAAATACATCAAGGATTTCATTGGAAAGCCTAACATGTCATCTATAGTACTGAAGGTCACATGAACTCTTTGGAAAATATTTTCTCTATTTAAAGAAGAGGCTTCCAAAGGCAACCTCACTCTAAACAATTTCTCAGGTTACCCAGCTAAGAATGATAGAGAAGATTTGGTTTGCAAAGACTGAATAAAATCCATCAACAAGAAAAGATCATGGGTTGATAAAAACATTCTGCTGCAGAATAGTTCGTAGTACAAATCTTATTAGAAATATGTGTAATTCTAAGGTAAATGTCTTCTCCTGCTCAGTTATGATATGTCAATTGCACAAAGAATTCAGTTTTTGAAAATACTGATATAGAAGCACATTTTAGGGCAAATCCTTTGGTTGCCAGAAAAACATTCATAGACATATTATATGTATGGCTATTAAGGCTAGAGACCACCCAGATGCAGTTACACATATTTGGGTTGGGTAGTTTGACTAGCAAATGTTTTGGCATTTATTTTTGGAAATTATGCTGTAATTTGGAGTTTGCTAGCTAGCTGCTCTCTGAGAAAGAGGTTTATAGAAACAATTGTCAAAGACATCCAAATAATTCTACAGATCATAGATGTTCTTGCTCCTTTTCCAAGGCTTCCCTTTCTGGATGAAAAGTAGTCCAGAGCATAATCTTGCTTATTATTTCCCTGTCTTTGAGTACTGACTTTATACTTACCAGATAAGCTTCTACTCCAAGAATCCTCTGAAATAGCAGTAATAAATGCAGTCCTCTGGTTATAGTCAGATTATATTAATACAAAACTAAGGACAGCTCATCCTCTTGCTCAGGATGATTACTCTCCCCAGCCAAAACCAGCAAAGGCAAGGAACATGGCTTGGGGTGGCATACCTCTTGACGGGCAATTGAGATGTTGCTACTATTATAAAATGAAAAGAATTGATGTTAGCGTCAGTCTGTATTTTCTTGATTCAACACTTAGCATGTGCTATCTTCGTGGATGTTCACAAGCCCACGGGGCAGGGAGTACACTCCCTCCTATTGTTTTATGGACAGGGAATGAGAACTAAGCGGGAGCAGGGTTGGCTCAGGTTGTACAGGAACAGCCTGGATTTAGTTTAAGCAGAGCCCTCGCGGAGACTCCGTAGTTCGCTATGTAGCACAGCTACCTGCTTCTCTCAAACTTTTAAAAGGAATTATATGCCAATGTCAGATTCCTCAACCAAACTTTCTGAGTTTTAGTTGTTTTTTTTTTTTAGAAGAACCCAGACTTTTTCGTATGATCAGAAAATAAATTAGTTGCAGAAAAGCATACCCAACCATAATGCCCTAAATCTGAAATGCTCCAAAATCCGCCCCCCCCCCTTTTTTGTATGTTGACTGTCATGCTCACAAAGTTTCAGGGTTTGGTTGGATTTCGGGTTTAAAGACTGAACCTCAACATTTATGCAAATATCACAAACTCTGAAAAAAAATCTTGAAAATGGAAATCTTTCCAATCCCAGGCCTTTTGGATAAGGGATTCTCAACGTGTACTGGCACCAGGAAGGATTTTAAAAGGGGGCAAAATCGAGCTGCCTGTCTGCAGGGTGCATCGTCTGTGCTGCTCTCTGGAACTCTGTCTTACTCTTCGGAGGGCTAGGACACGGAGTTACGCTGGGAAATACTTGATTCGTTTGATTTTTACATCTGAGCTCTAGAGCGGCTGCGGGGTTAAGAGATTTGGTAGGGGGGTGAGAGGTGTGGGTGGTTGGCGGAGGAACGTTTTTACGGAATGCTGGACAGAAGCACAGGTTTAGCAGAAGCCGCATGCTTTTCTCCTCTTTACATCCCACTGTGTTTCGTGGTGGTCGTTTTTTCCCCCTGAGGTTACAGGATAAACAGACGCGGCACACGTTGTAAAATCTTCATGGAGTAGAGCTCCTGGGGCTTCCGGGTCTCTGGGGCTTTGCTGTTTGGTCCAACTAAGAGGTTTCATGTGTGTTGTTGTTATCTTTTGCTCCCAACTATTTAACCCTTCCATCTCTTGAAGCAACCCCCCCACCCCCTTCAAAAACACCCACCACCCCTCTTCAAGAGACAGATTGTTCCTTTCTTTTATCTTTCTGTTTGGAAAATAAACTCAAGCCAAAGAGCACTTGAAGATATACATTCTAGTCGGCTGGGGGGTTAGTCTAGTTCAAGAAAACTGACTAGCAGGCCGTGGGCCCTGAGTACTTCAGGTCTACACTTGGAAATAGTGTAGAACACCAAGGAATAGGAAAAATAATAATTTGGGCTAAATTAATTGAACTTCTTCTAGGGAAATGAATGAAGAAATTTTACTGTATTTAAAATAAAATTTCAGAGTAAGTAAATCTCATTCATATCACCAACTATAGAATAGTAAGGAAAAGAAAGGAGAGTAGAAATGCTTTCTGGATACTTCCTTCTATTAATAACAAGTACGAGATCTACATGGAATATTAACGTGCCCAGTTTGAGTCTATAGCCCTAAAATTCATTTTCCTTTCTTTATATTAGGCTGAGAGAAAAGGCCCAAATAAACAGGCACATGTGGTATCTAAGTTAAAATATGGCTATTCTCTATTAGTTTTGTACACATGACCTCATGGGGTTTTTTTTTCCAGTTAAATCAAATTAAGGCCACCTTCGTACATGTAGAAACGTATTAATATTTTAATATTACAATACCAGGATCTTCACACATTTTATATACAATGCTTAATTCCACATTTAAAATATATTCTTTGGGTTTACATAAAAACGAAAGTACTAAGACTATTTACAAAAGTACATTAAACACCATTCGGATTAAACGTTCCCACTTGGATTTAGACAGGAATGAACTTCGTTTGCAACCGATACGAAAGGGCCTTGTGACCATAATAAAAGTTAATATGTAGCCGGGCGGTGGTGGCGCACGCCTTTAATCCCAGCACTCGGGAGGCAGAGACAGGCGGATCTCTGTGAGTTCGAGGCCAGCCTGGGCTACCAAGTGAGTTCCAGGAAAGGCGCAAAGCTACACAAGAGAAACCCTGTCTCGAAAAACCAAAAAAAAAAAAAAAAAAAAAAAAAAAAAAAAAAAAAAAAAAAAAGTTAATATGTTATATATATATATATTTAAAAAAAAAACCCAACCAAACTAAAGCTAAGTTCTAGAGCTAAGCCAACAGCGGTTCCAAACAATAATTGTATAATAATATTATTATTAAAGGACTTTTTCACTTGAGGTGGCTAGGAGTTTCTCTTTCTGAGTGTCTCCGGCCTTTCATAAACTCTAGGGGTCTGGGAGCCCTAACCTAAACGATTAGGCGTTAAGGAGTCTTCCTGTTGATTGAAGAATGTCCCAAATGCTGGCTGAGTTACTTCTCCACCACCTCCTCCACGCTGGAGAGTTTGCGTTCTTCCGAGGAAATACTGTCCACGATGGACGAAAGGTACTGAAGACTGCTGGTGGCTGGGGAATCCACGCTTGCTCCTCCTAAACACAGGGAAACGAACACAGAGAGCGCATATAGCAACCCACAGCTGTGTCGGGGCGCAAGAGGATTGCATCCCGGAGGTGGGGGGGAGGGAAGGAGAGCCGGACTTTGACCGTGTATCTCTGAGCTCGCGTTGAGCGCTCTCTGTTCGGCCAGAGCATCCGGGTGCTGAGCCGGAGGCTTCCAGGGCAGCCCAGTGCCCTTTACTTTACGTTACCTTCCTTAGCAGTTATCACGAGCCCCCTGGAATGATCCGATACACTTGGCCACTGGGGGCTGCAGGTGCGCAGGAAATCCGCACCCTCAAGCTGGGAAGAAAAAAAAAAAACCAAAGCAACAGATTAGGAAAGAAACAAATTCCGGGAGAGGGGGAGGAGGAGGCTTGGGGGTGTCTCCCCTGCTTCCTTGGGCCGGACCGCATTTCCTGCTCAGGGCAGGGGCTCGGTCTTCTTGGGTCACTGGGGGTTCATTAGAGGGGAAGCAGGGCGGGGTTGGGGTAGGGGGACAAGCAGGTGGAGGTTAAGGCCTCACGAAGGCGTTTAATCAGTCTTTACATTTCCCTGCCCTGGCAGCATCTGGGCTTACAATTTCTTGCTTGGGTCTGTAGCTGTAGGGGTCCACCCCCAGCTCCTGCATTTTCTCTTGCTGATCCAGCCGGTGCAGCAGGTCTTGCAGACGCTCGATGTAGCTGATGGCGCTCCGCAGAATCTCCACCTTGGGCAGCCTCTGGTTGGGGTTGGCCACAGTCCGGCGCTTCAGGGCTTCAAAGGCCTCGTTGATTTTCTTCAGCCTCCTCCTTTCGCGCAGGGTAGCAGCTTTCCGCCGATCTGTAGGGGCAGATTTTCTCTTGCAAGTCTTGCAGGCCCAGATCAGACACTGGCCGGGGCAGTGGGGAGGTTGCAGGCCTGGAGGCGCCAGCACATGTTCCTCTCCGCTGCTGTCGCTCCCGGCTTCCTGGGGCATTTGGTCCTGGCAAGGGGACAGGGTACCATCACTCCCTGGATACAAAGGAGAGCCCTCTGCTACTTCTAATGGCTGCAGAGTCACATTTTCTCCATCTAAGAAGAAGAAATAGGAGCCAGTTTCAAAAAGGTCCATCATCATGTTCTCCTCCTTGGCCTCTGACTGATCTGAACTGGGTGATGGACTCAAAAACCCAGAGGAGCCACCCAGATGGCATTTAATTAGTGCGGTGACATAAGTCAACCCAGCTTTATATATAGTAGCTCCTGAAACTCAATCCAACTTTTAGCTGTCATGGACTATCAGTCTCCCAAAGTGATTACAGCTAGCGCTCACTAGAACATCTAGTTTGAAAGAAAAAAAGGAGAAATGTCACCTCTCAGAGTGATGTGACAGTCTACACGACAAACAGGTTAAAAAAAAATACACAGAGAGAGTCACATCACCAAAACATTCAGTGCTTCCTATTTTGGACAGTTTAGACACTAACCTGCTAACCAGGCAACTTCAAAACAACTGGGGATTAAGCCTGCCCGGTTCCCCTCCCTCCAGGGTTCATCTGAATTCTAAGTATAGACTCATGATGAGGGATTTCATAGGCAATAGCCATTGCTCCAAAATAGCCTCATTAATATTTCCAGTGTGGTTCGGCTCTTTTCTCTCTTCTGCCTGTCAAAAAGATGCTATCCCTGTGATTAAAACCATGACCAGTCCTTCAAAGGTTACACATGGCTTTCAGGCCTCAGCCTCAATAGAAGCAGGTAAATAGTCTCTTTCCTCTCTTTTTACTAAATCTGTAAGATGAGGTGGGAGTTGTGGGGGTGGCCGAAGGGTGCTCACATCCCATGCTATTCTATGAAATGACTCGGGATTCTTTCATAGTGACCTTCCTTGGCTACCAATGTTATTTTACAGAGTGGTAACTAAAATCTGAATTCTGCTTCCTTTCCCAGTTGGAACAATAGTATATAAAGTTAGGAGTGAGCTACAAGAAAGATAAAATACGTGTAACAACCCACTTAAAATAGTTGTTGTTAAAAACAAGCCACACAACAGTTGCTTGATATTTCATGCGTATCTTTGGCCTCATCCCAAGTGTTCTTGCTCTGCACGGATTTTTCTTCACATTCTCACTATTCACTGACTCCACCAAAGTGGTTTGCTAGGATTCAGATGACAGAGGAAGCAGCCAAGACACATGTAATGAAATAAATGTCTTTTTATGGCACTTCCAGCACATACACATGTAGTTCCCAGTGCAAAGCGGTGTATAGAAGGCTCCCAGATTTTAAAGAACTCACTTTCCGACCTAGCTGGATTGAGTTCCATTTCTGTGCCTATGGATAACTTCTATTTGAACTACTGCAAGATGACAGTGGTTGCTTTATTCAGTTAAGTAAGGGTTCAATAAAATATTATCAGACATAAGATTTATGCAGCATGTAGCTGTGCAGTGAACATTAGTTATCACACATAGTATAAAATGTGGTTGGGGCTAAGCTTTACAAGGTGAATAAGGTATAGCTGGTGTTTTCTCCTCTCTCTCCTCGGCTATTCTCTTTTTCCCTAACCCCTTGCTCTTCTTTCTTTGATTTTCTATCCTTTCTGAGAATTATAGAAGGCATACTTCCACTACCAACAAGTAGCTTTTGGAATAAAAGCCATACTTTAATAGTCAGTGCCTGAAAAGCTGGATGCAAAGTATAAGGTCTTATTCTACCTCAAACAGTGATGATTGTAGGCTATATTCCCTATGGCTTCCCTTTTCAAAAACTAAACTAAATTAAAAGAAAAAAGCAATGTAAAAATCACTATCATATAATTTAGAAATTAGTTAAGATTTAACCCAAGATGTTGTGTTTATTCTGGGAGGTAGCTCTTTGAAACCTCCATTGAGACCTGAACTTTGAATGTTACGTTGGAGCAATTTTGGCTGGTTTTGTGTTTTTGGTGTTGTGTAGCTGTGTAATTCCTTATCAAGCCAGAGAACCATCATTACACTCTGGGGTGGTAGAAAACATTAGGGAGAAAAAGGAGAGTGTAATACTTAAGTTGTGTTATTTCATTCAATTTCCACCAGCTGCCTGGTTACCAAGATTAAGACTGTAGACTGGAGGCTTGTGAACCTTAGGGTCCAGTCTAGCTTTTCATGTGGAAATGAGCTTTTGTTTTTAGCTACAAGCTGTGCTGTCTCTTATACATAGAAGACAACTTGAAAAGTTAATTTTTGAACAGGGGAGTCACATAGCATTATTACTCAAATAATTAAAATAGTGTCCTGATCACTCTTCTAATAATTCTACCTCTTCTCACTGAATGTAAATATAGAATTATTAATCACTTTGACAGAAGGACAGAAGCAGGAGTGGAAAGAAGACAAGACATGGCCCTGGAGTTGGGTTGGGAGAAAACTTCAAAGGAATTTGCTCAAACTTAACATCTCAATTTCCCATAGTCTGTCCTTGAGATTGATATAACGGGCAGAAAAATGGATGTGTTTTCAAAGTTTGTCATTAAAAAATGAAACTTCTAAAATTGTGAAATCACTTTAACAATGGAGCACCATTGAACAGGGGAAGGAAAAGCTTGACCAGTAGGCAGTGAGTGCAAACTGGAACAAGAAGGACTGGTGTGCAATTGCACACCACAGGGACACCAGAAAACAATAAGGAAGTGTGTGTGTGTGTGTGTGTGTGTGTGTGTGTGTGTGAAACAGAAGGGTTGGCAGAGATGACTCCATTGGTAAACCGCCTGCTGTGTGAAAGGACAAGCTGAGTTCAGATGCCCGGAAGCCTTGTACAATGCTGGGCTAGGTGGTACATGACTAAGAAAACCTAGCACAAGAGAAGGCAGAGACAGGTTCCCTGGGACTTGCTGGCCAGGCAGTTGAGGCAGAAAATAGTGGTTGGTGGTCTTGAGTTCAGAGAGAGGTGGGGAATGATAAAATGAGATATTAGAGGTTGAGATTCAGAGACAGGTGGGGAATGATAAAATGAAATCATTAGAGGTTGACTTTAC
Organism: Peromyscus maniculatus bairdii; assembly: GCF_049852395.1. Taxonomy (NCBI): domain Eukaryota; kingdom Metazoa; phylum Chordata; class Mammalia; order Rodentia; family Cricetidae; genus Peromyscus; species Peromyscus maniculatus. Next base: position 31,938,888 of record NC_134869.1, read on the forward strand.
CCTACTTACACATGCATACACATACACACATTAGAAGATGACACGTTAAAAGCTTGCAACATGAAGAAATGTTGAGTGTTTAAGAAGGTATGTTAAACTTGATTCGAATGTTATATAACGTGTATATGTATCAAAACACATCATACCACACTTATGTATAAATTCAAAATAAAGATGTAGCATGACATATAAAATCCTTTTATTGCTGAGGTTAGTAGAGAATCTAGGCCAAAAAAAAAAAATGTCACTGCTAAAGTTTCAAAGCTTGGTCTATGGAAGTGCCCACTAAGGTAAAGCCATCCCTAGAATCTGCTAACTTTAAGATGTATGAAGTAGATGTTACACATCACAAACTTGCTAAAGAATGTGGAAACTCCCACTTAATCTTTTATACATTACATATAGAAATGTAAGAGAAGAGAATTATAAATTATAAACAGAGAAGATTCGGGGAACTTCTGAATGGCTGTTAAAGGTGGCTTTTCTTCCCATCAAGTTAGCCTTTTTCTACTGAATTATTCCCTACTAAATTGTAAATTCCCATTCCCACCATGTTGAAGAACTTCTGTAGTACAGTAAAACAGTATCAGTCTTCTCCTTAGCATGAACAAATTTCTACTCCCACTTCCTACTTTATTCACTCTTTCTTTCTTTCCTTCCTTCTTTCTCTTCCTTCCTTCCTTCCTTCCTTCCTTCCTTCCTTCCTTCCTTCCTTCCTTTCTTTCTTTCTCCCTTTCTTTCTTTTCTCATTTGTTGTTTTGGAAGTTGTAGACAGGAATGGGGATGTAGGAATAAGAACATTCTAGCATGGGCAATAGCTGTCCTTTTAGAATCGCTCAGTGGGAAAAAGTGCACTGACCCCAAACAACTACCTAGTGTACTCTTGGAACTCAAATTGTTTACAAAATGTGAGAGGCTTATAATTACAGTTATATTATTTCTCTATAGAACATGAGGGAGACACAATGGTATCTACGAGTTAAAGAGGCTGGTGTAAATTCAAACCATCCCATTTTAAATAGTTAAAATATATCTTTAAAAATTTGGACAGCTTAAGTAGCAACGGGAATTACATTGTCATTAACAACCTGCTCAAGGAACCCTGAATTCATTAATCATAAAATCTTACACTAGGCAAATGGTAGAACATTTTCCAATCATTTGTCCTCTCATTCATAATTCATGATTATTTTCAAATGCATTTTTTGTCATCTTCTCCCCAAAGTTTGAATATATCTAGTTTTTGTCCAAGGAAAGAAGAAACAAGAAAAGCACTGTGGATAACTTAGTAGCGAAAAAGATTGGGGATAACTTATTTAGCAGCAGATTTTAACTATGCATCTTTAAGAAAGTAGAACAATGTGTCGGGAAGGGGGCAGAATCTTTGGAGCAAGACATTGTTGTGGCTTCCAAGCCTTAGTTTTTTGGTTTTTTTTTTTTTTTTGATTGCTTGTTTTTTATGAGATCAAGTAGTGTATCTGATAAATATCTCATAATTTTGATGTTAGCATTTGACATGAAATAATAACACACAAACACACACACACAAAGTTGGTGCATAACATGCAGTGCTCACTCAGTAACTATCAATTTTCCTCCTTGATTCATGAGGCTTTAATTGAACTACCCATGCTAATCATACAAAATAGATTGTCAAACATAGTACAGAACATGTTTGAGATAAATTTGGGGGGAGGGGGTTGGTTGTTTGTTTTAAAGATATCAAAGTGAAAATATTACAAACAGCAACTCTACTAATAGTGCTTTATGTGCTTATGCCCTAGTCAAAATTTCAGTTTACTGGGAACAATGACAGTGGCTCAATTCACAGAAACGAATAGCCCAGGAACTTTGCAGAAGAATGCAGTCCTTTCAGGGTGTGTAACAGGGAAGAGTCTCTGAGGATTCGGGACTCAGAGGAAGGATGACTTAGGGACAGAGGGCTTAAGATGTTAAGTTGATCATTTCCAGAAAGAGAAGTTGGAGCTTTTGGAGAACTGTGTTTTTTGAGTGGCGGTGAAGGTAAGAGGAAGTTCAAAGAAGAGACTGACACAGGGAAGGGGATGAGAGTTTGGTAAAGAAATTTCTGGGGGCTATCGCTAGGGTTTGGGGCTAAATCATTATATAACCAGATGCAAAGAAACCATTAGCTGAGAAGGTAGAGCTCAGGGCCAGCAATGAAAAAAAAAAGGAAACTTGCGTGGAAGAGAGTATAAAAACCAACAGAATACAAGACTAGTTCTGCAGAAACATGGATGAGTGCCCCCCCCAAGGGAAGGGGAGGGAGCAGCCTGCCAGTAAAAGGCAAAATTCAGAAGACGCCATGCCTCAAACTTGTGGACACCAAGAAACATGAACCCTGGGCACCTGTAACTTACTTAAGCAGCCAGCAATGTGTGCTCAGAGATTCCTAAACACGATGGTAAAAATAGCTTTGCACTTAGACTGAGAGAACATGTGAGTCACTTCTGGGGACATGGGGGAGGGACCAAAACCAAGTAGAGGAAGAGAAAGCTCTGAAAGGTCAATGCTCTACACTCCCAAAGGTACAAACAGAAATGGGGTAGGACCGAGACAGGGGACACCTGAGTCGTGAAGTCTTTTGTGAAACCCAAGAGAAGGAGAATCTTGAAGCTGTTCTCCAGATCTTTCCAGAAACACTTCACTCTTCTGAGAGTAGGAAGACAAGCTCCTAAGAGCCGGCGTTCAGTTTATGCAGCAGCCTTCAGGCTGCTGCTCATCTCTTTTGGAAGCATGATTTTCAGGAAAAAGATAGAGACTCCAATCCAAGAAACACCCAGTGTCTTGCCTCTGTATTTCTGAATTTCAGGTTAAAAAAATCTGTGAACCATTAGAAATTTTACAGGTTAAGTTTTCCTTTTATGTGAGTGACTGATTGACATGAGCTTGCTTAACACTGAGTAGATGCCTAGGACTCCTGATGGAAATTTCGCCCTATAGCCAGGACAGTCTTAGAGCCATCAGAACAAGATGGTTTTGCTGTATGTCCAGAAGAACACTAAGGATGTTTCCATATGTCTATTCATTTAGGAGATTAATGGACCGTGCGCACAATGCATGCAGAAAGCTTTTCCTTTAAGAATTACTGTGGCTCACAAATGTGAAGTTTGGTGTTAAACAGAGAAGTCCTAGGCCTTCCTTTGACTTGAACAAGCAAAATCGTTTTTCCAAGTTTCAGTTAACTAGACTTTAAACTGAAATAATCACTTCATAAGATGGTTTCAAAGATTAAAAGAATTTCATCAAAACAATTATAATGTCTGACACGTAGTAAGTTCATTATTAGTAGTATTGCTCTATTTAACCTCCAATTAAAAAGTACAAAATAACTCAGTCATTCAAACAAATCATATGAACAGAATTTTGTTTACCATTCTATGCAAATTTTATACTACATAATTTTTATTTAACTATATTGCCCTCTTCAAATATTACATAAATGCTTTTGCACAATGCTACATATAGTTAATATTTAAAATGTGTAAGGTGTATAGGGTTTCTAGGTTGCTTACATCTTTTTTAAAAATTAAGTGAATTATGATATTTACAGTATCCAAATTACGGAGGTGCCTGGTGTTACCGTCCTGCTAAGCTAAACAGATGTCTCTGGTATTGAATGGTTATCCAAGTATTTTGTTACTGCCCCCCAACTGGCTGCTTATGACATATTGCCCAATTTGGTTGGTGCTTTAATGCCAGTGTCAGGGCATACTGTGACAAATAGCCACCACTGTACAAACACACTGTTCCATAAAGCTTCTCCACCAGTTTGGGAAATGGTTGTTTAATCATCTATTCATATTTATTTCTAGGATATGGACAATATATATTAGTTTGTAGGCAAGTCATTAAAAATACAAAAGGGTATAAAAAAGTTTCTTTGCATACAATCTGTAAATTCATGTGAGCATCAAATGGTCAGCACATCACTGATCGCACAGTGACAGTGTCTTCTCTGATTTCATGATCAGTGCTAGATGTTGAGATGTTAGAAAAGTTTTGCCGTATAGTCTTATAATAGAATAATACTATTTTCATTACATTGATGAAACACATTGATGGTTATATTGAAACACATTGATGGTTATATTTTCTTGTAATTGAGTATAAGCAAGATATCATGAGAAGTTAGGTGCTTAGGTAATAGTGTGAGGTTTGGGAGTCGCTGCTTTTGAAGTTAGTAGAATGAAAAGCAGTAATGTGTGCATGCATTTATATCTCATAAAGCGTCTGTGATTTAACTCTGAAGAAGTGTGAGTCACAGAATTTGGATTAAAGGGTTTTAAACAAAAGATTGCAAAGCACCAAGCTTATTTCATGGTTTCCAAGTCTGTTCAAAAAACACAATATTTTAAAACAGTGTCAAGCAGGAAGGACAGAGATGGGAAAGTGCAGCATATTGAAGAGGGAGGGAAATGTGATGTCAACAGACAGTGTTATCTAAGTCCTGAGTCACATGGTGTGTGTCCTATAGTCTCTTCCCCCATCACTCAGGCTTTACTTATAGAAGTCATCAGGAAAAGGTTGTGGATGAGCACTGGATCCTAGTAGATAGAAAGTGTGTAGATCCACAGGACGCAAGCATGCTCTGACTGTCTGTTCCAAAGCTACAGATCACCTAGACCAGGAATTTTCGACCTTCCTAATGCTGCAACCTTTTAATACAGTTCCTCAAGTTGTTGTGACCCCTAACCATAAAATTATTTCAATATTACTTCATGTAATTTTGCTACTGTTATGAATCATAATGTAAATATGGGATATGCAGGATATTTGATATGCCACAACCCACAAAATGAGAACCATTGACCCAGAAGAACATCTTTCTCAATTGATTTTAGATATCAAAATTCAAACACGGTCAATGGCTATAGAGAAAAATAGAAAACAGAGGAAACTTCTAAAAAGCACATGGTAGAGAGCTTTCTAGAATCTTTTCAGGAGCAACTTTACCTGTTAAGAGTTGCCCCCATAATTTGGGCAAATTCAAAGAATGTAAACTGCAGTGCAATCACATGAACATATTTGGTTTATGAACATGATTACATTGAATTAAACCAATTACATCATGTGAGCCTCTCATAAAACAATTGTTACTGATAAAGCCTTTTCATAAAGAATCTTTCCTTTCATATAGTTTCTTCCAAAATATAGATGGAATATATTTCAAATTTGCAGCTCTCCTTTCTCCTCCTCCTCCTCCTCCTCCTCCTCCTCCGCCTCCCACTTCTCCTCCTCCTCCAATATAGAGTTTCTCTGTGTAGCTCTGGCTGTCCTGGAACTCACCCTGTAGACTAGGCTGGCCTTGAACTCACAGAGATCTGCCTGCCTCTGCCTCCCCAGTGTTGGGAGCAAAGGTGTGCACCACCACCACCCAGCCTTAGTTATTCTTCAATCAGGTTTAATACTCAAGAAACAAGAAGAAGCCATTTTACTTCATTGCTGTTTTTGTTGTAGTTGACAGAATGGAGATAATTAATTTCACACCTCATTCTTTAAAAAGGCTAAACCTTAAAACACTTTAGTTCTCAATATTCTAAATTATTTAGAAATAGTCTGGTTTGGGTCTTTCCTTTTCACACCTGGTAGATGCATTGCTTTAAAATCCTATAGACTGAGAGCAGAAATCAACAAAACAAGATATTTGTGTGCCCATAAACACTAATACTCTTTTTGCTATGCAAATCAACCTAGACTGTAAGGAGCAGAATCTCTAGGTATGGTGGATTTTCAGTAAGGTAAGTTGCTTTTCACACAAACAGGGATCTCTTAATGTGCTTTCCTCTACTCTACTGGCTTTCAAATCCTCTTGGAATTGACAGCAATGGTCTATTTTGACACTTAGCATTAATTTCGTTTCAATAGGACTATTCTCTCGGGGGTTGTGGCAATTTAAGATTTTACCAACTTTTGATAGGTCTCTTTGTTGGAAATTCTTTCTGCCTTCAGAGGACTAGGCAGCAGCAGCATGTCATAGAGCCATTAGCACAGTTTACCTCTAGTTCCACCCTACACTTTCACAAAGGGAAACTTTGGATGGATGTCATAAGAAGTGAAAAGAGAAAAAGCAGTTAGTCCTCTGGATGAGGGGCCATGGCTTATGAGAGCAGTAAATACATGCAAGAGCTTTGTTTTTAAACTGTAGCCATCTACATGCATCTAACAGAATCTGATTATAGTCCGTTTATAGATTTTATTTCTTCCAATGGAAGTCATGGGTGCCCAAATCAGTGCAAGTGAGCTCGTTTCACAGTGATGGCTGGGGGTACAAACAGAACCCAGGCAGGGGGCTAATTATTTTATTCGCTGTGAAATATGGCCAATGTTACTAGGTTTTATATGAAGTCAGAAAATTGTCTCATTTTAAGGTATTTAATAGGTATTTAATAAGGGGTGCAGATGCATACGGTATTTAGCAAAGAAATGAAGTCATACCATCAAGTAGTTGGCTTTTCCCATGACACAACAAGCAGGGTTTTTTTTGTTAGTTTTTGTTTTCAGTCACTGAGACTCATTACCTCACAAAGAAGGAATGCAAGAATAAAGGGTTGCTTTGCACTTTATCAATTTGTCGTGGTATTCCTGGAAAAGTTTTATGTTTGAGCTTTGCCAAAGAGCAGCAATTATTTTATGGTTGGTACATTGAAAATTGGTTGCAGTTGTGATATTTGGCTGTTTTGACACTCTTTTTACCATTTTGTCCAGATAAATTAATATAGCTTAGTCTTTCAGAATATTTGTTATGATTGAATAACACTAAGAAAATATTCTGCCTTAAAAAATCTCCATCCTTTCTAGATATTAATTCTATAATCTTACATATATGATTGAAAATAACTAGACTTCTCATGTTTCCAAACCGTATCTTTGAGGATTTTATTTTTTTAATGTTTTTCTAAAACTTTAATAACAGATTTTTTTCTTTAGTCTGATCCATGTCAATTTACCAAAACGCTTGTTTGTTTTTTTCTGACTTTGAAGAAAATCCCAGGTTTTTCAATGGAATAAGCATCTTTTAAAGATTAAAGTCATGATTAGAATCAGCATGGGGGTATATGATAATACTGTAAGGCTATTTTTGGCCATGTGACTTACTTAAAGTTATGTGTGTATATATATATATTTGTTTTTTAGTCTTTGGTTTTGTTTTGTTTTGTTTTGTTTTTGAGACAGGGTTTCTCTGTGTAGTTTTGGTGTCTGTCCTGGATCTCGCTTTGTAGACCAGGCTGGCCTCAAACTCCCAGAGATCCCCCTGGCTCTGCTTCCTGAGTGCTGGGATTAAAGGCATGCGCCACCACCGCCCAGTGTGTTTTATATTTTATAAATACATTTTCATAGTAAGAATCTTAACCAGAATACAAATGAAGTATGATTGTAGAAGACTTTATAAGATTAGCATAAAATTTTGTGAGGAAGTAGAAATCTAAATCTAGCTTCAGAAGTGAACAGCAGGGCTGTGTTGGGACTTGGGGTTTCAGATGACCTGCTAGAGCAAAGACAAATAATACGGACAGAAACACGGAGAGGAAGGAGGAAGTGGGAGAAGAGAGGCCAGAAGGGGAAAAGGAGAGTTGTAAGGTCATTTTTGAGTCCAAAATAGACTACTATTAGGCTAATATAAGAATCAACCCTTTAAAAAAGATGGTAAGATTCTAAAAATCCAAACATAATGCACAATTGACTTGAATATATACTATTTGTAGATTAACATAAAATGGCTTCAGGGTTCAGTATATCTATGTATCTATCTGTCTGTCTGTCTATCTGTCTATCTATCTATCTATCTATCTATCTATCTATCTATCTATCTATCTATCTATCTATCTATCTACCTAGCTTAGCATAAAATGGCTTTAGGATTTAGTATCTATCTTTCTATCTATCATCTATCTATCTATCTATCTGTCTGTCTGTCTGTCTATCTACCTAGCTTAGCATAAAAAGGCTTTGGGGTTCAGTATCAATCTATCTGTCTATCATCTATTTATCTATCATCTATCTATCTATCTATCTATCTATCTATCTATCTATCTATCTATCTATCATCTATCTACCTATCATCTATCTATCTATTCATCCATCCACCGACCCACCCACCCACCCACCTACCTACCTACCTACCTAATTGATTTATGGTATAAGGATTGAATATAAGATTTCTCATACTGAGCCAGCCTCCCAGTAGGAAACATCTTTTAAATGGTTTGCTTTCTTGACCCAAAATTGCTGAAAACAAGAGCCCATGAATGACAAAAATCTGGGATATACTTATTTGTCCTCTCTCCAGAGTACATACAAGGAGATAACAATGTCATGTGGATCATCACAGTCTACCCAGTTGTCTTAAATGTCACTTCTCACAGTTGTCTTCTCAAAGGGCTTACACAAGCATCAGTTTCTGGTTCTATGGTTATTTATATTCTACCACTGACCCATCACCATTTAATACTTATTTGTCCACAGTACCTACATAGGGTAAGATGAGTAGAATCATTCATTTAGATTGGGAAAACTAGTCAAACTAAAACTGATACTATATAACTTTGCGAGGAATGCATAAGAGTGATATTTATCAAAAAGTTTCTTTTCTCAGAGCTAAAGTATCAATATTCCTGATTAAATATAAGCATTTATTTCAATTTTGTATTTGTTTAAACTGTACTGGTGCTTAGTCTTCAAAACTAATATCTAAATCAGTGAAAGATGTAATATTTATTTACTCTCCTTGAAAAAGAGTTTCTGTTTCAGTAAAAGTCCCTGGAACTTTCATGGGACCTTTATAAATTGCCACCTGAAAAGGTATTTTAAAATAAGACTTCTCTTTTTGTTGCTGAGATAGCAAAACTTTTGACACAAATGTGGCTGTCAAGGTTCAATCAGAGAACATCACTTAGAGTTCCCAAAGCATGTTAACTGACGGCTTGTCCTAAAAGCACAGTGGCGGAGTTTCTTATTCCTGGTCAGTCACCCACCTCCTGAGTTTTCGTCATCACTAATGTCTCTCATATCTATATAAGTTTTTTTGTTTGGCAAGCCCAGAATCCAGGATGTGTTGTTAATGTCCTACTTTCCATTCCTACCCCTTAGAACAAAAAAAAATTCAATGTTTGTATTCACAAAGTCTTGGATTGATAGCCACAACATATCTTAATTTACCTTAAAACAACTCAAAAATATTTTAATGGGTCCATTAACCCTGTAAAATAACAAGGGAATTGTGTTCTACAAAGCTATTATACAATTACAAAACAGGTTTCAATGACTAAAATAAGTATTTAAAATTTTCCCCGATATGCAATTTTCTTCAGAAATGATCCATAAGTTTAACACCTTGTGTTTTATATTTTGGATGTTGTCAGCAAATTAACTTTTCTTTCTTTGACAGACAGTTGCTCATGGTTGAAATATATTTATTATTGTGTAGCCTGAAATATTTGCATGGTTTTTCAGTTTATTCATTTTCATCTTCTAGTCAGAAAACGTTTTCATAGTAACTCATGACAATTTTGCCTCTTGCTGTTCTGTTTATCATTGTATTGGCTAGGTTAGTCCTAACACTAGATCTCTCAAGTACTCTAAATCCAACAGTTTATTTATTCATTCACTCTCTCACATTTATTGATGCCCAGGCACTATGAAGGATGTATGTATATACCTATATGCAAATATGTAAGCATTCAGAAGGCAAGGGGATGTTGAACTCTGCCTGGGTATCTGTTTTGTGTATATTCCTGAGAAGAAGAGCTACTACTACTCAGCCTTGCTGGTGGGCAGAGTCCGGCTGTCTGCTGATGCCTTTCCCTGCCTCTGGCTCCACTCGGATCAGCGTAGTGCCAGTTCCCAGAATCCTGTGAGCCTTGCTTCACCTGTCTGTTATGACACACTACCTCTTACCAAGCTCCTCTCAAGTGACCCGCTACCCTGGTTTTCCACCTGTTGCTCATTACTGTAATCTCTGGACCTGGTGTGGGCTTCTATGCATGTGCACACTGGCAGCTCATTCCAGACCCGCCTCTCAATCTCCTGCACCTGTCTGACACCCGGGGATATCTTGTTTGGGGATAACTTGACACGGCCTCATCCTGTTTTTGAGTCAAGTTAGTTTTGAGCAGGCCTTTTTTAAAAATGATAGACTAAACCCCAGTTCATTTCTGTGTCCTTAAAGTATAAATACAATGTGATCAAAAGAAAAAAACATATTGCCTTTAGGACACAGATAGATGAGTATATATATATATTTTTTATTCTGTTCAGTTGATATTGAAATGTGTTTGTGCATGTGTATTTTATGCATTCATAAGGTAGCTCCGCAGTTAAAAGGGCCTGCTTGCTGCTGCAGAGGGCCCAGGATGGGTTCCCAGCATGCACATGGCAGCTCACAAAAGTCTGTAACTCCACTCCCGGGGATCTGACCTCTTTCGGCCTCTGCAGCTACTACACACATGTGGTGCTCAGCCATACATGCAGGCAAAAATACCCATATACATAAAATAAAAATAGTGTAAATTTTTTTTAATGAATATAGCTGTTAGATTTGAGGCATCCACATGTCTGCCAACTGGGAAGTTACTTTTTTGAAATGGCTACAAGGTAAAACAAGGACAAAACAACTCAGATCGTTATGGACCTATAAATTGCCCAATTGTACAGAATTCCTTGTCAGTTTCAGTTGTTAAACGTTCTCAACCTGTGGGTCCTGACCCCCAACCCTTTCACAGGAGTTGCCTAAGACCACCAGAAAACACAGATATTGACATTATGATTCATAACAGGAGCAAAATTACTGTTATGAAGTAGCAATGAAAATAACTTTATGGTTGGGGGTCACCACAACATGAGGAACTGTATTAAGGGTCACAGCATTAGGAAAGTTGAGAACACCTGATCTAGATAAACAGGGGTAATATAGCAGGAAAAGTATTTTTTGTAATTCAATTTTAATTCAATAGGCCATGAAGGGCTACTGAACAGATCAGTGAAATTATCAGAGGTATGAATGAGGGGCATAAATATGACAACAAACTACCGCATTTACAAAGTAAACAATGTGTTGCCGGGCGGTGGTGGCGCACGCCTTGAATCCCAGCACTCGGGAGGCAGAGCCAGGCGGATTTCTGTGAGTTCGAGGCCAGCCTGGGCTACCAAGTGAGTTCCAGGAAAGGCGCAAAGCTACACAGAGAAACCCTGTCTCGAAAAACCAAAAAAAAAAAAACGAAAAACCAAAAAAAAAAAAAAAAAAAAAAAAAAAAAAAAAAAAAAACAAAGTAAACAATGTGGTTTGGTTAGGACCAAACATATTTTGGAAGAGGCCGCAAACAATAGAGAGGATAACGAACTAGGTATCTGAAGACTAAGGCTGGCACTGACCATGTGATGCAATCTAATTACATAGATTAGCACAGACAATACCCAGGAGCATCTGTTTTGAGAATGGGTTTAGTGTTCATGTGGATGTACTAAATCCAAGCTGGTCATCTACCTGATGGTCTCAGGGTAATACAGCAGGATGTGGTGGAAAACGTGGCCTCCTGTGACAGGCTAGGCTTTTGGGAGTCTGTAAAAGGCCAATAATAGTACCTCATCCAAAGAGCTGTCACAAAACGAGTGAACTCCTGCAAATGTCTTGGAAAACATCCTGGGGCTTGCTATTGGTTCAATAAGGTTATTTAAAAGCAAATAAAACCAAAATAGTCTATTTTATACATAGATTCTTACCCTCATTTGAGTATATTCTTTAAAATTACATAATTTCTGATTTAATAGAGCAGGGCATCAGTAATAATAATCTTCCTACTGTCCATTGTCTTTATGAGCAAACTACACTCAGATGAAACTCTGTGAGAGTCCAGTGAGTAAAATGCACCATCTCAGCCATGGAAACTCAGATGTTATAAATATTCTGTAGCAGTCGAATGCTCTCTCTGGAAAGTACTTGGAGAGTACTATGTCACGTACTATATTTAATATTTAAAATATCAATTGTTCATCAGAAATTCCCATGGAATGGAATAAATAAATAACAAATGGAAGTTAATAATCTTCTCCAAATTTAACTTGTGCAAACAGAAGTTATGTGAAACTATGATAGGTTTGTGAAAACAATTCATAGATATTTCATACAACTTATTATAATAAGTCAGTAAGGTAGAAAATTTATTTATTTTTAATAATTATGAGTTACTTATATTACTTCAAATTTTTTAAAACGATATCTTTATTAGTTAAAAACTAAAATTGCATGCAATTGTCATACACACAATGTTCTGGGATACATGTACACTGTGGAATGGTGAAATATAACTAATTACCAAATACTTTTGTGGTGCTAATAACAAATATCCACTCTCTGTATTTTTCTTTTTTTTTCTATGTAATATTCTTTTTTTATTTTACTTTATTAAGAAATTTTCTACTCACTCCTCATGCTATCCACAGACCCCCTCTCCTCCCTCCTCCCACACCCAGCCCTCTTTCCTAAGCCACCCCGCGTCCCCACATCCCCCCAAACGGGGTCTCCCATGGGGAGTCAGCAGAGCCCAGCTCACGGAGCCTAGGCAGGTCCAAGCCCCTTCCCACAGCACCAAGGCTGTGCAAGGTGTCACACCACAGGCACCAGATTCCCAGAAGCCTGCCCATGCATCACAGACAGATCCTGATCCCCCTGCCTGGGTGTCCCCCAAACAGTTCGAGCCAAACGACCATCTTCCGTGTCCAGAGGGTCTAGTCCACTCCCATGGGGGCTCCACAGCCACCAGTCCACAGTTCATGGGCTTCCACTAGTGTGGCCAGTCATCTCTGCCCGTTCTCCCATCATGATCTCAATGTCCCTCACCTGCAGTATCTCTCCTTTCTCTCATCAATTGGATTCCCGGAACTCATCAGATACATTATTATTATCTAGAGTCACGATGCTATTCTCCTAAATCTAATTATGCACCTTTGGAAGAAATCTTTCCCTCTTCCATTATCCCATAAAACACCTCATCCTTTCAGAACCCCCTTCCCACTCTTTCTTCTCTGAGTTTGACCATGGATAAGTGAGCTTGTGCTTATGCACATTAGGAAATATTGAAATTCAAAAGAAACCCATAAAGAATAAACTTCTTTATTGTATCATATAATCCAGCAGGTCTGACAATGCAGCCAACTATGCTCAAAAAAAAAAAAAAAGTTGGAGACCCTTGTATATTCCCTGGATTATATCCTATGCAATCTCCCAATCCCTACTCCTCCCTCACAGTGGAAGCTATAACTTTTCCCATTCAAGTTTTTATATCTGTATTAGGATGGCACATTCATAAATACATAGGGCTTATTGTATCTTAAGTTACTATATAAGTGACAAAATTTAAACATCTTGTGAATATTTCATCATTATTCTGCTTCTTCAATCTATGTTATTGTATTTATTTACACAATTTACACGACGTAAAAGGCACTAGTTGTGTGCCTGTCACTTGGCACATTTTGCACGTGGATCTGCCTATGCAAAACATCACTCCATCCAAGAAAAAAAAATGTTTTTGTCATCCTTCAAATTTTGTTGTTTGCCCATTTATTCTCCACATCACCCCACTCACAGAACCATTTATTTTTCACACTATAGATTAGTTTGACCTGTTCCAAAACAGCATACAACACGTATGTAAGTACTCTTATTTATTTATTTTTGTTCCCTTGGAGTGTTTTTGGAAATTCTCTATTCTTGAAGGTATAAACAATTCATTAGTATTTTAATGCCATTACATTTCATTGCCCAAATAAACCACAATTTGTCTATTCCCAGTGATGAGCACTCAACTTCTTCATTTTTAGCAATTATAAATAGAGCTACCAGGATCAATTACCCAGGTCCTTTCCTATAAGTATATTTTAATTTCCCTTAGATCAAAGATAGGACTTAGGGTTATGTGTGTGTTTTTATTCCTGTAGGTCTCAGAGAGGTTCTTGAACCTGTAAATATATATAATTTCTTAATATTTGGGGCATGTTTGGACATTATTTTTTTTCAAATATATTTTCTGACTTGCCTCTGAATTCTGTAATTCTGATTATAGTTGTGTTATGCTGTTTGGCATGAGGTCTAAGTTAACTGAGGACCTCTGACTTTTCCAAACTTTTGTTTGTTCATTTTTATTTTTTATTTTTGATTTATTTTTTTTGTCCATGATTTTGAGTTTACTACGCCTTCCGCAATGTGTAATGTACTCTTAATTTCATAAATTCTGACACTGACTATTATGGTTTTCATCATTAAAGCTTTTTTTCCTTTCTCCTATCTCCTTTTTCTTTTTCTTCTTCTCTCCTCCTCCACCTCCTCTTCCTCTTTCTCCTCCGTGTGTGTATGTGTGTCTTTCTCCTCTCTCTGTGTATGTGTGTATGTATGTGTGTGCGCGCATGCCCCCATGGCTGATTTTAGGCAGGATCGTCTTTTTGTGACAACTAGTACAGAGCTATCCACTGCAGCCCGGAGGGGTCACCCACTGGTACTCCAGTGAAGGCAAAGACTGCCTCTCCTGTAAGAATCCATCCATATCCAATAGTCAGTGTTGCACTATATTAATTTAAGATGTTGTTGCATTCGTGTATGCTGTGGAATATTTGTTTAACGACATAAAGATGTGTTGCATTCTTTTTATGTTGCATTTGTTTAACTCTGTGAAGCTGTGTTACTTTGCCTGTCTAAAAATCTTGATTGGTCTAAGAAAGAGCTGAACAGCCAATAGCTAGGCAGGAGAGGGGTGGGTGGGGCTGCCAGGCAGAGAGAATAAATAGAAGCAGAAAAAGAGAAGAGAGAGGAGCAAGAAAATGAGGAGAGGAGGATGCCAGGGGTCCAGCCACTCAGTCAGACGTGGAATAAGAAGGAAAGAAAAGATATGCAGAAATAGAGAAGGGTAAAAGCCCAGAGGCAAAAAGTAGATGGGATAATTTAAGAAAAGCTGGCTTGAAATAAGTCGAGATAAGGCTGGGTGTTCATAAGTAATAATAAGTCTCCGTGTGATTATTTGGGAG
Organism: Peromyscus maniculatus bairdii; assembly: GCF_049852395.1. Lineage (NCBI taxonomy): Eukaryota > Metazoa > Chordata > Mammalia > Rodentia > Cricetidae > Peromyscus > Peromyscus maniculatus. The sequence goes on from NC_134869.1 coordinate 31,953,921, forward strand.
CTGGGTGGAGGCCCAACCCCCCACCCCCAAGGGGCAAAGAGAAAAGAGTTAAAAAAGGAAAAAAAAAAACCAACAACTACAATTTAGTAGGAAGTGGTAGGGCCCCATTAGTTGGTCTACCCAAATCCAGGAGTGGCTCTTAACAGGCCCAGTGTGGTGCAGGGCCAAGTAGGCAACCGACCACACCTGCTACAAGATTGTGATTACAATGGCTGTGTCATCCCCTTGTCTATAAGGAGGAAGTGGATATGATAGGAGACTTAAGGAGAGGAGCGGTAAGAGTAATGAGAATTCACTCTATACACATATAAATTGACACAGAACAAATTGAATCAATAAAAAAGAAAGTAACTGCACAAAAAGAGTTCCTTTATATATGTTTGTATTTTCCAGTAACTGTTATGTTCACTCACATTTAAACAGCTATATCAAAATATTTTTATTTCTCTTAATTATACATCTCTTTGTTGGTTAGCATTATCAACTTTGCAGGATCTAAAATCACCTAGAAACAAGCTTCTGGCCACTGTCTTAGTCAGTGTTCTACCTCTGTGAAGAGATACCATGACCACGGCATAAAGGAAAGCATTTAATTGGGGTGGTGTGCTTACAGTTCAGAGGCTTAGTCCATTATCATCACGGTGGGGCATGGCAGCATGCAGGCAGACATGGTGCTGAAGAGGTAGCTGAGAGTTCTACATCTGGATCCACAAGCAGCTGGAAGTGACCGAACTATTGGGCCTAGCTTGAGCTTCTGAGACCTCATACCTCCCCACCCACAGTAACCCACTTCCTCCAACAGAGCCACACCTACTCCAGCAAGGCCACACCTCCTAATAGTGCCACTCCCTGAGCCTATAAGGGGCCAGCCATCTTCTTTCAAACCGCTACAGCCATACTTTTGAGAGATTGTCTTAAGTTCATTGAGATGGGAAGATTAGCCCCAAAAGTGGGCAATATCATCCTCTGAACTTGGGCCCTGGACTGAAGACAAAAGAGAAAGCCAGCTGAGCACCAACATTCACCATTCTTTGCTTTCTGTGGATGGAATGTGACCCTCTGGCTTCTCCAGTTCTTAATTAAGTGCCATGACTTAAGCCACTGAGATGGACTGGACCCTCAAAATGTGAGCCAAAGTAAGTTCTTTCTCCCTAAAGTTATGTGTTAGGGTATTTTATCACAGCAAGAGGAGAAGTTCCTAATACAGCATCTAATCTTTAAGGCTTATTTTTATTATTTTTATGTATGTGTATTCATGCTTGCCTGTCTGTAGATGCATGCACATGAATGCAGGTGTCTACAAAGGCCTGAGACATTGGGTTTCTGGAGCTGAAGTTCCAAAGGGTTGGGAGTCTCCTGATAATGGGTTCTAGGAATCAAACTCAGGTCTTCTGCAAGACAAGCAAGCATTGTTATTAAGAAAGTTCAGCCATATAAGCAGGCCTACAGCATCTGTTTTATTAATGGGTCATGATTCTGGTAATGGGGCACATACATTTTCATATGTTCAGTAATTCATAGTTAGATATTGTGTGTTGTGAATTTGAAAATGTGTTTCATTGGCATCTCAATTTAAACAGGATTGAGAGGTTTTTCAGTGTAATGTGTTTTGATATTTCAAACCTTATAGTTTTGTTGGATAAGTCTAGTTTACTGGAGTCTCTGAAGATTTTGATTTAAGCCTCAGGTAATTTCTACTCTTTAATTTAAGAAACAATCTTGGAATTTTGAATTTAGAAAGCAACTATAATAGTTCACAATTAATTTAGAAGAAACTGATATATTTCCAATATAATCTTGTCCCCTAGGATGTGGTATGATTTTTCATTAACATGGATGTTATATTTTATTACTAGAGCGATCCATTTTCTCAAAAAATATGACTCATGATCACAATTATCCTTGTGTTACTTTATTGTGATTAGCAGAAAGTCTCTAATTAGCTAATTGGAAATTGGGATGCAGCATAATTATGGTTTTCCTATAAAGGACATTTCACGTCATTCAAAGCATTCCATCTATGTGACTTAAAGAGATACTTGTACAGGGCAATAAGATTTTTTTCAGCTGTGAGAGAAACTGAGTTTTAAATTTAACAATCACACTTATTTGGGAATTAAATCATAGCAACTAATATTTTATTATCTTTAACTATTGCATAGGACCTGGGAACATTTAAATGATTTTGTAAGGATTAAGTAGAACAATAATATTAATATTGTAAAAAGTCCTATGAACCATCCAAATGACTTTTCAATCTACAAATAACTTCAGTGAATATGAAACTAAATTAAAATAGGATGTGTCTTTATAAACATAAAATTATTAATAGAGGACAATAATATACTTTGAGACTTTCTACTACATTAGTTTTATTTTCAAAGAACAATATTTCAGGCATTATTCAACATGTCAAGTTGAGTCATCTAAAATGAAAGTCTTCTCAACTTGTTTTCCTAATCACATTTTATGTAGTGTATTTGTCTATATATCAATTTAAACCCAAACATTCCATTAGCATGTTTTTGACTTCTCATTTATAAAGATATCCATGGTCTTATTTAGCAGAAATTAATATCTCAGATAATATCTTTTCTTTGTTCTGTACATATGAAACATACAAACAAATATGAAACCACTATCATAAATTTCAATGCAATCCTTAAATGGGATATTTAGCTTTATTGATTACATTTGCAGTTTCTATTAATGGATAATTTTCCTGGTTATGAGTCACAAACTTTCCACATGTTCAGCATTTTGTAGTTCTACACTAGATATTGTCAATGTGACATTGTTAAACTTTTTCTTGGCTTATTAATTAAAATAAATGTTGAAAGTTTTATTTTGTTCACTATAACATTTTTATATTATACTCAAAGCCATCATGGGTAGAAGACCATTCTAACCTCATAAAGTTATATTACTTTTCAAATCATTTTCATGTGTGTAATCATCAGTGTTTCTTAGAATATCTCCAGTAGTACCTTTACTAGACTGGAAGCCCTGACAGTTTTCATGAAATCATTTATCCTGAAATATTATTTATTCTAAGAAGACAAGCTGTTTTGCTAAGGTTATGCTTAATAACTTTCAATTTTCAAATATTAGTATCATTCAGTAGAGTAATTCAAGTCATTTTGTGTTCCAATTCTCTTAAAAATATTTACTATAAATTTTCTGATAGACCTTGTAAATAGACTTAGTTATCCCCCAGTGACTGCATGGGTTTATAGACTATTCAGCTGGACATAAATTCCATTTTAAAATTCAAGTGTTTGGTATAGCATGTGGAGTATGATTCACTCTTGTAGAGGTCAAAGTTTAATTAGTGTTTTTGCCAAAGACTTACGCACATTTCCTACAAAGCAACAGAAAAAACGTATGCATTTAAGTGCTGCATGAAAGAAGATCCACTACCTCCAGCTGCTCGGGTCTCTGGCGAGCTAGTCAGAGAGGCTCCAGTTACATTTGGTTCCTACGGAACACATGTTGCTCATTTATTGTACATGTGCTGCAATGAACTTGGACAAATTGGATCCAAAAAGCTACAGGTGTTCTTCATTTTAATTCACACTTAGTAGCCGGCCGTAGAACTTAAATATGCATGGGTCCTTTCATAATCTAGTTAGGAGACCATTTATCTATCATTAGTGTGTGAGTTTCTATCCCCCTTTGGCTAAGGTTTCTTGATATGTCACTATGCTCTGCATATTTAACAACTTACATATTGTTTTCTGGTAAAGAACTCAAGTCCTTTTGAAAAATTGTCTTCATTAGTTTCTGGTAGATCTAAAGCTGTTGGGACCCCAATGCCTTCTATAAATTAATTATTATTTAGCATATAATTTGATATCAGATAGTGATATACTTGGAGTATAAAGTGCACAAGTGGTTTTCAAGGCTATCCTGTCTTTACTGAAGCAGCTTTTTTTTTATTTTAAAATAATTTATAGGTGACAATTAAAAAAGTGATATTGTTCATTTGCATGTTGGACATTTACATGGAAATATACAGGGAATCCCTGAAAAACTATTCCCCATGCATGAAATTTGCAGATATTAGAGACAATGATCTGCCTTTGAATCAAATTCTATTTTTCTCTTTATTATCATTTACTAATATTAAAAAGTAAATCCAATCAGTACTTTCCAGAGACTATTTTCTGTCTTTCATGAACACAAAAACTGCTGGCTGCCATCCATTTTCAATAAGTGTGTTTAACTAACACTTGAACCTCTCAGACTTCTCATCTATTGTTATTGTTGTTTTTTGTTCTCTCAATAGCATAAACATGTTGATTGGAGTTGTAGATGGTATTTGTTTATATTTCCTTCCCATAAAAAACGGTATGCAAATTTCCCACTTTTCCTGAAACTGCTTTTAAGAATAAACAATTTAATTTCTTGGCGAGTGCATTCCATATGAATATTAATTTTTGAGGATGCCTTTGGAAATAATCTTATATGAATCATATATAACATATAAATTATAATTATGTTATACTAATATAGAAAAGGTTTTATATGAATATGTATTACATATGATATAATTAATATATTTATTGATATTGTAATATATATAAAGCAGCTAATTAATATTCAAATCAGGCTTCAAGTAACTCAGTTCCTTAATATTCACTTTTATTAGCCATCACATTTTCTATACATATAATTCAGCAAAAATAAGCACAATATTTAGTTCCTATCTTAGAAGTAGAATAATGAATACTATTTCTTTATTATGACTCTGACTGTGAAAAAACAATTTCATATAGTTCAATTAAGTACATTATTACTCAGAGAAAAAGGAGTTAAAGTGATTTTATTTAAAAAAAATCTTATTTGCTTCCACTTTGTTCATTTCTTTAAATTCTACCATTTACTCTTTTGTATAATCGGCCCCGGGGAATGAAGTAAAGGCAGTCCAATGTCATCTACACAGAATTTCTGTTGGCACCACAGCAGCATGTCACTCATCAGTTTGCAAGCTTGCAACACACTATATGGTTTTATTGCCATTTTTATACATTTCTATTCAGAAACTCTTTAAAACTGTTAGTGTTGAGTGTAAACCTAGTGGGCAAATATTCTGACTCACTTGATTCTCTGTGTATTTCAAATCAAAAGAGGGGCACAACCTGTGCCTGGTGGTATGTGAATGTAGGCAGGCCAGAAAGATTCTCTATAACTTCATATGTGAACTTGCACTTTGAAATTTTCCTTTCATTTTTTTGCAAACTGAAGATCACAGTACAATTTAAATAGCCTTAAGTTTTCTCAGAGTGCTACTGTGTGCTGAATAAAAGCTGAACGATCATTGCAGTGTCAGGGGGTTACTGTTCAGCTGTTCAGGATCATGAGATGATATCTCAACACTCATAAAACAGAGGATTCAAAACACAGGGGCGTGCATGGAAGTACGGATCATTATGACAGTCTTGGAAGTCATCCACAAGAAACATCAGAGCCCTGGAGGCCAAAATAACACTACCAAATTAACATTTACAGCTTTTGTTCAAAATGAAATCCAATACACAGGGAAAATGCACACCGAAACACTTAACGCTAGTATAATAATAATTTTATATTTGGCTTATTCCAAAAAGTATTGAGGACCTCAAATAACTTGCATGATGTATTTCCTTAAACATTTTAAATACATAATATTTAATTCTATACAAAACAAATAACTATCTTATACGAGCATGTCCTACAACTGTCCAAAAAAAAAAAAAAGTGAAACCAGTCAGTGAGGCAGAGCATGGGAAGCATGATGTTTTCCTTTGCCCAGTTCAATTCAGAAGCAAGAGGGGTAATTTTGGCTCCTGGGATCTGAAAATTCTATCTTCCAGTTGTGATCTTTGGTCCAAATTTTACATGGTAGTTTCTTCCCACTCAAGCTCAACATCACCTAGAGAAGATAGTAAGATACCAAAGACTATTGAAGTTAACAGTTTAAAAGGTTTGAATCCTTTTTTTTTATTTTTGAAGTTATAATATACTTACATCATTTCCTTTTTCCCTATCCTCCCTCTTTATCCTCTCCCCCATTAATTGTTGCTGAATTTTTAATGACAAAGTGTGATCAAGGCAGGAAGGCTAGATAATAGAGAAATGAAATACATGATACCAGTACTACAGTAGCTTCTAAGGCATTTTGAAATTATAGTTATTATGACATTAATAGTCCTGAAATAAGATAGTAAGCTCGTGAACGGGGTGTGCATTGTGTCTTCTTACCTTCCATGGCATCCAAAGAGTCCATCTTCTGGAGTGTGGAGTAGTTAACAAAGCAGACGGGTTGATGGTTTCCTTTATTTGATAAAAGATCCAGAATGCACTGGTGTAAGAAGATATACTGTGCCTGGGCAACAAAGGAAGGAAGTTTCAACAAGAGGCAGAGTGGGGATTTTTCTTATAAAGAGGGTTATTTTGTTACTGTGAAAGACAGCCTGAACCTGACAAGTGTGAATTATCTAAGATAGAAACAGAATATGCTGTAGTTTATAAATGATTTTCTCCCATTTCCATCATAAGATTTACTAAACTCTCAAGGCTTCTTACTGGTTTAATAGGCTGTTTTATAAAACATTTGCCATTAAGTGACAAGTATTAATGTATTCTTTCTTGCTGTATGAAAAGCAGTAAATATTACTGAATCTATATGTGAGCTTCCTTTTTTATGTAAGACATAATTCAGTAATTCCTACTTATTTAAAGATAACCCTCTTGGAAAAACACAGATGCTGTATTTGTGTGTGAAATTTATGAGTGAGCACTTTCATATAACAAGTAGCATTTTTAAAAAAATATTTAGCAATTTTGCTAATCACTGGGACATGTGGCTAGCCCAGTGTCAAAGACCTGTTCTCAATTTGCGAATGTAAGTTAGTTGCTATTGAACTATCTTAACATGTAAATTCTGGGCAAAGACTTCTAATGTTCCATTGCATGTCGATTGATCTAGGACCATCTGCATTTTTAATGCTAATGCCAACCTGTTTCCCTTGCTGAAAAGTTTCTTCAGACTATGAAAGTGTATATTTTAGACCATCTTTTTTCATGACTATGGAACACACCTGGATTTAAAGGAATATCACTGTTTTATTTAAACTTATGTATGTAATTGATTTTGAGAAAATTCTTAAGAATGGCTATTTTAAGTGATTATATTTATACATATTAGTATAATGCTTTTAAACCCCTTTGGGAAATTTCCAATTGAAATTGTCTTCTAGGATAGCTTGTCATTATTAGCAATACTTATTTCTTTTTGGGCTCTAAAACCTTTCCAGTAATGCTTCATCACTGGAACGTCATCTCCATGAGAACAGAACTCTTTGATATTTGGTGCTAAATTCCAGTTGGCAATAACAGTGCCTGGCACACAGCAATTGCAAAATACGTATTTGTTTACTTCATCTCATTTAATTTTCACAACTACCCAATCTTTACCATTTAAGGGAAGATGCAATTTAGACAGCTCACAAAAGTCATTAGAGATCAAGTTTTGTATTCAAGTTTTGTACTCACAGATGATCAAGTTACAGCATTTGAGTTTGTTAAGACATGAAGCTGTAGTCAGGAAATAACAATTCTGCTGAAATTTCCAATATGTTCCTTGTCACAATAACTATGTTTTCCTCAAGCTCCCAGCATGCAGTGAATAACATTGTTAATAGAAATCAATGTTTTCAAAAGAATTTACACTTAGAAATTTTGGTATCTTTCAAAAGCACATTTGAACTTGAAGTCACATTTGATATTTGAGACTTTGGACTGTTGGGACCTCCTCCTCTCTCTGGAAAGAATGAGGAGTGGAAAACTCTGCCAGGAGAGCAAGCCAAGCTGGGTAAGAACCTTCTGTGGGCTCCAAGAGCCTTCTGGCATCAAAAGTTATTGCCAAGCAGGCTGTGGGATGTCATGAAAACTGCGGTTTTCTCCCTTAGACAGCCACACTACCTTAAGAATTTGTTTCTTTTTCTGATGCTTAATTCCCTGGTCCCAGAAATCATAAAACTTGTGCTGGGAGATTTAAAGGACATAACATACATAAAATATGTGGCAAACAGATAATTATTGTCTTCTACCACATTGAGTTTATGCCAGCTAGCTTCCAGGAGAACCCAGGACAGGGCCAAGACTAATCCAGATCAACCTTTAATCAACACATCAATAGAATTCCAGGATGTAATAATACTTCAGAACCTTCTCTCAGAATGGCTATTTGGATCTCTCTCCTATTGATGATCTGTGTCCCTTGGGTGTCTTTCGGCGCCTGGATGATGCTGGGCTTCCTGACTTCCCACTTGTGTTGTTACTATAGTATGTGCTGAGACAGGAACATCCCTCATAGAAAGTGAAATCACTCCCCAGTGCAACAGAAGAAAATAAGCCATGACTCTTCAGCAAGACAACACTGCGTTATAAGGACTGGAACCAGGATATAGTCAATTTTCCTGTTTTTTGTTATAGAGAACATCTAGATAGAGCATAATGTCAGGGAACTAAGAGATGAAAGAGCTTCAGAGCACTTGTTTTTCTGCAAAGAAGGGATGCAGGGAAATCTTACAGGATGCGTACACCATCCTGGACATGATACTTGGTGCTTTAGACATTTGCTTTATTTAACACAGTTAACACGCTTGTGTAAATGATCGAGCCCACTAAAGAAAAATAGCTCAAAGTCTCAGAGCCCAAAATCGGTGCACCTCAATTCTGAACTCAGTTCTGACTTTGAAACCTTGAACATGCCATTCCCCTATCCAACCTGAAAGATTTTGCTCCAGCTGGCTAACATATATGCTACAAGAAGTTTATAACATATAACATATATCAAGTACTAAGCTGAGCATATTTATTAATTGGTGTTCTTGAACACATTCTTTTTTTTTAAAGTTTTTTTAGACAGGGTTTTTCTGTGCAGCTTTATAAAGGTCACTTCCACAAAGTTGAAAAGCCTAGCAAGTGATTCAACTTTTATTACTTGAAGATAGACTCTGGACTCTAGGAAACAGTCAGTTCCACTCTGCCTTAGACAGGAGAGCCAACCACTAATACTGTGAATGCTATTGGAAGTCAGTATGTATCCTTAAGAATTTGAGAAGAAAATGTTAGCTTTCCTATTATCCTTATTTCTATTTTTAACTAAAATTAAGAAGGAAATTGAATTTTTATAGTGGCTAAGAGTTAGATTGATATTGGGGTCCTTCTAAGACCCCAGGATAAGGAGCAGCCATCTAATTTGCAGAGCCTACTACAGAATACAGATGTAGTCTTTTATCATGCTAACATGGATGGGGGAAAGGCTCAGAAGGCCCCACCACTAGTTCAAGAGCTACAGACAGTCAATGGCTGCAGAGGCAGCAAGAGCCAGTTTTCTTTAGGATTGCCAGAGTTGGGTTTAAACCCTAAACCCAATTCCATGTACATACAGCCAAACTACTTGGACTCAGTAGTGTGTGTGTGTGTGTGTGTGTGTGTGTGTGTGTGTGTGTGTGTGTGTGTGTGTGTGTATAATAACTATAGAAAAAAAGGACATAAATTTAAGAGGAGGATATGGCAGTGGGAATTTTGTATATTAAAATTTGTAATAATGGTGACTTTAAACTTGTCAAAAGTTTCTTATCAAAAATGATTAAATGAGTGATATAAAAATTAAACCAAATGCAGGGTGCTTTTGAGTCTGGGGATCTGTAGACTACTGAGGTTGCATATCCATAAAGGTTGCCCTTGTCACATGTCATATTCCATTTCTGAAGCAGCTTGTGGGAAGAGTGATACTTCACCCACTTGTTCCTGTCAGCTCATGAAGGAATGGACATGGACATGATCTAGTTTTAACTAACTAATCCTTTCAGAATTGGAGTGTCTCTGAAAGATTCCTACAAAGACACCAGATTAAAATTCTACATGCAAGCTTCAGTGAACGAGAAGAAATTGTTATGCTTAGCAATCTTCATGCTTCTTAAAGTAAAATTGCATCAGATCAAAAGATTGTAAGATAACAGCATCATTAACAATGATGCTACAATAAGACGTGACAAAAACTTATCACTCCTTTTAAAAAAAACCTTATTTTATTTGGTATATGTATGTAATTGGCCTGACTGAATGTCTGCACAGCAAGGGTGTACAGTGCTTATGGGAGCCAGAAGAAGGCGTTGACTCCTCTGGGACTGGAGCTGCAAAAGATTATGGGTGCTTGGAACTGAGTCGCTGTCTTCTGATAAAGTAGAGCCAGTACTACCTAGATTGTGCTTGGTTTCCTGGCCCCTGATCTACCAATTTTACCGTTAAGAATTATATTAGGACTGTACAAGACAATATATGTAAAGGATCTGATATGTGCTTTATTAACAAAGAAAAATTATATATAATCAAAGGTAATAAATAAAAATTCCAAGCTATTTAGCTAATAACATGCTGCAATAATCACTAATACTAATACGCAACAGACATAAATTCAGACAAATTAAATGCACAGCAATTCATTAAAGTCAACATTTTAGTCAGTTTTTTTCCAACTACAGCTTTTAGCACATTTTAAAGAGATTGCTTTTAATTTATTTTCTACACTTTTCAAAGTTGTTAAATATTAAATGCTAATCTGTGTTGTAAATTGCTTTCTACATGCCGACAAGTAACAATTAATTTGAATGAACAGTCAGTGGGGGTACTCAGTCATATCTTTAGTTTTCCCATAATCTGCACTTGCTCACTCCACCCCCGCCTCACCCCTGTCCCACCCCCACCACACTCAGCATTTATAATACAGGAAAACAGGTTATCACAATGCAGGCTGCTTCAGGAAGCTGCTCCCATGTAGCAATTCTAGAGCTGACAACCACAAATGGAGGGTGAGCTCAGATATCTTACCAGGTTCTGCACCATGCACATTCTTTCACTCCTTAGTTCAGCCACTAGTCCATAGATGTCCACAAAGTCATGGTCATTTATATGTTGTGTTAAGTGGTCCAGAGCAATGAAAACTCCCGTTCTTCCAACCCCAGCACTGCAAGAAGGATGAAATTACAGGGACAGTTTTCAGCAAAGGCTAAGTCGTGTTGAGAGTGATGTTGATGGTGAAGTATGGTACAGCTACATTTTGAGTTTCTTTGTTCTAGCTGGAGACAGTTTTTATTTTTTTTAATTTGGAGATTCTCTAGATATTGATTTTTTTTATCAAAACTGTGTTTAGGCATAGAAAGATGCTTTGCCCTATTACTTTTTAATCAGAAAAACACACACACATGCCAAGTGATGAGCTATCATTTTTAATTGATTTAGGGGCCTCTGAGAAGTATCACCCAGCCAATAGACTAAAAAAGGAAATCCTGTACTGGTTGAAATTTAACTTTGCTTTGTGACACCTTAACTCTGCACTTATCTTACCTCTGCCATTTAGACTTTTAGAAAAGCTACATTCTGGTTTATCATAACCAATACAATGCTTGGAAATTGTAAGCTGAAGTGAATCTAAATTCACCTTCTATAAGAAAACAAAACACGACCATGATTCTAACAAGACCCCATCGGATCAAAGAGCATTGCAAGCACATACTGGACTCTGCAGACGTCTTCCTCACCTGCAATGTACAACCATGGGGGTAGTGTCATGTGCTCTGCTTGTTCTCACCAACTTCACAAAGTGAATCAGAGGGGTGGTGTTTTCAGGAACCCCATGCTCAGGCCAACCAGTAAAGTTACATTGTCGGACAGTCATGCAATCTCCATGCTAGTCAAGGTGGAAGATGAAAAGTGGTAACATTAGAAAGACATGCTGGGCAAAGTGGACTGAAGTCTTAGCTTTCACAGGTGACTTTATCAAGATGACCCTCAACTAAACAGAACAAATTCTGCTTATATAATTTCTAATGAGATCTTTTACTGTTACAACTAACATCATTAAAGCCACCAATGGAGCTCAGTGGCAGAGTTTTTGCTTAGCATACAGAAGACTGGGTTCAATGCCCAGCACAAAACAAAAGAAGGAAAAGGAAAATTGTGTGCTATCATGAATAGTATCAGTAAAAAAAATAGATCTTCAAATAGATCTAAAGGTAAATAATAAAATATATTGACATTCTGCAGATCTTAGATTTTGAAACAATTTGATAGGAAACAAGGTATTTAAATTTATTATCTATATAAAACAAGGGCATTGAGTGTGTAGTATGGCAGAAAGGGAAAAGACCTTACATAAAGAGGCAGTTAAATAATAATAGAGTGGTAACCAATACTGCCTCTTCCGTGGTAGTTCTGGATTTAATAGAAAATGCAAGGGCTGGAGAGACAGCTGCCATGAGAACACGAGAACCAGCTTTCAGATCCCCAGCACCCACATGAATAGCCATGCACGATGATACATGTCTGTAAACCCCAATGCTGGAGGGGGGAGGCAGGGTCAAAGACAAGTGGACCATTGAAACTCATTGGCCACCCCAGCCTAAACAATATACTGAGCCTGAACCTAGATGCTTCAGGTTTAGTGTGAGTCTCTGTCAGGGAATGCAAAGGTGACAGGCAATCAAATAAAGATTTCCAACATTGATCACTGGCTTCCACATGCATGTGTGTACCCACATGTACAGGTGAACCTGTGCACACACCACATAAGAATTTGTACATAAATACATGAACCACACATGACACACACACACATACACATCAAGTCTTTAGAACTCAGGGATGAATGGTGTTGAAAACTGTTATCTTAAATAATATAGTTTCTTTGCATAAAATAAAACCAGTGTTTGCAGTGTGATATTTTGATCCCATTCTGGCAATAAAGTTTGCTTTGAATCAGAAGACGGAGCCAGCTACTAGCTGTCCGAAATTAACCATAGAGGATTTGGAGGAGTGAGGACAGATAGAGAGATGGGAAGTAGTAGGGCAGGGATTAGAGCGCATCTTGGCCCTTTTGGATGGAGGAACGAAAGAGATAGGCAGTCACTGGTTGCTTCTCCGCTGCTTCTCTGATCATTCAGGTTCTTACCCCAATATCTGACTCTCGAGTTTTTATTGGGAAAGAATAATTAGATAAAAACATCAAGTGCTCTAGTAATTTTTTCCTCCTCCTATTTATTTTTCAACTCATGAGTTTGATGCTAATTGGTTGATATAGACTGTAATCACACGATTTGGAATGTGACAGTTACAACAGTTGCATACATACCTCAGTGCATGTATCAAAACATTTACAAAACAGTGGGAAAGCATGGATAAGTAGATAGCTATACGTACAAGGGATAATTCTGGTATTCATTTCATTTTGCATATTTAAGTTAGTCATATTTTATACCCTATCCACTTCCCTCTTTTTTAAATTTTATTTTACCCTTTCGATTTTCAGATCCCTGATGGTCCAATCAATCTGAATGTCCTCCATAAGTTTTGTAATCACTATGTCTCCAAAGACTGTCACAGGCTTGTTGTCCTCTGGCCAATACTGATGGCATCTGATCTGCATCCAGAGAAAATCAGCAGTCATGATCCAGCATAATGCTGCTCTTTAAAACTATCAAAGTCTTTAATGATCATACACAGCACTAGCTGGAACATTCACAAATATTAATATGATTTATAAAGCATCACATTGTAGGGGATATTTCATATATAACTCACCCGTCCTTTCTCAAAACACTGTGTGAGCATTACTAGTGTTTTTGATCTGGTTTCCCATACCATTCTCCAAAAATCTCCAACTGTTCCTGGTAATGGGCCTTGGGTAGCAATAAACTCATTTGGACATAAGTATCCCTAGAAGGATGCAATTCCACACATAGCATTAGTATTTATATTGAAGCAGCATATTTTTACTTCTGATCAATACCAGAAATACGTTAGTTGTGAAATGACGTGATTATTTAAATTGTCTACTTTTGAATGGTAAATAATCTTAGATACTCCGAATTTCCAATATCAACTAGAAACCTCACAGTCCAATGTAGTGTAAGAAATTTGATAATAGGGGATACATAATAAATGTATATTGGGCATGTAGTAAACATATGAACCGAAGAAAGAAGAGGAAGACTTAAAGATAAAGGAATTTGTATAGAAAATCAGGGATTCAAATTGTGTGTATTGAATGTGAACTATTAGCTGTTCACATTAAAGTGTTATACAACTAGGCATATGCATTTGGAATAAAGGAAGAATCTCTAAGTAGAAAGATAATTTGATTTAAAGTCATCAGATCACAAGGAACATGAATTTATGAGAAGAGAGTAAATTCAAGGATTGTGATCTAGATCATTACAAGGCTTGCAGGTCAAGCTGATGAGAGACAATCAGTGTGATATAGATGAAAGAATCGGAACTTCTGACATATCCAATGAAAGGGTGAAGGTGCTGACATTTGATTCAAGTTTCCTGAGTGGTTAGCCAGTGATCTCATAAGAAGCAGTTTTTGTATCAAGCTTTCGTGGCCTCAAAGCATCATTTGAACAGTCTGAATAATAGATAAGGAAGAAGAAGAATGAGGAGGAGAAGAAGAATGGGATGTGAGCACACACACTTCTGTAAGGAACTTTAATGTGAGTGGAGCACAGTACCGCAAGGAAAAGATGGGTCTGTTGGTGTAGGTATGCAATCCCAGCACTTGAGGTGTAGAGTCAGGAGGATCCGGAGGTCAAGATCAGCCTTAGTTACACAGGGAGTTCCAGGACCTCCTGAAGTTCAAGAAACCTTGTCTCACAAAAGGCATGGGAAGAAAGGCTGGAGAGGTGTCCCAACAAGTTAAGAGAACTTTTAACTTTCCCAAAGGGCCAGATTTTGTTCCTAACACCCACATCAGGTTGCTCACACGCATCTGTAATCCTAGCTAGAGGGTATTTTATACCTTTTCTGGCTACCATGGGCGGCTTCCCTCTCCACACCAACTCAGGTATACATATAAATATATATGGACATACACATAAAATTTAAAAACCTTTAACAGAAGAAGAAAGCTACAATAGGAAGAACATGGTGGTAGTTAGAAATCTCTGTGAGTTCAAGGCCAGCCTGGTCTACAGAGTGAGATCCAGGATGGCACCAAAACTACACAGAGATACCATGTCTCAAAAGACTAAAAAAAAAAAAAACAGTAATCTCTAATTTAATATTATGATATTTATTTTTCTAAGATGAAGGAAACCACAATTATGTTTGCTTAGTTTCTCAAAGAATAACACTAATGGGACAAAGGAGAGAAAGAAAATCCCCAGCCTATGTTATTAGAGAGGAGGAATTGGCTAATTAGAGATCCAGACAGTTTGTCTTGGCCACAGAAGAAAAAGCTCATCAGTCTATGGGTGCAGATAAAAATGACCAGGAGTTCTTTTCACTGTATCCATTGTATCAGTAAGAAAGTACAGCCACAAGACATAGGTGGACATATGGGACAGGCCTTGGAACTGGGAGAAAGAATAAAATAATATAGAGAGCTGGAACTCAAATGGTTAGGGGATTATGACATGATTAACAATCTCTGGTTAGGTGTAGAAATTGTGGGAGTTGCCAACCAATGATTGGTCCATATTGAGACCCATACCATGAGAGGGAGCCCACTTCTGACTCTGCCTGGAGGGCCAGGACCCAGATAACCCAGAGACCTAAGATAGAACCAAACTTGACAGACAAAGAAAAGTCAATGAAATGACTCCTAATTATATTCTGCTATACTCATTGATTGTTGCCTAGCCCAGTTATCATCAGAGCAGCAGCATCCAGCAACTGATGGAAACAAATATAGAGACCCACAGCCAAACACTAGGCAGATTTCAGGGAATCCTGTGAAAGAGGACGAGGCAGGATTGTGGAAGCCAGAGGGGTCAAGGACACCACAAGAAAACCCTCAGAATCAAATAACCTGGGCTTATAGGGGCTCACAGAGACTGAACCATGAACCAGGGAGCCTGCATGGGGCTGACCTAGGCCCTCTGCACATATGTTACTGTTGTATAGCTTGGTCTTCTTGTGGGACTCCTAACAGTGGGAACAAGGGGCTGTCTCTGACTCTGTTACCTGCTTTTGGAACCCTACCTTCCTACTGGGTTGCCTTGTCCAGCCTTAATAAAAGTGGTGATGCCTAGTCTTACTGCAACTTGATATGTCATGGCTGTCTGATATACATGGGAGGCCTGCCCTTTTCTGAAGAGAAAGGAAGAGGACTGGGTGGGGTAGGGGGCTGGGAGTTGTGGGGAAGCTGGGGGTGGAGGGGGTGGGGGGAGAGGTTGGGCAGAGGGACTGGAAGCAGAGGAGGGAGGGAGGGAGGGAGGGAGGGAGGGAGGGAGGGAGGGAGGGAGGGAGGGAGGGAGGGAGGGAGGGAGGGGAAGTGATCAGTCAGGAAAAAATAAATTAATTTTAAAAATTCTGGTTAGTGAACCTGAGTTTAAATTGGCACACATTGGTGTGGTCATGAGTATTTCTCCAATCGTATCTAGTGGAACAGAGAATTCTTTTGAGTTTTCTATGAACAAGATAGGATCGTCATCAAGGCTACAGACTCAGAGGAAAAAAAATCATTGAAGAAAGAGAAAAATGAAACAAATCAAAAAAATGGACTATGAAACATAAACTTTGGAAGAAGGTGAAGTACCGATTGGAATGGGAGAGACCAAAATTTTGGTTTACAGCAGAGAGGAAGAATTATCAAAATTCAGTGATTTGGGGGAAAAAGATTTTGGAGATTGTAGACAGGCTGCACTAGTTGGTAATGAGGTCTGTGCTGTGAGCCACCTGGTGACGCCAAGCAGAGGGCAGGTTACTGGAAGAGATCGAGAAAATGATGACCATGACAATGAATCCACATTCTAAGTGGATTTTGACATCACCAAGAGTTAGGAGTGAGGTTGTGTTGAAAGCAGTAGCGATCCTGGAGCTAACTCTAAGAAGGTTTGCGATAGTGGTTAAAACAAAAAGAGACATAGTGTGTCCTGTGCTTGATACTGTGAACTCAAGCTGGTGGCTTCAGCCAAGAGGGAGAGAGATGAGCAATGGGGACGAGGAAGGAGGAAGCAACAACTTTGCCCTTCCTAATGTTTAGTATCAATGGGTGAGGATGCAGGCTAGCTGGTGAGCCAGGTTTAGAAGGAGGCATCCTCAGAGAGGAACCGGGTTGGGTGCTAATTCACACCACACGCTATCAACTATAATCCATGATACAAAAACTTGAGCTTGCACACATAAATTATTTCTTTGAAACTTTTAGCAAGTATTTGTAAAAATAACATTAAATGATCCTTATTTTCCTGGATGGTAAATATGTTTTGTACACTATTGTTTTTGTTGTAGTCTTCTCCTTCTTCTTCTTCTTCTTCTTCTTCTTCTTCTTCTTCTTCTTCTTCTTCTTCTTCTTCTTCTTCTTCTTCTTCTTCTTCTTCTTCTTCTTCTTCTTCTCCTCCTCCTCCTCCTCCTCCTCCTCCTCCTCCTCCTCCTTCTTCCTCTTCTTTTTTCCTTTTTCTCCTCCTCTTCCTCCCCCTTCTCCTCCTCTTCCTCCTCCTCCTCCTCCTCCTCCTCCTCCTCCTCCTCCTCCAATTTTCTTCTTTTTCTTATTCTTCTTTTGGTCAAATACAAGAAATGTGTTAGAGATGGCAAAGGTCTATGGTGATCCATGAAGGCTTTGTAGTCAAATGATCCGTGTCCTAGTCACCTCTCTCATTTGCCAGGGTGAGTTTTAAACATATACATCTTGTTTTTAATTCCTTCTTGCTACACCATATATGCAGCCCCATTACACCTTCTTTTCATATAGAGAGGACAATTAGATTTAAGCTTTTCTCTGGCTAAGGCGACTTGATTTTAAAGGAAGACTAAGGAGCCGTGAAATGCTGCACAAGCGGAAATGCTCAAGGCATTTCCTTCACATTTTATTAGAGTTGGGGAAGCATGCCATTTCCTTTTACTATCTAGCCTCTAATTTTGAGTATTGGTGTATAAAATTTGCTTCCTCTGAGAAGAGACCTATTAGCTAGAAAGCTTTCTCTGAATTGGAATATACAGTTTAACTGTTTTTAAAGCTCTATAATAATTAGAAAAAAAGTGTGAGTTTCATGGCACGTTTCAACTCTCATCATCATCACTGACCCTACATGGCAGTTTTTACAGCTGTCCTTAAGTTAGTTTCTAAGCTTTGCCTCTGGGTTACCAGCCAAGCAGTGTAAAATCTACTGTAACTAAACACCCACTACAATAAAAGTAACATACATTCATTAGGTGCTTCTGATGTGGCACACAGTGTGATTAGCTCCTTGCACATGTTAAACTCTTTAAACCTGCTGCAGCCTTTAGGGAAGTTATTTTTCTTTCTCATTTATAGATATAGAAACTTGGAGTACCAAGGGTCAGAGACACAAAAAATGACAGAGAAAGTAGGCCCACCCAAGTTCTGAAGTACATGTACAACACTCCCACCTAATGCATTAAAAGTTCCTTACAGTGAACTCATTTGCTCACTGTGTGCTATGTCTCAGGAATTGCAGAACATGTAAAAATGAAAAAAAAAAGGAATTTAAGTATTACCAACATAGCAGTATTTTTCTCTACCAGTTTTGAATACATAATTAATTAATCATTCATCCAAGTAACTCCCAGTAACATGTCATTGTTAATAATACACACAAGGTTAAAATCTGTTGACAGAGAATTTCTGGTATCCACCCTTGGCAGCAGAGCCTTCTGCTTGCCCATAAAATCTCATTTTTACCATTGGTCCCACTGAACTGTTTCTAGATGTATTGGTACAACCAGCTACCTGTAAGGCTATAATCTTTCATCTCCTTTTTTTTTCACAGTACATCCTTTATCAAAATGTTCCAGCCTCTCACTAAGTCCTGGATAAAGAAGCACAATTCCCCAGCCTGGCCCAGGGCAGAGGAACATGGGGATGTACTGTCACATGAGCCTAGTATTAGATCCTTAATTTCAGTATCTCCTGAATGCCACCTGCTGCTACCCATTTCCTTTCCTGGAGCCTGGTTTTCTTCACACAGACAAATTATTTTAGTACTCTCCTTTAGTCCTCTTCTCTTTTCTTCCAAATCCAAAGAAATAAAAATCCTAAGGCCATATCAAGCGTTTGTCATTTGCTCTTGGGGATATTTCATCAACCTTCCATTGAAAATGTCAGCTGGATGGTGGTGGCGTACACCTTTAATCCCAGCACTCTGGAGGCAGAGGCAGGTGGATCCCTGAGTTCAAGACCAGGCTGGTCTACAGAGTGAGTTCCTGGAGAGCCAGGGTTACACAGAGAAACCTTGTCTCGAAGAAAAAAAAATAAAAAACAGAATAAAAAGAAAGTGTCATGTAACAAGAGTTGTAAATTGGGGGAAACTGAAGTATCACATGTGTTTTCTGAGGTAAGCACAACCCCAGTTGGAGGTGCAGAAGTAAGGAACACTATGGTACTGTTGCTGTGTGTTTAGTATCTCAAGTAAAGGATGCTTTCCTGGAAAGTATTAGCAATGCAATACACTGCTCACAGTGCGACGCAAACCTGCTTCCATATGGAGTTCCTTCACCTATTCCTGCTTACCATGTAAGCCACAGGAACTTTTTTTTTAAAAAAAATAAGATTTCATATATTTTAACATCATCTTATTGTAACAGAACATATGGCTTAGGGCTTCTTAGTTTATTGATTAAAGAATCTTTTTGAAAAGTGTGTGTTCATTTTATGTATGTAAGTGCTTTATCTCAATGCATGTGTGGGCACCATGTGCATGGCTGGTGCCCTCTGAGCTCAAAAAAGAGTGTCAGATCATTGTGAGCCACCATGTGAGTGCTGGAGCAAAACCCAAGTCTTCTTCAAGAGCCACGGGTGCTGTTAACTACCGAGCCATCTCCCCAACCCCTGCTTAAACCACCTTCTCACTTGCTATTGGTTGCATACCGACAGCTATAACATTCAGAGAACACTAGAGGTTCTTAAATATTACCTTGCTGTGTCATCTGTACGCTTGTCATGCTTACTAGAATGCACTGTTTCCTTTCTTGGTTGAAACTAGGTTCTTCCCTCATACAATACATTCCAACCACAATTTCCCCTCCCTCCATTCCTCCCAGCACCCCCTGCCCGCCCACCAACCTCCCCTCTCTCCCAGATCCACTCCTTCAGAAAGGAGCAGGCTTCTAAGAGACAACAACCAAACAGGGGGAAACAAAGAGATACACTAAGACAAGGCAAGTCCTCATATCAAGGCTGGACAAGGCAACCTAATAGGAGGAAAAGAGTCCCAAGAGCAGGTAAAAGAATCAGAGACACACCCGCTCCCACTGTTAGGAGTTCCACGAAAACATCAAGCGAACAGCCCTAAGGTATATGCAGAAGACCATGTGCAGACTCCTGCAGGCCCTGTACTTGCCACTTCAGTCTCTGTGAGCTCACATCATACCCTGTTTGACCATTTGTCCCACATTTGAAATAACATTACAGAAATGAAGTATTGATTTGGATCTACTTGTTGGCAAGTTGAAAATAGTACGATGACCTAGCTTGGTCCTATTCTATAACATTGCAAGACATTTGATCAATAGGACAGTGGTTACATTTAAAAATCTAGATATCTAGGCAATATTGCATAAAGTGGGACTTCAACAGGCTGTAAGGCCTAGCCTACAATTAAAAGTTCTGTATAATTTTTAGAGAAGAATTGCATATGTCAAAGACTCAATCATTTGATGAATGAATAAAACTTTATAATAGTACTTTCACATGGTCATTTCAATAGAGAACTAAAGATCTAGTATTAAAACTAGATGAAAACCATATCTTTGCCAAGATAATCCCTAATATGATATCCAAAGAAGTCTTCACTTCTCCATTATTTACTCTATTGACAATAAGATCCAATAAAGGATTACAGTTTCAGAGTTAATATTGACTAGTAAGGAATGATAATGAAATCTACACACACACACATACCACTTCACAGAAGTTTGGGAACAATGAATACAATACAGGTATGTTTGATGTAAGGAAATGGATGAAGTATCACAGAAGGACCTCAAAGAAATTGAAAGAAATGGCAGGTCAGTGAGTAGGAAAATACCTAAGAATAGGAAAATAACATAAAACTGGTGAGTGTGCACAGCAGCAGAAATCTGAGTATCTGTATGCTCACAAAATGACAATGATTAATCTTCCAGACCAGCTGAAGCCAGTAGGAAAAAACATAAAGGGACTACCTTGAAATTGCATAATAGAGTTGTTTAGAGATAAAGCCATCTACCTTAGGAGAAAATTAATGAATTGATGCCTAGAAACACTAACAAATAATTAGCAAGGATATTTGGAATACATCCCAAGGTGAAAGGCAAATTAAATGACCATAAGGGCTCTTCCCACTATAAAATGCAGTCCTGGATGGCTAGAGGTTTCTGAGCACCAACATGGTGATGAATATTGGCAGAACAAAGAACCACAGAGAAAAAGAGGGATGGAGAATAAATTGGCTTCACTCAGTTTTCAATCCAACTCAGTAAGATTGATTATCTCTGACATGCCAGAGACCTTTGTTTTCATGTCGATTCATCTATGTTTACTGAGTGGCTAGATGGGGAGTACACATTTTACATCATCATCATCCCTTCGATGGACTCCATATCTAAAAGGAAAAGGTATATAACAAGTTTTTGCACCATATGAATATGACTGTCAATTTGACTGATACTTCACTGACAAAGAGATTAGCTGACCCTGTGTTCAGAGAATATATTAACAAAGCATGTGAAGTGGTGCAAAGGCCAGGTATAGTGAGAAGAAATGTTCTATCTGCACAAACTAGTAAAATAAATAATGAATTAAAAGCCTATATAACCCCTGTCTCTCAAACACCTATGCATCAAGTTGCTATTAGGAAAATAGCATTTTTCATTCTATAGTGTTTTAATGAACTTGTCTTAAATATTTGGAAATGTATTTGTGTTCCATCAAATTATACCATCTATGAAAATAGTAACTTACAGAAACATAGCTGGCATTAATATAATCTGATCCTGGGATGCTTGCATCAGCAATCAGCTTCACTCTGTTATTATTATCTGAGAAAAAAACATAAGAAATTATAATAGGATTTTCATATTGCTAAGACTTCTGTACTATGAAAGTAATATAAAAGTGCATGATCTAATAATCTCCATTCATATATGAGTATAGCATTTTAAAAACATTCTTTCATGACACCTATTTCTACTATATACATTATCAATAAGATCTTGCACATATTTGTAGAATTCCTACACATATCATTACAGAATTAGTTTCAAATGTTGTGCCATATGCTGTGTTCTGAAAATTTTTCTTATTTACTTTATCTTTCTACACAATCAAAAGTATATCTGGTTTGTGTTTTTAAGAAGACATTTAGCATTTTAATATAGCATACCCTATTTAATTATGACTTAAATTGATCCCAATTGTTATTCAAAATACTGGAAAACATAATAGAGTTAATCACATACCTGTAAAACTGTATTTGTTCAACATATTGCCAGAAGCAAAAGTCCCTAAATCACAGGTGTACCGTTTGTATGTGGAAAGATACTGTCTAATTATCTCTTAATTTTATCAGTACACACTGAGAATTAATTGAACATTTTTAGGGCATTCATTATACTAATATTCTTATTTTTGTATAAGTTCATCCATAGACTCTTCTAAAACTTGAATACATTTTTCTAATTTACATTTCAGTATTTCAGACTTTCCCTTACTCAGATTTTTTTAAAGTAGTGAGGTGTAGGTTTACCTTTTACTATTTATTATTATCTGTAACATAATAGTCCCATTTAAAAAATATTCCATTCATTTTTTCCCCGTGATTTAAAAATTATGATTACTTTTATCATATACTACATTACCCATACATTTAGGTCCAGTTTTAAACTATTCTTTCCCATTACCTGCCTATTTTTCCTTTAATGTAACATTTCTAGTTATTCTTCTCGAGACTATTTTAAGAAATGCATTCACCAAGTAGATATTCTGTATCCAGTAATTTTTTTTTTCCAAAAAAGGGTGCCAGAGATGTTCTTGGGAGTGTGTACCAAGCTGGTTTTATAACTGTAACATCTACTGATAACGTTAAATACAGGAATCAGAAAATATCTTTGACTAAATAATTCAGAAGTTTGGCTGGATTGTGCTGCTAAGTGGTCCGGTACATGCTTAGCCTTTGCAGGGCTCTGGGTTATCAACACAGGAACAGAAAAGAAAGACTTTGTGGTCTCCATGGAAGGCACATAAGAGGAGAGAATTTGTTGTGAATATCTACACCGTCTTGAGTGAATCATTTATCTTCTGTGGTTCTTACTGGCCTCAACTGTACCATGCAGTGAAAATATTTATTTTGTATAACTCTCTTGATGAAATGTAAAAGCTTACAGGAAATATTCAATACTGTTATCATGTTCTCCAAGTTTAAGCGTATACCAACATTAATTATCTAAACTGTTTTAGTTATATTGTGAGAAATTATGATCAATGCATTGAAACTTAGAGATCCCTAATATTTAAACAAATTTCTGCAAATGGTTTATGTGCTGGTGTTACTGTGTTACTGCGTTTTTTAAGATCTGCCTAATGACATTGTAGCTAGTCTTGTACATCAGGAGGGGAAGCCATTGGGGTGCTATTCACTCGATATGCCTGTTTATAACGAGCTGAGTCAACAGCACTCTCCATTTTTTCTCATGGTGTTGGGATATTAAGGTCACAGTGTCCTGTCAGACAGAGATTTGGAAATCACGTCTGCAAGTATTTGCTGCTAATTCTAGTGTCCTAAAGCCCTGTAAGCTAATATCTTCCAAAAGGCACTGTGATATTTGAAATTCTCTTTGCAACATTACTCAGGGGAAACACGGCATTACTCAAAGCTGCCTCCAGCAAAACTTCAGATTCTACTGAAATATATTCATTCACTACGACGAAAGACACACTTTTTCCAGTTTTATGAGTCCTGTGCAAGCACAATGACAACACACAGTCTCAAAATCTTGGTTGCTTGCCTAGCAAACATTCATGTATCTATCTCTGTGTGGGTTTGTGTGTGAAAATATGCCATACCTCATACAGACAAGGCTATGACATTGCAGATGGACTTCAGCCTTTAGCTAAGGATGGGGTCTTGCTGTCTTCAGAATTCAGTGCCCTGGCATGTATCACAGTCTTATCCACTCAGAAAGTTATTGGCATTTAAAAGAAAATGATCTATTGATTACTAACCATGAGGGCTAACATTTGCTGAATGCTTTCTGTGTTCCAGTACTGGGAAAAGTGGTTTATGTGACTATTTTACTGAATCCTTCTATTAGCCTTACAAGGAACAGACAGTATGTTGGCAGTCACAAAGAACAGGCAGCAACAGTCCAGAACTGTGTCTCAGGAAGTCTCATTATTTTTTGTCTTAGCTTCAGTATGGAGGTTTAAGACATTCATTCTCCTTACTCCTTTTTATTGTTTTGAAGATGAACATTTACTTCCACCAACCACTCTTGTTCTCTTCTCAACATAAAAGTAATAAACTTCAGTAGGGGAATGGGATGGTTGGAGTTGGAACAGGGACAGAGTGAGAGAGCAATGAAAGAGATACCATGATAGAGGGAGACATCATGGGGATAGGGAGAAACCTGGTGCTAGGGAAGTTCCCAGGAATCCACAAGGATGACTCGAGCTTAGACTTCTAGTAATAGTGGAGAGGGTGCCTGAGCTGGCCTACCCTGGTAGTCAGATTGGTGAATACCCTGTCATCATAGAGCCTTCATTCAGTAACTGGTGGAAACAGATGCAGAGATCCATAGCCAAGCACTAGGCCAAGCTCCAGGAGTCCAGTTGAAGAGAGGGAAGAGGCATTCTATGAGTAATGGGGGTTAAGATCATGATGGGGAAACGTACAGATACAATTGAACCAAGCTAGTGGAAACTCAGGAACTTTAGACCAACAGCTGTGAAGCCTCCATGGGACTGGACTGGGCCCTCTGCATTAAGTCAGACAGTTGTATAGCTTGATCTGCTAAATGGGCCTCCTGGCAGTGGGAATCGAATCTATCCCTGGTGCATGAACTGGCTTTTTGGAGCCTATTACCTATGGTGGAACACCTTGCAAAGCCTTGATGCGGGGGGGGGGGGGGGGACTTGGACCTTCCTCAACTGAATGTACCAGGCTTTGCTGACTGCCCATGCAAGGCCTTACCTGGAGGGGATGGGGGGTAGCGGTGGGGAAGGCTGGTGGCAGGGGAGCAAGAGGAGGGAAGAGGGGGATCTGTGGTTGGTATGTAAAAAATATAAAAAATTTCTTAATGAAAAAAGTAGTAAGCTGATGGTCTGAATTTTCTTTCAGCCAAAATGGGGACTAGATTATTATCTTCATTACAAAAGAATGAAACATTATAACAAACTATTAAGGAACTCAAATTTTCATGCTTTAAGTCAGAAACTCCTTAGAAGCTAGTTAAATTTATTTGAGTTACTTTACTTGTGTTGACATAATGCAAATTAGTCCCAACTTTATAATGTAGCTAGAACTAAAT
The DNA here is from genome assembly GCF_049852395.1 of Peromyscus maniculatus bairdii. Classification (NCBI taxonomy): domain Eukaryota; kingdom Metazoa; phylum Chordata; class Mammalia; order Rodentia; family Cricetidae; genus Peromyscus; species Peromyscus maniculatus. Next base: position 31,979,436 of record NC_134869.1, read on the forward strand.
ACTAACAAATTCATGGTAGTTGCCTTTTGATAAGACTATAATATTTAATGACACAGAGTGCCACTTGAATAAGCATGTTGCAAACAGTCTAGAAGAAATCCAGTGCGAACACATCTAACAACATGGACATTACCCAATCAAGTAAATTTTCTTAAAGTTAGAATAACAACCATGTTCCACTACCTATGGTGGGACACCTTGCACAGCCTTGATGCAGGGGGAGGGGCTTGGACCTGCCTCTACTGAATGAACCAGGCTCTGCTGCCTCCCCATGGGAGGCCTTACCTTCTTGTAGGAGGGGATAGGGGGCATTAGAGGGGAAAGGCTGGAGGGGTGGGAAGACGGAAGAGGGGAAATCTGTGATTGGTATGTAAAATGAATAAAAAATTATTTAATAATAAACAATGTATTTAAAAGCATGTTAAAAATGGCCAGACATTTAGAGATTATCAGTCATATTCTTTACTTCTCACATCACAGTTTTGCCGTCTTGCTGCTGAAGTCATTTTCTTCTCATTGGTTTTGTTGCAGAAGGAACCTGCAGTGGATAATGCTATTTATTTTTGCTTCTATTCCACTTCCTAGACACGGCAGGTTGTGTGGATTATAACCTCTGATACACAGTCCTCTAAATTCAGTTGCCTGCATGAATAATTTATTCTCTAGTACTAGCCTGTGTTCTGCTGCTTCTTATATAAATTCTACATGGGATTATAGTCGCCTTTAAATTAACACTTCCCTGGCTAAAAGGGCTGTAGGAATTTCCTCAATATGTTTATTTATTTGTTTGTTTATTGAAGCACTAAGCTTGTGCATACTGGGAACTCTTCTATCAATGAACTATATTCCCAGTTCTTTGCAAACTCTTTTTAAAGATTGAGGCAGGGTCTTACTACGTTGCTTGGATGGATCTTGAATTCCTTAGGTAAAGAAAGCTGTTCTTGAACTTTCAGTCTCCATGTTCAAGCCTCCCAATTACTTGAGAGTACAGGGATGCATCACCTGGCCTGCTTCCCAATATACATTGGAACACAGTTTCAGGACTTCAAAATTCTTAATGTCATAATATAAAATGCATTGGATCAGAATTCTACTAAGCAGGCACATGCATTCAAAGACTACAAAAACAGACATATTAGTAACACAGGGATATAAAATCTTCCTCTACAAGTAATCATTAATTCTTAAAACAACAACACTTTATTTTCCTTGAATTGAAAAATGGAGTTGTCCTGCAGCAAGGTATAGTTCTGCCTCTCTGCAGAAACAATTCCTGTAAACACACATTGATTGTATTCATCAACTAGTATTTTGCAAGGCATTTTAATGTTCCATAAGACTACTATGCTTTCAGGGAAATTTAATACACAAAGTGAAGTGTGAATTTCCCTTCGATTTGAGACATGCTCAATAGGAAGATGTTAAAAGAGTTAAATTACAAAGCTAAGAAGCAAGTCAATCTACAGTTTCTTGCACCTGCATCAATGAACCTTGTGTGAACAAACTGAAAACCATGTAAATTAACTTCAGTAATTAGGAACAAGGCAAACATGATACAACTTGAAAGTCACCACTAATGCAATGTATTCTTGTAATTCAATTAATGCATAAGGAAACATTAAACAAATGCTAAAAGTTAAGATGGTGGGCATTTGGAAATACTTCATAGTGAAAACATAAATGAGACTTGCACATACATGGTTTTATGTTTGGAAAGCGATTTTTTGCTCTGTTCCAAGGGAGATCAGCATCGGTTGAAGAAAGATCTTGAAGAAATTTCGGTAATTCCTATGGGAAAAAAAAAGTCATTGCAAAGTTTAAACTTGGTAAATACGAAATTCTGCTTCGTAAAACACAATTCCTTATTCTAAACCCTTCATTTGTTTAGTTTGTATGTATATGTTCACGTGTGTGTGTGTGTGTGTGTGTGTGTGTGTGTGCATCTACATCTTGAAGGGTAGGGAACAACCTTGGGTGTCATTCCTCAGGGGCCATAGGTCCATTTTATTTTATTACTTTAAAGAAAAATCTCTCATTGGCCTGAGGCTTACCAAGTAGGTTATACTGTGTGGTCAACTAGCCTCAGGAATCTATCTGTGCCCATGTCCCCAAATCTGGAATTACAAATGATAGGCAGCTTTTACATAAGCTCTAGGTATCCAGTTCATTGGCCTACTGAACTATCATTCCAGTCATAAATGTTTTTGATTTTTACTTATTTTTAATTTTGTGTCACTGATACCTGAGATTGAATCCTGAGCCTTGTGATTGACATACAATCTCCATTGCAAAGCTATTCTCCCAGGCCACAGTTTTTAAATTTTTAATTAAACAACTCTATCAGAGATATGGGAACAAGGTCAAATGAATAGCAATGATTTTCCCTAAATGTCACCATTACTATTCTGAATGATTTTGATCAACCAGAATATGGCTTTTCCTTGCGATAATTTCATTGAACTCTGGAGAGCACTAAGGTGCCACATGCTACCCATGGCTTCATCAGGTGCACACAACTGTTGTTATTTAATATGTTAATGCCTCTTTAGAGAGAAGAAGAGAGTTGAATGATTTATTTTTTGTTTTTTCTCCCCAGACAGTGTGATTTCATGCCTATTAATTGGTACAACCCTGGTCATTTTGAGAAGATGTCAAAGGTCAATTCTGCACTCCGTTGGCCTCGTTAAATTGATAGTGGAATGCAAAGGTGATATTTAGAATGAGCCAATACAGATGACGGGTTGGGAAGATCTACTGTTGACATTTGAAAGAAAAATGCTGCAGTCTGTCTGTCTTTCTCTTTCTAATGCATCTTTAAGGAAGCTGGTAGAAGAAAATGTATTAATTATTTTCTTGGGCTGATGATTGCCATTCATGAAATTATTCTAATTTCTGTAATGATAATACACTGTGTTGTCCACTTTAATGTAATTATACATTATTTCTTTTTATTCAACAATTCTCCCTTCTACAAAAAAAAATCCTAAAGAGTTCTTTTCATATGGGTATATATCATGGGCAAGACTGGGTATAACCAGCAAGGCTTATTAAAAGTTAACAAAATAAAAAGACCCAAAATAACTTCCCTGTGTCAAGGTTTTAGAAGTATTGAAAGGGGAAGGGGGAGGAGAGATGTGTTGAAAATTAACTTGAAAACCATACAGTTTGGAATGATTTCACATCCAGGTTTCCATTTATAGTTTTAAGTGACTGTGCTTCTGGTGGCCCACACTTAGTCATCAGGCTGATAGTTTGAATAGCATCAGGATACTGGGTGGTCTTATTCTTATTGGGACGTACAATGCCAGTGATCTTCCTTAGAGAGGTCTTTCTGCTCCTGTTTGATGTCTTCTCAGTGGGAACAAGATAAGCAAATTATTTGTCCCTCCTTTTGCTTTTGTATTTATTCTCTATCTCTGGAATAGTTCCCCCTTTATCTTCTCATTGGGATTCAGCTCATGCTACCATTTGTCTGAGACATCACTATTTTTCTTAGTCTTCTAACCAGCGTTCAGCATTGATCCTCACATCTTTATACACATCTCAATCATGACACATGTGTCCTGTTTGAAACATGTCTCTCATCTCTACAGTTCTTACTCTAATCTGGGTTTATGTGTGGTAGAGAGTATCATCCTAGTAACTGATATTTGTGCCAAGCCCTTTCCACACATTCTATACATAGTAACTTTAGTATTCTCAATTCAGGGAGGTAGACTTTTTTTTTTTCAAATGAAGACATAGGGGGCAGAGGGATTAGGTAATTTGTCTAAAGCCATTTAGCTTGTAAATGCTAAACTGATGAATACCAATGTGTCAAACACATTGCATGCCATAGTACAAACTCTGAAGAAGAACTAAGGATAAGAAAATAGAAAATGAGTTCAAAGATTAGTCAAAATTGTGCATCCAATATATTGTTATTATAATATAATAATTTTGATTTTAAAAACTTAATAAAGCATTAGGATAAGAATGATTTGGTTTTTTAAAAACAAAAGAATAACATGGCTCCTCCCCCCAAATCTAGAATTTTCTTAATACATGAAAATACATTTGCTAATAAGACTATTCATCTACTTAGTTATGAATAATTCAATTATGTTTGCCCCTGTTCTAGTAAAATTACATGTTTGCTCCTGAGAAATGGAAATTTCTTTCTGTATAAATGCTAAGGGAACTTCACGGTTCCCTTGATTTTGCTAAGTCCAGACCAGTATTACTTAAGAAGCATAACCAAACAGCGGCAGGGGGCCCCATTCATCTTCTCACATTCTCCTTATTACTCCCTGAGAAACTGAAATTTTATAATCCTGAATTATTTAAGCCAATTGTCTGACTCTTTGTTTCAGAAGTTCACACACTAAGAAATTCACAGAAAAAAAAATAGAGGTAGACTTTTGGGTACACTATAAAATCTACTTCACTTTCGCCATGCAAAATAATCATGCCATCTCAATAAGGTACTTACGAATCTCAAAACAGATTGTAGCTCTAACTTTTACGTTTCTAAATAATTTCAATTTTATTGATATACAATACTCAGCTAATTAATAAAAATACTGTATCAAAAGAAACATGAGAAAATTGTTAAAAAGTGAAGTTATTTTCAACTTTAAAATAACTTAAACAATGAGTTCTTAGTTTTACATATCTCCATATAGGATAAAGCATTTATTTAATCATAACTTAGAAAGACTGTATTGAATGTAGACATACTTGTCTATATTCTGATAGTCCTAGAAGTTGTAATGATATTTGCAATATCTACAAATATCCGGCTCTGTTCCCTGATTATTTACACCACAAATGTACATTAAGTAGCACTCATTATATTCGGTATTCAATGTACTTACAATAAAATGCAACATGTGATCATTAAGGGCCTAAATCTGACGCAATTATTTCAAAGTAAACTACATTTACAATACTATCTAAAGCTCATACACAAATACAAACTAATGAATCCATCACTCTGCATTTCCACCTCCATCAGGATGAAAGAGCAGGGAGCTGGGGCCAGCCTGCCATTGCAGGGAGTCCTGAAGAAGATCACCTTCTCCTAACACAGTAGGTGAATACTCTGATGAGGTTGCCCCAAAGGCCACCCAGGGTAACATTACTATCTAAACAATCAACCTGGTAATTGGGTATTGATTATCAAGGCCAGAGTCCTTCATGGCCTTGCATGCTTAAAATGGACGTGAAATGTGACACAGGAAACGACTGGAGGTCTTGCAATGTTGTGACAACTGCTGGTAACATACCGAAAATTCCTCTTGAAACTTTAGGTTGTTGTTTGTGCAAAGCTCTTCCACGTGTTGCAGGAAGGACTTCTTGCTTATTGGCCTCCAAGTAAAGAAAGGCATTAAATGGAACCATGTTAGCTTATGTTCTTTTTCTTAAGGGAAACCTTGGGCACTGATTGCACTGTTAACATCTAAGCAACAAGGACCCTGTAAAACCCTAGTCACACAGTCCTTTCAAGTCAACCTGTCCTGTTTACAAAAGGGAGTTTTTCCTCTTTAAATTCACTTTCTTTGCATTCATCACACAAAATTCTTTCAATTTTTCAGTGACTTCAAAAGAAAGACTTAGCATTTTAATGAACAAAAGTTTTCAAGCAAATGGGAGGGCATGAAGTTATCATTGACTCTTAAATGCACATAATACCTCTTTGTCATACAGAAGAATTTTACACATTACAAGGTTTTAGAAGATATAAAATATTGCAGTGACCTCATTCTCATAATGATATGGCTTTTAAGCCCAAAGGAGTTTAAATATCCCCATATTACTTCCCAAGTTAAAATACAGACATGCAGGCTTCACCCCAGAGAGAGAGAAAGCATTTCTCCAGTTACCATGCAATTAGTCATGCTTTTATGATTTATATCCAGCTTAAAGGTTTTTCCTACAAACATTCAGAAAGAGAGCCACACATTAAGAGTCATTGAGCCAGTGAATCTAAAAAGTTGATATTCAAAGAGAAGGGGGAAAATTTCACAAACTTACTTGATGGATTTTCTATAACTAAGTAACCTGTAACAGAACCATGTTAGATGTATTGTGAGTGGGAGTGGATGGCTCCTTCTCAAAGAAATCTAAGTTAAAATCACAAAATTATTGTAAATCAATAACGTATAAGTACAACATGGCTTCAACTAACATGCAATTCTTAATTTCAAAATTATATTAATTTTGACTAGGTTAGCATCTCTTCCCAGTTGTAAAGGTAGCATTATCATTTAAGACAATGCATTGAAAGAAGGCTACCTTTTAATATATTGTAAAGAATAAAGAGTTAATACAGATTCAAGAAATATTTTATTTATAAAGAGTGTGGACTATGTGAAACAGAAGTTATTCAAAATTACATTATATTGACCAAATTTTGTTTCATGACTGAGTTTTGGTTAATATACAGCCAAAAAAATCACATTTTATCCATTTCAACTACTTTATGTACATTTTGTGACTGGTCATTGACAAAGTTATACTCTGAAACATAAGGTATTTTAACAGAAAAACAGATAATGCATCACACACTTAGAGATATGTTCCCTGTTAAATATCATGCACAACAAATTTGCACTGCAAAAAAAAAGCACAAAAGGCACAAACATATACACAAACAAAAGGCAGAAGGGATATTACAAATTATTTCACAATAACCTTCAAGAAAAATAATTCTTGGAATATGTGTTTTTAAAGTCATGGATGCATGAAACAAAATAATTGGATTGAAGAACAAACAAGACATGATGACTAACTATTATGAAAATTATCCCAAAGACTTGTATCCAATGGAGAAAACAAATAAAAAAAGAATGTATCTTATGACAAAAAAAAAGAGTTAATGGAACTTGTGTGGATGAAGTAGCACGTATTATGAAGCTGGATATTAGAATTCTAAGTCAGTGGTGGGCATGTCAAAGAGAAAATAGCCTCCTACTTTTTCCCAGTGTGAGCTGCTAGAGCATCCTAGCATCATCCTAACACAGACAAAGAGGTAAAGGCTAAGCTGAGGATAAGCCAGATAAGGTGAAGAGTTTCCCACAGCAACCTAAAGCACTTTTAAGCAGGCAATAGAGAGCTCCTTACCATAGCTTCAGGGATTCAGAAATGGCTAAATGGGTTGTTCAATCAGAAAAACTTTGGTTTAAGTGGAGAATATAAAACAGAGCAGCTGGAAATGTGAGGCACTGGAGGTAATAGACATATGCCATAGAGACAGGTGCAATAATCCATGCCTGTTGGAAATGTGTTAGGCTACGCAAATCTTGATTACCTGCACATGAGAAATGACTGGGATCTTTGCAATTGAGACATCCATTTTCACACTACTGCCTGGAAATGGGAACTCTTGATCTGAATGGAGATGACAGATTCTGTACCTAGCAGAGCCAAGATTAAGGCTGGACTAGAGAAATGTATTTTATTTGTATACTTGAACTCGGAGATGGATGCTACTTTGGGGGAAGTCATGAACAAGGAATTAATAAAATCAATTCATGTTTGTGAAGAGATATGAATATGAATAACATGAAGTATAAATAAGCAAGACCTAGAAAAAAGGTAGTATTATTCACATTCTTGCTTTTTCAGTAATGAACTCTATCCTTCACTTACAACTTATAAATAAGGAAAATATTATTTTTCTAAGGCCATTTTTTTCTCAGTGAGAAATTATAAATTTCCTTTAATTTTACTCTTTATTTTTCATGAAACATTCCTCTATAGATTCTAATTTTAAATTTCAACAGCTAACTATGAAATTGGATTGTGCATTCACGCCTCATTATAAAATATGATGATCTTACTGACTTCAAATATTACTCCATCATCAGCTATGCTCTCTTGAACAGGTTTCTTTCTCCCTTCCCCCTCCCCCCTCTCCCTTTCTCCCTCTCTCCCTCTCTCCCCCCTTTCCCCCTCCCTCTCTCCCCCTCTCCCCATCTCTCCCTCTCTCCGTCTCTCCGTCTCTCCGTCTCTCCCTCTCTCCCTCTCTCCCTCTCCCCCTCCCCCTTCTCCCTTTCTCCCTCTCTCCCTCTATCTTTATTTGGTTTTTCAAGACAGGGTTTCTCTGTGTAGCCCCAGCTGTCCTGGAACTCACTCTGTAGACCAGTGTGCCCTCGAACTCAGAGATCCACCTGTCTCTGCTTCTCGAGTTCTGGAATTAAAGGTATGTGATACCACTACTCCATTAGCAGGCTTTTAATGTTTTGGTACTGACCTTGACTACACATCCACCTCACATGCTGTTCCTCAGATCCTCATTTTCTTCTAAGGGTCCTTCATCTTAATTCTATGTGCTTTATCCACAACCAAATTCTACTTATTTCTTAATATCTGATTCCAAAATTAGCGCCCAGTGGGCCTCATCTAATGGCAAAGACTAGAAAATAATGTTTTCTTTCTGTGCTATCTGATTTCTAAGAACAAATAACGTCATACTGTGTGCGATAGATATTTTAGTCCATGTACTAAGAGTGCATGCATTTATATTCATATATACTTGACAGTCCAGACTGAACTAACACTCAGCTTACTTGATAATCTTCATAATTTATTGATAATAACAATGAGCCATTATTAAATATAAAATCAAGACTCCAGACACACTGAAGGCAAGTTAGAAATGCTCTAGCTATTGTGAAATGATACTGGAATTGAATGGATTTTTTCACTCAATTCTTAGGAAACTCAATTTTCAGGAGGTCATAAACTAACATTTGAAATAAGTATAATCATTAGATTTACCAATAACAATTAATGAACTCTTAATAAAGCCCCTATATTTTTTTATATTAGGTCTCCTAACATTAAAATATAGCAGCTGCTAGACACTTAGAAATAGAACAACAAAACTGTGTTTGTCTTCTCAAGTGAGAAGAAAAGAAAAGAAACTTCCTAGTTATGGTAGGACACACCTTCCGTAGCAGCACTTGGGAGGCTGATGCAGGATGATCTCAGGTACGCTGCTACAGCCCCACAAATGAAAGAGAAGAAAAAGAAAGAAAGAAAGAAAGAAAGAAAGAAAGAAAGAAAGAGAGAGAGAGAGAGAGAGAGAGAGAGAGAGAGAGAGAGAAAGAAAGAAAGAAAGAAAGAAAGAAAGAAAGAAAGAAAGAAAGAAAGAAAGAAAGAAAGAAAGAAAGAAAGAAAGAAAGAAAGAAAGAAAAAGGGAGGGAGGGAGAGAGGGAGAGAGGGGGGGGAGAGAAAGAAAGAAAGAAAGAAAGAAAGAAAGAAAGAAAGAAAGAAAGAAAGAAAGAAAGAAAGAAAGAAAGCAGCAGGAGGGAAGGAGGGAGGAAGGAAGTAAAGAAGGAAGAAGGAAAGATGGTTGGCTCAAATATGGCTTTATTTTCTTTCCTATCACTTACTTTATCTAAACTCAATAACATTTTTGTAATCATTTTTCACAATTATCTTTATGTTACATGAGAAATCGGGCTTCTCAACTCCTAAATTTTTGGTAAATTTTAGTTTATGCTTGTGCCACAATTATATATAAATCAAAAACTTGAAACCTTTATACAAGTAGCTGAAATAGAGAAGGTAATTTAGAATGTATACCCAGCCATCTCAAATAGAAGTTTGATTGCTCCCTCTTGTTGATGTCTGTACTGACCACACCATTGCTCTGATTCCGTAGCATCATGTAATGTGACTGTATTTGATTCCTGTGTGCTATATAGCTATATTTCTACCTTAGATGATGCCATTTACATAATAAATCATAAGCAATATTAATTACTAATAATAAATAATAAAAGTAAAATTTGTTTATCTTCAAGATCCTGAATTTTTATTTTTACCAGAAAAATATTAATTTGGAAAATGTATGGGTAGAAAAGAAGGTGTGACCAACTGTGAGAAAAATACATTGATATGTTTATCACTGATAGAATAATTGAATTCCTTGTAGACATAGACTGGTTGTATAGGCCTTAAGAAACTCACTGAGATTGTGAGTAAAACCCAACAATATTAGTTCAATAGTGATGCATTCAAATAGTGATCTAAGGGGGCATCCACACTCAAGTAAAGCATTTAATTTAATTAAAAATTTAAAACTTTTAAAAACTGTTGAATGAAACTCATTTTCACATTAGGACAGTGCTCATATTCACTTTTGGTAGTGGGGATAACTGTCAAATTATATTAAGTTCATTTAGTAGATAAATCGAGTTTGGAATTGGCCAGATTTTTGTAAGATTACAGACCACTTTTCAATATAAAGGGCTAAAAACTTTTATTACATAAATCTTTTCATTACCTAAGTTCTAGCTGCCTTAAATCCTACGTCTTTCAGTAGAAAGAGTATTATTTCACAGCTCAGTTCATTACTTGAAGGTCTATCAGAAACTTAAATTCTGCTCAGATTACTCTTATGGACCCAGAGAGGAACCATTTATTTATGTTGGCAGTGGTGATGAAAGACCATATTGTTGGGGACTCGGCTTTCTCTCAAGGCCAATTAGTTGAAATCTACAGGGAATTAAAATATAGCGTTTATAGAGATAAGTACACAATGAGAGTAGAGAAACAGCTCAAATCAGCATTAACAGTGGTACAGGACAAGATGAGAAATTTGTTTTACCCCCTTAAGCAGCTTAACAGGGTTAAAAATAAAATAAGATAAATTACTGATTTGATAAAATATATGGATTGTACACCAAACATGTCCTAACTATTCAAATAACAAATTAGAGAAGAATCTCTCCAGTAAAATGTATGTTAAATTTTCTAGGTTTTGAGAAATACTGGTTTTGTGAAATTATAAGATTTTTTTAAATAAGGTTTTACTTTATATATTTCACCAATCCTAATTATTCCTAGGGTTTAATCAAAGTGATGATATTCTGTCATTTGTCCGAAGTATCATCAGTCATGATTTTAGATAGTTCTTAATTCCTTCCTACCCTAGTGTTTTAAATCTGTTTGGGGCTTTTTTTCAAATCCTTTCCATCCTTTTGGCAAATCAACCAGTAATTGTTCTGTGGGTCTCAACAAAAATTAAAAAGATTCTGAGCATTGGCTGTTAACACTGATTCAAAGGCATCATTTCCTAAGGGAGACATAACCTTGCTCAGGGAGCAATCAGTGACAGACAGGTTGCCATTCCTCTCATTCAGGCAAGGGGAATGGCATCTAGATGAGATAAGAAGGCAGCATCCTTCCTGCTGCCAACCAGTTGAGGTGAGACTCCCAGCGCGGCAGGCATCACACTTGCCTTGTTACAGAGCCACTCTACATTAGCACATTTGAAAACCAATTCTTGCCAGATGTTTTATTTCACTAACTGTGGGCCCAGATTATTTATCTCAAAAGCAACTAGACAGGAGCAGACAGTCGCGAGGAGAACTGTGCCCAGCTGTGTTAAGACATGGGCCAATGCCCTCAGTGCAGATGTAATGGAAAGGAAGCAGAAGACCTCACACCCTGTGCAAGAAATCTTCTGCCCTGAGCTATCTGCAAGGGTTGCAGGTAAGCAATGGAAGCCCTGGGTAAGAGCTGAGGAAGCACCACAGAAGTCGTATGTAGAAGATGAGATCCACTACCATCATGTATTGGATGGGAAGGAGTCATGTGAAAACTGATTCAGCCAAATACTAAGCTCAGCTCTTTCAAGGGAAAGACCCAGTATGCACCAATTCTGGGAGAACCCCTGAGGTACTAATTGCAGGAAGGGAAAACTACAGTAGAATCATTCTATTTTATGATGATGCCAAGCATTAAATTAACCAACCAATATGTCATGAATCAACAATTCCCCAAGGTCAGCTTATAATGTTGGTTAGAAATAGATAGTTTATGTGTAACATGATCAATGAAGTCTTTAGTCTAAGAGCACCTTACATTGATAAGCATTATGCTAGCAGGGAAATTTTTTGAAAATGAAATGTTTCAGCCGGGCGGTGGTGGCGCACGCCTTTAATCCCAGCACTCGGGAGGCAGAGCCAGGCGGATCTCTGTGAGTTCGAGGCCAGCCTGGGCTACCAAGTGAGCTCAATGAAAGGCACAAAGCTACACAGAAAAACCCTGTCTTGAAAAACCAAAAAAAATTAAAAAAAAAAGAAAGAAAATGAAATGTTTCATAAGAAAATGAAATGGTTCATAGAACTTCTAATTCTGTCTATGTTAACCTGCTTGCTCCCTTGTTAAACTAAAATAGAATAATGCTATTTTTAATTCCAAAATATCAAGTGTGCCTAGAGCAGAAAAGGCCTATTCCCTTTTACTTTAATCACAGCATATATTATACATTATCAAGTTCGATGGAGGGAGTCCTGGCATCATGTTGCCTTATGGTTTATGGATATTCACTCCTTTCTAATAGGTTTGTGGTTTCGAAATCAAATGCCATTTCATCCTCTGCTTCCATCCAAACAATTCACCTCTAGACGTTTATTATCTCTAGAACTCTAACTCAGCTGTGTGCCATTCTCTGCTTTTATTAATAATATTATTAATAATTTCACGCTGCTATACTTGTGCCAGGACACAAATGGGATTACCAAGCATTAGGGTAGTTTCTGGAAGTGCACGTGGTTGGTTACCTACTGGACAGGACAGAAACTAAAGTTTCATAAACGATAGTTAGAGGACAGAGGACAGGAAAAGCCATCGTGTTGGTCCTTACAGATTGACACCTGTGCTTGGAGAAATGGGCTTGTGTGAAGTATTCTCCATCATCACATGGGACATTAAACTCTTATGTCACATAGATATGGTAGGAGAATGAAAAGCCTGTGAAGAAATCTAGATGATAACCCGATTTACCATCAAAACCATCCCATCATAGGAGCACAACATATTCTCATGACATACACATTGTAAGTCAATGTGCATTTTGGTAAGAATCTTACCATGGCAACAGCATGCAGTCTTAGAGAGAACACATCACAAGAAGAAAGCGTTTTCTTTTCTTTCTGGCCTTGGAAAGAATGGCATATTAAGCAATAAAATGCTCAATATCATGTATTTTGAAATAGACAGCACACCACCTGGCAAAACCAAAATAATCACAGCAGAACTCTGCATTACCACACAACTTACTGGATGACAAAAATCTCCTTGCGTCTAAAGAAAAATGAAGAGTATCTGGAAGTAAAGATTCATTATTCATTTAGTGCACAATACCACATTATCTTCTATTTGCCATTCTGGGAACATGGGCATTGGTTATCTTACAGTTCAGTTTCTACTTGCAAGGAATTGTATTATGGACTCAGATATTTTTGCCACTGTTTACAAGGAGTTTTTAAATTCAGAACAGATGTGAAACTAATGGTCAGAATCTGGCAAGCAATGATGGCAATCTATGTGCAAACAGTTTTACATTTAGTTCCTTGTGTCTATTACAGCTTATTTTATTTTGAAAAAGCACTTCATTTTGTAGCTCTGGTTCATCTGGAAAGCACTATGTAGACCAGATTATCTTCAAGTTCAGATATCTGCCTGTCCTTGCCTAACAGGTTCCAGGATTAAAGACTTGCACCACCAAACACAGAAGATACTTGCTAAAGTCAAAATAAAAATTACTCTTCTACACTAAAATTCTAGTTTTTTCAAATTTTTTCTACACTAAAAACTTGCTTATAAAAATAGTAGCTATTATTTTGTTAATTTCTATATATGAGAGTAGAATAGTTTTTAATTTTACAAATATAAGTAACAGTAACAATACCAACTGCATCTTGATATATAGTTTACAAAGCATATTCATACAATTATATTATTTATTAGATTAAATTATATTTTTAAGTAGTGGAGATGAGTCTATGGCTTCAAGATAGGTAAATAAGTTCCATTTGACTTAGTTATTTGCCCAGAATTTTTCTTTTCTTTTCCTTCTTTCTTTCCTTTTTATTTTGTTGCTGTTGTTTGTTTGTTTTGTTTTTTATTTTTGTTTTGTTTTGTTTTGAGACAGGATCTTGTAAGTTGTACAAGCTGGTCTTGAATTCTGACTAAGGTTATAAAACATTTTCTCACCATATCTCTTAAAGTTCTCATAGAATTAGTGGGTACTAATTTGTTTGCTCATTATTACTTCTTCTTTGGGAAAGAATGTGGAGAATGAATCCTTAAACTCTTTGTGACGCAGAGTGGAATATAATTAAATAATAAACATTTATATAATATGATGAGTTTTAAAATATAAGCACATGGTAGAATGCATACATGCTAAATAATTTCATAATATAAACCCTCAAGTCTTCAGCATGATGCGCTACTAAGCATCTTGACTTTGTTTATATCAACCATATAGCTCCTTAAAATTAATACTGTCCTTACTGGCAAATGCTTTCTCTTGGACAGGTGAAGAGATACAGCACTGAGGATAGATGCAAGCTCACTGGAACAAGAAAACACTGGAACAGTTTGGGAGAGTGCACCCATGACCTGGGTAGAAAACACATTCAAACTGGTAGATTTCAAGGACTTTGTCTTCCTTCTTGCAGAAAGTTGGCATTGGGCATAAGTACCCCGCCATTTAGGGAGAAAACCTGAGCTCCTTGACTCTTCATTTCCAGAATTAAACCTTTATTTCTGACTTAGAACATAGTTATATTGTGAAGCGCCTCACAGACTTCAATGGTTCTCAGCAGTCCACTGATGACCAGCTCCCATGCAAATGTGCCTAATGCACTAATTTTCAGTCATTATTTTTTTAACCTTGTCTTACCTATCAGTGACTTTACCAGCATGAAAACTTTAATGATTTTCTGTACTAAATCCAGCAGATAATATTTATTATGGGCCATTGGTATATATAAGTCTTTTTTTTTATTGTTTCAGAATGGATGGGACCCAGCTCTGTGAAGGATATGCAGCAGTGGATAAAAAGAAGAAAAGAAAGAACGTAACTAAACTCTGCAGTTCTACACACAAATGGTAAAGCAAAAAGAATGGAAATTAAAGTTTCAATTTCTTTACTATTTGAATAATAATTTTCTGTGATGAAGAAATAAAATACACTTAAAATATTCTTTTGATCTTTTAGGTTTTAACAAATATCGTGATATGTAGATAAAATAACACGAAGCAGGAAAATCAATAAAGAGCCAAAGCCCTTGAATTATAAATGCCCACTAATAAAGAATTGGTAGAGACCTGGCCTACATTTCTATGACTCGAAACCTCTCTGTAGCTGCCAAGACAGTCATTACCAGAATAAAAAGTCAAAAAGAAAACCACACAGTTTCCTAGCTGTGTTGAATGGTAAGAAGTAGAGAATGGTTATGCTCTGAAAACACACCACATGTAGGAAAGCTACCCCAGCACTAACGTTCGCTGTCAGGAAAAGTGACCTCAATGGATGCCTTTTCTCATGTTAACCGCGCCCCCCCCCCACACACACTTTACTGTATTGAACTCCTCAAGATCTGCTTACTGCGGATTTCTACCAGGCTCAATAAAGATGCTTCAAGACAAAAATAAAAATGCTCATAAAGAATTGTTGTGACCTTCCTGTCATTTACAGCAGGATGGCAAGATTCCACTATATTTTTCAAGCAGCTCAAATTAATGTCACTGAGAGATTTGAGGTTATTCCCTTATACACATTCAGAAGGACTGTGGCCAGCCTGCTCCTGTGGAAGAGACCCAGGGATTGAGAAGAGAGTGCAAAAAGAAAGGAGTGCTGAAGTTCAGTTGGTCCACGAGGGAAGAGAAGACATGTCTACTGCAGATCACGACCCTAGAGGACTAGGAGGTGAGCTGGAGTTGATGATGCTCTAGAATTCGGTAATATGTTTTCCTGTGGAGGCTATGTTGGGAAGCTATTGTTCTCTTACATATAGTTTTCTTATATAAAGACAAACCGACTATATACTAGGTAATACACAATTCTACACACAAGCCTTTAGAGTGCCCTCCTATGATGGTAATAGAATATAAATAATTATCAATATGTCAAAGTTAAAAGGTTACCCCACAAACCAAGTATCCTTAGAATGTAGTGACACCGAATAACTCTCATTTCCTAGGGTTTGGGAGGACCTCCCTAGACAGCACATCTTCTAGACATGAGAACAGCCTGCTTATGAAGCTGATCTATCAAATGAAGATCAACTTTGATAGGTAGTATCCACACATTACTTTTGATGCTCAATATTTTAATGCCACCTTGTAAAAATTAATTATAACTTTTAAAATGTCGAGAGGGCTTTGCCAGTGCCTTGGAATAATCATGTGCTTAATAAGAACCACATGTTGTTGGAGTTCACGAAAGTGTAAATTTAAGAAAGTCTCATGACAGCTTTTATTAAGTATTTGGGAGATTATTGTTAGACAATTTTTTAATTGTGTTAATACTATAAACAGTTTAAATGCTTTTGAAAAGATTTAAACTTATTTTTTAAATGTCATAGTTTGCTACAATGATGTCACTCATTCAGTACACACATTGATATTTCTCTTTCTAAGGTAATGTGTTTTTATTTTGCATTGGTTTCTAAATTCTAAGTGAGTTTAGAAGTATAAATGCCATATGCACTATAGACCTTCATATAATTTTATGCTGAAATGAGGAACTATGAGCAGAGCTTTCATAAATGGTAATAAATGGCATAACAACAGCAAGCTTTTATGAGCATGATTAAATTAAACTTAAGATAAATATTTGTGGACATTTCTAGAAAATCTATTATATGAGGAGAGTTATGAAACAAAACATTGAAGATTTAATGCATAAAAATATCTCGTCTCAGGGAAAATGTCTTGTTTGAGTACCATAGTCCGAGATTCATACTGAACTCAAAATATTAGGAAGATTCACTGAGTCTCCGTGCAGCAGTGTGTAGAAGACGGAGGTTACCCTTTGAAAGAAGATCTCTGTGACCCGTGTAAACTGGAGCCCCACAAACACTTCCAACAAGCATAGGTCAGAGGAGGGTCATGGCTCCGGGCCCTCTGTACCTCCGCTTGCCCAGAGGAGTGTGCTCACCGCGTTAATCTCTCGTCCTTCAGTTCCAAGTCTGCCACCGTGATGAGCTGGTCCAGCTTGAATTTAGTATCAATAATCTCTGCCTCCCGAGGAGAGTACGTACCACCTTCTTTCTGCTTCTGTCTAATTCTGAAACAAGGGCAAGGCAATCGGTGTACGGTCATGGAAAGCATGGCAGACTAGGTGCAGGGTTTTCTTTTGTTTGCTTTTTTTTTTTTTAAAGCAAAATCATTTAGACAAATAATTTTTTTGTTCTGTGTGAACTGCCCCTCCTCCCTTTAGTTGCTCCCTTATTATTTTTTTTTTAATCACCAAAGGAAAATGAAATGGAAATAGCTAAGGACTCTGAATATTGGTGTTAAAAATCAGTGAGTCATTGTTTCTTATAATGGAACATTTTACATGTATCAAATATATAAATTGGCTTTTTAATTGTCTCATTTAATTTTCATGGATATATGAGGTATAAAATATTATGACTGTTTTATAATCAGAAAACTCAGGTTTAGGCTCAAAATTGGGCAATATGACCTAGAAAACCTATCCAAATAATTGGGCTTTTTGTTTGTTTGGTTTTTGGTTGTTGTTTTTTTTTTCAGAAAGAGTTTTATTTTATTTTATAGTTCTGACTAGTTTGAAACTATTTAAACCCAGCTGGCCTTGAACTCATAGAAATCTTCCTGTCTCTGCCTAAAGAGTGCTGGGACTAAAGGAATGAGCTCCCACCAGCCCTGTCTTTTTAATTTCAGGCCTTTATCTACTCATATGTTTAAGATATGGTATGATATATAACAAGACAATATTTTGGATCTGTGTCAGTCATTAATATTTCACATGTGTTGTTTATGACAAATACTAGGATATATAGGATAATATCAAGAACATAAAATGGCCGGGCAGTGGTGGCACACGCCTTTAATCCCAGCACTCAGGAGGCAGAGCCAGGCAGATCTCTGTGAGTTCAAGGCCAGCCTGGTCTATAGCGGGAGATCCAAGACAGGCACCAAGAGAAATCCTGTCTCGAAAAAACCAAACAACAACAACAACAACAAAAAAAAAAACCCATAAAATGTAGCCCCATCCTCAAAGACATAATATATTTGAGCAGTATATTCAAAATGTATAAAAATCAAAGAAAAATATTGAAACTAAACTCATGAGACCGTACTTGACTTGATAAAGTATTTTGAGTGATTACAATTATTAGTATTCAGAGGACATAGAGAAGTTCAGTTTGACTTAGGTGCTCTGGAGCCAGAGGTGGAAGAGAGAACATTTCAGATGAACTGATCTAAAAGGGAGTTTTCAGAAATCCTAACTCTTGATATTCACCCAAAAACACATTCCCTTTGCCCAAAAGAAGATCCTGGGAAGCTATATTGAATAGGAGAACCCTTCTTGCCATTCAAGGGTTCATCTTGTAAAAAAAAAATAGAAGGTCAAATGTAATTTTGGTGCCAACAAATCATTTGAACACTGAAGATGAAAACTTCTTATTGGCAAGGCCTATAACTTGCACAATCTTCTTTCTGCATTTTCTTGTTGTCTGGGAGTCTCCTTTCATGTTAAGGCACTCTGATAATGTGCCCAAACTCTTACTAAAATGTAAAATTTTCCTAGTTGACTAGAATAATGACTTTCCCTTGTTATCAGAATCTGCTAACAGTCTGTAAGCTAACAGGTAAGCTGTCTTTTAATAGACACTTCCAAATCATACATTAAAAAGTTGATTTGAGAGACTCAAAATGAAAAAGATGGCAGGTGGAATCCAAACTACCCAGTCAAGTTTGGGTTAAAAATTAAGCCCATAGAGCTTTTCAGAAAACTGGTAGGCTAGTTATTTTCATGAATAAAAAAAATTATTTTAGTGATTTCTCTGATAAACCTCCATATTAGGGGATTTGAAGAGAGAGATTTCCCCTGAGGTTGTATAAGAGAATGAGAGGGCTGAGACTGAGAATGGGAAGAGAGACTTGAAAAACAAGTACATGCATGATGATTAAGAGGAGGAACGATCATGTGAAAAACCCACTAGGAAGTGATGTCTTTAAAGTTGTCTCTTCTGTGGAATAATCCTTCCATACACTATGAAGATGTGTTGCTCTCATTGTTAATAAAAAAGCTGATTGGTTGATGGCTAGGCAGAGAGAACACTAGGAAGAAGGAGGGCAGAGTCGGAGGAGTTTTGAGCCAGAGGTGTAAGAAATAACATGCGAAGTTCATATATGAGGTAAATGAGCCTTGGGGCAGCATATAGATTAATAAAAATGGATTAATTTAATTTATAGCAGCTGGCTGGACACAAGCCTAAGCTATCCGCCAAGCAATTATAATAATAAATCTCTGTGTGTTTATTTGGTGAACAGCTGGTGGGACAGAGCTGATTGGTGATCTAGATGGAAAACTCTACCTCCATTGACCTTCATTTGTCTTCTGTGATAATTAAGTGGGCCTTGATTGCATTTCTCCTCTGTCACCTGTCAGACCAGGCAAAGGGGCCAGGGAGTTTCTGTCTTTTTGGCTCTGGTACTGAATACTTTATTTCATTTTATTTTACTTTATTTTATTTTTGAGAAAGGGTCTCATGTTTCAGCCCTGGCTGACCTGGAATTCACTACATGGCCCGGAACAAACGGAGATCCACTCTCCTCTGCCTCCCAAGTGCTCATATTAAAGTCATACACCAAATATCCGACTGGTACTGGAATTTTAATGTTCTATGTGGGGCTCCAACGGCCCCCTTGAGGAGTTATCAGTGCTCCTCTGCATTAGCCAAGTCATTAGCCAATGATTCCACAAAGCTCCAGTCTGCCCAAACCCTTTTGTATGAATGAGATACATTGACAACCAACTCTAACTTTCCCATCATCCAATACGGATGGATGACCTCTGCAAACAGTTGCCTTCCCTCTGTCATTCTTCTTTGCCCCTGAAAGATTATACGTGCTTGTAATGACCATCCCATGACAACTTTGGGAGAAGACTTTCTTGACTCTTAGTTTCCTTATCCATCTCTCTCCCTAGTCTAATAAGACTAGTTACTCAGCTGCACTCTCAGCTCCGGGTCCCTTTTAGTTCTCTTTCCTCCTCTTCTCTCTAGTATTTACATCAAACATTTTCTATCAAAATAGCAGAATTTACTTCTTTAAGGCTTGAATTTGTTCAATTCATATTGTTTTATATACTTCAAAACATCATAATATATATTCCAGGCAGGTTGGGTACTTTATAAATTTAAGAAAAATTAAGCATAAGTGTTTCCCATTTGCTTAACTGCTGTGGTTATTGTTTCTTGACTGGACTATGATAGATATAATGCCCAGGGAGCATTCTGGGACACATCTTACCTTGCAAAGGCAAAAATAGCTGTTCCAAGGAGGATTATTGAAAGGATACACAAAGTGACTGACAGGATGATCTCTACAGTTCTTTCTGAAAGCCCTTCACCTAAGAAAGACAGAAACATGATCATTAATGCTAGCTTGGAGTTCTATCATGACCACATAGACTATTTCTTGGCATATTACTTATGAATACCAGCAAAACAAATTTAATTTGCTGCTTCCTCCTCTCTTCTTCCTCCTTCTCCCCTTCCTCTTCTTCCTTTTAATTTAGAGGTTCAGTCCTTAAATTTTTCCTTACCTTTACAAACTTTATTCCTCTGTGAGCTTACACAGCCTCATGGTTTTATAATTCCATCTATATGACAATTGCTTAATATTTTTACTAATAAACTCTGGCCTTCTATTTACCTACCAGATATTTTTATTGGGACTTATGGCTATAATTTCATAGATAGTATGTCCAAAATGTGGTATTTTCTCTTTTTAACTGATTTCTATTCTCAGTTGAAGAAAATTCCATTACTCTAATTGTCCTGGTCAAAAAGAAACTTTAATGTCACATTTGACTCTCTTTCTTTGGTAGTTTACTGCCCATTTGGTACTTTAATATAAATCTTTAATATCATATATATGATATATATGTGACTATATATACATATAGTCACACATGTGGTTCTTACTAAATGAAAACACAGTCTCTTAGAAATGTGATCATTTTAATGTGAGAGAATAAAGAATAAAATAAGTTCCAAGTATCATTGGGATGGAATTACATGCATCGTAAGCAGCCTGTTGTAGGTGCTGGGTACCAAACTCTTCTCCTCTACAATATAGCAGGCTTTCTTAAAAGCATTTAACCTTCTCCACAGCCCCTGGTCATCTCATTTCTTCAAGGGGATTGCTCAATCATATCTCAATGACTTGTTATAGAATAAATACATACGTGTCTCTAACTCATGTGGAAGAGTCTTTACACTCATACACTGTACTTGGAGAAATTTTAATCGATGTGACTTACAATTTTACTATAAAAATGTTTCAGTTCAATGAGAAAATAAGTTCGAGGTCTGTAAATAAGCAAAGATTCATGTTTTATCTTTTTCCTCTAGATCGGTGATTATAAAATGCTACCCAAAGTTCCTGTAGCTATTGATCTGAATGGTAGAGTTGAAAGAAAACTGAGTTTTAAACATCAGGGTTTCATGGTCCCCTAGTATATCCAGCTCCATTTAAAGGATGCTATAAGACCAAGTATTTCCTATGATATTAGCTACACCTTCTTACTTACTAAAATCCCAGTGCTTTGTTTCATGAATTTTTAACATGCTACATCTAATCAGATATTCTTGCCAAAGGAAACCCGAAGATGAATAAGGAGTCTTGTTGATCAGGTGATGGGAGGCTGAGCCTTAAGACTCGGTTTTCAGAGACCACAAAATGAAATTTCAGACTAGATTTCCATTTCAAAGCACTGGCCCAAGTGAGGAAATGACACACAATATATTAATAAGCAGCATGTAATCCTCTGAGCACATGTATCACAAAAGTGCCTTCAGGAGGGGACACAATGTACCGGGATTGCCGGACACACTTTCTGATTCACTGCTATGCACGAATGAGATCATTTCTGCAAATCCTGTCATACAAAGCAGGATTTTTTTTTTTTTACGTGACTTTCCTCATAATATACACAAGCCATTTCCTCACTAGACTTAGCCTCTGTTAATTAAATTATTTTGTTTGAATAATATATTCTAGCACTGTAATTTAGCAATTTATAATAAAAAGCACAGATTTTTCATAACTATTATTTTCTGACTGGAATTATGATTACTTAAATTTAGCAGAGGGATCTAACATTTTAAAATGAGAACTTTGAGTTAAATGAAAGGTATTAATCTCATACTACAATATTGGCCTCCTCATTATAGTTTCTTCATTCTCTGTATATGCTCTTGGAGTTAATATATGGGGAGACTGTCCTTTTATTAAATTACTAGTCTTTCGGGATATTAAAAAACAACATGAAGAATTAACTAAAGTTAATCTTATGACTTCATATTTTTTAAAGTATTTGTGTGTGAGTGTGTGTGTGTGTGTGTGTGTGTGTGTGTGTGTGTGTGTGTGTATTTAGGTATGAGCATGCCAAGGCCAGCCAGGAGAATTAGGAGAACAATTTCTGGGAACTCACCCTACTGTGGCTTGTGTATCACTCTCAGGTAGTCAGGCTGGCACAGTAAGCTATTACACTCTGACCTATCTTGCCAACATTAATGCCAATATTTTAGAAATATAGTTCTACAGAAGGGAAGCCTGATAAGGATTTCAGGTAATGAGTACATATAATTAGCATGATTCAGAATTCTACATGATGTACATACACCATGGCATCATTGTAAAGCTCGAAATGGGTACTGTTCTAAGAGTCAACCAATTCCTTTGAAAATAAGTATAACCTAAAATGTTCCACAAGGACAACCTCCAGTCAGACTGACAAAATTTTAAAAGGAGATGAACAATGTTCACCAGAGTGTGAGAAAAAGTCATTTATTCATTGGTTATAAAAAATATTAAAAGCTATCATCAAATCTTTGTTCACAAAGCAAGAAAACAAAACACACATCCAGAACATGCTTATATATGAAATGATAACCTTAAAAGACAAGACAAGATGGTAAGACACGAGAACAGCTAGAAATAATTTAAAATGCTGTGATGAAAAAGTGTCATAGTACAGCAAGCAGAGGCGTCCATCCACGATGAAACTGGAAGCAGCTTCAGAACATGGTGTTGTTTGTTGTTTTAATTTTTTGTTTGTTTTGTTCCCCATCCCCATCCCCACATTGTCTTGCAGTAGTTAGTAGCACAACACTGACCATCAAACTGCCTGGATCTGAAAACTGATGTGCCAACTCTCCTTTGCTGGGTTATACAATACAGTGCTTCAGGATTCTTGCTTATGGGTTACTATTATCTGTAGGAATGCATGGTACAGAGTTAAGAATGGACAGAGGGTTTTATTTCTAAAGCTACTTCCCAGCTTTGAATTTATGCAACAGTATTGGGTGTCTTTGTTAGTAATCATTTCATAGTCACGCATTCATTCCCTAATCTGAACAAATCTCTCAGCTGACTTACAAAGTAGGTATTAGTATTGCCATTGTAGAAATAGGATTTCAGAAGTTAAATACTTTAAACATTTGCATAGCTGTCTTGAGGTATCTAAATTCAACGCATCATACTAAAAGCATATTAAATACACCTGCTTCTCTACTACCTTGGAAGATGTGATCATTGCTGCAGATGATGTAGTATCTCTCTCTCTCTCTCTCTCTCTCTCTCTCTCTCTCTCTCTCTCTCTCTCTGTGTGTGTGTGTGTGTGTGTGTGTGTGTGTGTGTGTGTGTGTGTGTGTGTCTGATCTCCCTCCTTCTCTTTACCACTTCTTCCTCAGCTTGAATACATTGGGACAATTTTTTTGCACAATTTTAAATAAGAAATGTTATATGACAGAATGCCATCAGAGTCTCTTTGTCATGGGCTTTATGACCTCATCTTGCTCTGCTTTCACAAGGACCCTTCACGGTCCTGAAAGGGATGTCTGGTTTTCAAGTCCCAGAAAACTTCTCCTATGAAATCTTACAAACAGCACATTGCCTACATGGGGTCTCCACGAACTCACATGCCTTGGGAAGATTTAAAAACCTGGAGAGAGAGAGAGTTCATGCAAGTGATGAAAATGAGGACGCTAAATGTTCAATCTAAAGTAAAAGCAAAATCAATTAAGTATAATTAAAGTAATGTGTATGTCATTTCCCACTTACTACTATGCCACAAAGATTACTCTCAATGCAAGATTTTCACTCAGTTTTAACCCTTTTAGTTAGTTGGTATGTGATGATTTGGGGGGGGGGTGCTATTTTCAATCCTATATGCTAACACCTATGAGAGAGACAATTCCTACAACATGATCTCCCAAAACACAGCCTTGGTAAATCTCTCAAGTAATGAAATTTTAATTGATAGGCTACTCAGTTCAGTGCTTGTTGCCAATGGTATGCAGATATTACTAAAGGAAGGCTTATCTGCCTGTGATTGGATAACCTTGATGGGACCTATACTCCCTCCACTATAAAGTCTGGGATTACATTCATGCCTATGTCTTAACAGGCTTGTCAGCAGCCCTGAGTTCCCCTAGTCGGCTGTAAATGATGCCATCTATAAATGATGTAAATGATGTAAATGATGACACACAGCATAACTGGGACAGAAAATGACTCAGGCTTCCTTTGCCATCATCTGGTTACACAGAGGTATTCTTGCAAATCCATGTCTCTTTGCTTGCCCGCAGGTGCACAGTGACCCATTCCATCTGCGGGCCTTTTCTCATTACCGAAACAATCAATATTATTTCCTTCTTGAGCTCTTCTACTTTATCTTCTGGGCAGCGCTCTTCTGCCAAGAGTGCTTTTTCTATTTCATGGCCTCTGTTAATGTCCTCCCCTCTCATCTGTCACTATTTTAGAAGCCATTTAAACATTACAGGGCAAAAGCCAATTACAAAACCACTATCTATCAGGAGGGAGTCCCTGAAAGGTCAGTCTAAGAGAGAGTCCGAAAGGCTTTCCTTACATCACTGAAATATGAAGATTACACTGAACTTTGAGGAATTGGATAATACATACATGGGACCCTTCATGGTCACTACCAGCCCATTGGCACTCAGTTGGCTATGTCCAATCTGTGTCCCACTGGTCCTTTCTTTTGTGGACTCTGAGAACCTGAGCTTCCTCCTCCATTCCACATCAGTCACATGCTAAAAACCCCCCTCCATTTATAGGGTGTGTGGGAATTAGTGTCTGGATGCTTCGGTGGTAGCTGTTATGATTCCAAACACAGTCAGTATGTGTTTCTGAAGTGTGTTTGTTTAGCCCCTTCCCTTGGTTGCAAGTACAGAGAATGAAGAGGAAGCCATCGTCGACAAGTGGCTTAAGACCGTGTTCTATATTATGCCTTTTGGAAAAGTGTGAGTAACCATGTCCTCAGACTGCATGGTTCCTGATTTTTGACTATCCCCCTTTCTAAGGCAGCTCTCCTCCATATCACCCTAATGTCTTTTCTCTCCCACACAAATGACTGAGCCTGGCTTCCACTGATCGTCTACACAAAACCGCCCATTTAGTAACAAGCACGTGACACCCAGACAGCAAACCTAGCTCCCCCATCTCTTCTTTACAGAGAAGGTACTAGAGTTCTGCATCTTGTCTGCCTTCTATCTTCCATCAGTAAATGCACCAGAACAATCATTATTTAGCTGCAGGAGTTGCTGCCAAACTCTGATTGGTTTGCTGACCACAGTGCACACAGTGTGCTGTAGTAATATCAGGGCATGATAAGATCAGCTATCAAATGAGGAGATGGTCCACACCATTTCAAAACCACAAGTCCAATCAGCCTGCTTTCTCATTATTACACCTACTGGGTACAATTAACCAAGACAATGATGTTGTAGCCAAACACTTTAACACGAGAGATTTGTTACTCAAACAAGCCTGTAGGCAGCATATCTCTTGATTTAATTCTTCAGGATGCGTTTATTTTTTTTTTTTTTTACGTAGAAGTGATAGAGGCAGACTCTTTAGCCAGCTTACACTTGCACATCTGAGCCAGACTCAGAGCAGTGGAACAATCTACTGTTATGCACCTACAGTTCTCACTGAACTGTGCTGTATGTAGCTCATGATGTACTGATAGACCACCAAGATCAGCGCCATGCATAAACTTCATACATTTTCAATCAATATTCCAGAGATATCCCCACCTGAGTATTTTGTAAAGTAGCTTATAAGTTTTGAAGCCATGGTACAATTATTTAAAAATTAGTGATTCCTTTCAGGGAAATTCTAGGTAGTTAATGAAGTAAAAATCCCTTTAAAATCTTTGATTAGGACCCATCAAGAGAAGCTACTAGGGGCTAGAGAGATAACTAGTGGTCAAAAGCACTTTTCATTGTAGTGAACCCTGGTTTGGTTCCCAGCACCCACGTAATGCTTCACAAGCATCTGCAACTCCAATTCCATGAAGTTTGATACCCTCTTCTGACCTCCCTGGGCACCAGGCATGCATGTGGGGCACATGCATACATGCAGACAAAATATTCATACACATTTAAAAAAAAAACTAAACTTTTAGAAGCCATTAAGCATTGAACAATTTAAGAACTACAATTTTTAATATTTATACATTATTTTACTTAAGAACTTAATATGTTCTCAGATTTTGAACAAGAAGACATACTTAGGGGGATTATATTATTATTTCAAGCCATGGAGCTAAGATTTAAATCCAGGTCCCTACGCCTTGACTTGTAGCATGGTAGCAGTGGAATCCTGGGCTAAAATGCTGAAATTCTGGCCAAGCACTTAATGACTTAAAACAATGTAGCAAGCCCAGGACCTGGTACCACTGCCTAGATGCCTCCCAAACAGATCAAGCCAATCAACTGTCTCACCTATTCAGAGGGCCTGATTCATTTGGGGGCCCCTCAGCCTTTGGTTCATAGTTCATGTTTTTCCATTCATTTGGCTATTTGTCCCTGTGCTTTATCCAACCTTGGTTTCAACAATTCTCTCTCATATAAACCCTCCTCTTTCTCGCTAATTAGACTCCCAGCGCTCCACCTGGGGCCTAGCCATGGATGTCTGCATCCAGATTCCTCAGTCCTTGGATGGGGTTTATGGCACAACTATTAGGGTGTTTGGCCATCCCATCACCAGAGTAGGTCAGTCCCGGCTGTCTCTCGGCCATTGCCAGTAGTCTTTTGTGGGGGTATCTTTGTGGATTTCTGTGGGCCTCTTTAGCTCTTTGTTTCTTCCTTTTCTCATGTGGTCTTCATTTACCATGGTCTCCTATTCCTTGTTCTCCCTCTCTGTTCTTGATCCAGGTGGGATCTCCCGCTCTCTTTCCCTCGACCCTCACCGTTCATTGCTCCTACTCAGGTCCTGGGCTCCCTGCATGAGATAGCTGTTTGAAACCTGGGACTTATACAGGGACGCTTGGCTCAATCTGGGAGGAGGGGACTGGACCTGCCTGTCTATCAGGTCGATCTCAGTCCTCGGGGTGGCCTTGATCTGGAGGTGGCGGGAAAGGGGGGTGGGCTGGGGGGAAGGGGAGGGGGGCAGGAAGGGGGAGAACAAGGGAATCTGTGGCTGTTATGTAGAACTGAATAGTATTGTAAAATAAAATTTAAAAAAATGTATTAAAATTGGATTTCAAAAAAATTAAAATAACAAGATTTATTTAAAAAAAAAAAACAATGTGATCGCTGGTTTCCTCACATGTGAATTGGAGTGAAGAGCACCCCTTCAACCGGCGCTCCTCATTCCTGGCTGCTTTGTGCAATGTGGAAATTCAGATGCCATGAGAAGCAAGCGCGGCAGATACATGAGCAGGAACAGTGCCGCCACCCACCACCATTTCAACTTCCTTATTTCAACTCAAAGGTGTTCCAAACATCATTAATTCCCCCTTGAGACGTAAAATCACACCGATCCAGAAACACTGATCCAAATTAAAATACAATTTTGAAGAATTTGACAGCTAATACATGAAACGAGTCTAGGAGGTATGCTTCATTCATTATATCTAAGTTAGGATAAAAATTATCATAATGGTGCAGATGAGATGGGTTCATGTGACTGAACTGTGTTAGTTAGGTCCAATTTGTGTGGATGTGAGTGAAGGAACTAAGGAAAGTAGCATGAAAGAAAAGGAAGGCTTGTAGTTTTGAGAAATTTTCAAAGGAAAATATTATCATATGATTTCTCTTTATGAAAACCTTTAAAGTATGAGACTATATATTTAAAGAACCAAATACCTTTTTGTTTAGATTATCATCAAGGAATGAACACTTTAACAAAATTTGTAGCCAGTTGTGAATAGTCGAAGCATCTATCTTTTAGAAGAATGTTGTAAATATTTTTCTTTAAAAAGGTTAATTATCTTTAAAATATATTTGTACCAACGACTACAGCCATAGATTAGCGTATTTCCCAAACATTTAATAACTGCTATCATCATATAAACACATTAATATCATAGATAAAGGCTGGAGGGACAGCTTGGTGGATAAAGTGTGTGACTTGCATGCATGAGAACCAGATTTTTGATCCCCAGAGTTTATGTTAGAAGCTTAAGCGGGCATGGTGGTGACCTGTAATCCCAACACAAGATCCCTGGAGGTAACTGGATGGCTACAACAGGCAGAATCTGAAGACTCTGAATTCAACAAGAGGCCCTATCACAATAAATAGAATAGACAGTGATGGAGAGAAACACGATATCACCTTTCAGCCTCCATATGCACATGGACACAAATGCATGCTCACCTGCATATACATATGCACTCACACACAAGCAGACATGCATATACACATACATGCAGAGATGCTACACACATACACATGAAAAAGAAAAATTAAACTATAAAATCTTACCTAAAGTTTTAATAGGGTCAGAGTAATCAGAGTCAGTAAATTGTCCCATGACATTTGTGGCTCTAAATTTAAACCTATAAAAAAGAGAGAGAGAGAGATTCATTCTAAGATACTTTTTAGGCAATAGTGAATGGTATTATTTCCTGGTTCCTTTATGAACCTGTTTGTCATTTCTGTAGAGAAAGCCTACTGATTTTCGTGTGCTAATTTTTATAACCTGGTACTTGTATAATGTTTTTGCTGGTGTTTATCAGCTGTAGGAGTTTCTAGTGGAGTATTAAAGGTCACAGGCATAGATCAAATCATATTATATGCAAATTAGGCTACTTTGTCTTTTTCTTTTCCATTTTGTATCCCTTTATATCCTTCACTTGTCTTATTGCTCTAGCTAAGACATCAAGTACTATGTTGAATAAGTATGGAGAGAGTGGTCATCCTTGCCATGTTCCCAGTTTTGGTGGAAATTCTTAAGGGTCCTATTTATTGCTTTTATAATGTTGAAGTATATCTCTTGTATCTTTACTTTCATTAGGACTTTATCATGAATGGATGCTTGATTTTTGTCAAAGGTCTTTTTGTGTAACTAATGAGATGACAACTAGGTTTCTGTTCTTGATTCTATTTATGTAATAAATTATGTTTATTGATTAACCTATGTTGAACTATCCCTATATCTCTGGGAGAACCCAATTTGATCAGGGAGGATAATTTTTCTGATGTGTTCTTGAACTCATTTTGAAAGTATTTTATTGAGAACTTTTGTGTCTATGTTCATCAAAGATATTGGCCTAAAATTGTAAAAGAAAAACAATATTTTATGTCCCATTATCTATTCTACAAATATTTTAACAAATAATTATGTAAAATCAATAGTTTATTCAAGAAAAAATAAATTTACAAGACATGAGTTTAAGACTAAGTTACAACCAGAAAAAGTCCATACTTTAATCTATATTAAATGAATAATTATCTTGCTCTCATGCTCATTGAATTTGATGGGAAAATGAGTAGGAATTTGACAAAACTCATGACCCAGCAGTAGTAAAAAAACATTAAGTAGATAATCTAATTCATAGATGTGTTTAGACGGAATCACATGAGTAAAAATGTGGCTACTGTAATTAACAAATATAAAGCATAGTAGCTGTTGTGTCTTATTTTTGGAAATATTGCAGAATCAAAGGACAAAGATTATATAGAATTGTCTTGTTCACATGTATACAAATTAAGACTAATGATGGCTATTTTCATTATGTGCCTAGTTGTATTTACCCATTTTTATAAATGTAAAACAGAAAGAGTACAGAAGATCATCCTTGAAGACACCTGAAATTACCTAACTTGAAAACTAAAACACAACCATAACAAATTTGTAAGACAAATTACAGGGTATGATTTATTCTCCAGCAGTATCAAACTCTTATGATAACATCTATCATGAAAAGAACTGTTGACAAAACAATATGCAAAAGAAACAATGAATAAGAGTAAATATGAAATTTTTATCATTTTAAAAATGTTTAGTTCAAATAATAACCAAAATTTAAACCAATTGCCTTTGATAATAAATGATAGAATATTATTTTTCAATTGCCAAGTTTTTCTAAATTTTCTAATTCTAACTCAGCCAACAACATTCATAAGGAATTTAATATCATGTGAACTACCATGCTGAAGTATGAATACCTACATTTTTAAAAATTAGTAATAACAATAAGCTTTGGAAAAATAAAGGCTAAGATAATTCTCTTCTTAACTGCAGCCTTATTTTTATAAAATAGTATCTACAATAAAATAGAAAACAATATCAATAAATTCAATAAAAATCAATAAAGCATTCATTCAGATGATTGATCAGATAAAAGAGATATTAGCATTAGCATCATCAAAGGAAATCTTAATTGATTAAAAGACTATGAGGCTATTTCTGAAGGCCTATGTATATCATCGTCTATGGCAAAGAACAAAACACTGAGTTCCAACACATCAACCACATTGTTCATTACAGAAATAACTAACTTCTCCCACATTACATGTTCTCCAGTGCCACACCTTTCAAATTGACTTTAAACAACTTATCATATCAAATCATACTTACTTTCAGAATTGTATGCCTTTCCTATAATACTGTATGCCTTTGTAATGAATAGTAATGCCGCATCTAGTTCTTCATTTCTAGTGTGTGCTAGTCAGCCTCAGTATCCATGGGACATCCCTTTGCTCACCAGAAGGATGGATAGGTTAATAGGTAGGTGACATACGTTAATGAACTTGTAGTATAGTACATGGTTGACATACACTATACTTACAAATATTGCTTTTTTGGTTTCAGAGGTCCATTGCAAATTTTCTCTTCATTGCCAGGGATCATACAGGCATTATCAGCACCTATCACGTAGATTTCTTCATTACCACTGAACTTTGTCTTTCCCTCTATACATGGGGGATTAGGGAATCCTTCATTTGTAAAATATGGCCTTGCTTTGTTGAAGTACGCATCATACCATTTTGTCACATTTCCGTCTTGCTGAGCTAATACAGGGGAAAAAGAATGTCCACCACAAATCACATTGAAGGTATCTTTGCATCAGTGCAGCACTTTTATGATTCCAGTAGAGAATTCTAGATGCAGCAAGAGTCATGCCATGAACCATTGGCACAATTCAGCTTATGAACCTGGACAGTTTCCTTCACACAGTAATCTGAAGGGCTGTGGGGGCTGATGTAGCAAGTAGACCAGTGTTTCTCAACCTGTGGGTCAAGACTCCCATGGAGGTTGACAGACCCTTTCATAGGGGTCACATATCAGATATCCTGCATATCAGATATTTATATTATAATTCATAACAGCAGCAAAATTACAGTTATGAAGTTGCAATGAAAATAACTTCATGGTTGGGGTCATCACTTCACTGTATTGAAGGGTCACAGCATTCAGAAGGTTGAGAACCACAGCAAAAAATCAAATCACTCCAACCAGTATACACAATAGATGACATATTTTGATCAGGCCTTTCCTCATTTGAGTATAGTATTTTTATGTAAATTAGTAATATAATTACTGAAAATATTAATAGTCTATTGACGACCTTAAATCATGTTAGAATCATGAAACAACTTTACTTGATAATTTTGAGCAGAACCTTCTTTAGCATTCAGAAAGTCACATTCCACAGTCTCCTAAGGTAGACTGAAATCTGAGGTACCTCCTGTTTCTGCCACAAGCACCTGGACATTTTTGATGGGTCCATGATCGTCATTGTAGTAGCATATCGGCATTCTGATTGTAATTGTTGTTGACGTCACAAGCAGTTTTCCTGTGGCATCATGGATAGGAATTGGCTTGGTTTTTGGTCGTGCTGGAGCTAAAAACAGTAGAACATGACTAATAGTTTTCTGAGCAGAAAAAAAAACAAACTTCACCTTCTCAATTCATGTGGGTAGCTAACAGACAAAGTGACAGCCCATGCAAATATCAAACTAAATAGTTGTTTTTGGGGTACAGTAGATGTACAATAATTATTATCTCATAAAAGTATAATTATGTATTTGAGACTTTCCTGAGAAACTGAAGCCCAGGTGCAATTTTTCAGACATTCAACTCTTCGTCATGCAATAAAAACACTCAATTTATAAATGCTGTCACAAATAATTTTCAAAAATCATTTACATGTAACATTTTTTTGTGTGTTCTTTTTCTTCACTTTTGTTATCTTGATTAATTTCTATTCTACTCATGGTAGCATCTTTCTTACTCTTCATCCGTGTCAAAGCCTGGATAACAGTCTCCCTTATTTTTGGTAATGTTCACATTATCAGGTAAAATTTCAGATTCATATATAAGAGATTTCTTACTATTGAGTTTTCTAATACAGATCCACCATGCATTAGAGTTACACTGCATATTGGTTTCTTGTGTGAGTCTTTCCCAGACTGAGATACAGTGCTAATTCATGCTTCTTCATGACTACAGTATGTGGTACAGCTGCATAATACTTCCTCAACCACTGTCCAAGGGCGAGAATGTATTTTTCTTAGAGTTCTCAGCATTTTCTGTAGTAATTAACCTCAACCGGTTGACTTTGTTTGCCCTTTTATTTCTGTAGAAGAGATTCCAAATATAAAATTTAGGAAATGTGCATTTTATGTGGATATGGAGGTGGTACATGTGTAATGTGTGTGTATAGGTGTACAAGGGTGTAGTTGTGTATGTGAGTGTGTACATTCATGAGGCAGTGTGAATTTGATATTGCACTCTTCTTTGTTCACTTTTCACTTTATTTCATTAAAAACATAACGAATCCAGGTAGTCTAGCTAGTCAGCTTGCCCCAAAGATCCTCTACCTCTGCCACCATAGTGCTGGATTACAGGCAGCCACTATACCTGCTTAGGATTTACATGGGATCTGGGAGTTTGAACTCTGGTCATCACACTTGTGTGGCAAATATTTTATCCACCAGTCCATCTCTCCAGCCCACTAGATATACATCTTTAAAATTAGTGGATATTTTTAAAATAATTTCAAAGATATCATAGTACTTAATATTTTGCCATCAATACATATAAAAATCCCCAAAGCAGGATTTTTAGGGTTTCTGCTGGTTTCATTTCTTCTGATAGCTGTGTATGTGTTTACATGTGTATATACACACACATATACATATTTGCTGTGTGAAAGTTACATATCCAAGCTTCAATGTTTAAAAAAAAGTCAAGAAACTCTCAACAGTTTCACGATATTTGCAATATTGTTTCCTTTTAATAGACAAGAATGGGGCCATCAGATGTAAAAGGAGAACATAAGGGTTTGAAGCAAACCCTTTGGACTTGAGTCTTTGACTCACTCTTTCTTGTGCATTGGATCCAAAAGCAAATCTCTTAGTTGATACATCATATTGGCATGCTGACAAGCAAAGGTTGGAATGAGACTGAATATGTATGAGGTCCATGGAGAGTAAAATCTGTGTCCAATGAAGAGGCAAAGCACAGGAGTAGGTGGTGAGAGCCTTCAGATACAACTGCCTGGTGTAGCAGTCACAGAATGGAGAGAAGGAAGGAAAGGTTTACTAGGAAGAGGCCTGGGCCTCTTTCTGTTCTGAACCCTCAACGATGTCACCAGGAGTCCCCAAGAACAAATCTCAATAACAGGAACCCATTACTTGGCTGCCATGATCCAGCAGTATATTAACCGTCAGATAAAAATTTATTGAGACTGCTTCTAATTCAATACACCATGTAGCTAACAAAAAAGACAAGTTATCTCTATGAGTCTTCACTACAACCCCATGCCTTTGCATCTCTCTGTGGGCAATAGATGGAGAGTGGAGGTCAGAATCATTTTCGCATAGAGATGGGTAAAGCATGTGAAATGAGAGATTTCAGTCAAGCATAAAAGTACTGTGTAAACTGTGCTTGTACATATGCATGTCTATACAAAGTGATGAAAAAAATCCAGATGGTGTGGCTTGACCTCTCCTTTGTGTTTTCTGAAGCTGTTTTGTGAAAAAAATTATAGCTGAAACAACTTATTTGTTTGTATATTCCAAGATATAAAATTACTAATTAAAAATATTAATGTGTATAAGTGTCTGCTTGTCTGTATGTGTACAGTGTTCATGCAGGAACCTTCAGAGTCAAAGAGGACATTGGAACCCAGAACTAGAGTGAATAGGTCATTGTCTACCACCCAAAGCAGATGCTGAGAACTGAACCTAGGGCCTTTGAAAGAGCAGCAAGTGCTTTAATCACTAAGCCATTGCTCCAGAATTTATCAAATAAAATAAATAATGCTTATAAATAACACACCTGTACTTATTAGTTGTTAGTAAAAAGATAAAATGGAAAATTGCATCTGTCAATGACTCTTTCATACTCTTGATAATAACAATTTTCAGGTCTTGTTTAAAAGGTTTTTTCAAAGATGCTCACTCTTAATCCTCATAATTAACAACATGCAAGGTAGGAACCAATAGCATCTGTACTTTCGAGACTTATATACGCTGAGAAGGTTTCCTAAAGTCAAACAGATATCAAAAGACCAACCCAGGATTCAGTCTCAAGAGTTATCTAAACAGCCTGAAAGGCTGGCACTTCAACCACTGTCCTCCACGGACCCTTCCAAAGAAAGAGACATTATACTTTCCTTTAGAAAGACATACTTGGAGGAATTCTACTCCGGGTAGTCAGGAACAAATACTTAAAGGGTTTCGTTGTTGCTTTCTTTTTTCGCCCCTCCATCCACTCCTCCCAATCCCCACCCACTCAGTTCCCTCTTCCCCCAGATCCACTTCTCTGTCATTTCTCCTTAGGAAAGACCAGGCCTCCCAGGGGTATCAACTGAACACAGCATAACACGTTATAATAAAACTAAGCACAGACCCTCATATCAAGGCTGGATGAGGGTTTTCTTAAATGTCTTGGGACCTTCTGTTTTCTTTCATTTTTAGTACTTCCTTATGTGATAGAGGTAGTACAAAAAAATCGCTTGATATCAATATCTGGTCAGGCAGTCGCTGGTCAACTGGACTTAAATTACTCTTTGGGGTTTTGTGGTTACTTGCTGGAGGGGAATTTTCTAAAATACCTGCCAGAATAGTGAAGTGGTAGATCTACTTTAGAGTAAAATTTACAAGGTTGGTTACATGGAGTTTGGTAGTCACTATTTGATCACCTGAGCAGAATCCAACTCCTAACACAAACAGAGACTCAGTCTAGGCAGATGCAGTTTTAAAAAGCTCTTCCTAATAAAAATAAAGTTTAGGTGACAACCTTTAGGACAGACATTCTCTTCAACAGT
Organism: Peromyscus maniculatus bairdii; assembly: GCF_049852395.1. Taxonomy (NCBI): domain Eukaryota; kingdom Metazoa; phylum Chordata; class Mammalia; order Rodentia; family Cricetidae; genus Peromyscus; species Peromyscus maniculatus. The sequence continues at coordinate 32,015,021 of NC_134869.1, forward strand.
AATTCATGTCAGCATTTAGATGTTCAAAACTTTTAATATGTGCACGTTATTGCTAAATGTATGCATATCCATGCATATTCATTATGTAAAGGTTAGCCTCCTGCACGTGATTCAGATTACAATCACCATCTGGTTAAGAAAACAACAATTTAATGGAAGGCAGTTCGTTTATACCTTTAATATCCATGGTTATCCGCATCTGCACTTTAGGCCCGGCGCCAGCGCTGTTGATAGCATAAACCTGGAACCAAAAAAGGCTTTATCACTACTCCAAGCTTCCTGTCTATGCATGTGCAAGTGAGCATGGTTATAAACAATTTCTTAAAATGATCTCTCAGATACCTTGCTCACCCTTGACACAGCATGGAGGACCTCGGTCCTGCCTCAACTGAATGTACCAGGCTTAGCTGCCCGCTGCCCCCACATGGGAGAACTTACCCTGTTGGAGGAGATGAGGGGTGGGTTGGGGGGGGGGGAAGTGGGGAGGAGCCAGAGGATGAATGAAAGGGGGAATCTGTGTTTGGTGTGTAAAATGAATAAAAAAATTTTTAAAAAATGATCTCTAGCCGGGCGGTGGTGGCGCACGCCTTTAATCCCAGCACTCGGGAGGCAGAGGCAGGCGGATCTTTGTGAGTTCGAGGCCGGCCTGGGCTACCAAGTGAGTTCCAGGAAAGGCGCAAAGCTACACAGAGAAACCCTGTCTTGAAAAAACCAAAAAAAAAAGATCTCTCTTTTATGAACAATGTTACCTGCCTACTAATTATATTTTCTCAAGCCTGCTTAGTACCACAAATACCAGAAGAACACTAACAATCAAGAATTTCTTGCAATTAATATTCTGGAACTAAGTCATGAGACTAAATGCTAACTGACACCAAGGTCCCTACCACCAAGCCTAGGAAGGCTGTGCTGCCTGCCATTTGAGCCCCCGGGAGGAAAATAGAACACCATCAAGCTTATACCACCTCTCCCTCTACTTGAACATCTGTTACTTCTCTCTGTAGCCCGCACATTTTGCCCTCCTTTAAATCCATATTCAAGATCTTCTTCTTGTGTCTGAAATGAAACCCAATGCCCCCTGCCTCCCTATTTTCCTGTATTAAATCATCCTCCTGAAAGTTGCCCTATATGCCCCTTCTTCACCCCTGCCCCAAAGTATCTGATGCATAACCCACATAATGCAGCATATACACATAAAACATTTTTGTTTGTGTGCACAGTGGGTGATTTACGCAAATGGGAATCCTTTCAATTAGCTTTGTGCTCAGGAAACTGAAGACCCAGAGTCCTTGACTTCACCTCATCTAGCTGAATACAACAAAAGACCACAAGAGTAGTCCACATTCCTTGTAATTAGTAAATACAATTTGGCATGTGTAACATATTCTTTGGAATTAACTCATTTTATATATTAATGGGTCATCTTCGCATTATGCCAATATTTTGGAAATGGTTTTGTTGAATTAAACTTAAAACAATAGATGGTATATGGTAGCTATATTAAAAATGCCAATCCTAAACACGTCGGTTAAAATAACTAAAAGAAAAATTTGGTGTCATTTGTAACTTTTAAAAAGGAACTATACAAAATAAGTAATGATCTTTTCTCTATAATATGACTTAAACTGTGGTGATGAGTAAGAAAAATTGGTGAAAAAAACTGAAAGTACTTCTTAAATAGCAAGATGCATAGAGATACTTGGGAATCTTTTTAAATACAAATATTCATGATAAACTTCAATATCCTGAGATGTTTATTTTGCAATTTGCAAGCAGTTATATTTTTCTTTATGGACCAGATGTACTTTGTTTTATTTCTCATTTTCTCTTGTTTTCAACAGCCAAATTGATACAGTATTTCTTTCTATGCTCTCTATAATTCTATATTTCTTTCTATACTATATTTGTTCCTCACATAATGTTCTGCAAGAAGTTACCATTCCTACCCCAACTTTTCACATGGAAAAGTTGAGTCACACATTTGAAGAAGTTTTCCAGATGGGTTAGAAATCAGGATTGAACTGAGGTTCAAATTACCACTCATCTTCTAGTAGATATTTTGTAAAACTTAGTTGCAATTGCAACAAGAACCTCAGGAAGACACAAAGTTGAAGCAAGGAACATATTTACCTATTATTAACAATGTTCTCATAACTAAATTGATAATTACAAACAATTGCTCTGAGGAAGGGAAGCTATTCTAGGCATTGTTATGTTGGATGATAGGTTGCTGAGAGGTGATGTTTCTGAACCAAAAAAAAATCTTGCTTATATTCCCTAAGGTGTACCACTAAGTAATTATAGGAAGAAATAATTTGGGCATATGTTCATGCATGTGAACTTGCACACATTCTTGTAGCTGTCTTACATCCTTTATAAAATTATTGTAACATACTAACAGAAAAAAATAACTTAGAGAAACGAAATGATGAAATGGCCTACTCCTGCTATTTTCTTCAAAATTTGCTTTTGAATGTGTCATGTACAGTTTTCTTTTAGGCAACGGTCACTCTGCATGTCACTACTCCATTATGTTTAACCTTCATTTTCTTTCTTTACTTCCAGGTGCCTGCTATTCTTGTACAAGGTTCTCAGTTAATAGTATTTTCTATATTTTTTTAAGCAGGAAAGAGGTTGAAATGTGGTGTGCAGGCATATTGTGAGTGTTGACTTTATAAGTTAGGCAGTTAAAAAATGGTGGCTGCTTACGCTGATGTTGTATGTATGTCCGCCCTTCAGTCCTTCCAACACTGCAACGACAGATGTGTCTGTCTTCTGGACAATGCTGAGGTTATGAATCTGGACAGCAGTCGGATCATCTTCTCGGTAGACCAATGCCTGATATCCTTGGATATTCCCATTGGGTTGAGAAGGTGGAAGGAATGTTAACTGAAACTTGGTTACTTCATCTGGTATCTTCTGAAATGTCATATTGTTAGGTGGGTCCTTGGGCACTAAAAAAAAAGTTGACAATTATAATTTTTAAATCTCAATATAAAATGTATTTTCTGCACACTTGTGTTTTGAAAGACTAATTAAACATACTGTAAATATCATGTATTATGAAAACTAGAAAAATGACGAAACACCAACTCTATTTTCCAGAAATTCTAGTGATACTTTAGCTTGTCTGTTTGCCTTGTGCATGTGCTCTGTGATTAGTACTGGGGATTAAATCCAGCACCTCCTATTGCATCAGCAGCCCAACATCCACACACTTACACAGAACATGTCTCCTCGACTTTTCAATCACTTTATTCAGAAATAACACAGATTCACAGGAAGTTGTCACAAGAGGATCAGTGCCCCATGTGACCTTCCTGGAGTTCCCAATGGTGACTCAGCAAATGGCTTTATTCAGTGCCAAGCCAGAGAGCAGGCATCTACATGATACTGCTAACTAGAAGGCAGGCCTTGTTCTGATATCATCGATGTTTTTGTGGTTTTGCGTGAGATTTACTTTTATGGTACTGTAAGCCAAATACAGATTCCTGCAACCACCAACATGGAAAAGATAGAACTATCCCATCACTTACAGAACTCTCACCTTCCATACTTTCGTGTTTTCCTACATGCCTCCCTGTAATAGCATTGTTCCTCTGCTCTGTTGTCTTGTCATTTTCAACGTATCAATAGTGCAATGTTTTTGAGGTTCACTAGGCTTTAGATGTATCAATACTTCATCCTTTTTCAAAAACCTATTTCTTTAGTGTTTTCTTGATGGGGCATCATGTGAGTGCCATGTTGAGCACATGCAAGGCAGACAAGAGCTTGCAAGATTTAGTTCTCTCCTTCCAACATGAGGGTCCCTGAGATGGAGTGCTGGTCATCAGTCTTGGTGACAAATATCCAAACCCTCTGAGTCATCTTCCCAGATATAAAGTCTCCAGCCACGGGAGGAAGGGACAGCAGCCCTGACAGTTACCAAGAAGTAATTCATTTTGTAGTTTAACAGGATTTGCTTAGCATGGAAAGACATCTGTGCTATTTACAGCTTTTGTCATTCCTAGTAAGGCTGACATTACTATCCGTGCATTTATAAACAGAAGTTTTAGATTCTTTATGATCATTGTTGACTATTAATTGCTTGGCCATATGGGAAGTACATGTTTAGTTTTACAAGAGAATGCCAAATATTTTTCCATGTGTCTATACCACTTTACATTCCCACTGGCAAGTGTTAGAGTTCAGTTTATATCTTTTCCATCATTTGGTATTATCACTACTTTAAAAATTATTATATAATTCTGTTTCAGTAGCTGCACGGTTATATAATGTTGTGTGTTTAATTTGCATTTACATTAGGACTAATGGTCTGGAAGTTTCATCTTATGGTGTGTTATTTCCTAACCATACCTCCTGATGGATAAAATATTTCTTTATGTCTTTTGACAGTTTTCTAATTGGATTTTTTTTTAATTGCTGAAACTTGTAAAATTCCAGTTCATTATACTAAAATAAAAACACAGCAGGGCAGTTGCACATATAAACGCATGCTATTTGTGATAGCACGTGCAAAGCTTGTGAACCCAAGTCAGACGAAATTTCAGCATGAAGAGGGGAGTCGGGCACACAATCCCATCCCTAGCCAAGGAGCTATTGGCAATAGTTAGCTGCTAGAGGAGAAAGGGTCAGTTTTCTCCAAAATTGTGGGCTGTGATAAGTTGAGTGCATTCCAGGAGAAGGCCATGCATCCAAGAATATTCGTGCAACACAAATTGGCTTTGATTAGATGGAGGCAGAAATGGGCTAAAGGGGAAGGGGTGTACCTAGGAAGAGTTGGGGTATGGAGGCAAATACGATCAAAAATCATTGTGTGAAATCCTTAAAGAAGTAATTGAAAATTAAAGAAAAGTTTTTTTTTTCTTTTAAAAGACTATTATAGAAAGGAAGGTAGTCGTGAAGGGGAGGTTAAGGAAGTAACATATGATCAAAGTGTGTGCAGGTGAGATATTGTCACAGTGACACTCAGTATTCTGTATAATTGATACTCTGTGCCAATGAAACATTCCCTTATTAAAACACAGCAAAGCACCCACAAAAGACAGCTTAGTATGCCACTAGTTGCAACAAATTATAAAATAAAGTGATACATGAGAAACATTATTTTAAGATTATAGAGTATTGTTCTTTACATAACACCATTAAAATGAATTTGTACATCTATTGTGATCTGAATGATACATGATACGGAAGCGTTTCTTTTCCGTCAAAATTGTCTGTGAGAAGACATAAGATGTAGTCTCACAGTCCAGGGGCTCAAGCTTCATTAACTTCAAACTTCTTTGCAGATAGAATCTTGCAGTACCCTCAAATGTGGATAAATAATAGTGAGCAAAAAAGACAAGCAGAAAAATTCATCATTTGCAAAATATTCCATGTTAAGTAGAAAGTTTTATAGACAAAATAAATCTTAGTTTGGTTTAAATAGTTCCCCACTTGTTTTTACACATTTACAGTACTTAAGAAATGTATCCTCTTTTTTATATAGAAGTGTTTCCACAAATTGAGGATCAGGCTTAAAGCTGGATAAGGCAAGGAATTCTCTCAGTGATGGCAACAATTTCCTATCCCCAAATTACACAAGCCTTTACAGAATAAATTCTATTCTCAGAGTCTTAATTTGCTCTTTTTTTTTCTGGTAGTAGTACTATTAATTACCTCCTAGGGCAGTGGCTCTCAACCTTCCTAATACTGCAACCCTTTAATACAGTTCTTCGTGTTGCAGTGACCCCCAAAACATAAAATTATTTCATTACCACTTCATAGCTGTAATTTTGCTACTGTTGTGAATCATAATGTAAATATCTGATATGCATCCCATAAGTTCATGACCCAACATTGAGAACTGCTGTTAGAACAAGCTTGACAAGTTGTGCTTTGTGGTATACATGTGAGTGTATTCGCCAACCCTTTGTTTACAGAGAAACGGGAGGAAGAAATGTGAGAAGCACAATCAAGATATAGATCCCTGGGATACTTGGCAGCAAAAGAGAAACAAATGGAGCCTTAGTATACGAGAAGAAAAAAGTACCTTGCAAATTAGAGTCCTCACTTTGCAGTAAGTATAGGAAAACATAGCATAATAAAGAAACAAGCTAAAAACTATTTTTGCCTCCTCTCTGTATCTTAGAGACAGCAGCAAATAGACAACAGCAACACAACCCTTCACCTGATCTTTCCCGTGGCATGTCTGGTGGAAAAGAACCTCAGAAGTCTGAAGAAGGTGGGCAAGCAGGCCTTGGGAGATTCATTCTCCATATTAACTTCCTACTCCCTTTTATGATCTTTTTAGCCATTCTGACCCTGTTCACAGAGCTTGAGGAAATCTGTATGGATTCTGACATTTATGAAGCAATCACCTAATACAGCGTGTCACTTGACTAAGAAAACAAGTATATGTGCCCTGATTTTAATATCAGATTACTTAATATTATTAGTCAATTTTCATAAAAAATCAGGACAGACATAATCAAGGTGAAATTCTAGATGAAACATTGTTAGCTGAAAACATTTAGGCAAAGTAATTCAGTTTCTAAAACAGCAGATTTGATAAATACAAAAAAGTACCATGGGGCACATTTAATTTGGTTCCATATTTACAAGGATTGAATGTTCTACACATCCTACTTTGCCTCAAAAATGTAAACAAACTTTATATTTGTCAATTGCACCATCATTGATTTTGATTTTATTACATTTTATCAATCTCATAGCACATACATTTTCTCCAGGAGAGTGTGAGGAACTGTAAGAAAGACCAACAGCCAAGCCTCAGTTAATGGTTAGGAATGGTGAGAAATATTCCTTACCTGATTCTAAAGTAGTAATTATCACTTCAGCACTTGACTTCCCTTCTGCGTATGCCCCACTAACATTTCCAATAAATGCCGTAATCACCACAGAATACCTTGTGAATACTTTTAAGTCGTTAATTTCTATTGTTTTGTTTTCTTCATTTGACTTCACGAAGGAAATATTAAAGTCATCATTATCTACCTATGGAAAAAGTAGTTAGTCATTAAGATAGATAATGATCCAAAGCTACAGGTATACTGATCTGGCCAAATATTCATTCATTTGCTTTAAAGACAGATCACTCTCAAAAATTCAAAGTACTATGATAAATTTATTCATTTATAATTATGTTAACAGTTGAAAGTGAGAGAATGTAATCAACCCACCATGATCAACCAACCTATCAATCAAATAAGCAAAAGTCACTTTCAGAGTCCCTGAAACGATTTTCTACTTCACTAGCTTATAGAAGAAAACACGTAGGTTTTGGTGCCCAATCACTCAGCATTCAAGTTCCAAATTGGTCAGTTAGCTCCATGTGGCAAGCCACTCATGCAGTCGTATTTTCTACTGGGGTGATAATACTGAATTATTCTATCTTCTTGGGAATTTAGATAGAATAGATCTAAAGTAGTTGGCATGGAGATTTTGATTTTTGTTTAATGACTCTGTAAATTATGCTTTATAACATAATTCAGAAGGTATAGATACTTAAATTACATTTTGTACTTTCTAACTGAATTATAATTGTGAGAGGACAACTTCCTTTTGAAATGCACATTGATATGTTCTGCCCTTTTAATTTTTTCTTTTTCTAATTTTATTTATTTTTATTTTTGAGATTATGATATAGTTACAACAGTTCTCTCCTGTCTTCCTCCTCTCCAAATCCTTCCGCATACCCCTCCTCACTCTCCATATTCCTTTGCTTTCAGCCTCTATTTTCTCTCACTGTTATTGTATGCACAGTCATTTAAAATTGCGGTCATAATTACAGATCAAAGAACTTCTAACCTACCACTGTTAGATATAACAGTGGTTATGGGCACAACTAACTATAAACATCATAATTAAAACACATTCACAAATGAGGTATCTTTAGGTGTATTGAATGTGGCTATGGTTTGTTCAAATATAGTTTGTTTTTGATGGAAGTTTTTGCTCACCACTCTAGACATTAAACATGGCGAAAGCTTTTAGTATTAAATAAAAGGGCCTTGGGTAAATGGCTTAGTACGTAAGTGCTTGCTATACAACCATGGAAACCTTAGTTTGGATCCCTAGCATCTGTGTAAAAGGCATGTGGGGCGGGCCACATCTGCTACTCAGCACTGGGATAGAACAAAAGCAGGCAGATCTCTACAGTCCATTTACCAGCCAATCCAGCCAGATTGCAAGATACAAGTTCAGTGAAAGATTTCTCAAACCATAAGATGGAAATTAGCTGAAAAGAGACCCATGTTAACCTATGACCTCCACAAGTATGTATTTCATCTCTGTCTTTCTCTCTCTCACACACATACAGAGAGAGAGAGACAGACAGAGATGAAAAGACACACACACACATACACACACACACACACTAACACCACACACACACATACCATGTACATATATAACAAATTTAGAAGGGATTTTCCTGATGTAAATTTGAGAAAATTCATAACCATTCAGGGCATATTATTCAGAGGTAGATGCACTGAATACTGCAGGTTTTATATACAGTTAGCACTGTGGAGATAAGGTTTAACTTGCCCATCCTTTGAAACACAGAGAAACGAATTTTGGAGTTACTCAGTTGTTTCTTTAAATTTTGGTTTGTAAGAGCTTTTAACTTAAAGAAGATGGTGATGCTGACATAAGAAACAGACTAAAAGGCTAATCAATAACCAGCATCACAGTCAAAAAGTTCATTTATTGTATGAAGCAGTGGAGGAAAAAAGCCCTCTTCTCTAAAGTGGTAGAAAACCTTTCAATATGCAAATTCTATTCATCAAGCACAATAGTAATGGTACAAAATATATGAGTATTTAATTAGTCATCAACACCTGAATTCACATAAAATATGGATTTTGAATTTTTCCTCATGATTAGGCTCTTATTCATGCTGAATAATAACTATCTAGAGATAACAAACAGTCAGTCACTGTAAAGGAGTATAAGGCACCCATACTCCTAATACTTACAGAGTGAATTTATTAACAGGAGGTAAATTTACCAAGTTTGGGTGACACCCTCAAGCTCCATAGCTATAGGACATCTGAGATAGAATTTCAGTCTAGGTCTTCCATGAATCCAAAACTATCTATCTTGCAATATGATGAGTGAGCTCTGATCATGAAAAAAAAACTCTATTTATATATTAAACTATTTAATGTTTTCCATTTGTACAGTAGACAACAATATCAACTAATAAAACTACATCATGGCACACATCCTCTACTGTATATTTAGGATTTTTTTTTAAATCCTAAAAGAATAACTGTGGATTCTCAGACAGCATCTACAAAAGTGTACTACCTCTTCATCAATAGACCTATTCCACAATGGTTGTTAGTGACTGCATCCACTTACCCATGAATGAAGCCTCAAGTCCTGAGAGTCCTCCATTGCAAGGTTGTTTACTCATCATTTTATCACCTACTCTGGTTATGAAACTACTCCACTCAATAACTATAACATGACATAACATGTTTAGCAACTGGACTCCAGTTTTTCTCTCCCAACTCTACTTCCTACTTATGTTTCACTTCTTGACCCAGTGAAAGAGCCTTTCCTGTTTGCTATAATGCTGTTCAATCCTCAAGTCTCTCCATGAGTTTGATTTACTCTGTGAAGCCTCCTTTATAATCTGTCCTTACAACAGGAATTTCTAATTACTTCATTATCTCCCCCATAACATCATGCCTTACCCTATAATTGTTCATATTGTCACGTGGACTACTAGAACATGAGCTACGTGAAAGCCGAGCTTTCATTTCCCGTTCCTGTCCTAGTGTATAGAAGTTATTCAAATATGACTTACGCCAGAGAAGAAAGGAAATAAAAAAATCATAAAATACACACAGAATTTCTAGTGGAATTAACTGAGTTGGCACCTGTGCCTGTACATCTCCTACCCTGCTTTCCTTGATCCAACCTGCTCACTTTTAAGGTCAGGAAGAAGGCTGTAACAAGGAGATGACAAAACCATCCTAAAATCTTTTGTTTCCCTTTTCTGTAAGCCTAACCAAATTCCAAAGGATAATTTCTTTCTTGAATGAAGAATCATTCATAATTATCCGTTTATCATATGCATTAAATACATATATTCCCAGGACCCTCGTGTTATTTGTTTTTATCTATCCGTGTACCAAGATCATCACAAATATAGGCTACAAAAGAAGCAAAGATGAAGAATGTGTGGGAGAAGACATTAGAATCTCATTTGATTTTAATGATAGCAGAGCTTTTGAGACAGAAGCACCTCCTTTAATGGAATAAGCTATCGACCTGTTCCACAGTTAGTCTCATCTGCCCATGGAATACAAGCTATTTCATAATAAGTAACAGTTATTTCTCGCCCCTGAGCTCTACACGTGTGTGCAGTTCTGCTATTGCAGCTGCATGCAAAAGACTCATTCTCGGGCTTCTCAGTCTCTTCTCTATGTTGTGTCCTTTGCTTCCCTTCTCAGATTTATTCCTTTTGTTTCCAAGTAATACACACCTCACAATCATCCTCGCTTCTTATCCTCACTCACCACCAAGAATTAGTTGAGTTTTCAACAATCTCACAGACTTGTTATTTCTCATCTGGATCCTTTTCTATACTTCCCCTGCTTTTATCATTATCTTTTTTTCCCTTTGCCCATTTATTCTTACAATTTCCTGCCACTGACCTAGACTAATCCCAAAGACAGAACACAGAATATCTAAACGAGCAACCAGTCTGCCAGTGTGATAAAATCCTTAACACGCCACTGCCACTGTTATACTTATTCAAGTGTCCCCATAAACATAAAAGTCAGTGTCCATTAGTGGGTATTGGTGCTCTGCATGCTGTGAATGTGTTGCTCCCATTGGCTGATAAATAAAATGCTGATTGGCTAGTAGCCAGGCAGGAAGTATAGGGGGGATAAACAGACAAGGAGAATTCTGGGAAGAGGAGGAGTTGAGTCAGGAGTTGCAAACCAGGCACAGAGGAAACAAGATGTGAAGGCAGAACTGAGGAAAGGTACTAAGCCATGTGGCTAAACATAAATAAGAATTATGGGTTAATTTAAGTGTAAGAGCCAGTCAATAATAAGCCTGAGCTAATGGCTGAGCAGTTTTAATTAATATAATCCACTCGGTGATTATTTTATAAGCAGCTGCGGGGTGTGTGTGGCTGGGTAGGAACAGAGAAAACTTCAGCTATATTCTATAATGTGGGTCCAGCTTCATGTCTCAGTACACCAACTTTTGAATGTCATGATATGGAATGATTGTATTATTTGTTTTGAAAAAATTATTCTTTTATTTTGATATCTCTCTTCTCATTTCCCTTTCATGCTCTCCAAATTTTTTTTTCAAGATTTATCTCTTCAAACCTTATCTGGGAGACTGCTTCTTGAATACCTCTTCCTTCTCACTCTATTCCAAAAGTCCCTTTTCTCTGTATTTTAAATCAAATTTCACAACTTTCTGACATATGCATAGTCTTTGCCCTCAGAATAAAAGAAACATTGGTAACTACAGAATCAACACATACACTAACCAATCTATGAAAGGTATAACTAAGGACCATGGTACAAAATCAAAACCTCTGACTAAATAATCTGCATCATGAACTGTGTTTTATGCTGCCTTTCAGAGGAGGTAAGACATGCCTTACCGATTTGACATCAATCAAATAGAATGTTGGTCCTGTTATGACAGCAGGTTCACTCCAGCTGATATTGATACCATAGGGGGACGTTGCAACCACACGCACATTTTCAGGAGGACCATCGGGAGCTGCAACAATAGGAAATCAATTACTCTGCCCCATTAGGTAGTGCTTGCTACAGTATAAAAGGAAAGACCATAGAAAATGGATAGTCACAATGAATTAATTCTACATTCATTTACAGGTCACAAACATGGTAAAGGTTAATCACAAGACCGACCAGATTTGTAAAAGCTAGTTACTATACATAAATGACTTCCACATAGAATAATTAAAATCATAAGGTGTGATATTTAAATTTGACATAATGTGTTTAAAAGAAAGCGTAATTACATCATTTGTGTAAATAAATATTTTATTTAAAAGTAAATAACTTGGCACAACTGTCTTAACACAACTCTTTCAGAAATATTTGATTACTGAAAGAGGCAAAAATCATAGTTGGAAGAAGGGAACTAGTATAAAATGTTGGCGTTGTTTAAAATATCATCATGTGATTGCAAACTGGGTTGTTTTTATGCTTTTGTTGAGAGGTAGAGTAAGATACAGTTATGCAGTAATTCTGATCTTTATTAGATACACCAGTCATATTCGTGATCCACTAAAATTTTGGAAATTTATCGAAAGTCGTGTGTTTTCGGTTTGTGAGGCAACTAGAATTAGAAGGGTGCTGATGTAGAGTCATGAAGGGATGCAGCCTCTTCACTTGCTCCTCATGGCTTGCTCAGCCTGCTTTCTTATAGAATCCAGGACCACCAGCCCAGGGATGGTACCACATACAATGGGCCCCCCCTCATCAATCACAAATTAAGAAAATGTCCTACAGCTAGAATTTTTTTTTTGAGACAGGGTTTCTCTGTGTAGTTTTGCGCCTTTCCTAGAACTCACTCTCTAGACCAGGCTGCCCTCAAACTCACAGAGATCCGCCTACCTCTGCCTCCCCAGTGCTGGGATTAAAGGCGTGCGCCACCACCGCCCAGCTACAGCTAGAATTTATGGAGGCATTTTTTAGTTGAAGTTCCCCCCTCCCAGATGACTTCAGCTTGTGTCAAGCTGACAGGAAACTAGCCAACACATTAAATACGATTTAATATTCTTCTCCATTCCTGCACATCAAAACAGCAAAATGTTGCTGCTTAGAATCTCGCTGCAAAGGTTACAGATAAATTACTCTGGAAATGAGCTCCTAAGGTCTCCCAGGCTGACAGAGAGTCACACAGTACCAGAAAGATCCAGAGTTTCTAAATTCAGGAAATGTAGATATCACAGGAATAAAATAGCAGGAACAATGGCATTAAATATCAGGAAAAATCCCCGAAGAATAACTTTGGAACCTAGTCATGGAGTGCTTGATCTCTACACTGAAGAATGTGAAGTTAATTCTGTAAATAATAGGACGGCTCAACTGAGAAAAGAGGTGTTTGTTCAGCATTTAGGAAGAAACTCAGGTAGCTGAGGAACACGTAAATGCATTGATATGAATTAACTCAAGCCACTATTAACAGCCGATAAAATTGACTGGTGCCATGATGTTGGATTTCACAGCCTCTGCAAAAATGACTTAAAATTTCAGGAAATCTGTTATATGTTGAGACGTCTTCAATAAGGCTGGGGCATGTAGTACAAGTGAGTAACATTCCCTGTAAAGACCCAAGTTCATTTCAATATCAAATAGGTATTTATGACGTTGCTATACTTGGTGTGTGCCCCTCTAAAACTTGGGTGTTGAAACATTATAGTCAAAGGGATGGCATAAAGGAGCATCGCCTTTAGAGATGATGAGGTCATGGGAGCTCCTCATATAAGAAGTAGGCTTAAGGACCATATACAAGAAGCTTCACAGAGCATTCAGTTAATTTGCCCTTCAGCCTTCTATCTTGCGAGGATATAGCATGTGTCCTCCCCAGAGATTGCAAACTTCCCAGACGACCAAATATTCTGGTGTTATCTTTCACTTCCCATCCTCTAGATTATTATAAGTATACATACTCTTTATTAGTTATCTAGCCTCAGAGATAGCAGCATGGAGCATATGGTGGAATTTGGGTGGCAAAGTTAGTTCATGTAATATAAAGATATGCTTTAATAATAGCACTGAAATGCAAAATGAATCCTGCTTATACATTGAGTGAGCACGAGAGAGGAAGTGAGGACGTGAAGATCCCATGTCTTCAAGGCTAGTGCTAGCATCTTTTTAGAATCTCCTGAGCAAAATAAATAAATAAATAAAAATCTAAATATCATAGATTATTATCATGAAGTGGAAGAGGCCACTGTAGATTAAGGCTCCTGATGCCTACTTCATACTTGAAGTGTTCTGTCCTTACATGCTAGAAAGCAGAAGGGCAAGCTAGCCAAATGCTCTATGAGGTCACTTTTACAGGAACCTTAATCACACTTATGAAGGGAGGAGCCTTCATGCCCTGCTTACCCCATGAATCAAATAGATCAAAGGAGAAAAAAAAATCTCTTGAACCTAGCTGATTCTTCTCTATGAAATGACCAAGCTCAGAGCTGCTAGGATTGCACTTTAAGACAGGTGCCCCACCAGGCAAGTTCTTCTTCTTGCTAGTGCCCTGACATCATGAACAATTATTGAGAATTGTCCTGACTTAGTAAGGGTGGTGATTTGAGTTTTGTTTCTGTAGTGATGGTAGCTTGGTTTTGGAAATATTTTCAAGAGAATATGTCAACATCTTCTTGGTCTCCAGCATGCATCTTTTAAGTCTCAGCTCAGGGCAGATCCAGATCTCTCTCCCAGGAAGGATTTGCGAGTGCATCTGTATAGCAGCTCAGAAAGAAGCAAAATGCCCTGCTTTGACTCTTTATCTCTCACTGTAAAATGTCAATCCTGTAAGTGTTCCTTCAGTGCAAGCAATCAAAGCCCCCATCAGGGAGTGCAAGCTACCCCAAGCAGAGCAGAGAGAAACATGACATTTAGAAACCACTCATGACAGGTAGGTCTACTCACCCATGCAACTAAATATTTTATGTTTCACACACTGATCAAATATTTTTTTAAGTAAGCTATCCAGCCCCTTGCTGATCTATGCAAAAATGTCATTTCTTGAGCTCTCTGAACTTGTTCTTCTTTCATAGTTTTCTTTCTTTTAAGAAATAATCACTCTAAACTACATTGGCATTTTCAGTAAATTTTAATGATAAAACTGCCTGCTTTACACAAAAGTAACCTGTGTCAACCACTTCTGTGAAAAATTTCAAATTTCATCAACTAGAGCTATGAAAACTTAGAACTCCTAAATTGAAACCATGAAATACAAATAAATATATATAGCAAATATATGAGCATAGTACTTATATAAAAAACAATATGTATTCTATCTGAAGAAATGAAAAATAATTATTTAATTCATAGTAAATTTAAAAGAAATATTTAAAATATCAAAAGATCATCCTTTATAAACATGCATTTAATTATTTTATCATATTTCAAATTATGTAAACACTTAAATATTTCAAAGGCTTCTAGGTAACTCTTGTGTGGAATTTATTAAAATTCCAAAAATGCCTAATAAGTACACCAGCATTATTTTCTTTGTTGGCTACAGTGTAAGGTAATCTATTACTATAGACTCATAAAAAGAAAATACGAAAAATATTTAGCTAAATACTAAATAAAGGAAGCAAAGAGAGTCAAAGCTATGAAGAGGTCAAACTATACCAGTATGAAAGCTCAGTAAGTTTTAAGCATCTTTGGGAGACATTGTTTGTCTCCCTGTAAACTGTCACATTCTGATTTAGGATTGTTTGTGAAATGAATCTAGTCACTAATGGGCCAAGATATCACTATACCCTCTCTCTTATAAATCACGGCAATTTACTCAGTAGGCATGATCTATCCCTTATTCTCTCATTCCCCATAATCCAATCACTTCCTCTCATGAGCACTTTCCCCCTGGTTTTCACAATAATGCATTTTCTGCAACTAATAACCATCATTTCCTGATTTTCATGCTTCTATCCTTGCACAGGAATGTGGGTCTTATGTGGGTCAGGGTCATCTTTCCCATCCATCTGTGTCTCCGTGCTAAGTGTGTTAGCTGAAAGGTGAGTCTGGATAGACCATCATTTTGCCTAGTCCCTAGAAAAGTTTGACTGCCCCCCAAGCCTGAATGACTTTAGTAACCAATGTCTTCTGGTGTGCCTGATATTAAACTATCAGGAGTGTCACACTCAAGGACTTATTCAGAGTGTTGCCTTCTACATATCGCTATAAATTAATGTTGAAACCATTATAGTAAGTACTTAATAGTTGTTTTAAGTGTATCATTCTATGGGTGAATTTCCTAAAAGTATACATATTAAATAAAAATAAAAAGTGACAGCAGTTCACAAGGTCAAAAATCTCGAGCTCTATGAATTGTAATTAAAATGTTCTTTATGTCTATTTTCATTCAAGTTCAGTTTAAACTTTGTTTACAAATGCCTCCTGGTCAGGTTATGGTAGTTCAGAATCTGATATGCTGGACCACAAGATTCCTAACTATCATCACTGAGTGAAGGGTTCTATAGCTTCTCTTTTGCAAAGGTACCAATCACCTCTAGGATTGTGGGCTGACTTTGACGCGGGACCTGGAAGAATTAGCTTTATGTTTCAGGTATCTATAAAGACTAGAGAAAATTTAGTTGGTGTGTAGAGTCTTTGTATGTAAAGGACCTGAAGCATTAAAGGCCCCCAAAGAAACACAGCATTAGATTTGCCATGTTTCTATACAGTAAGAGCATCGCAGTGCATGCCTCTGTCCAGTGGTCCCATGAATGGGATATCAGATTGTTTTTCCCTCAAGACCTGTGGTTTCCTTGGCTGGAATAAGATAACACTGTTAGTATATAAAATATTTCCTATCATTTTTACAAAACTTAATTTTGCTCTACAGTTACTCACGACAATGTATAGCACCACAAAGAGCAGGCACTGAAAACCTAAGAATTTGTCAAATTACACCATATACTAAGTATGGAAAATGATTAATGGATGCTCACATTATTAGACTTTATCATATAGTTATTTCATTTTATTCTTAAAGGCGTTATCTGTTATCATTTCAGACCAGTTTACTAAAGAAATGCAATGAAAGAAATACAAATTCCATTATAACACTTGCATTGCCAGATAAGAATTAAAACATTCCAATATTGTACTAGATTTAGAACAATATATTTTTTCTAGAATTGTATCATATTTACAAAATTACTTTGCAAAATAGTGACTTTAGGCCAGCAGCATCTGTATTATCATAAGTCATAATAACTCAATAGTCAAAAGAAAAAATAGCTACCAACTATGCCGTACACAAAATCAATTGAACCCTGGGGAAAGGCACAATCAATTAATATGCACCTAGGACCGTTATTTATTGTCCATATGTAAGTAGCATTGCTTTCTAATGTCAACTACCTTTGGAAATGTAGTAGCAATGGTAGAGATGGGGATAGATTAGCTGTTTCCTGACTCTGTGATGGCTGGGAGGATAGCTGTATAGGAGTTTGGGAGCTAGTAATCAACCTGGGGACACATGTCTCTGAGAACAGTCACTCCACAGACTGGCCTACTGCTATGTCATTTTGGTGATGGATAAACTGTGGAATAACTTCACTACTACCATGGCTTCTTCCAGTCTCCAAAGTTTCTAGAACATAATAGGTCATCATGTTCCATAAAAGCATAAGGAAATGTACCCAACTCCAGTTTGTCTTGGAAAGAGACATGTAATTGCCGGGTGGTGGTGGCACACGCCTTTAATCCCAGCACTCGGGAGGCAGAGGCAGGCAGATCTTTGTGAGTTCGAGGCCAGCCTGGGCTACCAAGTGAGTTCCAGGAAAGGTGCAAAGCTACACAGAGAAACCCTGTCTCGAAAAACCAAAAAAAAAAAAAAAAAAAAAAAAGAGAGAGAGAGAGAGAGACATGTAATTAATAAAAAATCATTCAAGACTAGAAGCAGAATAGAACATGAGGGCCAAAATAAACATGGCTGTTTTGCTCTCTTGCTCATTTGTTATAGGGCATAATTTAGGTGTTATTATCATTTGGGTATCATTAAAGAAAATTAAAAAGCAATAGATTAAAAAACCCTCGAAGGTATACTTTGAGGGTATGTGTGTTACAGAAAGCCCCATCTCGTTCATTTATAATTGGAGACACTTGAATTACTTGCTAAAAATGTGGATAAATATATCCAGATCTTTCTTAGACCAATTAGTTAGAACTACTATATCAAACAGAGATATTTTTGTAATTTCATATATCTTTCATTTCTAGTATATTAGAAAAAGGCATACAATTTGTTTATACATATGAGATTTTAAAAGAATTTTTATTTATATTCTGAAAACATTAAGACTCTGTAAGAACCCTTTTCTGACAGTATATTGAAATGTATTTTAGTAGATTAATTTTATAACCTTGCTGATATTTCTTGTCAATATCATCTTGGCAGATGCTCTTTGTAATAGTACTTGGCACTATTCCACTCTTGGTAATGTCTATACTGTTACTGTGCTGACTTCCCACCCTGTTTCTTTTCAAGAAAATGTCTGTTTACTAGAGGTTGCTTTTGAAGTCAGCGTGGAGACCAGAATGACCTCAAACTCATTATCTCTCACCTCCACTTCTCAAATGCTGAAATTCCATGTACACGCAGCCATACTCGGTCTACTAGTCATTTTATAGCACTCAGAGGAGGATTTTCCAAGTCCTGCTAGGGTGTGAGAGTGCAGGTTCAAGGCCACAGACCAACAAAGTACATGACTGTACAGGTGTGCAGTCTCTAGGACTGTGTGAGTCCATGACATGACCATGCATTAAGATTGCTGTTTTGGGGCTGGGCGGTGGTAGCGCACGCCTTTAATCCCAACACTCGGGAGGCAGAGGCAGGCGGATTTCTGTGAGTTCGAGGCCAGCCTGGGCTACCAAGTGAGTTCCAGGAAAGGCACCAAAGCTACACAGAGAAACCCTGTCTCGAAAAACCAAAAAAAAAAAAAAAAAAGATTGCTGTTTTGATCACTGTTCTGAACAATGGAACCCATAGCTTTCAATTCAGTTACCCAGCCCGAGAAAAGTAGTTATCAGTATCACCCAGCTAGAAACCCTGAAACCTACAGCTGAGACCAGCCTATAAGAAACACTGATGCTACGGTGGCACAAATGTTATGGGAGTAGCCAACCATGTCTTGATTGTATTTAAGGCCCATGGCATAATATGGAACCCATACCTCACATGCTAAGGTGGCAAAGAGCCTCAGACAACATAGGTCTGGGGTCCTAAAGGAAAATCTACTAATGTTATTCCATTAAAGGACCACAGCAAGAAAATGCCACTTGATAGCATAATGTTACATCTGTAGACCAAGACATCACTCAATTCCCATCAGAAGAGCTTCTTCTTGGAGTAGTCAGAAAGTGACAGAGACCCATAAGTGGACAATGTACAGAATGTGATAGACTTTGAAGCACTGTTCCTAAATGGGATATCGTTTATCAAACTCCTCCCCTCAAAACTCAGGGTTCTGTATGAAAGATGAGCCCAAAATATTGTAAGAGGCAGAGGTCACAGATGACCCTCAGAAAACCGTTCCATCCAGACACACCAGTGTTGGTGCATGTGTGAACTCACAGAATCTGTGACACCATGCACAAGACTTGCACAAGTTCAAACCAGATAAAAAACTACCAACAAGGAAAAGGGGAAGTGTATACAAAGTCACACCCCTAATCAAGAAGCTATTTACAATCTGCAACTGTTAGAAAAAGGAAAATCAGTTTTCATCAATGGAGAATCATATCACTGGTATACCAACTGTACTTCAGGGCAGGTCCTATTCCCAAAAGAATTTGGCGAACACAAAATAGAGCCCATGTCTTTTGTGTGCCTTTTGTTTTGTTTTACTCTTTTTTTATTTGCTTGCTTGTTCTGGTTTTGGATTTTTATTCTTTGAGAGAGAGAGAGAGAGAGAGAGAGAGAGAGAGAGAGAGAGAGAGAGAGAGAGAGAGAATGAAACTATGTGGGTAAGGAGGTAGAGAGGGAGGATCTTTTCAGCACTGGGAAAGAAGAAAGAATATCATCAAGATATATTTTATGAAAATAGTAAATAAAAAACATTTTCAATAACAAAAACGTACCTGAGACCTGACATTACAGCAATCATGTTTCTTTTTATTTAGAGTTTTCCATAGTCAACTATGGGTTTTTATTATATCTTAGGAAATAAAGAAACAGCTGAATTTTTGCTGTTTTGGTAACTAATGCTGGTGAGGTAAAGTTATAGACCCAAACTCCCACTGCCCTAATCCTCCTTCACAGATCTTTCTGAACCAAATGAAAGACTATTCTCTGTAGAATGAAAGCAAATCCAACTAAAAATGAGATTTAAAGTTGCTGCTGAGGAAGGAGGGGGACTGTTTTAATTCTGAAACAAACTAGAGTTGAGGAATAAATAGGATAGAGGTTATTATTTCCTTCTTACTCTAAAGAGTGGGCTCTAAAAATGTTTTTTTTTAAAAACGGTGATAACTTTTATAATTTCTTTTGCTTTCATTTATTATATTTGTTGCAAAGCAGTCCTTTTACTTACGTTAATGTAATTTCAATAAAAATATTTTTAACTTTTTTATTGATTCTTTGTGGATTTCACCTCATGCATCCCAGTCTCATTCATCTCCCCATCATTCCTTTGTATCCACCCTCTGCCCTTGCAACCTCCTCCCCCGCCAAAAAAATTCAATTAAATTAAATTTAAAAGAGAGATTAAAACCTCTTTGTTGAAGCTGTAGTGTGACACAGTGAGCCACA
This sequence comes from Peromyscus maniculatus bairdii, assembly GCF_049852395.1. NCBI lineage: Eukaryota > Metazoa > Chordata > Mammalia > Rodentia > Cricetidae > Peromyscus > Peromyscus maniculatus. Next base: position 32,035,535 of record NC_134869.1, read on the forward strand.
CAGTGTATATTTTAGTCTACACATCTTTACTTTTAAGTGTTCATTGCAATGAGTCATTGGTCTCGTTCAGCACCTCTGGCTTCCATTACCCTGTTGATACTGGGCCCTCACTAGGACTCTTCTTGCATATCCCGTTGTTTGTATTGAATTCTGGGACATTTGTTTAATAATTTGGAAAAGCTCATTTGACACTAATTATTAAGTGATATCATGAAATGTTCTTTGCTTAGTATCTATCTCTGAAGATTCCTTTACCCAACTGTCTTTTATTTGTATGGCCGCACCCTAGGTATCAACACTGTGCTTCCCCTTTGTTTCCTGTGTGAGTAATCTTCCTTTACTATGTACATTTATTATACTTCATCATTTTAGCAAGTTGTTCATGAACTTTGAATTCTTCAATCATTCTAAAGGGTATCAATTATTGTTAATGTTTAGATTCATTTTAGAAAGCTATTTCTTCACTGTTTGAGATCCTGACAGAAATATTACGTACATATTATTTCCTGTTCAAAAATTCAGACTTATGCTGATTAATAAAAAGAAAATCCCAAATTCTTAAAAACATTAAGTAGACCATGTCTTAAAATAAAAAGGAGATAAATCCATCCTATGTGGACAGTAACTCACTGGATGAATTTTACTTTTAACAACACCTATACAAATATTTGAAGGACAAGATTCAGAGAACAATTAAAGAAAATTTAAATCAACTAATTTGAAACATAGGTTTGAATTTGAAATGTTTGTTCACCAAGTCACATGGCTTTCTTCAATGTCTATAGTATATTATAGGTACAAATACATGAGGGATGGAAGAATAAGTAATGGTTACCTGATTATTTCTGTTTTTAAGGCACACAAAGTCCCATCAAAGAAAAATATAAATTAGGATGTAATTTGTTTAATATTTTAGAAACGCATTTTTGGGAGCCACAAACCAGAAAGAAAATGTCTTGAAGACTTTTTCAAAAATATAATTTGGAAAGAAAAGGTAGCTGGCCTTAAAAAGAGGATGAGAAGAACGCTAAGAACAGCAGAAATCCAGGAGCATAACGGCATAAATGGTAGTATTAAAAATTACTGAAATTCCACATAGGCAAACAAAAGCACCAAAAAGTTTTCATCATAGAAGTGGTGTGGTAAAAATTAGGAAACAGGACAGACATTCAAGTATCTTTTGTACTAATCTAGAAGATGAATATGAAGAATACTCTTGCAGACCTCACTAAAGAAAAATAAATACAAAGACAAGAAAGATTTAAACATGAAAGTCCATTGGCCTCAGATAATGACTTATGGGTAGTGACAATCACCAAAAATAAGAACTCAGAATGATTTCTCAGTAGCTACATTCAACAACTAGATAGTCAGGTGTTTAATACATTGAACCAGGAAAGAAAAAAGGAGGAAAAGACTGGTCAGGGTGCAGAGGAGGCTGGTAATTGAATCTTTGGAAATCTAAAATGGTTAGACCAGTAACATCAATATACAGGTCTAAAGGAGACCCATTTTTAAAGGACAGATTTGAGAGTCCTAGGTAGCTAATATAGACAACTTTCAACAGTGTTGGACTAATTTCATTTATAGAATGAATTATAACATTTCCCCCTCGTGACAGCAGGATAGAACTATTCTAACAGTGTACTTCTACCCAGTCAGTGCATTTTTTTGTTTGTGTCCTGGATTCAGTGTTCCAATTTATGGCTAACACCACTTTGGCACTGCGTCTCTCTATTTGTGTTGCTCTAACATTGCTTGTAAGCATATTTTACAACTTAAATTAAGAAAAGTAAATATACGGCAATGCATTCACATTTTTTTAAAAACACGTTAAGGTGTGTATACTCAGACCTCTGCTTGCCTTTTCTTCTTTGTTAGTTTGTAAAGTGACATTCCTTAGAAAATTCTTTGATGAGGCATGTTTTGTTGAATTTTTTTAACCCAACAGATGTTTGGGTAGTTAAAATTCCTCATGAGTATGGTATCCTGTGGTTTTCACAACCTAAGCTCTATCCCAGGAATTTTCCTTTCTTACAGTCGCTCTGTCCTGGTGGTCTATAGGAGACGCACATTATCAGATTCCCGTTTCATTAATTCACATCAACACTTCTTCAATGTTGTGTATTTTCTTAATATTACACATGCCTGTTGTACAACACAAAGATTTAACACATTTTGATGCTATACTCCCCCACCACACAAGTCAACTTGAGGGTATGGATAATCAGGAAAAAAAATGGGTAGATATAATAATATGCAAGTTGATGTTTTAAGTTAAATATCTCCGCCTTGTAATTTCGTGCTTTGTGTCTATATACACACAGAATGAAACAGAGATGTGATTACTACAGAAATGACTTAAGGAGAAAATGTTTGCTTCAATTATGGAGATCACAGGACAAGAGAGAAAGAAGCATTATCTTGAATTGGCTTGGTGTTATTTCCTCTGTTCATTCTGGCTTATGTTTGCAGATTCACAGTCAGAGTAAGACAATTTAGCTCTCAGCTTGCATCCTAAGTCGATTCCTGAGAGGTTCCGTCCTGTTGCTCTTCTTTATGAGCCCAGGGAGATACAATAATAACATTTTCTTATGCTGTACACAAGCCTTTACCCTTGTGATTCATACTTTGACATTTTTTTGTTATTTAAATTCTGAATGGTTTAATTTCAGATTAATCATCAAGCATTATCACTTTTTTTAAAACCTCCAAGTGTTGGTAAGATGTGGTATTAATAAATGCGTAGCTACAACTTGCCACAGTTAGAGCAAGCACACACTTATATGAAACATTGATTTTATATTGTTACTTCTGGTTCATCTAATTCTGTTACAAGATTAAATATTTTGTCTTAAGTTATATCATGAAACAGCACACCATTTTTCTAATTATAGGTAATAATATAAAATATTAATTATTTATAATCTGGATTATCTGTTTTTATAAAATTTTTACTAATTTTTGATATGAAGAAACTTAAATAACATTATTTAAGTGCTAAAAACTTAACTGCTTTTAAAGAGATTTTTGTTCAGTCATTTTAATTCCTTTTTTGTTTGTGTTCTCTGGGTTTTTTTTGAAACAAGGTCTCACTATGAAACTCTGGTTGTCCTGGAATTCACTATGTAGACAAGGCTGGCCTTGATCTCACAGAGGTCCACCTGCCTCTGCCTCCCAAGTGCTGGGATTAAAGGTATGTACCACATATCCACCTCTAATTCCTTTTTATTTTAAATGTTATTTCACCACACAAGCATACATGTAGTACATGTATACATCTGTTAATTATACATATATATGTAATGATATGTGTAGTTTATTTTAGTCTTTTATATAAAATAAAATCAGATTCTCCTTGGCTTCATAAAATTAATAAAATTGTACTCTATTGTACATATTTGTAACTCAGAAATTAAAATATATTTATCATTAGAAAATGTTTCTTCTCTTATATCAAGTTGCCATATTCCTTAGAATAAAAGACAAGTAAATAATAAATTTATTAGACCTATGCACAAAAGACTTCTCATTTTAAGGGCTATAAAATTTATGAATGCTAAAAACATAATGTATCTTCACAAAGCTAAAATATGCACACATATACATCTATAACTTTATGTATATAAATGATTATTTACAAAAAGTTATATATCCGAAGTCTTGATTTAATTGACTACTTAAAATATAACTACTCTTTAAGATTTTTAATATTTGACTGGACTAATGCTTTTTCTTTTAAAATATTATTTCACATATATATGACACATGTAGCAAAGGTACATATATGTTAAATATATAATACATGTAGTACCTTTTTGTTTTCTATATCATATATATGTATGTATATCTTATATGTATATTATATATTATTACATTATAACTGAAAATAATATAGTTGCATAGTGAATATGTATATATTTTTGCATATATATACATATTCACTATGCAACTGTTTTATTTTTCCAATTATAATAGTAATAAAAAAGAAAATAGTTGCATAGTGAATAGGATAATATATGTTTATTGTATACATAATATGTATACTATACATTATGTAATATTATATAATTTAATAATATATGATATACATATATGATAAGATATACATACATATATTGTCCTAATCACTATGTAACTATTTTCTTTTTCCAGTTACTAGGATTATCATAGTTATTTCTTTTCCACACCTGGAGGGGTTGAAAATACCCATACATCTTGACTGACCAATCTCAAAATGAATGTAAATTTTTTCATTTGTTTCTGCAAACTTAATATGGTAATAAAGTCTTAACAATGGGTAAGAAGTGTCAAAAAGTGGGGTATGGAATAGTATTCATCTAGAAACCCAAGCACATGGACTGTTAAGAATCCAACTTTCTTGCTTTATTTGCCAGATTCTGAATTGATATGATATGCTTTTATGCTAATTAAACAAATCTCTAGTAGCCTTAAGTATCTCTGCAAGAGTTCGTGTATTTGGAGAGTTTGCTTCCCGATACAGTGAGGCAGGCACTTCATGGGCAAGCCGCTCACAGGCTGCAGGATGGAACCTTTCATAGAAGACACTGAGAAACAGGCATATTCTAACCCAAAGTTGCAAATGAACAGGACACATGCGATGTGTTTGGGATCCACAACCAAACATATTTTTTAATTTTTAAAAATTAACTGCAAGTTAAAAAGTCAATGTGTCCACTTAAAAATATCTAACCTTGCTATTCCCTACCAAACATCAGAGGACCTAATAGATGGACCAGAGGAAACATGGCCTTTAGATAACACATTCTCTGCTCCTTTTCCATTGTTCCTATCATTCAACTGTCTTAGATCCACCCACTTTATTCCATGTGATACTCTTTCCAATAACATACAGTTTCCCAGGCTATAAAGTTTCTTCGCTACATTGAATGTTCTACTTTCTATCAAAATTTAGTTTGCCATCTTGCTACTACTCCTATCACTTGAAGCACCTTAGGTCAGAGCTTTGCCAATCATTTCATCTTCACGTGTCTATTTCTTTATGCTTTCAGTTTTACTGTGACTGCAGAGGTCATAGACCTGAGACGAGAAGCTACGATTGTCATTTTCCTAAACAAAAAGAATTTCTAACAGTAGTCTGATAAGTAGTACTTATCATCATACCCATAGTTGCTATACTTCTTCTCTCATGCAAGAAGTTCCTTTTTGCCTCAGATGGTGATTATTGCAGACCTTCACAACTGGCCAAATTGCAAAGAACAGTTGAGCAAGGGGAGCCCAAACCCAATTGGTTAAATGTACAATGCAACCCTGTCCCTCAGGGTCAGGAAACACCATGGAAGTGGGGTCAGAAGGTTCTAAGAACTGCAGGACCAGGATGCCTTATACGAGATAGTGTCTTAAAGACATGATAGGGCAGTCAGGTTGGATATCTTTTCCACACACAATTTTCTTAAGTGGTCTACACAGTTACAGGTTGGAGAGTAAAGGAATCCTCTATACCAGTTCTTTGGAGAATCTGATAAGTAAATCTGGGCATTGAGACTTCTTTTACAGGTTAATTGTATTAACTCGGAGATAAAAATATTGGAAGAACTTTGATAGCGTCTACACTAGTAAAACCAAATTAGCTCTGAATGTACTAAAATGGGAAATCATAACATGCTTTTCTCCCTGTAACTGAAGAAGAGTCATGGGGTTGGCATTGGTTAAAAATAAATTTTCATGTAGAATATACAATAAAGCTAATTGCGAGTGTATAGTGATGTGCTGTGGGTGGCAAAGGATGATAAACTTTTCAATGATTTGTTGATTGACTAAATGACGTGCTGAGAAATATGGAAACATGCTCATAAAGATGAAATGACACAAACTCTTTTGAGTGATTAATAAATTGATGTAGGATAATTAATAAATAAATATATCACCTGAAAAAAAAAGACATGATAGGGAAGCTGCATTAATAAAACCCCAGAATGTGGTTATCTAAGCAAGATTTTCATAATGGCAACCAGTTGGCTTGCCAGCGAAGATAGGGAAATTTCACAAGGTGTCACCTCTAAATGAAGAGCTATAGGCAATCAGCATCTTAACTATCACCTACATTGGACAACAATTCCTTCTCCCTTATCAACTATAGATTATTCAGTCAACTTTCATTTGTTTGAGAGATGCCTATGGAGTATCTACTTTTATCAGAAATTATCCCAGCTAACAAGGTAACAGTAACAATCAACAGACAGTTTTAAAATAACTAGGTAATTATTTATTCAATTGAAGGTAGTGCTATAAAAACTTGGTCCAGCCCTAAAGTAGTATGCCAGCCTGTGTTGGCTACCCAAGGGAAGCCTTAAGACCTATGAGGAGGTGATGGGGGCAGGTTAAGGGGGAGGTGCGAGAAGGGGAGGGAGGGGGAACAGGAGTTAGCATGTAAAATGAAAAATTTAAATTAAAAAATGCTGAAAAAACTACATGGCTATTTTAGATTTAGTTGTGAATAATTCTAAACATGAATCATTAAATAGACGGTTATATAAATATTTTCTTCTGTTCATGCTAAGAAAGACAAGGTATAACATTTCATCCAGAAACAAAACAAAATAGGGAATTTTAGCAGTAAAAATATCATAGCACAAACGGGAGCTAAAGGTAAGGCAAAGTGGTTACAAGTCAGCTATTTTAGTATTAAAAAGTCAGTCTCAAGTTTAAGTAGCCAATCAAGATAGCTCACTTGGTTAAATTAAACCCGGACAGATGGAAGAGGAAAGGAACACTATCTGGATTTTCATTTTCTGCAAGCAAATCAATAATAGTATCTATGAAGATAACAAAGGACAAATATGGGGAGATTTGGTGTTTAGATTGTACTTATTTTAAGAGGTTTATCAGACATTCCTGCCTAATGCTATCAGTCGTAAAAATACACTGATCCGCAGTTCTTGGAAGCATTTAGGACTATAAGTAGAGATCTGAGGATAATCAATATGTAAGTAGACTTAAAGCTATAGGACAGAAGAAAGCTACTAATGTAAGATCTCCTAGGTGCTCTGTAATATTAAAGAAAAAGGCAAGTATGGATTTCTGGGTATTCCAACATTTAGAATTAGTAAAACTGAGCAGGAAAAATTCGCAAGCGAGACTAAGAAAGGACTGATAGGAAGGTCAGGAAAACAAACAAAAAAATCCAGGGAAAAGTCTTCCAGAAAAGCCAAAGTATAAAAGAAAAGGACTGGGATAAGCAGTGTGTTGAAAGCTTGAGTTTTGGAGGTTCTATATCAAGTGTAGAATTACACTAAACAACATTTGTTAATCACTATGATAAAAATGACGCCAGGCATTCCAGGGAACTGTAACAAAAGATACATTCAGGAGACCAAACAAATGCTCTAGATAAAAGTTTATTATATTTGCTATAAAGACCTACAACAGAATTGATTTGTCACTAAAAATCGTGTGTGTGTGTGTGTGTGTGTGTGTGTCTGTGTGTCTGTGTCTGTGTCTGTCTGTCTGTCTGCTTGCCTGTCTGACTATCAGTCTTTGTTTGTCTGTCAGTCTTTGCCTGTCTGTCTGTTTGTTAATAAGAACAAACTCAGGAAAATTTAATTTTAATTTGAAAAGAATCCCTAAATAAGAGGCTTGATCAAAAGAGGAACAATATAAACTCTGTATTTAAAGAGTGTTGTCTTTTAATATAAAATGTCCCTGACCAGTTCATGTTTGAATATTTCATGACCAGCTACTGGACTTTTTTTGGGAAGATTGTGGAACCTTTAGTGAAAAGAGGCTTTCAGGAGGAAGTACATCCCCGAAGGGTGGGTCCTGAGGGTTTATAGCCTGGCCTACTTCCAGTACTTGCTCCAGTCATTGGCACGCCAGTCACCATACCTTCCCCACTTATGGGCTTTATATCTCTGGGGAACGATATGCTTGAGTCCCTTTTTTCTTAAATCACTTTGGTCAGGTATTTTGTTGCTGTGTATAAAGTAACTAAGAAGGAGGGCTTTTTACATTGAATAGTGCTGGTATGAGCACTCATGTTGACTCTGAAGAAGTAGGACTGGGCCCAAAACAGCTTTTCAGAGAACATCTCTGTAAATCCAGCATTTAAAATTTGACTTGTAAGTCATTTACATTTCATGGAAATCCTCACACTTCTATGAGGACAGGACTCAGAATAAATAATAGAAATTGATTTACTCAATCATGGGTATTAATGTTTTTTTTTTTAAGTAAATGGGATGGCCAGTTATTTTAAAATATGAAACTTAAGTTCAAGAGCAATCTTTATCTATCTATACTCAATGATTTCCAGAAAAAATTATGACTTTTTCCTGAATATAAAAGTGCTAAACTGCAGATATTATTGTGAGAGATTATGCTTCTTTATATTATTTTTCTTCCAGGTGAGTATCAGATAATTTACATTATTTTCCCAGAAACTCACATCTATTAGGGTCATCACATTTACAGTGTGCATGTTATGTATGTTTGTGTGGGTCTGAAGTCAATAAAAAAAATTGAGAATTCCACTTAAAAGCCCCAAAACCAATATATTTGAAGTGAAAGTGTAGGCACCACTCCAGAGCAGCATATGGTTAATCAATATGGCTTAATGGTATTCCACAGAGAGTTTTCCCATAATTCCTTGTTGTAATATAAGACTCTAGATGTTAACACAGGTTCTAGGGCTATATAAAAAGCTCTAACAATCACTGGAATTTAACTTTACATTCATTTTTGTTTAAATTAAAAACAAATATGTTGTTGCATAACTTGGTTTGCATAATGATTTATTTTCCCATCTGGTGATTTTGTACACAATCGAATAAGTAGAAATTATTAACATAGACATAACATAACAGAAAGCAGTATGAATACATAAGTCATGGCAGTACTTACGGCCAGGCAGAGTTTGTGCAGAAATCCAATTAGAAGCGTTGCCATACCCAGCATTGGTGCTGGCAGCCACTTGGAATCTATACCATCTATATTTCTTTAATCCATACACCGTTTCTTCTGTTAAGTTTGCTTCATAGACGAATTGAACTTTTTGATGTTCAACACATTCCTCAGAATCCCATCCTCTGCACTTCTGAGCGCGCAGTTGAGTGGTTATCTTGTAATTTTGGAAGTATCCAAGGATACTATCAGGTTTTATCCATGTTAGTGTTGCACTAGTTGACTGAACATTAGAAATAGCTATATTTGTGGGAACACTGGGAACTAAAAATTAAAGAGAAAAATTACAAACATTATAATGCAGCCTGTGGAGATCAGTCACGTGACAATAGCACTCACATCATTTTCTTTACATTTTAATGAGCAGAATTTCATGTTGATTCTTTGGGGGCCATCATTTCAAAAGAGTCAGAGGAAAACATTTTGGTTTATTTTTCATTTATAGCTTTACTGTACAACCCTCTCTGAAATGGTTGTAGAAAAGCACTCTGGATTTGCATAGAAAAATTTACTAATTCAAAGATAATCATAGGCTTACATCATCCTCTGAGCTTCCCTAGAGATAGCCTGAATTTTTAATGTTCTGTTCCTAAGGAAGATTTTGTTTATTTATTTAAGTATCTAGAAAGCAAAAGGCACATTATTTATATTGGAAGTTTTGATTAAAAACTGTTGTAAATAAACAAGCTTACTTAATGAATTCATGTAATTAACTATAACGTCATTTATATTGTGTATAATGGAAATTGACACTTTCTGTAATATCACCCAACACACTAGCATTACTGTACAGATTAAAGTAACAATATATTGTCACAACAGTGTGCTCTTAGTAGGAGCCCTACAACACTTTAATTTTCTATCTAGGAACCATTAATCAGACTCAGAGCCCACTATTGGGGAATCAGTATCCACTGAATCAGTATCCACTAAAGCCCATGATTTTAAAGGCAATTTATTGGAAAAGTAATAAAAGCATATTATAATTAGAAATATGAAAGATCAATCGGCTAAGTAGGATTGGAACTGTTCATGACCATGAGTGCTCATGCATACCTTCAATACCCTTTGCTAAGATGATATAAAAAAAAGAATGATTATGACCTTTGAAAATTGCATGAATCGTGAAAATTATGCTAATATTCAGATGAAAATTAAAGTTAATACATGTTCAGAAAACTCACTCATTCCTAAATACATCAAATTAGTAAAATATTTGATAAATATGTAAAGATAATCCACGAGTATGGATAATAATGTAGGTACCAAAAATATAGTAAACAAACCTAGACATAGTTCTTTGCTCAGTGAAATTTATATTGAGGGGGAATATGTACAATTAAAAATACAAATAAGGTGGGGAATGGAGAGATGGCTCTGTGGTTAAAATACCGTTTTGTTCCCTGAAAAGACCCTGGTTCTCTTCCCAGCACTCACAGATTTGCTTACCACCTTCCTTGACTCCAGTTCCTGGAGAGCTGGTTCCCTCTCCTGGTCTCCATACACACAAGGGACATATGCAGTACACGTACATACATGCACACAGAACACACACACACACACATATATATATATATATACCTTAAAATATACAGATAATGTTAATATGGTATATTGGAAGGCAATCACTGATGTAGAAAAAATAGGTAATGGGATAATGAAAGAAGGCTTCATAGATAACGACATGTTAAATGAAAGGCTATTAAGTTCCTGATAAAGGAAAGGGAGGGAGTTACATAAATATTTCAAGGAGGAATACCTCTAATGAAGGAAACGGTGATAAAAGTGCCTATCATGGGATGATGAAGCTTCAGTTTTTCTGCAAAATAACAAGGAGCGAGGAGTGACTAGCGGGAGGGAGGGAAGGTCTGAGAGTTGCGGGCCAGATTGTGTACATTATTGACGAGTACTGTTATGGCTTTCCCATCAGCAGAGGACTGACAGGCTCCAGCATGTTTCCACAGAGCCATTCCTGCTACTGAGTTAAGACAGACTGAAGAGGACAGTGGTGGGATGGGGAAATGAATGTGTAGGCTTTGTAATGTCAATGCAAAAGGCCCCAGTGGCCAGGACCCAGATGGTAGCAGGAGTAGGGAAAAAGAAGCTTTCTGATCTCAAATATGCCTTGAAGGAGAGAGGACAGGATTAACTCCTGTGTGACTGGGAAAGTGTGAGAAAGGCGAGGAGAAATGAATGTGCCTAGACCTTGGTACTGAGCAAACTGTACGATAAGAATAAATCAAAAGATAGGAGCTCTGGGGAAGGAGTAAGATTCAGGAGAAAGAACCGACTTTTATTTTCAGTATGGTATGTAGATGTAACCAATCGTATTATTAAAATAAGAAACACAGAGCCAAGGTAAAAGAGAAAAGCCGAGAGGTCAGAGCTCAGAGATAAAATCTTACCTCCTGCAGTGCTCCTAGCTTCCCCGAGAGAGGGAGGTACTTCCTGTGTCCCTGTTTAAATAATCTTTCTGTTCTGCCTTCTCATTGGTTGTAAACCCAACCACATGACTGCCTCATCACTGCCTGTAAGTACCGCCCTCCAGGTCTTAAAGGCGTATGTCTCCAATACTGGCTGTATCCCTGAACACACAGAAATCTACCTAGCTCTTCTAACCACCACGCTCTTACTATGGCTCTAATAGCTCTGACCCCAGGGCAACTTTATTTATTAACATAAAATTAAAATAACATTTCAGTACAAATAAAATATCACCACATTTCCCCTTTTCTATTTTAATAAAAAGAAAAAAGGCAAAAGGTTATAACTAACAAAAGAAAAACTATATACAAAAGTACAATAACTATATACAATATATACAAGTAACAAATACCTAAACGATGTCTAGTCCATTTGTATTTGAGAAATCAGAGAAAATAATTCCCTTATCTATCCTATTTTAGTAAGTCCAAAATGTATCTAATTCACTTTCTATCCTAATTAATCTTCAACTATAACTAACTAATCTTCAACTCCCTCAGAGACCCAAGAAGGAAATAATATTAGCTAACAAAAATAAAAACAGGAAGTGCACAAAAGCAACTTCCAAAAATTTTGTGAGTTGACAGAAACAGCCAGCTGCCTGGACAGTCACCTGAGGTTTCTCCACAGTGTTGGGGCATCATCTTCAGCCTATAGGCTTAGCGTATCTGACAGACTCATTTGTGAAGTAGGTTGTACACAAGGTCAACAGTTCAACCTCACACTGGGTGAGAGCAGTCCATGTACCAGAAACACCTGAATTCCACTAGTGTCATGTCATGATCCAGGATTTTAAATTCTGGAAATTGTTGATGGTTTTTGAATTCAGCTGTCCATTCTTCTTGGCTGTGTATATATGGCTTCATCTAAGCATGCCCTTCTCCACATCCCTCTATTAAATGCCAGTCTACTATTGAGAGGCGTGAGCTTTCAGTTGCTGTTCCATTGCACAACAGAAGCCATCGGCCCACTGCCTGTTCAGCTGCCTTCGAAGAAAAGGGCACTGTACCTCTTCCGGATTGTGAAGGCCACTTCAGGGATGGTGCCATGTTGTCCTGGCCTCAGAAGATGCCGTCTGATAAAGCCATAACCACACTTGTTTTGGCAGGAATTGGTAGTCCTTTGTTTCGTGTTCTGTCTGTCCATTTTTTCTGTTGATTTGAGGATACTTTGTTATCCAGTGGCTAACTTTTGCCACAATGAAAATTAACTCCATATGCAGTTTCTTCAATGCCCATATTTTCTCTGAAGTAGATTGGTACTGCCAGGAGCCGACATGTCTCAAAAAAGAAAAATTTCTAAGTTATTAAAACATTTTAAATGCCATATTCTGTAGATCTCTGAAGGGTTTGAAGATGACCTGTCTAAAACATATCTGCTCAATTTTTAAAACGTATCTAATATGACTACAATTTCTATTGTAATGTCTAATTACTAACTTTCATTTCTTTATATCCTAATAGTTGGTAATAATGTAAAGTATTTAAAACTAGTAACTATCTTTTTCTTTTCTTTTCTTTCTTTCTTTCTTTTTTTTAAACAAGAACCTTAAATCTAATCTCCTTTGCTTAGCCTTTTTCCTAACCCTTGACAACAACTTGTAACCAACCCCCCTAAACAATGAAAATTATCCCAGACCCAAAACCCATTAAAAGAACCAAAAAAACCACCCGCCCCACACCACTTCTTTGGCAATGTGGGTGTCATATTCTTAAAATTGCTTCCTGCTGGGTATGGGCGAAGTTATCTTTATCCTGAAAGAAAAATTTAGGTTAATTGTCAAATTCTAGGAAAGGTAACTATATCCTTCATTATTATCCAGTCTGTGTATAAAGCCAAAGTTCAGGGTTTATCTCAAGTCCTTATTCAAGTAGTCTTTGAGACTGGATCATCTCAGCTAGTCATCTCAAAATTGCTCTGAGCACCTTGTAGTTCAAAGCTGATCTGTAGATGATGTTTGTCAGTTTAGTGATATTATTATTGTCCACGTGGAATTGTTGTTGTTGTTGTTGTTGTTGTGGGGGTGGTGGGGCCCCATCTTCTTTCCGGAGTCTTCAGTTGATGTTAGGCCTGGCCGTGATTTCCTGCAGAAAACTGATAAGAGACTCGAACACAAAGACATATATATGCAGCTAACTGAAGCCTTTTTTCTAGAATTAGTTAGTACTCTATATGACCATTCCTATCTTAACAAAGTTTAAAATGTATATATATATTAATCTTGTAAATTTTGATATAAAATTTATACTTTAAGAAAAGTTTAAAGAATCAGAATAGAATCAAAGAGTTGAGATTAGTAATAGAATAGTCCCTTAATTAATTTGGCTTTTGTCCTGTCCCATAGCAGAAAATGGCTCTTTTATTCTGTCATGATACAGGGAGTTTGTATTTTCATTTTAACAACATGCTTGAGTTTAAAGAAGGAGAGAGCCATTCTCCAACTCCAAAGTCAGCTTTAAATTTTAATTGAACTGGGACTATTAGAAAACCAATAGTGTTAAATCTTTAGAGAAAAGCAGAAACAAACATTTAAGAAGACATAAATTTTTTTTTAGATTATATATACCCATACGCCGTTTCACTTTGTTTCCTGGGATAGATGATTTGTCCCTTTTCTTCAGTTGTCTCATTTGTCTTGTGTCCTTCAGATTCCTTAACCTTCATTCTCCTAAAAGACAAAAACAAAAACCTTCCCCCAAGACTAATTTTGGGGATGTTCCTTTTTGGCAAGTTATTATCTGATTAAATGAAAAGACATGTGTTACAGGTACAAGTTAGTTTAAATTGGATGTTCATGCTGGTTGATGAACTATCACCTCCTCTAATTAAGAGGTTTTTCTTGTTCAAATCGAACCTTTATCAATTTTGATGGTATCCACAGCTTATCTTCTCCTGTAGAAACAAAAGCAAAACCTCGTCCCCAACGTAATACATACCCTGGCTTCCATTCTGAGGTCAGCACATCCTTAAAGTATATAGGCTGATTTAATTCTGTAGTTTTTTCTATTACCCAATGTCTCTCTGCAGCTGTTGTTCCTTTCTCATTGGCATTCAGAAAATTCAAAGTTAATAGAGCATTATGCAGTCTATTTCTGGGGGTTTTTGTTACTCCTTTCTGTTTATTTAGCATATCCTTTAGAGTTCTGTTTGACCTTTCTATAACTGCTTGACCTGTAGGATTATGTGGTATACCTGTAATATGCTTTATATTGTAATAAGCAAAAAACTGTTTCATTTTAACAGAGACATATGATGGAGCATTGTCAGTTTTGATTTGTGCAGGTATACCCATAATGGCCATAACTTCTAGCAAATGAGTGATTACAGAATCAGCTTTTTCAGAACTCAAAGCAGTTGCCCATTGAAATCCTGAATAAGTATCGATAGTGTGGTGTACATATTTCAGTTTTCCAAATTCTGCAAAGTGAAACACGTCCATCTGCCAGATTTCATTCCTCTGAGTACCCTTTGGGTTACATCCTGCTGGTAATGGTGTTTGATTATAGAAGGAACAAGTAGGACATTTCTTTACTATTTCTTTGGCTTGTTGCCAGGTTATGGAAAAATCCTTTTTTAAACCTTTACTATTGACATGATGTTTTTTATGAAATTCTGAGGCCTCCAGCACATTTCCTATCAATAATTTATCAATCTCATCATTGCCTTGTGCTAGAGGGCCTGGCAGACCAGTATGAGATCGGATGTGAGTTATATATAAAGGATGACTCCTTTTCCTGATTGTATCTTGTAATTGAATAAATAGTGAAGTTAATTCTGAAGCATCAGGGATAAATTCTGCAGTCTCAATATGTAACACCACTCTTTCAGCATACTGAGAGTCAGTTACTATGTTGAGAGGTTCTGAAAAATCCATTAATACCAACAGAATAGCATACAATTCTGATTTTTGCACTGAATTATAAGGACTTTGTACCACTTTACTTAAATTTTCTGATTTGTAACCTGCCTTTCCTTGTTTGTTGGCATCTGTATAAAATGTACGAACTCCAGATATGGGTTTTTGCCGTACAATTCGAGGCAAGATCCAATCAGCTCTCTTTATAAAATCAATTCTGTTGCTTTTGGGATATTTGCTGTTAATTTCTCCCAAAAAATTACTGCAAGCTCTTTGCCAAGGTTCACTTTCTGTCCATAATTTTTCAATGTCCTCCTTAGTTAAAGGTACGACAATTTCTGCTGGGTCTATTCCTGCTAATTGACGAAGTCTCAATTTTCCTTTCCAAATCAAGTCAGAGATTTTTTCCCCATAAGTTTTTAATTTTTTATTTGGTTTATTTGGTAAAAATATCCATTCCAATATAATATCTTCCCTCTGCATTAATATTCCAGTAGGGGAATGCCTAGAAGGTAAAATAACCAAAATGCAATCCAGCTTTGGATCAATACGATCCACGTGCCCTTCATGTACTTTCTTTTCTACCAAGGCCAATTCTTTCTCAGCTTCAGGTGATAATTCTCTTGGACTATTTAAGTCCTTGTCACCTTCTAAGGTTTTGAACAAATTAGTCAGTTCATCATTTTTTACCCCAACAATAGTTCGTAGATGAGAAATATCTCCAAATAATCTTTGAAAGTCATTAAGAGTCTGTAGTCTATCTCTCCTAATTTGCACCTTTTGGGGTCTAATTTTTTGTAGCTCTATTTTATATCCTAAATAATTAATAGAATCTCCTCTTTGTATTTTTTCAGGAGCAATTTGTAATCCCCAGCAAGGCAAAATTTTCTTTACTTCTTCAAACATTCTTTCTAAAGTATCTGCATTTGAGTCAGCTAGTAAAATATCATCCATATAATGATAAATTATAGATTTAGGAAATTTTTTACGTATCACTTCCAATGGCTGTTGTACAAAATATTGGCACAGAGTTGGGCTATTTAACATTCCCTGTGGGAGGACCCTCCATTGAAATCTTTTAACCGGTTGAGAATTATTATAAGTAGGCACTGTGAAAGCAAATCTTTCTTTGTCCTTTTCTTGTAAGGGTATTGAAAAGAAACAGTCTTTTAAATCAATAACTATGAGAGGCCATCCTTTTGGTAACAGAGTAGGCAAAGGAATTCCAGATTGTAGAGAGCCCATCGGCTGAATTACTTTGTTAATTGCTCTAAGGTCTGTTACCATTCTCCATTTACCAGATTTCTTTTTAATAACAAATACAGGAGAATTCCAAGGGCTGGTTGACTGTTCAATATGCTGAGCATTTAACTGTTCTTCTACCAGCTCTTCTAAAGCCTGGAGTTTCTCTGTTGTTAAAGGCCATTGCTGAACCCATACAGGCTTGTCTGTTAACCATTTTAAAGGTAGAGCTGTTGGTATTTTTGGAAGATTATCAGTTGTTGTGCCCTGTTCTTGTATAATATGGATGGCTGGTGACCACTCAAAATAATGCCTTCTAATATTTCTCTCAGAAACATGTGCTAGTTTATGATTTGTTTCTGAGATTGGAGGGATTTTAATCTGAGTATTCCATTGTTGCAACAAGTCTCGACCCCACAGGTTCATAGCTATGTTAGCGACATATGGTTTTAATTTTCCTCTCTGTCCTTCTGGACCTATACATTCCAGCCATCTTGCACTCTGTTTCACTCCAGATAATGTCCCAATTCCTAACAGTTGAACGTTTACCTCCTGAAGAGGCCAAGCTGGATGCCAAAATTCTGGTGCAATTATGGTAATGTCCGCACCTGTGTCTACCAGACCAGACAACAAAACACCATTTATTTTTATCGTTAATTTTGGTCTCTGTTCATTAATAGAAGTTTGCCAAAAAATTTTCTTTATGTTTTCTCCTGAATTTTCTATTCTCTCTGTTTCATCATCCTGACCAGCATGATTTATTCCAATAGTCATTTGGTTATTTAATCGCTCAGAGCAGGGATTTCCTCTACAGCTGCAGGAAAGGTTTGAACTGGTTTTGCTATGGGGGCCTGCATGAGGCCCCTCCGGGAGTTTCCCGAAAACTGAGGCAAAGGATTACCCTGTCTGTCCTTTGTTGATCTACATTCGTTGGTCCAGTGTTTTCCCTTACCACACCTTCTGCATACTCCAGAAGGAAGGGGCATTCTGTTGCCATTGTTCCTTGA
Source organism: Peromyscus maniculatus bairdii (assembly GCF_049852395.1). Taxonomy (NCBI): domain Eukaryota; kingdom Metazoa; phylum Chordata; class Mammalia; order Rodentia; family Cricetidae; genus Peromyscus; species Peromyscus maniculatus. The sequence goes on from NC_134869.1 coordinate 32,053,064, forward strand.
AGAAACATTGCTTCTAGGATTGACCTGTTTACAGTCCCTTTTAAAATGTCCTTGCTTTCCACACCCAAAACATCTAACACTCCTCAAACCTTTTGAAATTACTTCTCCTACCCACGTATCATGCTCATCAACCTCAACATTAATTGTTTCTCTAATCCAATCTTCCAAAGGTGCAGATCTTGCCCTTAACGGCCTGATTATTCTTTTGCATGCTGCATTCGCATTCTCAAATGCCAAAGCTTCAATTATTGCCTTACTAGCTTCTGATCCTGAGACCATTCTGTTTACTGCTGAAGCCAGTCTTTCTAAAAAATCTGTGAAAGATTCTTTAGGGCCTTGCATAACCTTTGTGAATGACTCATGTTTTTTTCCTGGTTCATCAACTCTGTCCCGTGCATTCAAGGCTGCCATTCGACATAAAATTACGGTTTGAACATCATATAAACATTGTGTTTGTATTGAAACATATTGGCCTTCTCCAATAAGCTGATCCTGACAAACTTGTATTCCTTTATCCCTCCATTGTGTTTCTACGTTTCTAGCTTCCTCCTTAAACCAAGTCAGAAATTGAATTCTCTGGCTGGGTTCCAGAACAGCTTGTGCAAGGTCCCGCCAGTCCTGTGGTATAATCCTATTATATGTTGACCAAGAGTTTAACATTTGCTTTACATATGGGGAATGCATGCCATAAGATACTATTGCCTCCTTAAACCTTTTAAAATCCATCAGTTCAATTGGAGCCCAGATATTTTGTGTAGCCATTTGATCAGGCATCTGCTGTACGGTTACAGGATAAATTAAGGATGATTGTGTGAAAACAGGCTTTCTTTCTGTAACCTTATGATCCAAACTTGAACCAACTTCACTGTTAAAATTAACAGGTTTTTCTAAAGCTGTTATCCTGGCACTTAAATCGACTATCTTTTTAAATAGTAAAATGAGAATAAGCATGGTGATTAACTGCATAATTCCCATAATACTAATCTTTTCATATAGTTGTTCCATTGTCAGACTGCCTAAAATTTCAAACAAAACCCAATTTTCTTCCAATGTACACAGGAAACCCATTTTTTTAAATGTGGAAAAAATTTGTCTTTTAAATAGTTTCCTTTATGACTTACCAAATCTGCGTAGAACAGTAGAAATCCGAGCGAATTTCAAAACAGCCACCTAGAGTCCTAGGTGTAAATCCAGAGAGAGAGAGAGAGAGAGAGAGAGAGAGAGAGAGAGAGAGAGAGAGAGAGAGAGAGAGAAAGCAAGAGAGAAAGCAAAAGCGAAAGTGAAAGTGAAAGTGAAAGTGAAAGCGAAGGGGTAGCCGGCTAAAGCTTAAAGCCAGCCACTTGTTCCCTCTTGAGCTGAGTCAAGGCTTGGCTTTACAGGCAGGGGCCCTGTTTAGCAGGGCAGGCCTGAGCTGTTTGTAGCACTGGCTTTAAGCAAGCAGCTCACAGTCCGGCCTGAGCCCAAGCAGACCTGGGCTGGGGCTAGGGAGCCGGCTGCTCCGGCTAGGGAGCCGGCCCCAAGCAGTTTTTAATGGATTCTTGTCACGTTGGGCGCCAGATGTAGATGTAACCAATCGTATTATTAAAATAAGAAACACAGAGCCAAGGTAAAAGAGAAAAGCCGAGAGGTCAGAGCTCAGAGATAAAATCTTACCTCCTGCAGTGCTCCTAGCTTCCCCGAGAGAGGGAGGTACTTCCTGTGTCCCTGTTTAAATAATCTTTCTGTTCTGCCTTCTCATTGGTTGTAAACCCAACCACATGACTGCCTCATCACTGCCTGTAAGTACCGCCCTCCAGGTCTTAAAGGCGTATGTCTCCAATACTGGCTGTATCCCTGAACACACAGAAATCTACCTAGCTCTTCTAACCACCACGCTCTTACTATGGCTCTAATAGCTCTGACCCCAGGGCAACTTTATTTATTAACATAAAATTAAAATAACATTTCAGTACAAATAAAATATCACCACAATGGTAACTCTAAAATGTCTCTCAGATACCCAAAAGGAAATAGAAACGGTAGGCATATATGTAAGTCTGGAGTTCTGTGGAAAGATAGGTTGGCTTCATGTCTTAAAATTTTTAATTACTCATGACATTTGTGCTACTGAGAGCTAATAAAAACCTTTTGATTTGGTTCTTAAATTTTTACTAAATCATTTATAGACCGATTATCTATTTATTGGCATCAAACTACAGATAATAGAAGGCATACATTATTGGAAAAACATTATTACATTATTTAAAGACACAGAATCTGCTTCTGCTGATCACTTTAATAATGTTTAACATTTAATTTTATTGCATAAGGATATTACTCTAAAAATAATGTATACTCAATAAAACATTTGACATGCTACTTATAACACAATATGTTTTATCTTTACATATTATAAAGAAAAGCAATCAGAAAAAAACGTTCTGAGGAAATATAGAAGAAGCAGTTTTAGAATCAGCTAAAAACTTAGCAATTCCATGGCTTATTCAAATATTTCACTGACTCATTTTTAACTGAGGCCACCTGAACATAGAACATATCTTAAAACCTTCTTACATAAAGCAGATAAGTATAAATGTCTTAGGGAGTCAGGAGAAGTTTTCAGAGAAGAGTCAGCATGCGGGATAGAATTTCTCAGGTGGTAATGGTGGAGTTGCTAAAAGTCAAGTTTGATCTAGTTCTAACAACAACAAAGAGAAGAATTGCACAATAACTTGGGGACTTTCTGTGAGGGACTTACAAATAGCTTGTGTTACAATGAAAAGCTACAAAAGCGTGACATGGAGAGGCTCAGAAGGGCATTTTAACAAGTGTAGTCGTGTAATTATTCAACAGGAAAAAGGAAAATTCACAGAATCCTTATTTGTCAAGGAAAGAAGTAAGATGGTAGCACAAGAGTGAGATCTGATTTTTATCTCTGCATTGCTGGTTAAACCCATAAGACAGAGAAATGAATGGCAAAATCATTGACTCTGAGAATTTGAAGGAAGTGGAGAGACAATGATCTTGGTCAACTTCTCTCCTTATGCGTAAAGGTGTCTGCAAGTTTGTTTGTACATCCAGCATCTTCTTGTTTTACCAAACATTGACCCAGGGATAGAAATGAAGTAACACTGTTACTATAATTAAGAGTTCAAACCCATAAATTTAAAATCAAAGGATAGCCATTGGAGCTGACCATGAGTTCTTCAAAAGTCGAGCAATTTATGTGGCTGTTACAGAAGAGGGAAGAAGAGACTTGAAAAGTTAGATTTACTGTTTTAACAGCAACATTAAAACAAAGCACCTCTATTCCTGCGCTTGATAAAAAGGAACATGGAGATTAAGTCAACTCTCAAATCTGAGAACATATCCTCGTCAGGAACCAACCAAGAAACAGGTAATTGGGGCCTTTCAGTAACTGCATTCTGCCACAACTCTGTGAACTTAGAAGAGGAATTTGAATTCCATGTGAAAGAGTAGATACTCAGACATAGAATACCTGGATTTCTGGTTACATCATTAGAAATTAATTATTTGCATTGTTGTAAGCCACCCTGTTTGTGATAGTTTGTTATACAGCATTGGGAATCTAGTATCATTTTCATCTATAAAATGATGAGCTATGCCGGGTGGTGGTGGCGCATGCCTTTAATCCCAGTACTCAGGAGCCAGAGCCAGGTGGATCTCTGTGAGTTCAAGGCCAGCCTGGTCTACAGAGTGAGATCCAGGACAGGCACCAAAACTACACAGAGAAACCCTGTCTCGAAAACAACAACAACAACAACAACAACAAATGATCAGTCACTACTTCTGCAGCATCTGATACAAACTCAGAACAAAGTGAAAGTCACAAATCTCAAACAGGTCTTTATAATTAACTCAGAAAGAACTCTATTAGTTTCTACAGATTTTATTATTCTGAACTGATGTCTAGTGTACCATAATTATTCAAGTCTGCATTAAAAATATAATCTAAAGGAGTTCTATCTATTTCCCTTACACTTTTACTCTAATATTCTGTATAAAAGATCTAGAAAATAGACAGGGAGAAGTCCATGAGATCTCAGCCCTATACCAAGGTCTGCAAGTAACAGGAATGCTGAGTGTAGCAGAAATAGTTTTGTCCAGGGAAGAGTACACCAACTGGTTATCTAATACCAAGTGGTCAGCCCTGAAAACATACACGTGAGTAGCATTTTACATACTGAGAAGGATATAGTTATTAACATATATGTATATAAGTATACATATATGCATATAAGCAGTAATTAGAAGAAAAGAGGCCATGAATTTGACAAAGAGCAAGAAACAGTATATGGAAGGGTTTGGAGCAAGTTTCAAAGTTTTTAGAAGGGAGAAATTATGGAATTACATTATAATCTCAAGGGTTAAAAAAAGATCTAGAAAAGAATTGCCTCTGTACCCATACCAATAAAACATTAAATAACAATTATATAATATGATGAGCTACCATACACATAAAAATATCAGTGTGGATACTGGCTAGTGTCTACCATGACCTAGGCTAGTCATTTAATAAATATTTTTGAATACACAATTAAATGAATACATACAATGGGGTTTTATTTAGATGGCTTGAGCAAGCTCTGCTGCCGAGAGATAATTTAGTAAGAGAGCAGACGTGAGAAGTAGCATGCCAGATGAACACCATCCACTTACAGTTAGACTCAAAGGGAAAACAGAGCATGGCATATTGGAAACACTCCATCCACATGGAGAAGGATGGGAAGAAAGGAAGTTGGACACATGCGGGTGGGGTAGAAACACATCATGTGAAGCCTTCTAGACTGACTTAAGTTTTTAACTGTAGCCTAAGTGCAGTGAAGAGATGATACATTTTTTAAATCTTATGAAAATTTACATTGCTCTTTGTCAAATTCATTGCTTGTTCTGCTTGGGAGCCAAGTACTATGGCCCAGATACTTTTCTTTTAAATCTACCTCCAATCACTCTTCCCATGTTTTTTTCCCCTTGAGGTTTTTAAGCCACTAGGGGTGGGGCCAACCAAGAAGGTGAAGACTTGCAAGACCCAGGTAACTGCGGCTTTCAAGGGCAAGAATTTAAACTCTGTCACAACTAGGTGTTCTAGGGAGAAGACTCTGGAGTGCATATGAAAATGCACACTAAGGAGCAGACACTAGTCAATGAACTAGAAAAGGCAGAGGAGGTACTGGCCCCTTCTCATTGTAGACGCAATTGCTGTCTGTAGCTCTAGGAGCAACATTTTCTTTCAACTTTCAGATATTAGGAAATGGGACTTCCATAAAAAAATTTGATGCAGAATAAATTTTTCAGGAAATTACTGGTTCACAGAATCTAGTATTCCCCAGAGAAGGAAATTTTAAATTGAGTCACACTTTTGCCTGACAAAGAAACAAAGTCCAGATATAAAGTTTTCTTGCTGTGGGTAGAGGAAACATCCGCTTACAGGCTATATACTGTTCTGTTTCGTACCATAGGACAGCCACATAGAATCAATACTGAAGAGTGTGGCTGCTCAGCAAGTATTTGTGTGAATAAATTATAATTTATTGCAATAGTCCTTAGATTTTGATGTGGCATCAATTACAGCACACATTTTTCCATTAAATGTATCTAGAATGATGCACTAGAAATGATCAGACCCCAAATGTGTGCTGTTATGCATGGATAATCTATAACAGGGCAACTTCACAAGTACTCCTAAGCGACCAGCAGTAACCCTTATTTAGAATGAGTATCTTCGCTTTGATGAACTGTGTGTAGAACCGGACCATTTCAAGGCAACCGCCCTATTGAATTACAGATACAAAGAGGATTACACTCGCTTTAGCATGGAGAATCAGATTTCCATTCTTGAAGAATGACTAAAAATCTCAAAACCTTTTCTATCCACAGATGGTACTAATTTGAACACATCATCCCATGTTTCCTGGAGTAATCACACAGCTTGCTTAAATTTTCTAAACATGACTGAACTGTGATGAAGCGATCAACATTAATGGCCAAGGCATTTAGGAAATTACATTTTTATTCATAAATTATTTGTATCAGCAAAAACATGTTCATCACAGTTGAATTGAAGAGTCTGAAGAATTATGCTTGATACAGATTTAAATATTCCCCAGACTTCAGGGACTGAATTATAGTATCTACTTAGAAGATGAAATTTAATTGAAATTTAAATATGATGTTAATTTATGAGTGTCATATTTTAGAAATTGCCAGCCTCTTACCACAGGATACTGATGGTAGTTTGATTTGCTTTCCCACAACCTGGTTAGGTACACTAATGTGCAAAACCAAGTTTTAAAACTTCTTTATTGTAACTATGCATTTTAGATATTATGCATCATCTTGTATAGATGTTTACACTACCTGATCTTTTTATTTATTAATTATATTTACAAAAGCTAAAAATAATCACCATTTTCAGAGTTTGTTAAGAAACTTTCAGTTGCTAGAATGTTTATATGACCTATTTTAAAAGAGAGTTACAGAAATACAAGCACATACAAATATCAGTTTGCTAAAACTAACATATATGGCTCAATACTAATATCAAATTTTCAGTATATCAAGTATAAATTTTGCACTGACTTGAATTTGGTCAAAACCATGCATTACACTGTACTGATACTGTGTTTCCCCAAATATTGTGCACCCTAATAAACTTATCTGGGGTCAGAAAACAGAACAGCCACTAGATAAAGAAGCCAGAAAATGGTGGCACACATGCCTTTAATCCTAGCATTCCAGAGGTAGAGATCCATCTGGAGCTCTGTGAGTTCAAGGCCACACTGGAAACGGCCTGGCCAGGCATAGTAACAAGACCCTTTAATCCCAGGAAGTGATGGCGGGAAGCAAAAAGGTATTTAAGGCATCAGGACAAGGAACCAGAGCAGGGTTAAGCTTTTAGGCATTTAGCTGCAGTTCAGCTGAGATTCATTCTGGATGAGGACTCAGGGGTATCCAGTCTGAGGAAACAGGATCAGCTAAGGAATTGGCGAGGTGAGGTGGCTGTGGCTTGTTCTGCTTCTCTGATCTTTCAGTGTTCACCCCAATTCCTGGTTCTGGGTTTGTTTATATTAGTAAGAACTTTTAAGATTCCTGCTACATTACACATTCATCTAGATTTTTGGTTTTTCAAGACAGAGTTTCTCTGTGTAGTTCTGACTGTCCTGAAACTCACTCTGTAGACCAGGCTAGCCCCAAACTCAAAGACCCAGCTGCTCCTGCCTTCCTTCTTGGATTAAAGACATGCCCCACTACTGCCTGGCTTCATCTCAGTTTCATAGGCTACAAGTGTAAATGTATGGGTTCTTTTTCATAGATACATAAAACAGCTTATTTTATAGAAACCACTATAAAAGGTCTATGACAACAGGCAAAATTCAATAGAAGGTATTCTAGAAGCTTGAAAATGAATAGCCATATATAAATGGCAATAAAATATTTTCTAAGGGATGGTAATCAGCCTAGGTATATGAAAAATAGCTGTCATAAGATGCAATAAGAAACCGGGGGCCAGGGGTGCAGTGTTATTAATGAAAGGCAGTGAAAGATTGGGAGAGGCATTTAGATTATGACCATAGGTCACAGATAAAAACCAACAGAAATTCTCTGGTAAAATATGAAGTTGAACAAAATACAATATGTAATCTAGCTGGTTTTAATGAAAGGTAATTTTTAAATACGCATTTATTTTTATTTTATGTGCATGGTATTTGCCTGCATGTATGTATATGTGTCACATGTATGAAGTCCTTGCAGAGGACAGAAGGAGGCATCAGATCTCTTAAAACTGCAGTTAGAAATGGTCGTGGTTTGCCAGATGGTGCTGGGAATAGAACCTGGATCCTCTACAAAATTGGCAAGTGTTCTTAATCACTGAGCCATCTATTCGGCCTGTGAAATGTAAATTTTATAGAAACCAGTTATATGTTGTGTATGTGAAATATAGTACAGATCATGAAGATAAAGAAAATTATAAGTATCACTAAGAGGAAATACAAAGGAACATGATGTATTGGGTAGAGAGGAAACTGAAACACAATGAAATTAAATGAGCCCAGCATTGGGTTAATAGAAACATGGATATTGCAGAACGAAGCCATGAATTTGACTCTGATATAAAAATAATTCAAAGAGAAAACCAAAGACCATAAATCTCCATAATCATAAAGACAAAATAAATGAAGAAAATGCAATAATCTCTGGCACTGAAATATAAAATATTTACATACATTCATATATCTTCTACAGAATCATATAAAGAGCTTATAAAAATCATATGAATGTTTAGTAAGCAATGTCTTAAACAATAGTTTTATGCAGTAAAATGTGTATTTAAATTTAATTCTTAGAAGGAACTCAGATTAATCTATAATGCCTTGCCAACATTTGCACCTAGTAAATTTTATTTTAACAATTAAGCGTATAAGTGGAAAAAGTAATGTATGTATAGCTAAATTAATGGTTTCCAACAAGATGTGTGCCACAATATTAATCCTGACTGAATGATTATTTAAATTTTTCCTATCTTCAAAGGACTATATCTCTACTGAAAGAAACATTGATTAAAAGATGTATACACAAAAATGCCCTGGCTCTAAAGTGTAAGAAAATATTCATAGTAAACAATTAAGAATTTTAAATCTTTAGGACTCCTGTGAGAGGTAAGATGGGGAAGAAGAGAGAAGAAAAAGATCAGTAGAATCTCTGGTTACCAAAATATGTACAACAGAATGTGTAATAATCTATTTAAATACACATAGACCACTAAAATGTAAACACATATCTTGTGTATCTATCACCAAGTGTCTAATGTGATTTTCCACACAAAATACTTCGTGTGATTAGAATTGTCAGAATAATGGAGCTCAGATACATTGATTTGCAAAAATAATTTTGAAAGAATCCAAAACTAATAATAATATATTCTAACCTCCATACTAGATAACTTTAGGGAACTATGATCTGATCATGCAGACAAAACATGCATATATGTAAAATTAAATAAATAAATAAATAGATAGATAGATAGATAAATAAATAAATATCAAGAAGTCAGTCATAAAAATATCTGCTGTAATACAAAAACCCAAGGCTACATGACTTCACAAGGTAGCTCCATCAAACAGTTTAGATTGAAAAACATAAAACTATTTGTGGAAACAAGAGGAAATTATTTCCCAACTACTTTCATTAGGTCAGTATAAATATTTACAAAATTCACTACAGTAAAAAGAAGTAACAATTAATAACTTGATCACAGATACAATTTCACACAACATATCAGCAAATCAAGTCTATCTGCATATACTAAGATAATCCATCTGATCATGTAGATCTCTCTACAGAATGCAAATTTCAGGTAACAATCCAACTAAGTCATGTCAGTTTTCATAGCAATGGGATGAAATATTATTATTATCTCAATAAAATCAGAAAGTCAAGAACAAAATTCAACATCCATTTAACAATAAATCAGCATGGTTAACTAGAAAAAGCATTTCTCAATGTGAAAAATGCCACTAACAGAGAGCCTTCAGCAATAATACATAAAATAGTTAAAGAACTAATCCTTTCCTATACCTGAGGAAAACAAATATGTCATGATTTACCCATCTAGCCAGTGTAATAAAACAAGATAAGTCACAGAGTTAAAAAAACAGGCAAAAATTCATTTCATTGTAGACTATATGGCATTTTAACATATTAGAAATTCTAAAAGGATGGATTTTAATGGACTTCTACAACTAAGAAATGAATTTATGGAAAGTATTGAATATGAATTTATCAAAAGCACCAGATATAATTATCAATATTAAGATCAACCATTTCTATATGTTATAGCAAAGTGATAACTACAGTTTAAGGACTTCATTTTGAGTAACATAAAAACACTAAACAGGAATATTTTAGTAAAAGACAAATAATTATTTACTGAAATTAAAGACCAAAAAGATGAAGAACCATTCTCATTGTAACTCCAAAATGTTAAGAAGTCATATCTCTCACATGTATATCTATTCATTGAAACATCAATTACAATGCCATATCTATGTTTGAAAAACTTAAGACAATTTTAATGATAAAGTGTATGTGGAAATGTAGAGAATTAAATGTATCTAAAATTTTGAAAAAGAACATGTATCTGGTAATTTCAAGAGTTGCTATAGGAGCTGAGGATGTAGCTCCGAGGATAGGATGCTTGCCTAGCATACATGAAGCCCTGGGCTTGAACCTCAGCACCTTTAAGCCAGGTGTGGTGGTGCAAGTTTGTAATCCCATCATTCTGGTGTTGAAAACAACATAATAAGATCAAGGTCATCCTTGCTATATAGTGAGTTCAAGGCCATCTGGGGTTACAAAGGATCCTGTCTTAAAATAATAAGACCTTATAAAGCTAATAATAATCGATGTAGTGTAGTTTTATGTTAAAGATGGATAAATTAATGGAAGATAGTCTATCTAAAATAGACCAAATAAACTCAGTTTATTTTTGAAAAACTTCCATAAGAAAAGATTTAGAGAACTATTTATCAAATAGTTTGGAAATTTTTAATAAAATTGAGAATAGTACAAAAGAATTAATTTTTTAAATCATACTTCATACAACATTCATAGAACTTTAGAAGCATAATGGGCCTGGATGTATAATCTAAAGCTATTCAATATATAGAATAAAACTTAAAGCAATATACTTGTGGTGATATTGTGTTCCCCAAAATATTGTGTACCCTAATAAACTTATCTGGGGTCAGAGAACAGAACAGCCACTAGATACAGAGGCCAGAAAATGGTGGCACACATGCCTTTAATCCTAGCATTCCAGAGGCAGAGATCCATCTGGATCTCTGTGAGTTCAAAGCCACAATGGAAACAGCTAGGCATGCTGACTCATGCCTTTAATCCCAGGAAGTGATGGCAGAAAGCAGAACGGTATATAAGGCATAAAAACTAGGAACTAGGCCTGGTTACGCTTTTAGGCTTTTGAGCAATAGTTCAGCTGAGATTAATTCTGAATGAGGACTGAGAGGCTTCCAGTCTGAGGAAACAGGATCAGCTGAGGAATTTGCAAGGTCAGGTGGCTGTGGCTTGTTCTGCTTCTCTGATCTTCCAGCATTCACCCCAATACCTGGCTCCAGGTTTGTTTTTATTAATAAGACTCTTTAAGATTCATGCTTCATATACTCATGATATTGAAATGCAATATACTCATGATATTGAAATGAGCACCAACTTCTTAGGTAAGAAAGTAAATATATTAACATGAGATTAAAAATTTCAATAGAAAATAGGCACTCCTGAAAACATACAAATAACATTATATAGACTGATCAGGTTATATTTAGGATATCTACCTATTCATATATGAGTGTAATAATAACTTATAAAAAATAGGCTATGAATTTGAAAGCAAGCAAGAAGCACCTGAGGGAAGAGGGGTACATGGGGGGTATTCAAAGGTAGGTAAAAATTATATAATTATATTATAATCCCCAAAAAATCTTTAAAAAATAAAGTCAACCTAGCAAGTGAGAGTAATACTTGTTAACCTGGGCTCATAGGAGCTCAGAAAACTGAACCAACAACCAGAGAGCCTGCATGTGACTGACCTAGGCCCTCTGCATATATGTGACAGTTTTGTAGCTTGATCCTCTTGTGGGACCCTTAACAGTGGGAGCAGGGCCTGTCTCTGACTCCTTTACTGGCTTTTGGGACCCTGTTCCTCATACTGGGTCGCCTTGTCCAACCATAATACAAGGTGAAGTGCTTAGTCTTACTGAAGCTTGATGTGCCATGTTTTGTTGATGTCCATGGGAGGCCTGCCCTTTTCTGAATAGAAACAGAGGAGGAGTGGATGGGAGGACAGAAGGGAAATGGGAGAGAGATACCAAGAGGAGAGGAAGGAGTAGAAACTGTGGTTAGGATGTAAAATAAATGTGTGTGTGTATATATATATATATATATATATATATATATATATATATATATATATATATATATATATATATTTAGTTAGGCTTGGACCTTAAGTGGTCTCCAAAAGTTCTGTATGCTAAAGAGATGGTCTCTAGCCTACTGGAAGGTAAAGGTAAATCATTACAGACATGCCATTGAAGAGGACATTGGGACTCTCCATTTCTCTCTCTGCTTCCTGGCAGTCATGAGGTAAGTGCCTTTGTTCCACCGTACATTCCCCTTCTTTGATGCTCTCCATCAGCACAGGCCATAAGCAATGTGTGGCAGGTGCTGATGGACTGAAACTCCTGAAAGCATGAGTCAAAATCAGTTTTTACTCTTTTAAATTGTTTAATTCTGGTTTTGGCCCCAGCAACAAACATCTGAATAGCACAAAGATTATATCCAAACTATGCAAGGAGCTCCTGTAACTTAATGTTTAAAAAGACAAACAATTGAAGTTAAATAACATTTGTCAAAGAATTGAATAGAAACCTCCCCAAATGAAGTAAGGAGGCCTTCACTTTACCTTTCCAGTATGATTGAATTTCTGTTGCTACAGTTTGATAACCTGTCCCTCAAAGCATGGTTCATGTTTCCAGCAATGATGTGGTAACTATGAATAATTCTATAAAATAAAAATGGTCCTGCTAGTCCTCTCACCATGAAATCACTACTAAAGTTTAACAGATGAATGAGAAATTCAGTAACTAATCTTATTTCTTTACTTCACTTACTGTTCATTATGAATTGATTTTTCAGTTCTGGCCTAGGCAAAGAATGATGCAATTATGTGAATTCCTTGTATCCTAGCAATAAGTTCATGTGGCATGCTGGGCCAACCACTATGGTTGTGAAGCATTGGTTGAGTAAGGAATGTTTACAATGCTGTTTGTGGCACAAGAACTTTAGATAGGCAGCCGGAATAACTAATGGAGATGAACTGAATGTAAATGAGGAATGTAGTTGTGTTGAAGAAAATAAAGGATGATGACCTATAGGAAGTAATAATATCAACAAAACCCCAACAAACATGCAAAGAATAGCCTGGCAGTGGTGGCACATGCCTTTAATCCCAGCACTCAGGAGGTAGATCCAGGCAGATCTCTGTGAGTTCGAGGCCAGCCTGGTCTACAGTGTGAGATCCAGGACAGGCACCAAAACTACACAGAGAAACCCTGCGTCAAAACAAACTAACAAACCAAAAATGCGAAGAATAAAATGTCAGAAAATCCAGACTCTGAAAACAATGTAACAGTTGACCAGACACTATCCTATTCCTATGTCTAAAAGTAGCAAGGGAAAATCTACTCTTGATAAATTTTTGAAAGAAATAAAACAGTAATTTATGCCAGATATGGCAGCCCATGGCTTAATTCTACCACTGAGGAGGCTGAAGCAGGGGCATCATGAACAGAGATGTGACCTGTACTACATAGTGAAGTTCTGCCTCAAACATAACCAAAAAATATAATTAAATTAATAATTTTTAACATTTTAAATTGCACTATACTGAATGATAACTGTTATTTTTGGTAAGACTATAAATAATTTTAATATTTTTCATGTTTATTTACAACAGGTAGTGTGGTGGTTTGAATAAGGAGAGTCTGCATAGGCTCAGGTATTTGAACACTTGGCTCCAGATGGTGGTGTTTGGGGAGAATGAGGAGGTGCATTTGCGGGAAAAGGTATGTCACTGGAGGTGGGATGTGAGAGATGGAAGGGTTGCTCCACTTCAGATTCACTCTGCTTCGTTCTCACACATGAAGATGTGAGCTCTCAGCTTCCTGCTCCTGCTGTCTTGCCTGCCACTTGCTGTCATACCTCCTTGCATGACTGACTGGTACTTCTCTGGAACCATAAGCCCAACTAAACTCTTCCTTCTATAAGTTGCCTTGGTCCTGGTGTTTTATCATAGTAACAGAAAAGTGATACATTCAGGCAGTTAAAAGTTAAAACACACACACACACACACAGAGAGAGAGAGAGAGAGAGAGAGAGAGAGAGAGAGAGAGAGAGAGAGAGAGAGAGACAGAGAGAGAGAGAGACAGAGAGAGAGAGAGAGACAGAGAGAGAGAGACAGAGACAGAGAGAGAGAGACAGAGAGAGAGAGAGAGACAGAGAGAGAGAGACAGAGAGACAGAGAGAGAGAAGATCAAAGGTCATGTATAGTTTTCCCATTTACTACTAAGGTTGGTTTGTTGGAAGCCAGGCATGCCTTTAATCCTAGTACTCTGGAAGCAGAGGAAAGTGGATCTCTGTGAGTTCAAAGCTGACTTAGTCTACATAGTGAGTTCCAGGTCAATCATAATTATATAGTATATATAGTAAGGGCTATCTTACTATAAAAAAAAAACAAAGAAAAAGAAAGACTGCAAGAACATTGTTATGATCTCACATTAGCTGGCAAACACTGACTGTTCATATGTGAATATTCAACAACTACATGAAAGTATAAATATGTATTCATGACACTAAGTTCAGAAAAACTCAGGTGTCCGCCAAAAGCAAAAAGAATCATAAATAATGGAATGTTTCTATAATAGGAAAGAATCTAACAATGAATAAAAGTTCTAATTTGTATTGAAAGAAATAGATAAAACATAGAAGAGCACAAGAGGTTTAAGAACAACTAATATTAATCTTTATGGATTGACATGAGTGCAGTGGCTGAATTGAGGAATAGATATGTAGGCAGAATTTCTATGGAATAAGGAAGCAGTCTACATGTTAACTGGAAGTGGTAATGTGGGTGGGTATATGATTCTTTCAAAACTCACTTAACTTTTACAACTAAATTTTTGTGCTTTTAGCCATATATAAATTCCCCATTAGTATAAAGTACTATAAAAATGAAAAGAGAACAACCTTTCTATAAAAGCACAGAAAAATATTCTAAATAGGTTCTAATTTGTACATCTTTTTTGGGGGGCGGGCCAGGGGTTGAGACAGGGTTTCTCTGTGTAGCTTTGCGCCTTTCCTGGAAGTCACTTGGTAGCCCAGGCTGGCCTCAAACTCACAGAGATCCGCCTGGCTCTGCTCCCGAGTGCTGGGATTAAAGGCGTGTGCCAGGAGATCTGCCTATACATCTTAGAGACACCAAAAATCTAGATGTTGGTACCTTTGGATATAAATCTGGATGTTTTAAAGACACACACACACACACACTCACACACACACACACACACACACACACACACACACACACACGCTTTAAGATAAGTCTAATATATCCACTCCAAAGGAAACCTGAGTATGTCAGTGATGACTTTGCCATTATTTGTTACGATGAACTTGCAGGCAAAGTACACAAAGTACTTTCAACAATAGCTCACAGGGCAGCTCTTAAGGAGCATGGCTTCTGCACTCAGCCAATAATAGCACAACATCCAAAAGACACACTTTGTATTAAATTTGGAGCCATGCTTTAAAAATGTTAAGCTTCTCCTATGTAACCCTGCATCACTAATGTGCTTGCATATAGGTAGTTTTGAAATGAAGGCAGGCTTGCTGGCTCATACCTGTCATCGCAGCCTTCCAAAGACAGGGACAGGAGGTTTGTTACAAGGTTGAGGACAGCCTGGTCCAAGGAGCAAGTTAAGGCCAGCCAGGGTTACAGAGACCCCTATCTCAGAAAAACAATCCAGCAAAGTTACAACACTTATTTGAAAGAAATATATCTACAAAGAATTAATATAATTAGTAACAAATCGTAAAACTAATTACTAATTTTAATGCATCCTTTAACTGGTATAGATTTAATTA